>NC_083469.1:11741190-12483690 GCF_030014155.1 Tachysurus vachellii
TTTGGACGCAGCCTTTTCCCAAATTGTAGAACAAACTGTAGCTTCTGCACAGGTCTAGAATATTAGCTATATTTCTGTATTTTCTCAAAAAATTTTGATTTGAATTATTTGTATTTTTTTGTAATCATATTGTTTCGTGTGACTTGGACTTTATGATAATAAAATTATAAATAAAATAATAATGCGCACACTTCAGTTAATTAGGCTTTTCCAATATGGAGGTCGGTTTATTGACCACTACAGAGATAACACCAGGGTTTGGCTACTGTTTAAGTACTAAACAGGGTTTAAGTGCTATTAATCATCTAAAGCTTTTAAAAAATATGATGTTTGTTGTGCTGATGTTTTTACTCCCAGAGCAGCTAAGGTCTTGATTAAAACACACACACACACACACACACACACACACACACACACACACATATAAGTTCTCAAGTCAAGTTGAAGTAGAAACTTACATTAAATGAATGAGAATAGCAAAGGAAGGTAACAAAAAAGCTTCACAAATCTGCTTTAAGTCAGTAATTTTAGTCACTGATAATAGAATAGGTGTTATTTCATCAAGGTATGTGAGGGAAAACAATATACTGTATAAGGCTAACTTGTAAATTTTGTTCCCAATCTCAAATGTTAGCTATCATAATATCTACCATAACAACTAGCTGAATGCTAATAACTAGCATTCCAGCTCTCGGGTCTCATTCTTCTTGTCACATTTAATAAAGTTTACATTTGTTTGGCATTTAGGTTCAACTCCCTGAAGCTGTCAGATGCTACAGAGTCATCTTAAGTCACCCGTGAATCTGATATATTTATTTTTGAAATAAAAACAAACCCAGCTGATTTACATCATTACACAGAAACAGGGATTTGAAAATATGATTCTTTTGAAACTACTCCAGTGAATATTGTGTTCCTTCAGGAATAAAAGCCTTATATGGATACATGGACTGTTCCTGTTATCACCTTTCCCTTTTCTGTTAATTTCTGTCAACACATGCTAGATATGAAAGAACTAGTGTGTCACTTTTGCTATAGAAGTCCAACACTAACACTAAATTGAGAGTTCTTTTAGCCCACCTTTAAAGGAAAAGGGACCTCTGACTATTTCTTTAAATAAACATCACAATACTGTATTGCTAACCCAATAACAAAACCCAGGATTATCAGGTTTTAAAATGTGATTTAAATTCATCAATCTAAAACAGTATGAACTAAATCATATGAAACGAGATCCTAATTCTAATATGTCTGAAGCAAAAACATATTGAAAGTTGTTGAAGGTCTTATTCTTTCTTCACTCAGCCTTGATTTTCTCTTGAAATTAATAAGGAAGAAAAAAGAGCACGGTTGGGATCCTGTGTTGGAAAACTTCATATTAATAAGTCACCACATTCCTTCCATAAATATTAGTCATCTCCCTATAGACAAATTCACATCAACAAGTATATTATACTGCTTTTATTAAATAACAGTGCATTCAACTCGTGGTATAATGGAAATTGAAATAATTTATATTTTATTTCAGGGTCCATTCAGCAAATATTCTTGACCAAACATTGTACTTATAAAAGCAAAAGTGATAATTAGTTACTAAGTTAGCATTTAGTTCCATGTTAGTAATCCTGTCATCAGTATGATATTAGACACCTTAAATAAATTAAATTTAAAATCCCACACAATTTATGAGCTGAAAATTTCGGAATTAGAAACCAAATTTGTCATTACTCCCTGCAGTCTTAAAACTGCATTTTCTCCCAATTATTTGTCATGTCCTGGAGAGTTCTTCTGTCAGAGGATGGTAGAAGGATGAGTTAAAGTGTCCTGGCTGCTCCACTGCAGGGCCACTTTGGTTCAAGAATGTGAGCTGCAGCCTTAGACAGCATCAAAGCGATTTATAACCCCTCTCTCCTTGCTGCTCTGACCTCCTCCACAAGACAGTGTCTGGCAACACAGCCATTGCCTTTTATAGGCTGTGTTTTAATTACGGTGTAAACAGTTAGTGAGATGGTGTGCAGGAAAGTGGAATGGGTGGATGGGAAGAGGCCAGGAGGAGGAGTTCTGACGTTCTCTGACTCACACTGGCAATACGAGACCACCACATACAGGACTGCTGAAGTCATAGACCTTGCTATCAACCTGAAAACTAATGGCTGGTACAATTTTTGGATTGAAGAAAAATATTTGAAATAGAGGAATAATATGTTCATGCGCATGCTGAGGTTATTTGTTATATGTTAGATGTTATATGTTGGCAGTGCTGCTAGAACCCTGTGAATCTAGATGCAAGGCATCATTACACCCTCTTCTGAGTGACTGAACCAACAGAAGACACTGCAGATTTAGGAATGGGATCGTGTTTAAACTATTCAAAACCAATGATATCAGCAGAAATCATGGACTGCCTTGCCCTCTGGTGGCCAAAGCATTGAGGTTGTCCACTCAATCCTGACACCACTAAACAACAGATTGCATTACTAGTTAGTGTTTCAAGTCTCTGAAAGTAGACATCCACAGAGTGCAACATTGATGTCATTTTAAGAAGGGACTTCCCATAATTCTGATTCATCCTCTACTTAGATGACATACACTACTCATAAGACACATTGCAGAGCACTGCCCATCATGTGAAAGTTATACACTTGCAAAAAAAATTGCACCAGGCAACAAAAAAATCTTATACTATAGAAGATAAATGTACTGTACGCAATAAAATTGCATACAGCCCAGTATGTGTGAAGTCCTGCTGACACAGGCAGGTACTGGTTTTAACCATCTTATTTTCCTATATTGACCGTAAATTATAGCACAACTGGGCTTGGTGACATTAGCCCGTTTCATACATACCATTGCCTCATGTAAATTTCTTCCAAGGTGTGCAAAATAAAGAAATGCGGCTATGGTAAGAATTAAAAAAATTACATGAAATTAAGAATCAACTTTCTAGGCTAAAATTGAATCTCATATTTAAAATGAAAATAAATGTATTAAAACAATTTTTAGACTTTAACAGGGCAGCACATTTTCTAGGATTTGTCTTCAGCTCTGTTCACAGTTTCACGTTCTCCCCATCCACGTAGGTTTCTTCGGGGGTTTCCAAAAATTTGCAGGTTAATGGACTGGGTACTCTAAATTGTGTGTAAAGAAGTGTGTTTGCTTTTCTATGGTGGCCGGTGATAGAGTGGCATCCTATTAAGAGTGTGTCCCATCCTGACTTAGACCAGGAAAATAGTTACTGAAGCTGACTGAATGACTTACTGACCGAATGAATGAATGAATGAATGAATGAAAGAAAAAATACTTTAAGGATCAGCAAACACCCTGTAATTAGCTTAATGAGGTTCATCCAGTAATGCCCAGACTAAACATTCAGAGAATTACTCCATGTCCTCTAGATGCATAATCAATCGATCCATCCAAAAACAATACAATACAGAAAGACAAATAAGGTAATACCTTTTATCTTGATGAAACTAAAGCAGGCAGTGTGCATCACAGAGCATGGGATCAGTGCAGGCAGTCTTGTAAATATTTTGGAAACACCCATCACTGTGGAATTCTTCTTGTCCCACACACATTTCTGAACTCCCCCAGTTACACAGTTCAGGCAACAATATTCAATGAGTTTAAAATCACCACAGAAATAGACAAAAACAGAAAAATAGTTCAAGTAAAGGATAATGCTGCAACTGAATGCTGAAAGAAAGAAAAAAAGCACTGTACCAAAACAGAAGAGTAAAGCTTTAATAAACTGAAATACAGTGTTATTCGGATGGCAGTTTGAATCCATTACAGGCATGGGTTATTGCACAGCATCTCTTCCCAAGCTCAATGTCTCTAGTACATTTAAATAACAGTCATTTGGGACATTTTTCATGTTTTGAAATAACTAATATTTTTTTTTAGGAGAAACTGGCCTTTAAGCTGCAGAACAAAGTACACACAAGAGGATCCTTTATTGTACTATAGTGTAAAATTAGTCATGAATATCTCCAATGACAATTTTGCGTGAGATGCCCTGTTAAGAAACATTTATAAGTTATCAAATACAAAAATAGCATTTGTAGCTTATATACCATGTTATTCAAAATCAGAAATTACATCTCTAAACATCACAAAAAAAAAAATCTCAAACCTGAGCATGCATTTAAGGAATGCCCACCTCCTGCATATATTGTAGTACAGATTCACTTATTTTGCCCAGCCAAGTGTTTAGGTGAATTATCTAAATCTGATGTGATTAGCCAATCTGTTAATTACTGGGCTGAAAGATCTGGAAGCAGCACTAATGTAGAAAAGGTAGTGCTGCTTTTATGAGGATAAAAATTTCCTTATATTATTCCATCTGTAATTAGTATTAGTGGAGCATGCAGTGATTATGAGGCACGGCATGCCAGAAAATAACAAAAAAACAAAAAAAAAATCGTGCTAAGAAACAAACCCTCCATGACTTAGAACCTCTGACATGTTTTGCCTGTGATTAATTTAAACGGATAATGTTACCACAATTCTAGCAACTGAACAAAGTGCATTCTCTTCCATAACGCAATACATGAAGTAGCAAAACATAAATGCACACCAAGAGGGTCTTTTATTTCTTTCTGTGCCATTTATAGCCATGCGGTAATGTGCAAGGTCTGGTCCTTCATTCATTTCTGTTTCCTATTGCCAACAATAACAGTGAGTCATAAATAATTCTATTTCATCCTTCAGTGCGAAGGGAAAAGCCACGTCAGCTTCCCAACAGAAGACTGGCTCTGTGGTCCTCAAAGGCAACCTGGACATTTTTAAATATCCACACAGGCTAACAACACTAACTGCACTTGTGCGAGTGTACAACGATAAACAAAATAAATCAACATACTACAGCCCTTGCCATAGATGGGAAAAGTATGGCCTTTGGGGATTTTAAACACAATGTAGACACAAAACAAAGCAGATGCTGGCTGTTAAAAGTTGGTACCATTACATTTTCTTATCGATAATCCGTTATTCTCTCCCCATTGCATATCTAGTATCTCAAAAGTGCTTAAAAGACACAAGACTAAAAGCTTAAACATGAAGTAACTATTTCTATGAGTAGGAATTTTATAGCTAAAACATTTGGCCTCTCATTGGAACGTCACAATTTTCAATGACTATTACTGTAATTCCACAATTGTTAACTAAATATATATAAAATATATAATCTCTGTTTTCTTACTATGGGCCTAAATGTAAAAGGTGCCTGAATACCACACTACCATGAGGCACAGAAACATTGGAAAGTAATGCGTCCAGTGAGTCCAGTTATCTTGGCCTAATTACTAGTGTAATTACATTAAACAGAACACCCATACAGCTTATCCAATTCCACTCCACTGTATTTGGTGGATGAAACAAGTTTGAAATAATGAGAATTTCTTTGAGGCTACACAGTAGTTCTAATACTCCAAAGTAACAATGCACCAGATTACACACACATGCAGCAGTTTAATGTATCATCAACACATGGCCTGACTCAAGTAAGACTGTAAAATGTTAGGTTTGGCTACAAAATCAATACAGCAGCAATTTCATCCTCAAACTCCATGCAAAGTAGAATCACCTATATTAGTAGCTTAAGAAAATGCACTGTTAACTTTGTATCCTGACAGCACCATCTGGTTGTAAAATCCATTGAATATAACAATTGCTTCTTCTTATTTATCTCCT
Organism: Tachysurus vachellii; assembly: GCF_030014155.1. Classification (NCBI taxonomy): domain Eukaryota; kingdom Metazoa; phylum Chordata; class Actinopteri; order Siluriformes; family Bagridae; genus Tachysurus; species Tachysurus vachellii. Next base: position 11,746,885 of record NC_083469.1, read on the forward strand.
GTATAAAAAGGACATTCATTTTGTTTAATGGTTTACTCTTCTCCAGTTTGAGAATCCAAATATTGTCTGTTAGTCGTTAAAGAGGTCCAGTATTCTCCAGGAATATTACGGTAAAAATAAACATTTAAATCTTGAAACAATTGCCCCAAAAAATTAGTGCGCTATGCAAGATCCTCATATATTACTATGTCAATAAATAAAGAGTTGCATTGGGTATTTACTTATATTTTTAACATTGTGCAAATGAGGATTGAACAGCCTAGAGAAATGGACGTTAAAAGGATTTAGTGGTCCATGTTTGTATGCCCTTTAGTCTGGTTTCGGCTTTGGAAAAAATGCAGTTCCAAAAACCATGTAGGTTGGCGAAGTGCACGCACACGCACACAATGCTGAGGATGCAACGGGACTGGCTGAAAAGGCCTCAACGGCACCCAAAATAAAGCCTTACAAAACATTCCTAGGACCAGAGATATACTCAATGTCTCAATGTATCAAAGAGTTTTCCCAGTAGGAGTCGATGGTTACTAGGTTAATGGGAAAGGTTGCTGCAAAAGCAACAGGAAAAATGGTAATCAGTCTTTGTATGACAAAGAAGAATTTTTAGGAGTCAAAATGAGGGAGTGTGGGAGGGAGGGAGTGTGCTTGAGTGTTTTATTATCGCTACAAGAGAAGATGGATCTATCTGTGTGGGGACTGGACTTGTGTGGTCATATCTCTGGGTCACTCAGGGTCAGGGTCAGGATTGTCTTGGCATGTCTCAGATGAGCTCTGTGATTTATATATGAAGGTCAGCAGGAACAGGGCCACATCAGGAGAGTTCCAGTAGGCTGTGTGTGAGGTGACTGCTGACCAGTAGCGGCTTTCAACCAAGCCTTCCCGCAGCTCAAAGTCAATGCGGTGCTCCATCTCCACTGCAGTAACAGAAACACTTAATATTCTCACACAGGCTATCCAAACAAAACATAGACATTTATACAGATAATTATAATTGAGGTGCAAGTATGATCAATGTATGCACACCTGCAGTATCAATGATGGTGGAGGTGGACTGAGACATGGTAGACAGGCCATATGCCGACTGGCTCTTCTCTTCACCATCCAGTGCTACAGAATCCACTCCTGATGGTTGACTGCTGGAGCGTGAGAAACGGGAGAACAACATTCCTCCAATGCCTTTTCCAATGCTGGCAGCACCTGAACACATAACAGTGCAGAAGTCTGTACACAAGCTACACACATCTCTACTACCCACACTCAATATTCAATCAACTTGGTACTGTAAGATGCAGAAACATATCCATGCTCCAAAATTTTAAACTGCTTAAACTTTAAAATTTTAAACTTTAAAAATTTTAGACACACATTAAACTGCCATCTAATATGCTATGGAACTTTTACACCTGCATGCTCAAGAGCATCCTGATGGGAAGCATTACAGCCAGGTTTGGGAAGAGCAAAAAGCAGGATAGGTGGGCTCTCCATAGGGTGGTGTGATCAGGTGAGCTTAGACTCATGTGCACAACAACCATTTTTCCTCCTTTCCTACTTGTATAAAAGCAAATTGGGGTTAAAATAAATTTTATAGTTTATTCTATTTTTATGTCCCAGACAGTTGAAAATGCAATTAACTGCACATCATAAGGTGTATATATCATACTGTAAACAGGAACCTATGAGTGGAACAGGAAATTGTTATAAAACATACCAGTTAAAATTCATCTTAAAAATATGCCATTTCATGTGGCCATCAAACTCGTTTCTCTCATTCTTCACTAGTTCACATGAGAAGTAGACAAGAAAAAGCCCTGCACATATCTTAAGGGAAAAATAATTCTCTTATTTTCACCAGGTACTCTTATATTATAGGAATAGCTATAAGTGCTCCTGGCCATGATTTGATTTGTATTCAGATAGAAAACTTCCTATACCCATAGTCCACTCTATGGTGGAAGTACCAGCTGGAAAGACTACATCTCCAAAGATTGTCCACAAGGTGGCAGTAATGTCCCCAAATAATCTTCAAGGACATCATGCATGTTCATTACAAAAAATGTAATGACATTTTAAAAAGCACTGGAGTTTTTTAACACATATAGATGTAAAGTATCTAAATGAGTTTTGAATCATCATACCATTGTATGTGTCTGGTATTAACTGTATCAGTTCCTGAAAATAGGACAAGATGTCATTTATACACTGTAATATAGCAACCTGCTTTACACTTAAATGATACCATTTTTACTGTTCTTGCTCTGTGTATTCATCTTTTGTTCTGTTTTTTAAAATGCCTTGGTTTTTTTTTGCAATACCTTTGGTTTGGGCTCCATGGCAAAATCTAATTTTATAGGGTATAAATTATGTTTGTGGAATAGTTTATCGAATAACCCTGAGGTGTGAGGTACCCAGTATGCTGGCCTTGCCCAGTGTGGTGATGGAATCTCCATAGGGTCGTCGAGACATCACAGGTGATGTACTGGGGCTGGGAAGACTCTCTGTGTCTGAAGTGGGATCCTTCACTGGGTTCAGGAAAACAGGTTTCATTTCATCATATGGTGTTGGATTGGAGGTGTTACACCTGCAGGCACAGTTTAAAAATAGCTGACTTATCAGTGAGTCAATGAGCCATATGTCATGCTGTTTCATCTTATGCTTTTTATTTATTTAAATATATAATGCTGACCGGTCAAATAGGAGTGGGTACTGGTAAATGATTTTTTACATCTTTTTACATTTTACACAGTTTATATCTAAACACTGTGGACACAGTGAATTAAATGTGTTGTACTTAAGCTATAATTAGATTTAAAATTAGTCTCATTTGAAATGACTAATAAATGATCATTATTAAAATAAATGATCCTGTATAAACATGGGTAGCATGCCATAATAAAACAATAACTTTTATGATGCTCATTTTTTGCTTAGAACAAACTGCTATATGTTAAATAAACCCAATTTATGGACAGATTGACAACACTTACCAGTGTATTTGGACAGGTGCTATATTGTTGTAGTGTTTCAACACAAGGGGCTCCAGTCGATAGGCCTGTTAGATATATGGAGATGTTTTTTAGAAAGTGTTCAAGTACTATAAAGAGGTGCAATAATTAATGAATCATGCAGATTCTCTTACCACTGGGTCTGTGGGGTGGAAAATATTAAAAAGGCGCTGACAGATGGATTTCGGCATGATGTGATCCTGGTATCCACTGTTCCCTGGTCGAATGCCACGCAATGCCAAGAACACTGCTAGGGGAGAGCCCATGCAGAAGTAGTTCTCTACCTATAAGACCAGACTGAGTGATTCTACATGCTATACAGTGAACACCTTTAAAGTGTGGTTTCTATCCCAAAATTCAGGCGGAAATTTGTATAACTATTTAAAATGTGAAGCTTCTTTATAACGTGTTAGTAAGGGCCACCAGAGTGTTTTTATGGCTTCAAAATTTGTGACTGAGCGTCAACTGCAGCCACCTACTTTGTATTCACAATCGTTTGCCATTATATCATTTATCATAATGATGCATGTTGTAGATTATTAATAGTTACTGACTGTGACCTAGCTGCTGTTATGTCAAAGCAGCCCCTTGTATCCCAGCTACAAAATCCCATCATGTGTGACATGACGTTACAAAGTTGAGTATGCAGTAGCTTATTGTCAGCTCATTTCTTGCAAACATATAGTTGCATGGACAAAAACACCTCAGATATTTGTTCTATGTAAATAAAAGTTTTATTCCATAATATACCTTAAACTTCAATTCAGGAGCAGCAGGAGGTTTAGTAGCCTCCAAACCCTGAAGCTGTTCCTCTAGTTCTTGCAACCTGACACGAATAGAAAACACATTTCAAATTAATACCGCAGATAATTTGCAGATAAGAAATATCCCAGGAAACAGGGACTGCCCTGTAAAAAAGATAAGTAAAGTCAACACCTTTGTCTGGCATGTTGCACCTGCTCCAACAGATGGCGCTCTTTGTAGGTCATCCAGCGCAACTCCTCCTCATCAGGCTCCTGTAGCTCCTGCATGCGAAAACGCACCGGGTCCCAGCCAGTCATGATGTCGTATGCAATCACACAGCCGAGAGAGTGGGAAACGATGGATACTTTGCCCCCCTTCTGCTCAAACTCCGGGTTCCGAGAGCAGAAAAGTGAGTACAGTCGGTTGAGTTCCTGGGTCAAGCCTTTAGTGATCTACACATTTTGCAAAGAAATCAGTTAAAATGCACTTCAGTGCGAATAAGCAGTTTATCTGAACACCAACAATTAGATGTATTTTTAGGAAGTGGGAGTATAATTTTACCTCATCTCTGTAGAGAGGGCTGGTGTAATACATGATGTCCATGGCACTGCTGTTCAGTAAGTCTCTCAGCCCTCGCACTTTATCTAGTGTGATGGAGTCGACTGTGTCTACAGAAACAGAAGTGTTTACATTTAGCATTCAATGACAATATTCGTTGTTTCTGTTTGCGCATTTCCTGAACTGAGTGTAGCATAATAAAGGCAGAACAAGGACGACTAATCACAGACAATCATGCATATACATATGTGGGCTTGTGTACTCTAGACAGGTGGGTTTAGCTGTTGTATATAAGTCCAGTACCTCCATCCAGGCTCAGTTTGGAGCGCCACTCTACTGGCAAAAACTCCACATGCTCCTCAATGTGCTCGGAAAAGTGTTTCTCTTCCATTTTCCGCACCGCCTCTCGCAGCCTAAACATATGCAAGAACACACAATATACATGGAGACTGTGTATTTGTTCAATGATATTAATGAAATGTTACTTTTTTGTTGTATACTGATAAATACTGACACAATCACCACATTATACATTTATAGCTTACGATAAATATCTAAACCTGTTTCAGTGTTTGAATCTATACATACACATATAGATTCATACACACTGCGTATGAATCTACATGCCTTAGAGTCAACAGAGAGTGACGGTGAGCAAAGCTGACTTTGAAAGGGCAATAGTAGAGTGCCAAGAGTCTTTTGGTCATTTTTGATGCATAAAACCATTCAGAATGACCGATATGCCTTTAAGGTGGCGTCTGCTCTGTTGTTGCACACTGGGGCTCAGTCTAGTCATTGCTTGGCCAATAGCAGCACTGCCTTTGATAATCTCATTATTGCACCAAGACCTCATGCTGAACTGCAACAATGGAACAGACACTTCATTCTTCATATTTTATGTAATTGTACGAGTCATTATTGTGGATTGTTTTCATGATATGACTTGTTTTGTGTCATGTTTACCAAGCTGAATTCACTGAAATGTAACCTTGGATAACCTTGGTTACATTTCATTAAATTATAGTGACATGATGAATACCCCTGTTGTTTACTATAAGTGTGTGAGACACAAGTCATTTCAGGACAGGCTTTTCAACAGCCAAACAAGCACAAAGGATTGAATAAGAAGACTGCTAAAGAGGTACACTTGGGGGTAACAGAAGTGTCATGCTCTTGTGTGCAGGGACAAAAAAGGAGACTGAACAAAGGAATTAAAGTATGATGAGAGAAGATAAGTTGAGACAGTAATGATCAAGCTCTTTCTTGGAAGGTAGTGAGTAATCCACATTCCTTCAGCAGGCTTAGATCAGGACTGATCTACTTTACAAGCTTAACCCACTAAGCTCCAAGAAAAGAGTGGAAACTAAACCGCACCAAGCAGCAATCGTTGACAGTGGCAGCAGGAAGGCAAAAATAGTAGTAAAAATGGGTATTTTTCTACATACAGGTTGCAGCTTTAATAAATTCCAGTCTAGGAGCTTAAATGTCAATTTAACCACATGTTCTATCTATGGGATGTCCATTAAATGCCATTGTTTAAATGCCATAGCTTCTTCAAAGTCAAAGAGCAAATGTCTCAGAGAAAAGGTCTGTACTCCTCATGGTACCCAATTCCTTTATCCTCAAATGAAAAGGCTTAAATTTAACGGTCAGCTATGGAGAAGGTAACAAAATATACAAACGTTAAAACACAAGCTAGGAGGTGGTTAAAACAAAGTTAAAGTAACCTTTAAAGAATGACAACCTCAGGTACAGTAAAGTGCACCCTTTGGGGTTTATTTACAAATCAAAAAGCAGGAAAGAGGTATTACTAAGTGTATTTTATAAGATATTATTGTTGTATGAAGTGGCATAGATTCATATAAAGAAGAGGGGTTTAAATTAGGTTGCTTCTGATTGTTGTTAGATAGACTATTTTTTTCCAAAAAAGTTCTCAGTCCCTGTATCCAGCTATTAAATAAAGAACTTACACAATAACATTCCTCACATATTTCTTTTCACTAAAATCTGTTAACGTCCCATACACGGTAATGTAAAGAGAGTGAGTCCCCCAATCCAACAAAAAGCCAGGGTAATGTATTTGGAGCTGAACTACCAAAAATGCGTTCAGGCTATAATTAGATGTGTTGGAAGTGGATAATGAATTAATTAGAGCTACGTATGGGCTACAGTGAGCACCTACACAGTCGCTGTGTCCCAAGTCTCCTACTTAAACTATTTTACATTTTGAGGGCTTAAGCAAAAGAGTATGCTGAGCACTGAGACATACAAAGGTATCATTTAATGGTAAAGAAAATTATTGCCAAGTTATGCAAACTGTCACCACAAAAAAATCTGTCTCCTCCTTGCACTTTAGCTTTTCTTCATTCCTTATATAATTTATACTAAATAATTTTATTTTCAATTCGCTTTATTTATTTGTGAACATTTCACCTCTCTAAAATGCATCTAAAATAAGGCAGAGCAAACAGTCACAAAACTCCTCCTCCCTTGTGCAAAGACCATCCGGGTAACTTTGTGGTCCATGTTATATCATACTACACAATTTGGGACATACAACTTCTAATCTGGGATACTATTTCGAATGGATAGTATACAAATTGGGAAACAGCATGTGACCTTATATAGTAATTGTACATGACAAACTGACATTGAGCATAAGAAATGTAATTCCACGTAAATTCCATGTAATTCCAATGTAAAAACACAGCCAAAAAGAAACATGAGCCTGGTCTCAATATGCAGGCAAATACAGTGGCTGCACTCAATGCTTTCATTAGATATTAGTTATTTTCTACTGAACAGCCAGGGGATATTTCAAACTATGACATGAGATTATTCACATGACATGGCATGACCAAATGCCAAACACTTCATACCTGTAGAAGACCCAATTGAACCCACATTGAACCCTTATGACCCTTATGACTTACATCAAAACAGATAATGTGCAGCACAGACAAAAGGATCAACAACTATATCATGTAAACATATTTGACATACTTCTGCTTGTTAGGTTCTGAATACTTACATGCCCGTGTTCTTGATAATACGATCTTTGTCCATCTTCTGGCCAATGCCATGCACAACAAAGACAATGTGGGTTGTCTGTGGGGGCTTATCTTCCAAAGATGCCTCCTCCACATAGCCACGATGAAGCCTGGTGCCACTGCTTGAGGCTGGGATCCACAACATGAAGAAAGATTATTACAGTCCAACTCAGCTCAGGTTACAAACACCTGCCATTCTCGGAAATTAGCTTAGGTATTATGAAGTTTACTATGGTGCAGCACTGAAGAATGCCAGTTTCAGAGTAGTTTAAATCAGGAGAAACCAGTCCGTTTATGCCCGCATGTTTGCATGCAGGCTGAGCTGAAATGCAAACACTGACCTTTTGAGAAGCCGAGCTTCTGTGTGACAGTGCGGGCGATCTTGGAGGTGGTGGCGTCACTGTACAGATACACCTCTTCAACACCCTGCCAGTCAACATGGCTGCGACTCAGCTTTAGGCTGTGGATGGCTACAAAATAATGTGGAGAATGACAAAGAAAATGGGAGGAAAAAACAACCGTTTACACAAATTCACTTTAGATACATGCTGTGTAACAGACATTGTTCTGGCTTGACAGTTCATGAGTCAAACTATAGAAAGGAAAAAAGAAACCCAACTGAATTAACCGATATTTTATACTTGTTTCATAAATGAGGAATTCTAAAGTATACAAGATTAATTCTTACAGCATAATATGAAATCTGCAGACTGAATTGTGTGGTTTCAAAAAGGCTTCATGCTTTCTACACCAACTATATTGCCCACATAATGTGTATTACAAACTACTTGTTTATGTGGAAGTCATATATCAAAAGCAGATAAATCATTTTTTTTGTTATGTAATCACTCCTATTATGGGTAAGGGGGGGGAAAAAAACACCTTGCATCCACCGCAGATTCTGTATTTATAACACTTACAAACAAACTGTGCGGAGCTACACAGGACAGAATAATGAACACTGGTTCTGCATTGTAAAAATGTTTTGCACAGTAACATTCATAATAGTGCTCCAGTTGTGCCCATCACTGGCAGCAAACACCAGGATTCTGCGTGTGTGTGTGTGTGAGTGCATGCTTGTTTCTTATTAGGGCTGGATTCTGTTCATCGCCATTACTTGGAATGAAATTTTACCATTCATGAGCTTACACCCTATTTTCAAGTGGCTCTGCTCAAAAGACTGAGACGCATCATTTAATTAACATAGAAAGCGTATCGCATTGGCTAAAAGACTGATGCCAAGAATGATCCAAAACACTGCAATGTTACACACACACTGTTGAAACTGTGGTGCCATTATAACCCTACTGTATACCTGAATCTTTTTATTGTATTTATTTTATGAGCTCCATCTAACACCTGACCCGTTTCACACGTTTTCTCAAAATCTTAAGGTCGGGACATAAAAATAATTAATCGTTCAATTATTATCATATATCCTGTAGTCATATTTTACTCGAAACAGTCAAACAAACAAAAAAAATAAACCCTGCAAGAATTTACATCAAAAGCAAACAGAAGTGCACACCACATCAACCACACAGAAGCAAACTGTAAAACAGGATGTTATAAGAACTAAGTATTAAGCATGGTATTGAACTAAACATTTATTTGCTGCCTCTGTCTAAATATGAACAAATGTAATAAAGTATTACAGGAAGAAAAGAGCACACCAGGGTCAAACATGTAACTAGACATGAGATTGAGTTCAAAGCGAACTCAATTTGTGTATCAGATATACAGATCCATAGAGATATATTACCCTTCTGTATTCTTGATATGTTTGACTCTGGTTAGGTCAATCTGAAGTGCGAGCAAAGAATCAAAACAAACCGGAAATACAGCTGGAAACTACTTGGAAAGACTAAGCAGAGGTCCCAGCACTTTGAAAAGAAGAGAGAATGAAGGATAGTATTATGAATGAAAAGTTTTACCATACTAAACCAGTGGAAAATTGATATGCACCAGTTTATGCTGCATATGTAACAGGCTATTGTAAATGAACCCTTTGGGTTATATTGCCTTCGGTGTTCACACGGGAAAACAAAAGTATGTCGGTTAAATGGAAAAAACTCAGTGGGAGCTAGGAAAATATAATTATAAAAATATAAATTTAAGCCCAATAAGATATTAAACTGTTGCCATGATGCAGGAGGGCAGAAAACATTTAGGGAATATGTAAATACAACCACACTCCCTACTCCAGTGTGCACAACATATGACCATAACAGCACAGAGGAGTACAGTGTAGTGCAGTGTACATAGAGAAGGCTGAAGAGACCACAATGCTTCCATTTGACTCCCATAATGAAGGCAGGTGTTGCAGGGATTCATTCATGAAACCAAACATGCCATCTGGCTAACAAAGGACTCCATTTAACATGGCATTATTATGGTTTAGTAAGATAAAAATAAAAAAGGAAATGAGCAGAACACCAGGGCTTACTCATAAACCCAGTGCAAGAGCAACCAAAACACACCGAGAATCATCACAGAGCCTACTGTATGTCTGTCTACAACTAGGCCAAACTACATCTAATTAAAGGAGAACAAGGCCAGATTTAAAAAGAAGCAGCAGTGCATTTAGATGCCCACTGGAAAAGCAAGCATTAAAAAGAAATGGTGCTTAGAAATCAAAATCAACACACAGCCCAGCCCATTGAGTAGGAGATGTTCTGAGCACTAGCACTCTCATATTCATACAAATTATTTGATCTAGGCCTTGTTCTAGAGCTCACCTAATAGGCAAAAGGGGAAAGTCCAAAGATAAAATCCAAAGGGAATCAAAGTCAATGATGCAGGAAATACAGTACCTTGGCAACGCTTTCGCTTGAGGCTTTTAGTACTCGTCTGATATCCGCTCCATTTGAACAGAAAGGGGAGGTAGAAAGGAGGAAGGTGGGAGAGAACTAACAAACCAAAAATCAGTAAGTGGTCATAGTAATAATAGTAGTGACGGGTCTACTTAATTAACAATGTTAAGTTTAATTACTCCTTGCAGGCTTTTCTAAAACCAGGGATGTCTTTAATTGAAATTTACAGTGTTATAATCACCCAAATTTATTCATATACAAAATAAATGCTAATAAACCGTATGTTATGGTTAGTTATAGTCTTATTCACAATGAGGATACCATCTGTTAAATCAAAACAAAACAAAAAAAAACAAAAAAAACTCAGTTTCACAATTCACAAATTCATTTATTAGAAAAGGAAAACAGCTGAAAAGGTGTACTAAGGAAAGCCTAAATGGATCATTTTTCCATTTATCTCATCTATACTGTGGTCCAGCAGACCCTCCAACACCAACATCAACTAACTATTAGCACTGATTATGAATTCAGTCTGGGGGGCACGGTGGCTTAGTGGTTAGCACTTTCGCCTCACACCTCCAGGGTTGGGGGTTCGATTCCCACCTCCGCCTTGTGTGTGTGGAGTTTGCATGTTCTCCCAGTGCTCTGGGGGTTTCCTCCGGGTACTCCGGTTTCCTCCCCCGGTTCAAAGACATGCATGGTAGGTGGACTGGCATCTCTGGAAAATTGGTCGTAGTGTGTGATTGCGTGAGTGAATGAGAGTGTGTGTGTGCCCTGCGATGGGTTGGCACTCCGTCCAGGGTGTATCCTGCCTTGATGCCCAATGACACCTGAGATAGGCACAGGCTCCCCGTGACCCGAGGTAGTCGGATAAGCGGTAGAAAATGAATGAATGAATGAATGAATTCAGTCCTCAATTTTTACAAATCAACAAATGAACACAGAGATAAACTGTGTGCTGGTACAGCTTGGACATACTGTCACACAGACACAGAAGGCACCATGCTTCACAACCGAATACAAGATAAACCCTGAAAAGGATTGCAGATAACGGGGTGTCCCTTGAGTATAATAAAAAATAAAAAAGTTATATAATTATAGGCCTATAAGTTATTCTAAGACACTGTTGTTTGCACATACTGTATGTGTCTCTCTTTGCAGTAATAAGGTATTTTATAAACAGGCTTGCCACACCTGGGCTACTCTTTGAAGAAACAATTAGACTTGCAAATTACAGCCGAACAGCAGAAATGCTCTCAGGACAGAAGATGTGACTGCAAGTTTCAGAGACTGAAAGCTTTGGACAAATTCAGCAGCCCTGCCAGGAGCAGTCAATATCATGTCCTGTACTGTCCAGGGACCCACACAAACACTTACGTGGTTGCTGAATACTGCAAGATAACTGCAGTACATAAAATAGCAAATTCAGTATCAATGTGATGCATCATAACCCATCATTCATAACTTAACAATTCTTAAACCATCACCGACTTTGCTGCAATTCATATACAAGCATTGAGTCATATAATTTGTTTTAAAAATAAAAGTGACTTATAAGGCCGACACTGGCCAGCATTATTCTTCAATGCCACCTGGCATACATTCTGACAGACAGAGTTTCTGGAACTATGAATGGGGGATAAACACCATTCTTCCAAAACGTAAACTTAAAAGAGAATTCATGCGGTCATAACACCAATCTGGCTTAAAGGGCTAGAACTGGGCAAAAATCTACATTTCTAACAATTAGCAATAGTAATGGCTATGAGTAATCACTGTTACTCATATAGGAAACGCTCAATAGGAAGCAAATTTGGAAAGATTATAAAATTTGCTGTCAAAATCACATCAACAATAAAGTGGAATATATCTTTCTGCCTTGACCTCATTCTCTGGATTACTATTGATCAAAGAATAAGAAGCAGGTAGATCAATTTTATATAATCTTGTTTGACTGTACAGAACAGCATATTATTCTGCAGCACATACAGCACAATTACTTCTGACTGCGTGACGGTGGCATGAATCCAGTATTTGCATTTTGCCCTGGCTAACCTTATGACCTCTTTAAGCTCATGTTGCAGAACATACCAGTTTAGTTTTCCTCAATGCTAAAGATATGTGACAGACTAGACCAGCTGACACTGCCATACTGTATGTCAGGTGGCATCAAATTAATTCAGTGTGTAGTTTAACAAAACGGATCCGACACGTAACCGTGTCGTTATCTACAGAGCTATTGCTTGACCCAATCTTCACAGCAGTTTTAATCACCTTGAACGCAATTACAACCACTGAATTAGGTCAACAATATTTAACTGCAAAGATCTCCCTGGTATCGTTATTTTAATTATTATAGAAATGAGTCATTCATATGTGACATTGGGAATATAGTGTGCGTGCCTAAGCGTAAAAGCAGGCAAAAAATAGAGAAATAGTGTTGGACAAACAGGCTTTTACACTGCATACACACTTGCTCTAATGGTTAATGAGTCTTAGTTCCTTTTACAAAACCTCACTAAAACAGCTGACCTTCCATAGTAAAAGCAGAAGAGGAGACAAATGATGCGTTTGCTAAAATTATAGTCATTTAACCATATACTGAATAGCCTTGCTCTCTCTGTGTAGGCAGATAATACATCTTTAGAGCTTTGCAGTGTAACTGTGTAACATGTTGGACAAGTTATTGGTGTCACAAACTGGTTCTACGGTGTGTTCAGCAACAGTAAACTAGTACAGTGACATTTTCTCTGCTACATTTTTTGTACCTTGTTCACAAACAAAAAGGCAATTTACAGCACAATCAGCACTGTTCAAATAGTACTAGCAGACAGTGCAAAAAAAACACTGCACCATCTGACTGACACCATTTGATAAAAACTTGGCCAAGAGATTGTATGTATGCTAAAGCAGCAACATAATTAATTCTTCATTTTCTCAGTCATGTGACAAGGGAGATTGGACCATCATCTGTCTCGGTCATACATTATTCTTTTTCAGGTATGCTATAGCTATAGGGAGAGTAGGAATGACCTTGAACCACTGAAAGTCTGAAAATGTTTACAGCATACTGACTAGTCAAAACAAAAAGCTTATCTGAACAAATTCAACCGCATCTTTCCACCATTCATCATCCAAGTCAACTCCCAGATTCTGCCTTTACATCAATCTAATTGAACAATATTTTAATGGCTTCAAATCTCAAACCTGTCATTTAAACCATCAGTATAGAAAGGAACACCAAAAAGCATTTTAATAAATTGCATTTGTAGGTTAATCTAGTTAAGTTAAATTCACTCTCAAAGACTAAAATACAATACAAATAAATTCAATGAAATACACTTACACTAACTAAGTCATCAAAGATGACTACCTTTTTTACTACATACATATATATGAAAGACACGAATGATATGAATGATACACGAGTTTCTCTCTCACTAACCGTACAGGCTCAAAGCTCAAACCCTGCAAAGGTGTGGGATATTCATCCCACAAACTCTGCAGAGAGGTAAATCATAAATGCAAATTAGATGGAGTCTATAAATCATCCAGACTGCATATACTCATACGTATTTTTACAGCTAGCATCCATTCACAAATTAATGTGCTTTACATACAGCAGCATCTTGCTTGATATATAATCAAGTATCAACTCCAAGACAAACGGGGAGAGGGAGCTTTCTCAGTCTTGGATGCAAACAACTGAATGCTCTCTTTCTCTTTTCACTATTTTCACTATCACCTCCATGTTCTGTATCGATGTTGTACATGCTTACCTTCTTTGCTATCCACAGTCATGGCCACCGCATCATTTTCTAAAGTGTCCTGCATCTGTTGTCCCCGGAAGCACACCAGGTGCTCCTTCTCCAGGAGGTCGCTCTCATCCTCCTCCATAGGTGTCCACGTGCCATCTACAAACCACTGTCCCCTCATCACAGGGATGCGGTCCTGCTCTGTAGGGACAAGAGGCATCTAAGCATCTACCTTCATTAGAAATTTACAACAGAGATGATTTGCAGGTTTATTATGCGCACTTATTATATTTTGTTTTGGCAGCACATAGTGTAGGATGATTAAACATAAATGCTCATTCATTTGTTTCAAGCAAATAAACCGTTAAATGTTAATGCGGAATAAGAAAGTGTCTTCATTCGTTTCATTATAATAGTCCCTTTATTTAGTCTGTGAGATCATGCTTTTCTGATTGCTTGATAAGTTAAGTGTTTAATATGGTTTCTCACACACCAAATGACTAAATACACTGAGTACTGATTCAGATGAGACCAAAAATATCACATCAAAACAGGTTTAATTAAAAGAGTAGGCAATTTGATCTGCTATTTTCTCAGGGAGAAAGGAAGAATATCACTATCATGGCTGAACTACACCAGGAATTCCAGCTTTTAAATTTAATTCCATCCAAATAAGTCCTACAGATGTTTCACACAATGTCTGAATATTCAAATTTCCTACCGGCCAAAGAGCACCTGGTTAGATTTACAGCACTTTTGCTATAATAAAGGCTTTAAAAAAATAAAAATGCATTGTTTATTTATTGTATAATTTATTTATTTGATGCATTATAAACGTAACTTTTGTCCCTTCACTATGAGTCACTGTAAAGAGGTCTGGGGAAAAACATTTACACTGAAACACTGCTCAGTTACATGAAAGAATAAATGTTATGTTGTAATGAATGTCTTGAGTTAGCTTAATATATCAAGAAGGTTCCTTCTTTAATTTGCACTCCACAAGATCCTTTTTCCAGCCTTTAGTGAAACACAAAATAGAAATTAATGGCATGTTGTCCTAAACACGTTGCTTTACTTCATGTCTGCTGATGCTGTATTCAGCAGCGATGTTAATTGGAATGTTAGTCCAATGTTTTCAGGTGGTTATGAGATACTGGACCATACCCAGGTCAGAAAACAGCTTTTATTGGAACAAAGAATCCTGAAAGTACTGATGCACTACTGGAGACTTGAGTCTGGGAAAAAGGGCAAGATGAAAACGCCTTTTTGTTTATCTGCTAGAGAGCTACAAAAAAAGACATTTCTAAAACAATGACTTTGCCAACATGTTCAGTCAAATAAGAAGAAAGTCTTTAAGTACATGCTACAATATGCAAATTCAGTGTCTCTGTGACTAAGTCCTGTGTGACTGTTGGGAACTATAAGATTTATAAGAATAAAAAGGGAAGCATTCACCCAACATTTTCCATTTTCAAACGTAACCAATTTGTGTAAATGAGCACTATATTATGGGGAAATTCCTGACACCACCTTATTAAACAAGGCTGCTCTCTGCAAGCATAATGATGAGGAGGGAGGAAGTCATTGTGCTCTATCACTATTTACTCTGCAATCGTGCGCAAAATCAGTGTCAATTTGAGTAAACATAACACTTGTTGATGGCATAAAATATGCAATGGATGTAATCGAATGTACCAATTCAGAGTCTCCTGCCAGTTCATCATGCCCACGATAATACAAACCAATGAATGCCTGTGACCTTTTAAAGCCAATTCTGGATCTTTGCTTAAATGGTTATGTAGATAAAGCTAGATATTAACACATACTGCTCAACAATCTGCCAGGAGAGCATTTTCCCTGAGCAATAAAAGGCAATAGCAGCAATACCTTAAGTGGTATATTTACATATTTTGAAATGTGCTGTTTGGAGACACAAGACATCTACAAGGTATTGAGAAGCAGCACTCACGATTCCAGTAAACAGGATAGCACTCTTTCTCTCTGACATCCACCTCATAGAGTCCTCCTCTGACACACACTGCTTCAATGCTGATGTCCAGGTCGGTGTTCTCCAGCTGTTCGGAGCTCTGTACCGACGCCACAGCTGCCGCACACTCACACTGATCCTGTACATCCGGTACCGTTAGGCCTGGGCTGATGTCCTGGCCCGGACTCGGTTGACACAATGTGCGGTACATGAGCTCGATTCTCAGGGAGTCGTGCCCGACGAAAGGTTTCCACGTCTTTTTGTCTTCCTTATAAAACCAGCGTACTTCCTCGGGCCCAAGTTCTTCCACGACCTCAAAGCGCGGTCTGGGAGCACCGGGGCGGTATTTTCTCCTGCTCTCCAGCGGACTCGTGTTTCCGTTGTTCTCGCTGTAGTCCAGCTGAGAGCCGTGGAGGTAGGAGTCGGCACCGCTCCGGTAAGACTGGTCCAAGTGCAGCGCCATGGCGTCCTGCCGGGTATGGAGCAGCCCCAGGTGTCTCTCCACATCCGACTGCACCGCCAGGGATTCATCGCAGGAGCACGGAAACCTGTCATTACCGAGGAGGGCCCAGTTTGTGCTCCCTACGGCGGTATCTCCGTTCTCAGGACTCTCCGGTGGACTAATGAAGGGCGACTTGTTCGTAAAGCTGCTCATAACCGTTTGCTAAGCGAGATATCAAAACAACATGAGACCAACCTGCTCAAGTACGACGGCATAAGCGCTAAAAACACAAGTATTTTATACATCACTACATAATAAATATAATTACACTTGGGTAGCTATATATAAAATATAGCTACACTTAGTTATCAGTGTCAAGATGCATATGCCATGCTAACAGGCTAAGTGTTTAACTCACAACAACGAGCGTCGCGTTCTGACAGGCTGGAAATCTGTTCGTCATTCACACACACACACACACACTCTCTCTCTCTCTCTCTCTCTTCACGTCTCTCTTTCTGTCTCTCTCGCTCTCTTCTCTCTTTATGTCTCTCTTTCTCTCTCTCTCACACACACACACACACACCAAGCTTCTCGAACTACAGAACGCTAACACCAGCTCCTTCTATGTGAACCGTTGTAACGAGACGTTCCCTTGTAGCAGCAGTTTAGCCTTGTTTTGAAATTCTTGCCCCGGCTTTGAGGCTCCAACGTCAATTCGTCCATTTCCAGTCCAAACAATTTGTCCAAACGTAAACCGAGCGTCGTTACGTAAGCAAACGGATGTCAACAGGAGCGCGCACGTTCATCCCAACGTGGTAATGAAATGACGTGGGAAGAAATACATTTTACAATGATCTTTTAATAGCCAGTATCATTAGCATTCTTTTTCTAGTAACATTCTAACAAATTAATTTTATGAGTCTAGGTGTAGGCACATATCAACTTTAGTACCTTACACGATAAAATACTAAAGGGGTATTCATTTATACGCTTAACTCTCAGTGCTGCTCGTAAAGCCCGGATAAAGTGGGAGGGTTGCGTCAGGAAAGGGATACGGCGTAAAACCTGTGGCAAAATCAAATATGCGGAACGGATAATCCGCGGATGCGACCTGGAACATCTCAATAAATTAGAATGTCGTGGAACATTTCTTTTATTTCAGTAATTCAACTCAAATAGTGAAAATGGTGTATTATATAAATTCAGTACACATTGACTGAAGTAGTTTAAGTCTTTGGTACTTTTAATTGTGATGATTTTGGCTCACATTTAACAAAAACCCACCAATTCACTATCTCAAAAAATGAGAATGTGGTGACAATCAGCTAATCAACTCAAAACACCTGCAAAGGTTTTCTGAGCCATCAAAATAGTCTCCCTATTTGGTTCACTAGGCTACACAATCATGAGGAAGACTGCTGATCTGACAGTTCCAGAAGATGATCATTGACACCCTTCACAAGGAGGGTAAGCTACAAACATTCATTGCCAAAGAAGCTGGCTGTTCACAGAGTGTTAACAGAAAGTTAAGTGGAAGGAAAAAGTGTGGAAGAAAAAGATTTACAAACAACAAAGAGAACCACAGCCTTGAGAGGTTTGTCAAGCAAAATCAATTCAAGAATTTGGGTGAACTTCACAAGGAATGGACTGAGGCTGGGGTCAAAGCATCAAGAGCCACCACACATAGACATTTCAAGGAATTTGGCTCTCCTGAACCACAGACAATGTCAGAGGCATCTTAGCTGGGTTAAGGAGAAGAAGAACTGGACCGTTGCCCAGTGGTCCAAAGTCCTCTTTTCAGATGAGTGCAAGTTTTGTATTTCATTTGGAAACCAAGGTCCTAGGTATGGAAGAAGAGTGGAGAAGCTCATAGCCCAAGTTGCTTGAAGTCCAGTGTTAACCCTTCTGCAGACCTGTAGTCTATTTGACTCATCTGGAAAGTTTAATGTGTCATAACTTGGGTTTCCTTCCACATATTTGCCTGGAATTTACCAGGATTGTTCCAAATTATGACTTTTGCAAGTAAAATAAATTTTGTCTATTTTCGTTGAACTATGCTTTCGTAAAATAAATACTTTCCTCCTCAAGTCATCCCGGGTCAATTTGACTCGGCTACATTTAGTGGGGCAATAGGTCCCACTTTTGTCCTTTTCAGCGCTATGAACATACATGCAGACAAAAAAATGCACACATAAAATGTCCACTAACACACGCACCCAAAACACAGTCACACACACATGCGCACACACACACACACACAAATCTGCATTAAATTTCATTAGGCCTCCAGAAAAAAAAAAGCTACACATTTGTAAATATTTCACACTTTTGATATGCCTTTGCCTAGCAGAGGGCAAAATATGATCTACCGAAATGTGCTACACACACAAACACTGTTCAAAGCATTGGGCATTGCATTTCAGTTGGCCTCCAGACAAAACAAAAGCTACACATTTGTAAACATTTCACTCACATACACACACACATTGTGTTTTCATATTCAAATCATATTTGTTTCCTCTCTCTTATTTATGAATTTAGTTGCATCAGTCAGCTTTGACCTAGGGATGTTTGACATACACTAGCCAGTGGTTATCCAAAATAATATTTAATAATTTCTGCTTATTTTACTCAAAGACATGGCATAATTTCATGAGGTTTATTGTTTATAAATATAATAAAAAGCATAAGAGGTGTAAAGGAAGATATATTCACAAGAAATTATGCCTTGTTATTGAGTGGTGTGTGTGTGTGTGTGTGTGTGTGTAGCTCGTTTTTGGGAGATCAGATGGCATCTAGTAGGCAAAATAGACATAAGTGTAAAATGTTCACAAGTGTAAGCTGATCACACAGAATGGTAATTGTGCATTACCTTTTGTGCCTCTATAGTGAAAATAATTCAAAATTTCATTTTTTTTACTAGAAAATGAGGCATTTTTGTATATTAATGAGGGTTATTATACCAAATATTACAAAATATTTTGCAAAATATGTTAATATGTTGTAAACAAGTTAGACAAAAAAGGTGAAAAAAGGCTATCATATATACTTCATTTTTTGCAGAAGGGTTAAAGGCAGGGTCTCCGATTTTTGAGAAGTAATTCAGAAAACTGAGTCGGGCCGAATAATTAACAAAAATCAAAACAAATGTGTAGCCAATGAGCAGAAAGGGGCGGGGCTTGTCAATATGCAGCGGAGAGAGTGTTCAGTGTGACATTACCAGAAAGCGGTTTTAGCATTGACATGGAGGATAAAAGCGAAGAAAGGCTTACGATAAGGCAAGAAGTAGGACCCGTATTAATATAGGATCAGCTTTCCAGTGATGGAGAGAACTGAAGGAGCGGAAGTTGGCCACATATTCACAGATTCGAGGTTCCTGAGTCAATAACTCCCGAGCTAAACGCTGTTACTACACAAATAACACCTCTTTTCTATCGTAGTAATGTAGAGAGGCAGCTACAACCACATTTTGCTAGTAACAGAGTTTAGCTCAGGAGTTATCGACTCGGGAAATTCAACTTTACTTAAGACGCTGAGGTTGCTTTTTTCCTTCTCGATAGTTAACGTTGGTTTTGCTTTGTTTCACAGAACTAATATATGCCGTCCTTTGCATGATTATGCTTGTGTGTCATTTTTGCTTGTTTGTTTATCTGCAATCGTATTGTTCTTCCCTTCAGCTATGATAAAGACACATTTCTTTCCATTATTTGTCTAGGTTACGTATGTGTGGGCAGAGCTATCAATACAGGGGTGGGGACCATTTGGGTTAGGGGTGTGTTTGTTTTGGTGATTTCAAATGTCAACATTGGCTTTCAAAAATCAGAGACCCTACCTTTAAGTTTCCACAGTCTGTGATTATTTGGGGTGCAATTTCGCTGGTGTTGGTCCACTGTGTGTTTTGAAAACCAAAGTTTCCTTCTGCTGGCCAGCTTTTTAAAGATGCTGATTGCATTTTCCAGCAGGATTTGGCACCTGCTCACATTGCCAAAAGCACAAAAAGTTGGTTAAATGACCATGGTGTTGGTGTGCATGACTGGACAGCAAACTCACCAGATCTGAACCCCATAGATAATCTATAGGGTATTGTCAAGAGGAAAATAAGAAACAAGAGATCAAAACATGCAGATGAGCTGAAGGCCACTGTCAAAGAAACCTGGGCTTCCATACAACCTCAGCAGTGCCACTGACTGACCATACCACACTAGTGTTAATTTCGTCAGACGAGACGAGACGAAATATGTTCGTCAACAACCTTTTTTTTTCATGACTAAGACGAGACGATGACAAGACTGCACCACTGTCCAAAAACTCTGACTAAGACTAAGTTAACATGCATTATTGTTGACGAAAAAAGACGAGACGAAAATGTTTTGTATAAAATAAAGACTAAGATAAAATCTCTCTTCATTTACGTCTACAATTGTCTCTGCTTTTTCATCAGCTGTTACGCCTTTAAAATATTCACAACGAGTTCGCGGCTTCGCGCTGTTGCTCAAGTTACAGGTCCGTGAAAGCGGATCCCGCTTATTATATTGCTACCTACCAAATAAATCAATAATTTGACTCAAAATGATGATTTAAAAAGAAGTTTATTGATTTAAAAACAATTGTATTGTTTCCGCTAAAGTGCAAAAATAGTGCGCTCCGTCTCTACGGTTAGAATCCTGTGTGTCCATGGCAACGCTGTTTTTCATGGCAACGGTGTGTTATAGTTCGCAGCGGTCTGTTATCAAGAAATAAAAGTGTGTGCGTAGATAGAATTCGTCCACATGCCGCTCAAAATAAATAAATAAATATAAATAAAAACTCATGAGCGCAAGTCCACCCCAGCTTTTTGTGTTAAATTATATTTCCTGTCGCTGCACAGGCTCTTTTATGGTGCATGACAGCTTATGTCCCGATGACCGGTCTTACGATTAAAAGCAGTATCACTAAAGTAAAAAATGTGATGTGCGGTCAAGTTCGAGTGTATGCACTGTTTAAACGAGTGTTCTCAACTTCTCACTGATACTTTTGTGATTCGCGGAGTTTTCACAAGTTTTATAGCCTTGATATTGTTTCTTATTCAAAAGTGGTGACAGAAAAAACTCAGCACCCCCAACCTGAAACCTCTTCCCTGTCACAATCACATTATAATCAAAATTAATAATTAGGCTTAAAAGCAAATGTATATGTAAAGGAATCAAGTTTAACAATTACATGTAATATTGCTTTAAGTTATTTATTTCCACTATAACACTTGTGTTACTGATATTATCGCATTTAATGAGGCCTCGTATTTATTTTTACAGTAGATTCCAGATGTGGTCAAGCTACAATTTTTTGACTAAAACTAGACTAAAATTAAAAGACTTTTAGTCGACTAAAACTTGACTAAGATACCTTGAGTTTTCTTTTGACTAAAACTAGGCTAAAATGACGAGACTTTTAGTCGACTAAAACTAAGACTAACAAAAAAGATATGTGAATGACTAAATATGACTAAAACTAACAAGGACATTTGGCACAAGACTAAGACTAAGACTAAATTAAAAATAGGTGACGAAATTAACACTACACCACACCAAATTCAGGCAGTAATTAAAGAAAAAAGGTATTGAGTACATATACAGTAAATAAACATACTTTCCAGAAGGCCAACAATTCACTAAAAAAATGCATTGGTCTTATGAAGTATTCTATTTTTTGAGATAGTGAATTGGTGGATTTTTGTTAAATGTGAGCCAAAATCACAATTAAAACTCTTTTTTTATCTCAACTCTTTAGCTGAGGGTAGTCTTCTAAAATAACTTTCCTCTTTTGTGTACAAGTGACGTCATATCAACAAGGCCGCTTACACTGCAAAGTGTATAGCCTAATTTAAATTTGTTTATAGTTGTGTATAGCTGGCTTTCGATCGGTTAATATACAGACATAGTGCTGTCCTTGCTAATCAGTTTTGAGATCACTGTTTTGCTATCATTGGCTAATTCTACTTATTTCCTCTTTTGTAGTTATTGTTGCTTTACTGCGATTTCAGACCATTTAATTTCAGTAAGTGTCGCAAATATGTTTGGAGTTCACTAGTAGCTCTGTGGCAATTGCCACTCAGGCCTGAAAATGTAAATGAGCTTTTTAGGAGCTAATTGCTCTCACAAAGCAAATAAATGGGAATACTTTCATGGAGTAATGTTTTTATTACATTTCTTATTACAACTTGCAGAATACTACATGAATGAATAAATAAATACAAACACATTTAAGTTTATCTAATATTAATCTTAAATTTTTTTTATTATATTAATCTGTATTTTAATCTTTATATTAACCTTTTGTTGTATGTTTGTTCTGTAAAGCTGCTTTGAGACAATGTCAATTGTTAAAAGCGCTATACAAATAAATTTAAATTTATAATGCACCACTTCAAAGGGGAAAACATAGAAAGACGCAGAAACACACACACACACACTTCATTATCACCATTACTGCCTTATTATGTTGGCTTTGTAGAAGCCAACATTCTGTTTTCCTATTTAAGCTTAGACAAAAATTTATAAAATTTAATGCGGCCTAGAGCTTTCGAGCCACATGCACCAAATTCGGATATGTTGTAGACCCTGGTCTGAAGTTTGTTGCTATTACTTTTCTAAGCGATCCGAGTACCGCTACTTTCGATACTTTCGGTACTTTCCGTGTTTAAAATTGGCCTTTTTTCCCATAGACTCCCATTATAAACTTTGGAGGTTTATAACTCGACAAGATTTCGAACTATCTACACCAAACTCGGCCAGCTCCTTTAGGGTGATACTCTGAACTCTGAGGTTTAAATTGGTGTACCGATGGGCCTTTCGGTTTTGCCGCAGCCCCGCCCACAAAATATGCAAAATACAAAAAACTTTTTACAACATGGACATGTGACATATCAAAACACTCAGAACAATGAGGGGGGCAACCTAGCTTTCTGTCCACTTGCCTCCAAAAGCAACACTAACCCTTATGTCCACTTGCCTCCAAAAAGCACCATCCGTTGCGAATACTTGCATCGTCAAAGCCAACATCACAGTTTGTCGCGACGAACTTTACAAATCTAGTTTAAAAATCCATTTTTATTTCTATATTCAATTTCTACATCATGTACACATGATGGCGCTGTTGGCCTTATTTTTGATATTTGACAAAACTTTGACAATGAACCAATGCTTCTTAACTACTAGCCATAACATACTAACACCCCTAAGAGAGTGTTGTATTTATTGTTAGTTTTCTGGACATGAGTCTATATCTGCATAGCCCTCTTTGTAATTATTACCACTTCCTGCAAGTACATACTGTTATAAACCTAAGGATGTGGTCCCCTGTTTTCAGGCTGTTCAGTCAGATTGTGTGACATTCTCCTCCCTGCACAAACAGGCACACATCTGGGCAAATGTGCTGACCAAATACATGCCAGAAGATCATTATCATTGTCTTCCAAGAAGACAAAGTTCTGTGCAAGGGATATGTTTTGATGTTCCTCTGTGATTTCACACTCCTCAACTCACCCACCTTTTGTACTGCTTTGCTTTAAGTGTATGCATGCACACACGCACACTTGCGCATCCAAGTTTGTTACGGATTTTTGTGGGTTGCAGGCAAGAAACAAACGGATGTGTGTGGTTAGACTGTTTACATGATGTAAAGGCTTGGGGTGGGCTGAAGAAGCTGTGTGTCCAGCCTGCAACTTCTCTCCACATGTAGAATCAGACCACCAGAGTATTTATACCTATCCATCATCAAAACAACAACAGTGGGGCAACTTTCAGTGGTTATGGGGTAAACAATGGCATGAACATAATCAACAGCAGTTACACTTGAGTATCTCATAATCCCTCTAAACAATAAAATCTGTGTGGATTGAGTTATGGCGCATCTAAAGCTTGAGCTCAAATGTAAAACCTGTGACAAATCCTTTGCAGCGTGATTTTATGAGTTCCTGAATGATAATGTGAATTCATGTGAATTTAATGTAAGTCATGTTTAGTTTCTGTTTATGTTTAATTTCTCAGAGTTCTCTTAACCAGATCTGTGTGTATATTCTATATATTTGTTGGATTATATGTGCATGTGTGTGTGTCTGCACATGTGTGGGTGCATGGATATGTGTGGCGGGACATCTGATCTCTTGCTCGCTGCACGCCACACTTATTTGGAGGTGGTCTGTCCACGCTCAGAGGCCAGAAGCAGATTTAATATTTCATAGGAACGCAGCACGCTCTGGATGCCATCATTGACTCCACATGGCGGGCCGGAAAGCACCTCTGTGAACACTTGGCTGAATTATGCTGCCTGCCAGCGACCCTCACCCCCACCCCCACCCCGACCAGGCTCCTCACTCACTGGGCCTCACAATTACAAGCTAGCCACGCAAGTACAGATGTTGGCAGATGTCTTTAACTCTGGATTCCAGATATCTTTTTAACTTTTCATTTTGGTGGTAGCTTCAAAGAACATTTTCACAGTAGATGACTTTAGTAGATGACTTGTACCTCTGGAAAAAAAAATCTATTTTAGCCTACATAATAAACCTTTTTGGCAACTATGTGTGAATGACTTTTTCATCCTGTGCTGTTTAATGCCTTTTTGTTTTAACAGTATATCAGGCTCCACTTTACTTTAAGGTTTTTTTTTTAGGTTTTAGGAGTGCCATCTTTAACCATAAATATAAAATGTCCATAAAATGTCCAAAGAGAGGGTCTTTCTGCTTTCATCAACCAGTATAAACACTGGTGCATGGCAGTGCTACAGATTACTACGTTGGGCAATCAAAATAGAAGACAAGGACATCTGTGTAATTCAAGTAGTGCTCTTGTGACACCTTTATAGTTCAGTGTCCCTTGGTGAAAGCTAGTGTTTTCAAACATTATGTGTAACAGTCATAAAAAAAGAAGAGTGGAAAAAAGAAGAGCAGGATTGAGAAAGGGAGAGGTCAGAAACTCTTTGAGGAGTTCCAGCCTGTGTACAGCTCCAAGCATTCCACTATCAATGCACTCTCCACTTCTGAAGAACATTATAAACAGGATGCGTAGGCCAAATACATTTACAACATGCTTGAGAAATTGGACTTTGCAAAGCATAGACTAAGCACACTATTATTCACCAAGATCAGACCCAATTTATCATTGGAGACCTGGAAATTGTTTGGAAATGACACAGGATTTTAAACAAATGAATGGTACGAATTCAGGTTTTGCCATTCGTGTTCAGTAAAAGGGTTCTGATTTGCTGTCACACTCCAGACGGCTGGTCTCAGCACTCTGATATTGGTACTATATGTACATATGTCTCCCATAATTCAAACCATGCATAATCCATGTGATTACATTATTTATGCAGGTGTAATGCAGATGTATTCACATATTGTCTATAATAACGTTATGACTGCTTTCTAAAATGTTGTAGCAATGTATACTCTAAAATAACCCAGGTAGCAGATTAGGCATCAAGTGTGGAATTTACTGTGCTGAACATCACTGAAATACATCAGGGATTAGTCATTTTAGACATGATAAACTTTTTAAGACCAGAATAATGGGCATTACTCCAGCTTAGACAAAACTGCTCAGCTCTGCCTTATGGCATTTGCAGTCATTCATCCTTAGAGACTGGTTTAAATAAAGCTGTTTGTATTCTGGGAAACAAAACCAACTAGATTAATATAAACAAAAATGACACTGTTAGTGGGACTAAAAACTCTGATGGCTCATTCATACCTCTAGTTGAAAACAATTCATAGATCAGCCTGTCAGGGAAACTGTCAGAGCCAGATTTCACATTTTTCCAGCATTTTAATGTAAAAAGCTCTGCTTTAGGCCAAGCACACGTTGTGTTTAATTAAATCCATATACAGATACCGATAGTATCTTTGTTTAATATTGTTTTGAGAAAACATTTACTAATACACAAATTAGGCTGTATGTTTTTTATGATTATTTATTATTTTATTATTCTTATTTTCTTATTTTTTTATTTTGGAGTTAAGTCTCTTTCAGCAAAAGTGACAAAAGTTTTCCATTTCATATTGTTCTTAGATTCCCAATTTGGAAGCATGAGTAAGAGCATCAATTGTGTTGTGCAGTGTAGAAATTTCTCACCACAATTCCACCAAACTTTTAAACATCTTTGGAATGTACAAAGAAATCTTGGTAGAAACATTGTGGTGTCACGATGGTTTGAATATCAGAAGAGTAACTTGCACATAGACCAACAAAATGGTCTGTGCAGCCCAGAACATGACCTTCCATGGTCTGGGAATGAGCCACTGCATCTGAAATACTAAGTGGGATATGACATGACATTCTAATTTCTTTTTCACGGGAGAGAGCTCTAAGCAAACAACAGACTTGTTTCTGTAGGATGGTGGAGTGTTTTTTTGTGTCACACTTGTTGAGTGAACACTGAACTCCCCTTCTCCATGTCACTCATAGTGTAAGGCTCCAGCGCTGAGATGGTTAAGGCGGGTCTACAACCCCCTACTGCTTTTTCTGGGGCCAGGCCTCTCTGCTGCGTGCTGAGAGCTTGTGCAAGTTCCCATTCGGAGTACACACTCTGCTGAGGCAATGCAGCCAAAACAAGCAGGTGTTTGCTGAACCCATGGCTCTGGTCTCTGCTCTTGCCAGGGAGCCCTTAGCATTCATGTGATTTTATAATTAGCGAAATCATCGCTGTTCTGGCATGGCCGCATTTCTCCCTCTCTTTCACTCGGTCTCTTCTTTTCTCCACCCTGTGTTTCCTCCCTCCCTCTCTTTCTGCCACATGTGGGTCAGTAAGCATGCCCTCTTCAGTGTGGCATGAGGCCCATGGGAAGTTTGTGTCTTGTTCAATACCTGGCGCTCAGATTGATTGACTCACACTGAATGCCCTTTCTACGCTCAGAAATCCAGGTCAAAGCAGGCTTAAACTCACAATGTTACAGGTCAGGTCATGCTTTTAAGTTTAGCTTATGAAGAAAAGACTTTGTTCGACAACTGTCAAGCAGCATTTATTTTAATAACTTGGATCATCTGGGTAGAGCTATATGAGTTTGGAAATAGTTCAGGTAGTATATATATATATATATATATATATATATATATATATATATAGATAGATAGATAGATAGATAGATAGATAGATAGATAGATATAGATATTTTTTTAAATAAGACCTTGTTCCACTAGAGGGCAACACGTTCAAAGAAGTTGGTGTCTTACCTATGTCACTGCCTATTCATTAATCTGATCTTATTCCTCCCCAAAGGTATAAATCAAACCTATGTCCATAGAGCACAAGCTCTCAAAGATGTGCTGATGTTAAAGAAGAAATGGCAAAAGATCTAAGGGCCTTCTTCTCATATACACGAGAACATGCACATGCACACAAACATAGACATACATGGAGACATGTTTGTTCATGCAGTGGGACGCTATGTTTTCAGAGGAACAGCAGGAGAGATGGAGGAGAAAAAAACGAGGGGCGACTGAGGCTTGGTTGTGGGGTCTGCAGGTCTGGTGACCACATGTCCCATTTTGCTCCATGCGTGGTTAGTGATGGGTTGGGTTTCATGCTAAACAACCACGTAGAGGTTGAAAATAAACCATATGAAAACCCAGAGGAGAGGGTGGCAGTCAGAACAGAAGCAAGACTGAAGAGACCCCATGTATCCCTTAATAATTCATCTGTTATCACACCCACGGTACACATAAACACACATGAACACAGGGATAAACATACTGCTAAAAGAACATGAAATCATTACAAACATTTTTGTCTCTATTTAGGAGAGTTTTGCAAACAAAGAGTGATTTACTGCATGATCAATCAGAAGAGAGTTGTTTCTTGACTGTTTTCTAGTCAGGCTATTAAATGGGTTTTGTAGCAATTCCCCATAGTGTGTTTCTGTTGTTCATTTACACAGTGATCTGTCTTCACTGTTAATGTTATTCTCCAACTTTAAGCTGTTAAATGGTGACAAGGAAATAATTATGTCATACTGACGAAGGATAAAGTTACATGCACAGGAAATGTTAAATTACATTTTCATCAGGCTGGAAAGCATGTAAAGAGGCAGTTAATTACCTTTCTAACATTGTTCAGACTAAAAGAAGAAAGAGCTCTTTCGAAAAAAAAAAAAGGCTGATCTTCTAACTATGGAGGAGGAGAAAACCACATCAAACACCACACAAGCATGAATCTGTCAGCAACGACGACGATCAGTACAGTAGTAACTACCAGCCAGTGGGAGCCTGTCAATTGACTCATAAAAGACTTTACCTGCTCAGAAACAGCACTAAACAAAACAGCACAGAACACCACACCTTAGGTATTTTAAACAATAAAGAACACAGAGCCTTGGAACTCACACTTTAGTGGATTGCAAACAGGAAGATTTTTTTTTAAATATGTATGCATAAAAGGCAGGGCTGTCAAGTGTCACACATTGAGAGTAACAGTATTTGGGTCTCACGCTCTCCCGCCACACATCGTATTTCTCACGCAGAAAAACTTTTTGGCTATTTATCATATATTTAATATGCCTCAGCACCCAAAATGTATCAGTCTGCACCGCTGTCTCTATGGAACCGGGCAGGAATCAAGCGCGTCTCCCCTGGAGTTCTTAGTCGAGCCTGACACTTATCAGCCAATCAAAAATCAAAAAAAAGAGGCTACACAATAGCCAATCAGAAAATATCACTATCTGGGTAAGATTTAACGCAACAACCAATGAAAAAAAACATACTCATTAGAGAGGGTATTTTCGATGGTCGGTTTGAACAAAACCTCAATACGAAACAGTTTGTCTCTGGACGGGACATTGTCCTCAATCATGACCCTAAAAAATCATGACCCGAACTGTTTTAAATGGGAGCAGCATTAAAAATGTTAAAGGAGTCCAAAAAGGCAACAAACACTTACAATAAACAACACCAGTCATAATCTCTCTCTCTCTCTCTCTCTCTCTCAATACTCCCTGAGTATTGTTTTTCTTTTTTTTTTCTTTTTCTTTTTTGTGCTTGAGAGCCCTGAAAAGGTATAACTCAATATTATATAACGACCCATAACATTATTGTGAGAACATTCCGAAATAGCTATGAGACTTGTGTGAATTAATGTGTGTGCGCTTGGTCAGTGGAGGTGAGTGTGTATGTATATATATATATATATATATATATATATATATATATATATATATATATATATATATATGTAAGATCCTGGCCAATGTAGAGGTAATGAACCTGTCTGTCTCATGTCACGTGGCTGTCAGAAGCACATTTACCCCCATCAATATTGTCCATATGCCTGCACTGAACACACGTTTAGATTGCTGACGGGAATGTCAGGAGTCAAGTAGAACCTCTTAAAATGTGGCCTAAAGGGCAAAGGTCACAGACTAATGAGTAAAAGCTTTTTTTTCTGTGGGGTGGGGGGTAAATGTGAGGGTAGGTAATGGCCCTCTGTATAGGGTGTAGGGGATGAGTGGGGGGCACTCAGGTTAGAAAGAATGTACAAAAGGACCACCGTTGGTAAGGAGGTGATGAGGTGAGCAGAAAGCAGTGAGAGGCTGAAAGACAGTCTGAAAAATAAGGAGTACAAGAGGCAGGTAATTCAAAAATAATCAGATACATATATAGGATTATTACAAGAAACAGCTGAAACTGCTATGCTCACTGCTCAAAAAGTAAAGTGACAACAATGCGCCGTCATGAGCGCTGTTAGCTAATAGCTTGAACAAGTTTTAATGGATGTGAATGTTCTTCTCTGTTGCATGTGGAACTTGTACTTCATAAAACTGACAGTACAGTCAATTTTAGAATTATTGGCACCCATCAAAAGAATGAGAAAATTAAAAATATTGGCAAAACATGTATTAGACACATTTAAAAAAAATCAGAATGGCAAAAATAATTCTTAAATACCGTTGCCTTTGATGGCTACAAAAATGCATAAGTACTTAGTATACTATTAGCAGGGTCAAACAAAAAAATGATTAAAGTGTGAAATAATAAGTTCCAGGGAAGAGAAAAGAGAACACACACACACACACAGACACAGACAAACACACACACAGAGGCTGAGAAAGATCTAAACATCACAGTAACAGAATTACACAATTTTGTTGATTCTAGTATTTATAAAGTTTTAGCTTTACTGGAACTGCAATTGACTATGATTGGAGTCAGGTTGTGTGGTTAGAAATCCAACGTTGGGTTCCTGAAATCTATTTGCATATTTGGAGAAAAATTACTATATCTAGGATAATATGCTGGTGAATCATGCTGGTATAGCTTTTGAGAAGATTGATATCATTATAAATACTGCTACCAGGATATTTACTTGTAAAACCTGGCTGCATCTGCCAGAATGTTATAGCTTGAATTTCGAATTTTTGTTTTCCAAAATAATTTCAAAGAGATTGCAAATAAACTTCTAAAATGAATCCAACTGAAATACAAAATCAAGGTTTTACAAAGGCCAGGGGCTGGATTTGATCACAGTGTAAACCTGTGGTCTAACATAAAAAATGACTCGAAAAACCTAAAACATAAAGCAGCAAAAAAGTTCTACAAGCAAGGGACTGTCCAAGATCTATCTAGAAGTGTTCTCTAGCCTTGTTATACATTACATTAGAAGTTATTCTTTCAACGGGGGCTTCACTAGTATTAAAAGTTTGAAAAACCTTAAAATGCTCAGTGAAATGAAGCTATACTGTTAGCTATAAATAGAAACTAAACTATTTCTTTATACTCATGAATATGTGTGGAGTTCTCTGGAAGTGGTGTGATGAAATTATTTCTTATGGGACACAGTAAATTCTAAATGTGATTTGGTTCAGCCGCAAATCAGTATCCTTCTTGAAGAAAGTCATTTGCAGTCAATTTTTTCCTGTAGAGTTCTCTATTTGGCTTTGGCAGATGCTGAGTAAAGAACTAATAAATATTAGTGCATATATTTTGGTGCATATATTTATGAGTACATGAAGATTTGGAATTTGGAAGTGAAATGTGAAGATAATCGGGAAAAATATATGTATATAACTTTAAATGTCTGCATTTAAATGACTTTCTCCTATGAACATAGGCTAAAAGTCAGTATAGAGGTGCATGAACTGGAATTTTTATACTGAAACACAAAAAGTACATGTCTTGGTTTAATACAATTTGTATTTTGTAATTTGTATTTATTTGACATTTCAAAATAAAGAGCCTTAATAAAAAGTTTAAATATGATTAAAATTGCTTACTAAAATGACTTATTAAGTAAGGAATTTTTAGTAAAAAAGCTTTTTTATGATTTCAATATTTTTAGCTTCACCCATATGTCAACGGTGGCTATAGTGTAGCTATACTGCACTATACTGCGGAAACAATGATTTGTAGCTATACTGCACTATACTGTGAAAACAACGATTTGTAGCTATTCTGCACTATACTGCGGAACCAACGATTTGTAGCTATTCTGCACTATACTGCGGAAACAACGATTTGTAGCTACTCTGCACTATACTGCGGAAACAACGATTTGTAGCTATACTGCACTATACTGCGGAAACAACGATTTGTAGCTGTACTGCACTATACTGCGGAAACAACGATTTGTGGCTATACTGCACTATACTGCGGAAACAACGATTTGTAGCTATACTGCACTATACTGCGGAAACAAAGATTTGTAGCTATACTGCACTATACTGTGGAAACAACGATTTGTAGCTATTCTGCACTATACTGCGGAAACAACGATTTGTAGCTATACTGCACTATACTGCGGAAACAACGATTTGTAGCTATACTGCACTATACTGCGGAAACAACGATTTGTGGCTATACTGCACTATACCGCGGAAACAACGATTTGTGGCTATACTGCACTATACTGCGGAAACAACGATTTGTAGCTATTCTGCACTATACTGCGGAAACAACGATTTATAGCTATTCTGCACTATACTGCGGAAACAACGATTTGTAGCTATACTGCACTATACTGCGGAACCAACGATTTGTGGCTATACTGCACTATACTGTGGAAACAACGATTTGTAGCTATACTGCACTATACTGCGGAAACAACGATTTGTGGCTATACTGCACTATACTGCGGAAACAACGATTTGTAGCTATTCTGCACTATACTGCGGAAACAACGATTTGTAGCTATTCTGCACTATACTGCGGAAACAACGATTTGTAGCTATACTGCACTATACTGCGGAAACAACGATTTGTGGCTATACTGCACTATACTGCGGAAACAACGATTTGTAGCTGTACTGCACTATACTGCGGAAACAACGATTTGTAGCTATACTGCACTATACTGCGGAAACAACGATTTGTAGCTGTACTGCACTATACTGCGGAAACAACGATTTGTGGCTATACTGCACTATACTGCGGAAACAACGATTTGTAGCTATTCTGCACTATACTGCGGAAACAACGATTTGTAGCTATACTGCACTATACTGCGGAAACAACGATTTGTAGCTATACTGCACTATACTGCGGAAACAACGATTTGTAGCTATACTGCACTATACTGCGGAAACAATGATTTGTAGCTGTACTGCACTATACTGCGGAAACAACGATTTGTAGCTATACTGCACTATACTGCGGAAACAACGATTTGTAGCTGTACTGCACTATACTGCGGAAACAAAGATTTGTAGCTATACTGCACTATACTGCGGAAACATGCTATTATCAATCTAATTATATTACTGTCATATTCCATGAAACACTGTGTATATATATATATATAAATTAACTTATTGTTGTATCAGACATTAAAGTTTTATTTTGCACAGTCCAATCCAACCTGTTACGATCTAGCAAATTCCTTCACAATTTCCGTCATTCGTTTTCCATTTCAAGTCCATCTACTCATCTGTCTTTTTATTTCTCTCTCTCTCTCTCTCTCTCTCTCTCTCTCCCTCCCTCTCTCTCCCCCTCTCTCTCTCTCTCTCTCTCTCTCCCTTTTCACTCCTTGCCACCCTCTTTGACCCTGACATAGTGAAATTGATTCACAAGAAGCTTCCAGCATCCCTTTTCTCTGTCTTGGTGAGACTGAGGCAGTATATTACAGTGGCTCGGGAGAGGGAAAAGAAAGCAGCTCTTGTACTGGGGAGTTAACCTTTAGCACTGTGAAGCTGCAGAGCTCTCTGAGACTCGCTTTGTTCCCTTGGTGTCTGGTCCCGGCCTGTCAGAAGTGTCTAGGCCTGTTTGAAGCCATGCTGCCTATCCCTCCAATACGCATCAGTCTAGAAACACTTCCAAATGAATTCCTGGTTTTCCTGAATGTTTATATAAATATGTTCCAAATAGAAATGTAATGAACTGTATAATGTTTAACTACTAATTTAAAAATGGCCCAGGAATCAGGGCATCTTTTGGTTGGCACCTTTTAGGTTAAACTAGTGAGCTAAGTTTACTAGCCTTACCTTAAGTGTTTTTCTGTATAGGAAGTGCTTTAGTGAGGCTGTATTAATGCAGGAATGCTAAGGGTAGTTCACTGCAAAAGAAAGCTGAGTGTATCCTTTTCATGTGGCAGTGCAAGGGCATAAAGTTACAACAACAGGAAGCAGTTGTCTTTGCAGTCTCAATATCACACCTGACCCTCAAACCCGTGTTTCCTCGAGTAGAGGCCAGTCTCCAGCAGGGTGCAGAAAAACACTGACATTCAACCCGCTAGTGTAAAAATCACAGATACCTTTCTTTTTACAGTTCTTGTTGACTATACTGTATATATATGTTCTACACAAGGCACTGCATGTATATATATAATATATATATATATATATATATATATATATATATATATATATATATATATATATATATACATGCAGTGCCTTGTGTAGAACATCAAGGGATCTTCTCGCCTTTTCTTTTGCTTTACTGACACAATGAACCAGCGGAAGGAACCGGACAACTCCAAAGAAAAATACCTGCATAGGCTCTCATGTAAGCTGCCTGCTTCAATAGAGGTAGTCTTTGTGTGGGAACACATGTGTATTTCAGTGTCATGCCTGTGTGTGGGAGGTTTCAGTTATTTCAGATGTTAACAGTTCTCATCAGCTCTATTATGCTCGGGATGCTGTTACATTTTTTTTTTCTGTACATGATGCTTTAAATTTCAGCCCAAGGCATACAAAAGCTGAGAGTAGACTGACATCTAAACCACATTCACTTAAAATGTAATAAAATATGGACATTTTTATCTTTGTGTTTCATCACTTTGCTCATTCCCCTTGAAACTTAAAAATAACTAAGCATCGTACTGTTTATATCTGAGCACACACTGCCTTGTTTCACAGTGCCTTACACTGCTCTAGAAGGATGTGTGTCTTTACATGAGAGTGTGTCCTCTTGTGTTAGTGTTTCCCACATCTGCCAGGAATTCAAGTCTTTCCCTGTTCCTAAAGAGCCACACTTGAGCTGTGACCTCATTTGTGAGGTGAGCACCTGCAGAGTGCAAACAATTATCCTATTAGTGTTGAGAGGTGGCCGTCTCAGCTCGACCCTGCCTCTCCTTGCTGCACTTTGCCACTCCTCCTTCACCACATCAGACGCGCAGGCTTGAGAGAAGGAGGTGTGCTCCGGAGATCAATGGCCTCCTCTCGGTTGACGGCGCTCAGACAAAAGCTCTTCTCAGACAGACCAGCCCTCACACACCTGGATGGCAAGAGGAATCACAGGGAAGAAACCAAGGCTTCAAAGACCACAGAATACCACCTGGGCTCAGAGAATGCCCAGCTTCAGACGACTGCCTCCATGCAAACACACACACACACACACACACACACACACACAGATATGTACAGTTTTCTCATATCAAGATTTCAAATCAAGCTAATTCTCTAATTCAAGCTAATTCTTCAAATTTTATATTTGAAATCCAGGACACTGTCAACATAGCATTACTAGAAGCATTTGGGATTTGCTTCATTGAAACCTGCATCCTACAAACTATATTTTATGGATTTCACTTTTGCCATAAAAGTGTCATTAGACAGATGTCATATAACAAATCAAACACACACACACACACACACACACACACACACACAAACTCTCTCTCTCTCTCTCTCTCTCTCTCTCTCTCTTTGTCTTACACACACACCCACACACACACTATGGAGTTGTTGGAATTAGTAAAACCTGCATTTTTTTACTCACTACACACTTATGCATTCTCTGAGAATGGTAAAATATGTCGGAACATAATGCATCAGTTCAAGATGTCTTCCTTTTTCTTAATAAAGAAGTGGCTTCTCTTTAATTCTCTTTGCCATTGATTTTGCTTTGTGTTCCTAATGAATCCCTTATCAATTAATTACCATTTTAAATAATCTCAGCATTTGGCCACACAGAGGACACAGCAGGCACAGGGTACACGCACAAGTTTACTTTGGCAAAATAGTCAGATGGAAATGCAAAACCTTTTTGAGTTTCACTTCTTGTATGTTCCGAGATCCTTTTTTGGTCAGTACAGTTGTAAAGAGTGGTTACTTAGGTTATCCCTTCCTGTCATCTTCCTGTCAATTTGTCCATTCTCTTCTGACCTCTTTCATCAACAAAGAATTTCCAGCGACAATGAATGGAATGGAACATCGTTCTGTGTACATCTTTATAACTCCAGGAGATCTGAAGTATATCTGCAGAAATACTCAAACCAGCCATGAAGTAACTGACTAACTGAGTAAATTTTGCCCATTCTAATATTTAATGTAAAAATGAACTGATGCTCTTCCCCAGTATGTGCATGATTTTGGGCTGCTGATATAGTGCTGCCATTTCTCTCTCTACTTTCTATATACCCATCTAGCTCATCCC
Organism: Tachysurus vachellii; assembly: GCF_030014155.1. Classification (NCBI taxonomy): domain Eukaryota; kingdom Metazoa; phylum Chordata; class Actinopteri; order Siluriformes; family Bagridae; genus Tachysurus; species Tachysurus vachellii. The sequence continues at coordinate 11,783,071 of NC_083469.1, forward strand.
CAAACCCATCCATCCATACAGAATCACTGCCTCAAGCACACCTAACTGATATACTGTATACGTTCACATGCAAACACACCAGACATTGGTGTGGCTGGGAATCTCACTGTAACACTGCAGTAGGAGCTGTTTGAAGCCAGCTGTCACAACCTGACAGGCTGTTGTTTTAGAGGCCTTTGGTATGGCCGAGGGGCCGAGGGGAGAAAAACAGCACCAGGAATGTGTACAAGTCAAGACCCAACAGTAAATCCGTCGTTCGCTTCCTTTCCCCCTCTGCAAATGAGAGCCAGTGAGCTTGGCCCAGGGGGAAGGGGGACGTGGGAGCTGCCCGTCTCACACTCTGGACCAGCCAATCATCCTCCCATACCAGGCAACTGTTAAACCACCTGAGTCCAAACCTGTACTCAAGAACATCATACTAAACTGAAATAAAAGGAGAATAACGCTCATTGTCAAGCTATGTTTTTAGCTTGACGTAAAAATCGTGAGTTTAAAGATTACACTAAGAATTTAGCAATTCAGCAAGTTGAAAAGACTTCTCTAATATACTAGAATATTCTTGTTCTCAGCTGCCTTGGAGCTCTACTTTCCTAACAAATGCTCACACCCACAGGCTCCTCTTAGAAGAGAAACAAAACCATGTGTAATTACCCAGATCCGAGAGGATGCTTGAGGCATGGAAAGTGTCTGAGTGTGTGTGTGTGTGTGTGTGAGATAGACAAAGTATGTGTGTGAGAGTATGTACGTGTGTGTGTGTGCACTTATGTGTGTGAGGTGAGAGCAATCTAGCTTGCTACATCACTGACAGGGTTCATACACACCAAAGTTGGGTTATGTGACCCCGGTGGTCTGGGAAGAACTGAGTGCTCATATATCACCTCCCGTAACATGGAGAGTACTCCTGTGCAGGCTTTGAACTGAACACGGTTCACTGAGGAAACTACTACTGCCCTATAGGGTTAGAGCTAGAACCACTGAAAATCACCAGAAACTATGTGCTAAAATTTTATGGGGTTCACAGTGGAAAACCCAGCAGATGTTAGCACAAAGACTGCTTTGCAGGTTTCACACTGGTTTATACAATGTAGGTACTGGCTATAAATGATAAATAAGAGACTTGCATTACAAAATACATTTGTGATTTAGAAATGACTAAAAAAATCAGCTGAAGGTTTAAATTGACATCAGCTGAAGGTTTAAGTTGACTTTTGCTTTTTTGTGTGTATGAGAAAGATAAAACTAATTTCAAGCCCTACTGTGCGTGAATGTTTCCTGACCTACTATATGTTATGGCCAGTATTGTTAAAAACATTTAAAAATGTTCATTATACACCACAAATCTGTTCTGCCTAGAACGCTCTGTACATATACAAGAAAGGAATATGATGTTATAGTAAAAATCATTTAGAACAGGACAGTGTGATGAGCTAACATGAACAGATGACTAAAGTAACCCTAAAGTTAGTTTTTTCCTATTACATGTCCTAAAGTGATTTATTCCTCTTATTACCACACTGATTTGACAACGATTATAATTTGTAACTCATTTATGATGGACACCAATAAGATAAGTAAGTTAGATGAGTAAGTTATGATTCCAGAAAGACAGAAAACTAAACAGAAAACACTGAAAACTCCTTTGAAAGCATCTCAATAAACAACATGAAAACCATGATCAATATCAAATACTATACATTTCTCTTTGTAAACTTACACTTTCTTACATTGTGTATTATTAGGCTTAGACATACTAATACAAACTACAATTCCCTAGGAATGAAATTTTACTGTAGAAACAATACCTTATAATGAATGCGTTAATATCAACAGATCGTCTGCATTACAGCTGGAATTAACGTCAGAGCTGCTGTTGAAGAAAATTAATCCTTAACCCTCTAATTCAAGAATTCAGCAGTGCTGGCATAACAGAAAAGCTGCAATTTATCCTGAGCTCTGCTTTTGACAGCAATGCAAAAAAAATGTTTAGAGGGGATGTCACAGGCATGTAAATGCAGAGCAGCCAAGCTAATTGAGAGTGGGAGAATGAGAGGTGGCTAGAGTTCAGCAGCTGACTTCTGACTCCCCTCCTCTGCCTAAATCTCATTAACACTGACAGGTGTTATGTGTGAGCAAGCACAGAACGAATAGAATAATGTAAACATACAGCCCCCCACAGTACGCTTCACAGTATGGAAGACAGTGTAAAGACATTACACACACACACACAGTTTCACTAATGAGATGTAATTTGGATTTGCTGTCAAATCCCATTAGTCTAAACATTCCATATCAACTGTGTTGATATGGAACACAGGATGCATAACAGTGTTCAGAAAAAACACATAGGAGAATTGATACTAATTATTCTGTGAGAAGCCACACATTTTTAGAAAAAAGAGTACTAATCTTTCTTAAACTGAATTATCCTTCACCTGGAAATTGTGTACCTTTGAAAATTTTTAAAGGTATATGACTGGACCATAATTACCTTTTAGATTAAATCATGTTCTCCACACTAAGTCAGAAAACACACACACTCAAAAAGAACACATAATGGTACAACCCCAACGACAATGAATGATATAGTTTTGTAGCTTTTTAACCTGAGAGTATGTGTTGATTTTTGTCAGTGTTTAATAGTCCAGCAGTTTGGCCTCTTATAGGCCTTTCCTGTGGCCCTCCAGGGCCCTCACTCTCTCCAGTTCAAGAAGCAGGGCCCTATTTCTGTCGTTCTCTCCACAGATAATATTTTTCTGCTGAATCCATGTCTATAACTTTGCACTTCCATGTAAAGATCCCATTACGGCTTGACTTGAGTGGCCCAGCTGTTCAAACAGACTGATTAATTAAAGGAATTCTGTTTGTAAAACAATCCTCCCCCTTTCTTGCTCCTCTCCTCACAGAAATAGAGCTCCATGTTGGCCAGCTTACAACATTATTAAGGTCCTGGATAGGTCCATTGGGCTGTTCTCCTCGCATTAAAGTCTGATTCTCCCAGAGGTATTCCACATTAGCAAGACAAACAATTGAGTGGGCCATAGAGGGGGTGAAAGGAGGGGGTGCTGCAGAACTGTTTTACTGCTCAGCGCTGAGGCAGGTGAGCTCTCATGTTGCAAACTGTGAGCAAGGGTCATACTCTCACTCTCTCTCCCTTTCTCCCTGCCTGTCGTGAGCAGTGCAGGTGCTCGCTATTCATCACTATGAAGACGCATGCTTAAAATCCCATTAGACCTGAATGCATGGTGAACAAGCTCCCTCATACTAGTGTTCAATGCAGAGGCCAGGGGTCATTTGAAACTCCAAGCACTACACCACACCCCTTCATCCGTCTGATCCAGCTGTTACCAAAGGAAAAAACAGACAGATGCAGTAAAGAGACTAAAGTTGCACTTGAGTTGGCTCAGCCATTGTGCACGCTTTAGCTTGCAGTGAGCCTCCCTATGCAGGCGCTCCACTGTCAAATGAGAAGTTGATTTGTATAAGAAAACCTCTGCAACCTCATAAAGCAGTGTTAAGATAGCTGCACTATTAAGTCCAGTGCAATGACCCAAGAGAGATGAAATACAAGCAATTTCATTCTACTCAGGCAAGGTTTTTTTTTTTTTACTAGAGTCAAGCCTGTCAGAGAGCTCATACTTCAAACATTTTCTGCTGCTTTTTAATCCTACAGCCCACCTGCTGTAAAGTGACACATCTCCATTGCTAGCCTGGCTCGTTGCACCATGCAGCACGATTAAGGGCCACGATAGCAATGTCTTATGTTAACACAATAAGAAAAAAATTCATAGGTGAAGGTACGAGAAGATTCAGAGGAATGTTATGCATATTCATGCAGCCGTTGTGCATAGCCAATCAGGCAACAGCATCAAGAAAATGTAGGTTGATTTTCAATAACCAAAACCAAATAAACATAATACTGTAGACAGAGAGCCAACAGTGGACCAAGATCCAGCCATGCTGCGGTTCAAAATGTGTAAGCAGGCAAACAGCCTATGGTCTCTAGTTTGTCTTATTATCTGTGCTGGTTTCCACATGTTCTCCCCCCTTAATTTCCTCCTAACTCCCAAAAACTTGTTAAGAAGTGGTCTGGCCACTCACATAGTAAATTTGTCTGCATGGTGCCCTGTGATGTACTGGGTGTATCCCTGCTTCCAAATGATTTTGGCATAGGCTCCAGATCCACACCATTTCCCTTACCAGGAGAAAGTGGTTACTGAAGATAACCCAAATGAATGAAGCAAGGAGATGGAGAATTGCCCAGGGTGGCTAGAGTTAAGTGAACAAAGACCATAAAAGCCATGGAAATGAAGTGGAATTATGCCCCTTCAGAGCAGCTTACCTTAGCCATGTTTTGCTCCCCTGCTTTGGATTCAGGGATTTCACAGTGGTATCATGTGTTTCAGACCGGATATACCTTTCTTTGCAGCAACTGGCATTTGCCTTCCTTTCCATACACACCAGGTTGGGTGGCATTCCAACAGACCTTCCAGATAAAGACCTGGGAGAATGTTGGCTTGGGCATCTGTGAAAAGCAGTGTGAAAGGATGATGTATTTAAAACTGCTTCCAGCAATCTTCCAATGTACTTATGTGTACTTATGAACTCCTGTGTACCTATGAACTCATACTGAGACAACTTTCCTAGATTATTGCAAACCCAATTCCAATTCTCCAACACCCAGGCCTCATGTCTCAGCTGTGCTCATTAAAAGTGCAAAAATAAGGAAACACTGTTTTTGTTTTTTTTGTTGATGTGTAGCCTACAGAAAAACTCTGGCAAGCAAACCCTAATGCAGAATGTGTGTGTGCTGTTGATTTGGACCCACATTGTGCTCTCCAACAAAGTCCTCAGGGAAACAGCTTGGGGGCTGGGGGGGTCAGGGAGAGTGTGTTGGTTAAATTTGGGGGCCAGTGTGTGTGAGGGGGATAAGCAATAAAAAACATCTTGAGCTATAAGCCTTCTTCCACCCTATCAAATCCCAGCTGCACCTGTGATGACAACCTCTCAAATGCAGTGCACTGATTGTGTAATATGTAGCAGGGGTGAAGGGGCATCACTGAGAGGGGAGAAAACAGCATGAGTTTCTACTAATGTGTAAATCCCTGATAAGATCCATGTAGTTGTAACAAAGGACCTGTCCAATAAAGAAAAATCTGTGTCCAAGATAGGCAGCAATGAAGGACCAGAGGCTGGTGTTCTCTCCCATCTGTTGCTTTCAGCTGTGCCTCACCAGTTTAAGTCATAACAGTAACCATGCCATAATCACATTATTGCACACATGGTGAATTTGACAATTGGGGGAGTCATGTGTCGGGGATTTGGCTGCACTTGTGGACACACGCACGCTGATGTTCACACACACAGTTCTTCCAGCTGTGAGCTCACCCTCCAGACATGTCTGTATGTGTATGCAGGCATGTTTTTGTATACTGGTGGGGACCAAATGTCCCCAAAAGGATAGGAATATCTGATGGTTTTGACCTTATGGGGGAGATGCTGTTGGTCTGTGGTTCAGGGGCTCTTTTGGATATTGAGTTAAAGGTTTGGGCTAGGCTTAGCTGTGGGCAAATCATTAATTAACCATAGAGATATTAATTATTTGGTTATCATTATTGTCAATGGAAGGTCCTTACAAGGACAGTCTAAACATGCTGGTGAAATGTTAAATCTTGGCCTACCTTGCACTGCAATTCTTACTCAGCATTAGATGAGAAAAGCACAGGCTTACAAATATATGAAGGGCCCTCAGAGATTGTGTTTTGGCAAAGCATTTGAAGGTTTTTTTTTTAGCTGCAGACATTCAGAGGAAGAAGAAAGCAAAAAACAACCAAATGCAAAGCTCATTGAAGCTGCACTGAAGTGGTTATTTATGACCCAAATACAGTAGATCCGCTGTCCTCACACTAAGGTGCTATACAGTGATATCCTTATATTTCTTTTCAATCCCTATATCTCTGTCTAATCTTTATTCTACAATCCACGTTAAACAGACTAAAAGCCAGATAGCACAGGAAACTCTTCACTTTGTCATTGTAACCTATGTTTTCTGAGATGTGTGTGATAAGAGAAAGAAAGTATGCCTGTTCCATGACAGAGCTCAATCAAGGACACAGCCGTGTTATGAATCTCAAAGAAACAGGAGGGTTAATGAAGACAGAGGCTCCCCGCCTCAGGATACCGTGCGAGTGGGAAGAGGTCAGTGTTTGAACGCTTTCTCTCTCCCTCTGTTTTCCCAGAGGTGTGGCTGCGCTTTCGGCCACACCGCTAACAAGATCATGCTGCAGGGTGGGTCGCTGCTTGCCAGCTGTGCGTGCATTTGTGTGTGTCTGAGAGTATTTGTGTAAGCATGAACTTATGTGTTTGTGAACATGAAGAAGAATGACAGCTTGTAAAGCAGAAACATACATGTAGGTAAAGAAACTGCTAAAACATGCCCAATTATCATTTAAACAAATTCAGGGCTTAAAGCCTTTAAAGTCAGAAACACACTCTCAGGCAGAGGGTCTGGAGTTACAGAGGTTCTAAGTATTGTCAACATGTTTAGCAGGGCCCTGATTTATTTCATAGACAGAGAACTCTGGGTTTCCCCTTCCTTCCCCTGAGTCCAGCTGCTTCCCTCAGTGCCGTCTGGATCAGAGCAGGGTGCAGGGATCGGATACACATTCAACCACACAGCCACACGCATTCACACAAATGCACACACACAAATGCACACACAAACACACACACCACACATACACAAAGGAATACCTACCAAATAAAGAAAGCAGATGTACTCCTATCCCCAAATCTGCAAAAACAGACCACTCACACTTTCCATGCAAAAGGCAACGTAGACCTTTCTGCTCAATAACATTCTGACTGAGGGAATCAGAAATGACAATCACGCCCATCTTACAATACTCAGATCAATGAGTTTGTGTAAGTAGTGCACTTTTCCTCAACATATTTTGCTTTAATTAAACACATGTGCGATAACTGCATACCACTGAAACATGTGCTGTAACAGTAGATCAGAGTGAAACATTTTTTGAAGGATTTTAAGGGTCATGCTGGACACAATCTCAGCATAATATTGCAATGTCTCGACTGCTTTAGAGTGTGGTGGTCAAAACATAAGATAAGCCTCACACCCCTGGAATCTGTGGAATGGCTTTGTTTCTGCCTTCAGAGAGAAATAGTTTGGGACGAAGGTTAGAAATATGATGCCCATACTTGTCTCCTATCTTTGAAGATGTCAAAAGAGCAAAAAACCATCAGATGTCTTTCCTCGTAATAACTGTGAAGATAAGATGTGTCCGAGGACTGTCAAGGACCTGCCTACTTTTTATCCACAGAGACTGTTATCTTGTTGCTGCCACACAGGATTTTGCTCTGCTCTGCTCTGTGAGAAGACACAAAAATAAAAACATGATCAGTAATCATAAAGGTCTCAAGATAATCCTTATCAGGCTTTGTGAGAAGGATGTGGGTCTCACCACACTAATGCATGCTGCACGTTACAGACATGGAAGAAGGTGAGCCAAGAAACGTTGCTTTCATTGTGACCAAGGACTTCTCTTCTGTTTTGTATAAAATCTAGTAAGAGAGAAGTTATAATTTCTGTTCCTTTTGAAGATTGTGTGTAGTGGAATATGTGTAAATAGATACGTATACAAATATAAAAAGGGAAGGCCACAGAGTTCTGGGTTAAATGCATATTCCAGGCTTCTGTCCTCGAGGCTACAATGGAAAAGGCTTCTCCTGAGCTAACCTCTTCTAGGCCACTGGCTTAAAGGTAGCTGTGGAAATAGTCTTATTATAATATTATAATAAAAATTATTTCATTTTCTGATCATATAAACAACGGTTAAAATATTCAACAATAACTACAGACAGCATGTTGGCACAGTGGGTAGGACGCCATCTCAAAGCCTGGAGTGTCCTGTGTCTCTGATTCATCCCTGAGCTCGGGTTACTCTTTATGTGAAGTTTTGCATGCTCTACCCAGGTTTCCTCAGGGGCCTATGATTTCTTCCCAAAACTTAAAACAGGTCTTTAGGAGATTTGGCTACACTAATTTGCTACAGATGCAAATGAGTGTGTGAATGTCACCCTGCAATAAACTGGTGTACAATACAGGATGTATTCCTGCCTTGCTCCAATTGTTCCCAATCTTCATATGCAGAATACTGCCACAGTATCCAGAAAAAATCTTAAATAGTGACCTGTTGCCATGATAACCCATTAACCTATTTCATCTGTTTCTAATCACTGCTTATTAGCTCATTATGCATTTCTACACCATATATTTTCTTATTATTTGTCACTTGCACACTGTATATTATTTATTTATATTTTTGATCAACTCTTTGTTTTTACTGCCATGATTGGATATGTTTGGTTTTCTTGATTTTCCCTGGCTCACAGCAGATTTCTGACATTAGCCAGTGTAGCTATGTCAACATTGCTTACACCATTCCACAGACTAAAGGACAGTGGGTAAAATGAACCAGGACTGTTTACCCCATGCTGTAGGGCCTCTTGGAAGCTTATTTTGAAATGGCCACAATCTCTGTCCTTGAAATCTTACATTCAAATGTTAGTCTATTCATACAGCAATTTTAATTGTGTTACCCCTGGTCCAAGGTAGTAACATTTTCTGAGGGTCTTAAAGTCGCATCTGATTTTTATATAAAACTAATGTTACAGGTCGTAAAAATTGTTTATTGTTTTTTTTATTATACATTTGGATACGCGGTAGAAGATGAATGAATGAATTATTTATTTATTTTATTTCTTTTTTTTTTTGCCAAGTAATGTCTTTCTCTGATAGTAGTCCAAACCCTCTCAACCTTAGGGTAACCTGAAATACTGATACAGGAGTGACAAAGGCTCTGTGCAGAGAATCATGACTTATAGAATATTTTAAAATAGTCATTAACACCAACCAGTGATTAAATGCCAAAAATTTTATTAGCTTATAATAAAATGGCCTTTTTCTTTTCTTTCTTAAGATATTCAACCTACATACTGCTGTGAGCTCTTTGTATAGCTAATCATAAATGCATCATGAAATGTATTCAAAAAGAACACTCAACTGTATTGTGGTATGTGTCATGATGTATTGCTATGAACATCAAAGATTTTTTAAATAAATTTTGATCCTAACATAAAAATTGTACCTAACAATTATAGTGGGCCTATAATTCCAAAATATTAAATGATCCACGTTATGAGGTTGATTCGAGTAAAAACCCTGGCTCTTGAAATGAGAGAACAGGAAGAAGTTACACCTTTGGTAGCCTTTGAATTGATCTGATCTGGACCAAATGTACCTTTGCACTTAAAAATTTGAGGCTGGACAGCAAACTGCTGTTTATTCTAGACTTCAATTATTTTGAAAAATGTTTTAAGTATGCATTAAAATGATAAGCAAGCTCTTATCCTTAAGCTAATGGAAGAAAGCTACTTAACACAGAGGGATAGGGATACTTTGTCAGCAATGAGTACCACCGCATTTGGACTTATTTTGATAATAACATCCTCAGTAAATTATCATAAGCAATTTCATAGCTATATGAGATTGTATAAACAGTACAGTTCCTAAAACTGTGTGTGAATATGATCTTATCAATAGAAACACAGCTGATGTGTGTTTAGCATTCCAAATTATATTCTAATTTGTACTTTATGTTGTGGTTGTTACACAAGAACAAATATATACTTAAATATGCTTAAAGTTATTGGTCTTATTATTGATTTGGATTAAATTTATTTGATCTCAGATTTCTAAATTCAGCCAAACTTTTCTAAGTTACAGTAAATCACTAGTCAGTAGATTTCACAGTCAATTTCCTGGAAATAAAGAAAATTGTAGCTAGTTGTTCTATGTTTTAATGTTTCAAGGAATTTTGCAACAGGAGGCAGCCATTTGGCATACACTATGATAGCGTGGCAGGTACCTCTGGGCTTCCAGAAGCATGATAAGAGAGTGTGTGTAATGTCACAGATAGTACCTTGGAAGCTGTGAAACCCAACGCTTTGCAGGATGGACGTCTGTCAAGATAACACACCTGTGTACTGATGGAAAAGCATGATGTCAAAACAAGATTAAAGCAGCACGATTGCAAAACATGATGCTTAGCCACATCAGAATGAAAACATACAGGAAAGGCTGGAGCAAGTGAAGATAAAATTGTGTTTGTTCTGGGTTTGAGTTCGTGATATTATGTGAGAAATGCTGCTCAGATCTGGGATGTATATCAATATCAGACTGCATGTAAAGCATACTGGTGTTGAAGATGATGATGATGATGATGAGGAGGAGGAAACCTTGATCAGATAAATCAGATAGAACTGACAAGACAAGAAGATCGTAATCTTATGCGTCATATTTAGGTTTCAGAGCTTTATTCTCCCATCACAGGAGATAGGTTGTTGTCACGTAATAACGCTCATGGTCTACTGGCAATAAAGTCTCAGACTACAGAATAAGGTCTGCTGCCCTAATCTTTTACCACAAACTAACAGAATCAAACCTGTTACTGTGAGCGTTGCTTGGTGTGCCATGTGCTGGTGCATTGCTTAACGCAGACCAACCCCAGGTGTTAGTATGGAGATAAAGCTTTATTGCTGTAAGTAGTGTATCCTTGAACACTGTGATATCACTGTGAGATCCTATGAACCATGATATTTCTATAGACTTTTAGTCCAGAATTAAAACTCCCAGTATATGGTTTATACATACTCAAAATTGTACCTTATAGTACTAGAGGATGGGGCTATTTTTAAAAGAATTTTGAAAGCTGTGTGTTACTTATGTTGAATGAACAAATATCAGATCATTCAAAACATCAAAATTACCAATGGTGTAAAAAGGATGTTAGTGTGTGATGAGGTTTAATTATACCGCAGCTCAGAAGTTAATGGGAAATGGTGGAGAATTTACGAATCCCATAAAATTCAGCTGGCTCCTGTCTAAATCAGCTCTGTGGAAAAAGACCCAAAAATGATTTTCTCTCTAGCACTCAAATGTCACACTGACATCTTTCATAATCAGTAAAATGTTGTTATGGACACATGTGTCTATATTTCATTTGTAGTACCTTTGCAGCACATTATATCTTAATTTGACTATAGTAGAGAGTAGTCGCAACTACTGAGAACTAAGCTTCTGAGAGGCATGAGCTGAACTGAAAAGTATTTCACATTGATCTCCCTGGCGTACATCTAAGGCTGCTAGAGTGTTTGAGAGTGGATTGACTGCCATGAGGTCACTCGATGATTTACAGACACCAGCCCCTACGGCAGTGTTGACATTAGCAACAAGACGAACACATTTGAACAGAAAAGCTGTTTATTTGTGATTTACGTTACGTCGTAATGGTGTTCCGCTTCACTAGCTGCACAATAATGACTCTCCCAGGTACCATATCTCCCGAGTGGGCCAAACAAGGAAAGTAACGTTTTCACATTTCCAGAAATCTAAAACCTTGGAGTGCTTGGCTCCAATCCACCAGGTCCTGTGTCTGAGAGTGTTTATGAAGTGACTTTAAGTGAGAGTCATTACTGCTCATTTGTGCCTACTTTTGCTTGTAAAGCCTGATCTACAGTTTTGAATCCTGACTTGATTTGAAAATCTGATTGTCCCTGCAGAGAGGTGTAGTCAGTGAGAATTAAATGGAGAAAAAAATCCCCCCCATTTCAAATTATACAGGAAAATTTTAAGAAAATCCCACACTAACCACATCAAAACAAATCAAAACATCGTTTTCATTTACAACTTGTACTAAACTTCCTTTTTTTTAATCTTATAAACATTTCAGTCAAACTGAAACTGAGCTTCCTTTAGTACATTGGTCTACTGACAGCAAGGATATAGCGATGGTCAAGTTGCGGTTTTAATAAACTGAATTTATTTTAGCTTTGTAAGAGTGCGTTCTAATAACATTGAAGGAAGTAACCTCAACCAGCTGCAGACATTTCACAAAGGGGTAAAATGTATTTATTATTGCCAGTATACAAAATATCTGTATGGGCCTTTAGAATGTTAGGAAAGATAAGCAAATAAACTTTTTTCTACCAGAAATATTCCCACAAGGTTTAAAGCAAGCAACGTCCTCACTTCCCTGGCCTGTCCGGGATGCCTGTATTTCAGGTGAACATGTTTAATTAGACAAGAAATGCAATGGGGAGAAGGTTCAGGAAGAGATTTAAAATTTTAAGAGAGAGAGAGAGACAGAGAGAGAGAGAGAGAGAGAGAGGGAGAGAGAGGCGCCCGCCCCAGCTTTGACACTTTGACACACCCTGAAGAGCGCTAAGAGAATTCAAACAGCATCTCTCAGATGTTCCACTTCCTCTTGTAAAGCAGAGGAATTCTTTCATGTTACAAGTACTTTGTTTTATTGCTGTGGACCAACAAGTGGCTTGTAGGCCTGGTGCTGGGCCTACAGCCCCCACACTTCTCCAAGCACAGGCCTGCACTGCACACTGACAGGGGAGTAGGACAAGAGAAGAGGAGGAGGAGGAGGAGGAGGAGGAGAGGGAGAGAGAGAGGGAGAGCAGGGAGGGAAGGGAAGACAGCTCTCTCTCAGACCTGGCACCCACTTCATCAGTCCTCTTGTTATCCCAGCTGCAGAAAACCACACCATGGTCCATTCTTTTCTGAAGAAATAACAAGATGAGCATTCCAGTGTAAAGTGGCATGGCCGACAATTTATGGCATCTCTTCATTCTTCCTTATTAGGGCCTGATAGCAGCCAGGCCTTTTTCTCAGGCAGACAGAAACAGACAGAAAACATAGGCACAAGATTTTGTGTTCAAAGGCATAGTGTAAGTTATTCAGAGGAGGAACAAGCATCCAAACCATGACCCCAATACTGTGATACTGATGACTCCACATACACTGCTTTATACAGCGATTCTCTGGGAATGTGGTAGTATGTTATGTGAGCCAAAGGGGTGTTAGGGAGACTCAAAAGAGGCTGAATTTATTGACTTGCTTTATTCTTAAATTAATTTCTTCAAGCCAGCAATAGCAAGTGAAGCATACTAAATATTTAAAAAAAAAAAAAAAAAAAAAAAAAGTAAGAAGGATAGTGGGCTAAAAGAAAAAGTATATCAGTATGTCAAGTACAATTTAAACATATGGGGATACAAATCAGAGTAGCCCTCATTTACCCCATAAGCGTAAATAAAATGATTATAATAATCAATTACAGATTGGTATCTTTCTTACTAAGACAGAACATGTCTCATAGCAAAATATAAAAGCATTTAAAAACAAAAAAGCATGCAACACAATAATCATACAAGACAAAAGTCATTCAAACAAAAGTCTTTAAGTAACTTCTGTGTTTCTTTCCATAAAAAAACTGTATATATATGTAAATAAACTTCATATTTATAAAAAGTTACAGTTACTGTTCCTGACACGAGTCAGTGTTATGTGGATTACAGTCCAGTTGGATTACCTTTATTTATACTAAAATTTGAAAAAATAATGGCATTTTGGTTAGGAAAAGATAGGAACACCTGAATACCTGATCATTCAAAAAATTAACCAATCAGTCAATTATGTAACAGCGGGTTTACTGAAACTGGGAATTTGCAAAAGTTCAACTACTCAAGGTTTTTCCAATCTTCAATTGTCCCGTTTCAGTGAGACTGTGTCCACTATATTCTAAGATTTCTTTCTTGGCTGATAAAAGTGAAAATCAGTGTTGTCCTCTATTTTTATAGTCAAACTTTCTCAAAATATTACATGTTGGAGATGCTTTTCTGCTAAATATGGCTGTAAATTGTGGTTGGTTAAGTTCCCACAGATATCCTGGCAGCTCAGACCAAACTGCCCATTCTTCCTCTGATTTCTTTTATGAAAAAGGCTCACAGGACACTGCTAACTGGATGGGTTTTTTCTTGTTTTTCCAAACAATTCTGTATAACCCTTTGAGACTGTTCTGCATGAAAATCTGAAATGATCTCAAGTTTCTGAAATAACCAGTCTGGCACAACAAATATGCGAGTAACCAAAGATATAAGTAACTTACTAAAATGACATTTTCTCCACATTCTGATGTTTGATGTGAACATTAACTGAAGTGCTTCACCCACATCTGTATGATTTTTTGCATTTCACAGCTGCAATATGATTACCAAATTGGATGCATGAATGAGGAGGTGTTTCTATTAATGTGGTGGGTGAGTATATATCTTTATAAATGTAAAAACGTAATTTCATTCATGACGGAAGGTAAGCTGGACAATGTCTACATTTGATTTCCCGACGACACTTTAGGCCCCGCCTCCCCAGGTGGATTTATATTATACACCCAGTTTGAAGTAAAGAGTGTGCATTATTACACTACAATGGCTACAAAAGACTTACAATTGCTAATGTGCTGATAAATAATCACACCTAAATGAAGTAATAATCAACAGGTGATATTTTTACTCTGATATTTTTACTCTTTACTTCAAGATTTATTATGCAATTATGCACTGCTCACTACCACTACAGTGGAAATCTAATTAATTCTTCCCACACCCCAAAAAAAAGAATCAAAATACCAAATACCAAAGAATTCATGGCTTAAAAAACTAAGCCACAAACATCTTACGCTGAAACTGTTCAAAGGAAATGATGTGGCTTAACAACAGTGCTTAAATAATGTGACCATTTCTTAAAGGGCACACATCAATCCTGGGCTTTGTATAAAGAAGACATACAGCTCACATATGGGCTTTTTATTTGATACACTTGTTGAGGACGGATAGTTACATTCAGAGTAAGGACACCTTGGCAGCACACTCAAACTACGTTGCCTCTTGCTTTTGTTGTCTGTTCCAAGAATCTCACAGTGTTAAGGGGGAGTGTAGTGAAGGCCAACATAAACGTTCCTATGGATTCAATCATTTGTCAGTTTCTTGCTCTCATGCTTCTTTTTGCACATTGTGCGCCAGGTCCATAGAAACATAGAGGAATAGGCATGAGCTAAAGTTTTAGAAAAGGCAAAGGCTCAGGAGGTTCTTTTGTTGTGCTTCTGCGACAATTGATGTTTCAGTGCACCTGTACCTGGCAGGAGAATGTAAGAGAACGGTATTAACCTGGACTTCCAGCACCTGCACTTTGCTCCAGCTGCTTTTATGCTGATTTACAGAATGTCTTCATGCTTGATTCATTCACATCTTGGGCTGGGAGGTCCATTTGCTCTGTGTGTGTGTTTGGCAAACGTTCCAGTAAGGCATTTTGTTCACAGACAAATCTTTAAGCACAATAAATTTAAACAGGTGTGTGGTGTTACATTTGGGCCTAAAGTATCCGCTGCTGCCGTGCTAAGCCTCTTCTTTTCTGCTTTGTATTATAAAACAAGTTTTGGTGAGACAAGGAGCTTCAAAAGAGAGAGTTGAATGTGGCAATTTGAGGGCCAGATACATGCTGCTTCTTCTCAGTGGGGTTAGGCTATTGAATTCTGCCTGACAGGACCACAGACTCAGTCACCACACATCTTGCAGTCTTTCCCCGGAATAGTTGGATTAACCAAAGGCTCCTCTTTTCTTTCTTCAAACATCTCCAAGGAATCTCTCTCTCTCTCTCTCTCTCTCTCTCTGTGTGAATAGAATTTCCATTCAGTTCTGAATCAAGATGAACATGACATTTAGCTTTGTACTGCTGACTGTAGTTAAGAAATATTTATCTCCACATGCCACCATCACCTTGCTTTCACACTGAAGGCAGAAGTCCCACAGAAGTGTGGACACAGGGAGCTGGAATGTGGGATTCGTCTCCTGTCTCCCTCTCCATTCTGCCGTCCGGAATGAATCATGCTCTTTTGATGAAACAGAGCCAATGTAAGCAGAGCCTTGACAAGAAACACCAAAAACTGTCAAACTGTTGAGGTCTGCAGTCAAAACTACAGCTGTGGATAAGATTTTAGCACTGTCATTTTCGAGACCTTCTCTCTACCTTTCTCCTCCTTGTTCTTTTTTTTCCTCAAGCTCTCTTTCTTTCTCCTTGGTTGGAATTGATACCAGCCCATGCTTGTAGGAGTTACAGTACCCGAGCCCTAATACACTCCAGACATCCTCACTTCCTAATGACTCGCTATGCTCCGAGCCTTTCCGGGCATGCCTGTGGCCGCCAGCCACACTTACACACATGGTGTCCAGACAGAAAATACACACACACACACACACATACACACACACCACAACAGACACCTGAAAACAAATACTGGTCAAGAAAAGCTGTAGGTTAGTGATTTTCCTCGATGGCACAAGCCCATAAGCAACCAAAGCATCCAGGGCAGATCCCTGTACTAAATAAAAAGGCTGATAATCCCCAGAGAGCTTGTATGCTTTTCAGGTATCTGGTCTTCATTAAGTTGCACTGCTCTGCACGCTTTTTTCTACTGCTAAGGCATGTTAAACACAGGCAACCAGCAAAAATGCTGCAGAGTAAACTGACAGCAAACAAAGACAGAGAAATGTCCTCAATAAAAGACACTTACCCATGCTTTAGCCCAGGTGATTCCAGGTGCTCGTTTCTACCTACAATTCCAGATTAGTGCTTGGGGCTTAGTCAGCTGGACAAGTTTGTTTGTTAATGTCATTTCCCCTCTCATTTCTAAATCACTGCTTCACTGCTAAAGGATTATAGTGCTTTCCTCAGTGCTGGATCCTAATTGTGGCAAATGTATTCTCATTGTGAAACAAACCATTTATCCTTAAAAGGACTATGAAAAAATTTGACCAGAGGTCAACAACCCAAGCCTGTATTCTTGAAACATCTCACAGCTGGACAGCAGTTTCTGGATCATTTTGTTTTTAGCTCATAGTACCATGCAGGAAAAACACAGAAACACAAAGCTTTTATGGTAACTGAACTTTCACATGGAGAATGAATACTGGAGTAAGGGTATGAATCACAGAAATTGCAATCTAAATGTTATGTGCACTATCCACTTGGCCTACATACACTAAATTGGACTTTTTCATAAATGGCTTTCTAGATTTCCATGATTATCACTGGCAATATTGTTAGATTACAATAAGAATAAAAATCATACATTCGTTAGAAACCCTCTGGGGAAAGGTTCAAATTTCAATTACTTGTCAAGGCATAATTCGGTGAGATCACTTCTACATGTCCTTACATTGATGTCAAATGTATACAGCTGTATTGCAAACTTGTGCCAAGTTCATCTTGATGCCTATTACTAACTCCTACGACAGAGGGAGTGGCCATTTCACTTGGATCTGAATGTAGGAAAAAGTGCAAATGTATTTTCCCTGTGGGACAAATGCATCATGCGAGTCTACAGATGCTAGGAACATAAATACTATTCATGTGAGATGTGGCTAAAGATCCAGGCCAACATAAGTGTCTGTGTGTGCTCCAAACAAATACAATGATGATGTGATGTTATGGTCTGTACTTTGGCATGTAGATGTATTTTTATTTTTGCGTGTTTGTTAGACCTTAGTTTACTTGTTACTGTTTATCATTAGAAACAATAAACAAACCATGTGCAATAAGAACTGTTGCATTTTATCACTCCAATCAAATTTACAATCCAGAGTCTGTCTTTAAGACAAGCCTGTTGATTTTGTTTTACTGTGGAACTGCCATGTTCCTCCTGCCAGCAGAGGGTGCACACAATGTACCCTTATCCACCTGGTCATTTTTAGGGCTATTGTTTTCGCCACAAAGTGTCCTATTGACTTTAGGTCATGTACGTACGTCCTCCCTCATGCCCTCCCCACTCTGTTCTTACTCTGTACAATCACACAAACATTCACAGGCATGCTCAAGCACACTTTGCTTACACGTTACCATGGATCTTGTGCCCACTGATGTCCACTGACGCAGCTTTAACATACGCCAAGTTTTACTTCCCCAGCAACTCTGCCACAAATGGCATCACATCATCCATTCAGCTGACTCTTATTATGTTTACCTTGGAGATTCGTTCACTACCATATAGATACATTGCAGGTATACAATTACTGGCTGTAGCCCATCTGTTCTCAGACCTCTTCTACCACAGGGAAAAGGACCCAGCATAAGACAATTACTAACTACATGGGTGGTGGACCAAATCATACCACAACCATGTCAGTGTCACTGTTGCACTGTTAAAACTAAATCACAACAAAATGCACCATTATACTGTAGTAGGTTTATTTTAGAAATTCATCGAAGATTATGTGTGCCTAAGATAAAACAATATTATACCTCAGCACTTTACACTGCAGTACACCTGTATTGGGGACACTCCTAACAATAAACAGATAACATACAGTCATTAATATTCTAAAATTTAACTATGTTAACTAAACATTTGTGGAAAGTTTCAGTAAATTTTCAACCACAGGAAGACCTTCAGGATAAAGGGCTTTCTTTAGCATGACAAACTGTACATGATGCGTTTTTTATCCTCATTGTATTACTGTGAAGAGATGGGAAAAAGGGACGGAAATGACTGGTTATAGCTTCTATAAGGTAAGTGATTACAGAAATGTTCAAACATAACATAGAACTACTAATGGTTAAAGAGTATGCTCTGTAATTAATGGATCAAAATGTTTGCAAATCACTGAAATATAAGAGGAAAACACACTTGGGCATGCTGTTATAAGAAAACAATCCACTTTGGCCTGATAATTAAATCATCCCTCGTTGTTGTGGATTATTTACTTATAATGCACACAGCCACCATGCAATGCTCCTACATATATTACAATTTGTGGGCTTCCAGTGCTTTCAAAGTTGTCAATCATATATTGTGTATACAAAACCATAATAGAACATTTATAACAGCATACTTTACATGACAGGTTGTCATGTCAGGTTAAGAGTTGGTGACAGACAATATTGCTGAAAAAAAAAATGTCAACAATTTGAATATATATTTAGACTGAATACTGTGTCACATAAGGAAATATTTCTTTAAACGTTTGTAATTTTCTCAGATCTGTTCAGGCCAACGGACCACCTGGAGGACAAATGGTTAGGTCATCTAGGGTAATAGAGTGACAAGAGTGGGTACACTCTGTCAATGGCAGCTGGCATTGTTCTTAATGCATGAGCACTGATTCTTCACCTGGAGCAGTTAGCTGAGAGGAGCTGAGACTGTTCACCATAAGCCCTTCAGCAACCCCAAACACAGCCTGTATCCCTAACCTCCTTTGACACTTCAAAGCCCAGTCGGCCCAGAGAGGCAAGGACAGGGCCTGGGGAATCATAGGAGACAAAGGAAGCGATTAAGAGATAAAGATCAGTCTGAGATATGACATTTCATCCCAGGCAGATCCGGTGGACACACTCCATTCAGAGAAGAACACTGTGGAGGAAAAGGAAAAGGGAAGGCAATGCCCCTCCTTTGCCCCCCCTCTATTACTGCCTTCACTGTCTGTCTGCAAACATGGGAAAGGGTCGACTGCTCTCCAACAATTGCTTCTAGCTCGTGCTCCCAACCAGCGCACTTCAAAAAACACAGCAACAAGGTGACACGACTTCAAAGGAAGGACCAGCCTAAAAGCCACATTAGGAGGAAGGCCCATATTGTCAACTAGTGTCCAAAACATACAATTACAGATACATTAACTTTATATTCTTTTGACCAAAAAGGCCTATATAATATTCATCTTGCCTTTAATTTTCTTTCAGAAGTTATTATCAATACAAAAGAAGTGGGAGTAAAAAAACGTTCTATTGTGGACCTAATTGCCACAAGGTCAAGTTACGGATCTAGTTTCACATTTGTGCTTTCAAACTGCAGCCTGCAAACCCAGAGCACAGTCCACCTGTCTCTTTCAGGTGAGCTCAGTGGCAACATATTAACAGAGAACCTTTGAGAAAACAAGCATGCTTATTCATACCTGGTATCAGAATCCTTTGCAATGTGTTTTTTCATGAATGTAAACTGAGGCCCTGCGCTTATCAATTAAGATAAGATTTAATTAGAATATTTGATGACAAAGTTTTATTTTACTAACAAAGCAACTGTAATGTTTGCACATTTCCAACAGTTGTTTAAAATCTGGAAATCATCCCATAATAAAAAATAATTTGGCTCCCAGTGAACTTGCTGTCAGGCAGATGCAGGACCTTCAGTCCAGTGAGCTGCACACCTGTTGGAACAGTTAATAGCGGTGCTGGGAAGAAAGTAGAGGTCAGTGCACAGTTAGAGGTCATGGAGAGCAAGGAGGCAGGGGCCATATTTTCATTAGCTGTGTCTAATGAAACTGTACAGCAACTGAGTAGAAAGCCCCACCACTGAGACTCACTACCTACTGCAAAATTACACTGCCACTCCAATAACAAAAGCAGCATTCCATCCTTACAACAATACCAGCTCCTTGTGCCCAGTTTCCTCGGCCGAAGGAAATTTCCACTCTAAAAGTTCCCAGTAACCTATGATTGGGTTGAGCGGTCAAATGTAATTTATAAGACATTTTGATATTATTTGCTGTGTAGTCATAGTTCTCATTTAGATTAAATAAAGACTTTTTTTATTGGATAGTGCTGTGTTGGTTTTATATGGAAAACATCCTCAATGTCTGCCAGTACAAGCAGCTTTTCCATTAGACTGTTTTCTCCATTGAACAGAGAATGTCTCCAGAATTGCTTAAGGAACACACATATGATCCATGTAATATGTACATACACATACGTCAACTGTATTTTTTCTTTTGAGAGTGGGAGGTATTCTCATGTGTATATTTTTCTATGTTTAGTGTGTATCTATTACAAGGTAATGTTAAAGTCATGTACGTCACTCTTGTACCTTTATTTAACTTTGGGGTAATAAATTAAAGGTACACAACATGCACCTTTTCAATTAAAAGTTACACATGAAAATATAAAAGATGTGCCCTTGTGGATATCACCTCAGTGACAAGGAAAAGTATGGTTTACAACCATTTTTAATCAGTGTGTTGATAAGTAAAATAAAATAAAGTGTGTTAATGAGGACACCTTAATGCACCTTAATGTGTTTTGGTGAAGGTAATGGAGATCAATGTTTAACATGTTGACCCAAAATCTCCCAAAGGTGTTGAAATGGTTCGAGAACTGGTGACTGTAAGCCCCTGTGCCCTGTAGATGGGGTTGAGTCATCCTGGAAGAGATCACTCTCAAATAGACAAATGTTTTATTTTAGGGTAAAGGTGATCAGTTACAATAACTTTGAATTGATTTTTAGTGACCTTTGTATTGAACCAGTATGAGGAAAAGTGAAGACAAACCATGCCAGCAAGAGCATAACAGTGCCATCACAGGGTTGATCTTTCTTTGTCTGCCCCACACTCATGTGACTGTGACACATCTAGCCATAACCCTTTCACCTGGAGGGAATCCAGACTCACCAGGATTAACGGGTTGTCCAGTGTTCAGCCAACTGCTGCATGGCAGTGTTCTCTCTTGCATGACAGCCCATGGCCGAGTGCAAGTCTCAGGTACCATGCTGAATCACAGAGGTGTCTCTTTGGAGCAGAGGTGCAAGCAAGGGTGAGAGTGTGTGACACAGTTAACCTCCACAGATGGAAAGCGGCTGCTTCTAAAGTTTCACCCCCCCTTGGCTCGCACTCCGCACACTTGGGACCTGCGTGTGAATGCAGTGCAGTGAGTGGGAGACTGAAACAAGAGGCTTTGACCTCCAGCTGCACTGACATCGGCTGTCAGCACCCAACTCACCCCCCACCCTCCGCCACCAAATAAACCCCCATCCAATCGGCAGCAAGGGGCGGCACAAGGGTGCAGGATGAAACGGGTTTGTGCTGAAGACCGCACAAAGTGATGCCTCTTTCTCAACAACAGGGGCTTTTGAGTGGCCAATCTACCATAGGAAAGCACTCTTTTATCTGAAGCGGCTGCTTTCAAACAAATCAAGTGACTTATTAAGCTGAACCAAGTCAGGTGCGCCTGTGCTATCACGGAAGACTAGAAAGAGGAAAAGAGTAGGATGGCCAAAAAAAAAACACTGGAAAAAAATTTTGCATCACAAGCTAACAATTTTGAAATTTAATTACCATCAACTATTTTTATGCAGACAGGTGGGCTGGGTTGCTCCAGAAATATGAGGTGATGTCTTTTTTAAAGAATCTTCTGTATTTGTTTATACATCTTTCTGTGTATAAATTCCTGAACTTTAAAATCCTTGTAATGGGCATTCTTAGTCTAATAGCTAATCTACTAGTATGAACTTTTTATGACTTTGTTTTAAGTTGGAAAAACCACAGACATCACATGTTTTGTTATAAACAAAAACCTTACTTCAAAGAACAGCTAAAACATACTAAAACAATATTAATTAAAAATTAAAAATTCGAATTAAAAATTCGATATTTAACTTTATAAAGCTTTCTAGTTTCACATTCTTTTAAATGTTTAGGCAAGCAAACACCAGACAAAGAGTGAAAGCGAGAGAACATAACAGAAAAGAGAGACAGAGCTGTCCTTTCAGTCTGAATTAAATCCACTGTCGTAACATGACTACATGATCTACCTAAATGTGGAGGTTTCAGCTCTTCCTGTCTTCTCTAGATATTTTACTAATGTGTGTCTTCTTTGTGAAGACATGGTGGGATAATAAAGTGCCCAATTAGCATAGCTTGGTGATGTTATCTTACTGCAGCAGACCATTTGAAATGTGTGTAATTGTTCTGTCCGTTGGCTTTAGAGTCTTCCCCTCTGCCCTCAGCCACTTCAAAATTAAATTCTTTTCCTTCTCCCTGTCCACTGACAAGTCTGTGTGTGTGATAGGGAAAGGTTCAAAGAGAAAGCGACACTACATCCTCAGGCCAAACTAGAGCTTTACCTAGGTGTGCTGTATTTGTTGGCCCTGAGGAAGACGGCTGTTACAACTGCCAGGTAAAATAACACTACAAAATACCAGATAAAAAATAATATATATATAATTATGTCGTCTTGCTCACGCTAAGAACGTATTTGGGCCTGGAAAAAAATCGGCATTTGAACAACAAATGGCAACAGGCATTTGAACAACAAATGGATCTTTTTTCTGTATCACAAAACAATTTGGTTATTTTTCATATTTTAAACCAGACAAGGATATTACAAATGGCCTATCTTTTCAAAACACACTGACGATACATCAGGACTGTTTGAGGTTTTTCAGAAGAAAGGTAAACAGTTTATGCTAATCAGACTAGAACCGTCAGATAAGTCTAGATGTTGTACTTAAATCTGGAGGTGTTTGTTTACTTTAAACGCTGTATGTGGGCAATTTAACAGAAAATATCCCTAAAAGGTATAATTAACCCAAATTTGTGAAGAAAATTCCAGTTTCATAAACCTCCATAAGCCAGCTATAATGACTGAATGCTGAATTTAATGCTAAGCCAATAATGATCAGTTTGTGACTATAAATAGTCTAAGACACATCAGTTTGAACAATTCTTCTTCCTTTTTCAGTTTGGGCTGCTATAAACATCTCTGGCTCTGCATCCAGTTGATAAAACTTTAACTAGAGGTTATTAATGTTCGTGAAAACATCTCACTGACAAGCTGTACTCACATTATTTCCCTAAGCAAGCTGAGCTCCGCCTCCATTTTACACTCGCGTTACTATCCGCCAGTTCAAAGCGGTTTATCACTGAATATGGCCTGTAGTCCTTATAGCCGTCTAACTGTAAATAAGCGATGCATAAAGTCTATTGTCTGTTTGGGGCCACAGGTTGGCGACAGGCGTCTCTTTTCATTCGGCAGGAGCTGTCGGGAGACAAAAGCTGGAGACAGTCGGTCTAACCTTTGATTCCTCACAAGAGAGAGTCGACAGCGTCTCAGCACACGTCGGCAAACGTGTAAAGGAGTCACACTTAATCAGCTACTCTAATTGCATCTTCATAAAGGAAAGCAAACTAAGTGCGATTTAAACGCACTTGCAAAAGCCGGCGTGTCTGGAGCTCTTCCTCTTATTTTTATTTTCATGTCAGGTTGTTGTGTAACTTTTCACAATTTATTTAAAAAAAAAAAAAAAAAAAAAAAACACATTAATAGGACAACTAAAAAAAAAATTAATCACGTCTAAAAGTTGGCGAAAATGTGAATTAAAATAATAATAATAAAAAAATCAAAGTACATTAATGATTTCTTCAACTGATTTATCACACAAATCAGTTAGTTGATCATTTCACACAGTGCTCTATTTCCATACAGAAATTATGTGTTTGTTGCATTTGTTGCATATCCACTTAAATAGGAATTTGGCTGGGAAGATAAACATTTCTCTTTTTTTTTCCTTTTTTTTGTAAATGTATATAGTATGTAAGAAATAAATATTATCAGTATATATATTCTTTATGTTTGATGAATTTGTAAGCTATTTTCTTATTAAAACCCCCTATACAATATAATATACACCAGGAAAAGTTGTACAGCTTCTTCTTAATGTTTAAAATAAGGTCTCACTTTTATTTTTAATATGTAGATATAAATATATATATATTTTGTCGAAATATATGATCATATGGTCAAGGAAACAAAAAGTAGACAGACAAACATCTCAACATAAACATTATAAATAAGCATCCAAGTGAAAATATTTAGGTATACAATGGGGCCAATTAGATCTTGCCTTCATTGTGCTAGTATTTCTTAATTCTAAAACCCAGCTAGCGGCAGCCACAGCCCTCCACAACCATTTCCTGGTAGTTTTTCAAGACTACCCTGTCAGTCTCATCCAGGTAGAGCATTGAGATGGCACTCAGCTCAGTGGGCACACAGCAGGCCTTTGGAATATTGCTGTTTAATGAGTTGACCAGTGTTTGTACAATAGCATGGTTTGTGGAATTCAGATGGTCGGCTAAAGGGAAGGGGCAGTCCCCGTGGCAATAGTAGGCCTGATAGCCCGGTGGTGCCACTATCCAGTCGTTCCAGCCTACATCGCTAAAGTCCACATACAGCGCATGTCGTCGGCAGTTGCGGTTGCGCTTACGGCCTCGCTGCTTGGGGCTGCGTTTGGTCCTGCGTGTCAGTGGGTGGCCTTTGCCATCATGACCAAAAGTTACCAACAAAGGACGCAGCTGGTCCCAGTCTTCTTCTGAAGTGTGGTGCACTGAGCGGCTGGTGCGTACATGCTTGCCTTGGTGCCGTGGTGTTTGGTTCAGATGCAGAACCTCTACAGCAAGTCCATAGTTTGGCAGTCGCTCCTGGGTCCAACGCAACACAGCTGGGCTTACGTCAAAACTTTCCCAGCTGGTGGTGTTGTGGCTTACAAGGCGCGTGTCCAGGAGGCGTGTGATCAGCTGCCCAGGCCGTGGCGTCTTCAGCACCTCATACACATTGATCCTATGGAGGTCCTCATTTTCGACATGCCAGGTCTCCAAACCAGGCTCCTCAATCTGCTGCCGGTACAGCCTAAGTTCTGCTGTGGAAAGCAGCTCATCCTCAGGGATGCTGCTGAGGTTAAAGAAGAAGCGCAGAGGGGACTCGAAGCTGTGTGGTCTATCTGATGGCACTTGCTCCATGTGCTCTAAGGTAAGATGAGACAGATTGGGTAAGTATGTATGTACGGTTAGCACTTCATATGAAGTAACAGTAGCACTACAGATCAATACTTTTATATCTATAATCTAGGCTTTAGCACCATTCTTCTTCTGCTCCCCAGAACGCTCATTATATATCCCAAAATCTTATCAACAAAATACCTGAAATTTGTGTTTTTCCACGTGTACCAGATATTGAAGGTTATTTTTAAACCAGATATGTGCAAAGGCACTTTAAGTTAAATGTACACATTCACTTTCAACAGCCTAAAGGCTTTATTTAACCAACATATAGCAATATATCACTATATACTTCTTTATAACAATAATCTGCAACAATCTCCACTTTTACCCCAAATCTTCTCAGACTGAACTAATTACAATTCCGTGGCTGCACAACAAACAAAGGGGAGGGCAAAAGCTCCCTGCACATACTGCAGATTTCTGGCAAGATCACCCCTGTAGGAAAATAAATGTTGTTCCTGCCATGTTCTATTTCAATTCGCCCATGTTATTTTACACCCAGGACCTGATCTCATCCAGGTGGTTCTTGTTATACTGTGTGTGTTTTTGATTAGATCTGCAGTTTGTTAACTAGCAGCATTTATCATTTTCATCAAGAATAATCATTAACCTTTCACTTAGATGGTGTTGGGTGGCACAGACACTATTACTAATACTATTGTAACTGCATTCTCTGGATAATAACTGAGCTGTTCTGTTCTTTCAAAAAAAACTTAAGTGTATATTTTCAAAGTAACTACTTTTCATATTTTGTCCCTTGTACATAATTGTACATAATATAATATAGATTTTTCCACAGATAACAAATAGTAAGTCACTATTCTAGAAATTCTAGAAAAAATTCTAAGCATTCAGCTTTTTTCTAGTGCTCTCTGTGTGCCAAATTCAGACCTTGGCCTTAAGGACTGCCTTCTCAATGGCAGACATCCTTGTTTTTCTTTTTTTTTTAATTTACTCTCATCTGCAGCATCCATGCACATATGGTTCCTTAATAAGATCCTATTTAAGTACAAATATTGCCAACAAAATCAATAAAAGACAAAATAATGAGTATTCCTGGTGCCATACTGGTGCCCCTTTATCACTTTGGCACTATGCATTTGTTTTTTAAGGCTCCTGGGCACTCTGTCTGCCTTAAGTGCCCACATTGTTGGCAGCAGGACTTTATTTAGAAGTCTGCAGAGTAGCATTAAAGATAATTGCATGTTAAGGACAATCCCTCAAAAAGATCCACATAATTGAAGACAGAGTTACACTGCTGTAGAGCATTTTTCACAAGTGTTTGCACTGAATAATGTTTGAATATCACTTGCAATAATCCAAATACACTTTTTAACTCTTAATAGGCATGTAGATTATCCTAAATTGGTCTTACCTTCATGATGGAATGCTCTTACAGTGTTGGCTCGGCTAGTTGACTTCTCAGGGTACTCAAAACTGACATTGTGAGCTTCAGCCTCTTCCACTTCTCCTGACTGCAGCCTATAGAGGTCGAGGAGATACTGGGGCACCACTGCCGAGCGGCTGGGCCGTGGCCGCTTCTGCAGACCGAACATGTGCAGCAGCGTGGCCTCAAAGTCCTGCAGCAGTTCATGACTCTGACCCGGGTGATTACCCAACGCCTTTTTCTTCCCTTCCTCGGGTATTAGACTAGCATGGCTGCGCTCTCCCAGTACAACTTGGCATAATAAAATGACCATCAGCATTCGATTACCAGGAATCATGTTGTCTCTGGTGGACAATTATGGATGAGACAGACCAATGGGGAAGGGACAGCCAGAGCAGAAAATGGAAAGGGAAAGAGAAGTAGGAGAGAAGACAATGTATTAAGATATGTGTAACTTTTAACAATCCCCTGCATTATAATTCCCAGTTGAAACATTTTAACAGGTAATAATTGTTCTGTCTTGTGTGTTGAAAGGTCACTGAACACATACACAGTGTTCTCTTGATTTACAACATCATTAAAGGACTAGTAAATGTGCAGGCAAAGTTTCTGAATGAAATTTGTGGAGCAATAAATTCCCCTTCCCTGTCCCCCAGTAGAATGATTAGACAAATAAGATCGGTTATGTCTCAGGGTGAGAGCAAACTATAACTCGATAAGAAGGAGTATCCCTACAAGCATAACCTGACTAAGGCCAAACAAAGGACTAAGTTCCACACATTTCAGACTTTTTGAGCAAAAGTCAAAATGGCACATTTATTATTGTTTTGTTGAAATAACCAAGCCCTTTATATTTTTCTAACCTATTATTTAAATTGCAAGAAAGCAAAATTGGTTTGGTTAGGTGTGGTCTACTTACCGACAGAAAATAAATCATGGGGAAACAGTCCATGTTTGTTGGGAGCCAATGCAGGACGGGTTCCTTAAGGAAATGCTACGTGGTGCTGGGAGGCTGCTTGAGACAGGAGAGAGTCTTGTCCTAAAAGATAAAGTTTGAGTGTTATTGTTTACATAATAATAATAATAATAATAATAATAATAATAATAATAATAATAACAATAATAATTGTTATTATTATTGTTGTTATTATTATTTTTATTGTTATTATTATTGTTGTTGTTGTTGTTGTTGTTGTTGTTATAACAACTTCTTTTTGCCTAACAAGAATACACAGAAAAAGTATGAAATGAACAGTTCCATTAACAATGAACAGACAATTAATCCCCCTGTTTACTCATTAAAAATCTTTCAGTGTGCACATGATAACAGGGTCCATTGAGTCTTAAAAAAGGGAGATTTTGTGAACAAACTACTTTTCATAACTTCTTACAGAACCAACTTGTAAATCCCCAGTCTCCACCCTGATTTCACTTAAACTGGACTACAAAGTGAACTTGCTGTACACATATATCATGCACTTAAACCCAATACATCTCCTGTATGTGAAATGAGACACACAAACCCATAAAAAATATTTTACGTAAATATATCCCCAAAGTTGAATACCATTTTAAATACAATTATGCAAATTAAATATAAGTACAAATAAAGGTAAAGAAGGGAAGGGGCTATATGATAATACACAGTTGATAATGCCACCAGATTACAGTTGGATTGTAGTTGGTAGTTCATTCTAATTTAGAGGGCATAACCATCTGTATCACTGGTCAAAGTACTGTGAGGAAATGTGCTAATAAAATTAAAGTGTGTTTATCCTAAATGGTCCAAATCAATGGGTCAGTGTGGCAATGCACACATTTTGTCATCTTTTGGATCCAGTTCTACTGGATCAAGCCCAATCATTACAACAAAAACGATGCATACCAACAAGAACGCATTTGCTTATTCTTCTTGCAATCAGGGAATGACTCTGGATCCTGATCATGGTGGTGACCCTTGCCTGACCCTGTATGCTTAGTCATTATAGTGTGCAGCTTGGATGGAGTTTGCATGTCTTTGATCATAGGGATTTACTTTCCAAAGATAAGTTCAATCAAATTAATGTCCCATCTGTGGGGTGGGGTAAGGGCTATCAATATACTAAACTTTGTAGTATACTAATATACTTCAGTTTGTTAGGTGCCAGGGCCCATAATATCTTAAATACATAAAAATATCAAAAACTTATATAGTTTTTTGTAACCTTTGGTGTTTCATTTTATTAAAGAAAAACCAAGAAGAATTAATCTTCATAAAATGCTCATTCTCGTTGGCACCACAGATCGTTACAAGCGCACACATACACATATACACACACCTGGAGTAAGTTCAGACCACAAATTCTTGCTTGAAAACCAAATCTTCACTGTCCAAAATATTTACAGGATTTTATGTGAATGTGCTTGAGGATAAAGAAGAGCTATGCAAGCTCTTTTGCAATGAGAGAAGCTTATGGTGCAATTTGGCTCCAACAGCTTGCTTCCTCTGGTTTGGCAGAGTCTTGTGGGCCTCACAGCATTTGACTTCACTTTCCCTAACCTGACTTAATGAGCGTGTACTATGCACATGGCTTTTTAGATGTGTTTCCTGAGGAATCTGACAGGGAACAGGGGGAGCAGGTAACCACAGGAACAGACAATAGTAAGACCCCAATTTTAGCATTTTATCTCTGTCACGCTTGTTTCAGATCTCTCCAGAACACTCTAAAGAACATGTCGCTCCAAATCCAAGAAGGCTGTATTGTGTTGTCCCTTAGTTTTGGACTATAATGCACAGATGTATAATGTATTACAGGTTGTTAAGTTGTTATGTTCAGCTAGAGATTAAAACTCCATAATCAATTAAACAGTGACAAAACGGGCTCATTCCAAACATTTTGCCAATACTCTGCAATACTCATGATCTTCTAGAAAACTAAACAGCGAAGAACTGAACCGCAGAATATCCATATTACAGGTTCCACCAATAATAATATTTTCAAGAGTTTTTTTATTTATTCTATGTATATTCTTTTAAATTTTGTCAAATAACTATATCAAAATAAAGTACAAGATTTGCACAAATAAATACACAAACAAAATCAGAAAGTGAGCAGAGGGCCTTGCTGTTTGTAATGTGTTCTGTTGGCTATATACTATATTTAACTCGCTGTTCCCTATTGTTCTAGTACAGCTTTACGTTTCCTA
Source organism: Tachysurus vachellii (assembly GCF_030014155.1). Lineage (NCBI taxonomy): Eukaryota > Metazoa > Chordata > Actinopteri > Siluriformes > Bagridae > Tachysurus > Tachysurus vachellii. Next base: position 11,813,159 of record NC_083469.1, read on the forward strand.
AAATATAAGAGGCAAAAATACACAAAACCCAAACATCTCGGTTTGGCAACGTCAGGCTCCCTGGAGTTGATTTATTACCGAGTCAGTGCTCTGATGGTGATCCGGTTTTAAGACCTGCTTATGTTCCGTTTTTAGCCCTAAACCCCTTTACCTCCCCGCAACCCCCGTTTAAAGAACCCCTGTTAATATATATATATATATATATATATATATATATATATATATATATATATATATATATATATATATATATATAAAGATTTCTGGAAACTCTTTACGCAAATAAAAACTGATAGATAAGCATGAGGATATGGTAAGCATGAGGTATGATTTGAAATGATTTTTTTCATTTTTGCTATTAAATATTATACTCATATTCTCCTGCAAGGTTCTTCTGCCCTAAATGAGAAAACCACATGGACCGATAAAGCAGCATCTGCAGCCAGTGGGTTTGGCATTTAAACAAAAACAACAAACTATTTTTGTGAAAGCGCGTGAGTCGTTTAATGAATGCGCTGGATAAATAGAATTAATCTGCAGGTTTCTTGTAAAAGCATGTAGAAGGACGATGCAAGCGATTCATTAATATACCGATTAAAAGTCGGCGAGCTGGACTGAGCGCTCAGAGTCTTCCGGCTTGTGGGTGTCTGTATGCAAGCAGCGCACAGCAGTCAAGAGCGGGCAGGTGTGTGTGCGTGTGTGTGTGTGCAAGGAAAACTACATGTGCAAAATACATCCTGGTCATCACCTTTACCTAGGCCATCAATGTAGTATGAAATCATAAAGACTAATGCACTTGAATCGACACGGTTCTGTTCGGACGCTTAAAAACACAGAACTTGAACGGATACACCTTTAATTTTGGAAATGAATGAAAAGTTCACTGCTTGAAAAGTCCTGACATGTGGTAATGTAACACGCTCAGATCGTGCTCTGTGAGTAAATATAAATATCACAGACACCCACTACACGTGAGAAAGGGGATAGCACTCACCATGGGTAGATGCGCGAAGCGTATCCTCAATACCAAGTGAACTGAGCGAAGGCGCTTTCCACAGAGTTACAGCGCGCAGCATACACTCGGGATATACACGCAAAAAGCAAAGCGTCAAGCCTTTGGGGTATTAGTCCCGAGAAAGTCCCTCTATACGGACACATCTGAGTCCATTGAGCTTCACGGTGAAAACACCAGTGAGACACTCGGCTCCTATCTCCACTAGTTCATCACTCGTTTATCACGGACACTGATCGCGCGCCTGATGTTGTCTGCAGTTTTTATGTGGCCGCCCACTTAAGTCGCTGTTCCTCCTCCTCCTCTCCCCCCTCACACACACACACCAAACACCTAAGTTCGACCGCCCACCCCTACACACTCTCGGATCCCCGGAGAACAGAACTAAAATCATATCGTTTTATTATCACAACTGTTACATGTGTTCATTTTTTTTCTTCGAAAGAACAAACGGCGGAACTTGTCATATTTTTGCAATATCTGGGTGGCGCACCAGCTCCTTTGGCAGTCACATGTAGCCTGTTAAAATGCCTAAAGCGCTTACGGTATACAGGTTCAATTATACACGCGCGCGCGCGCGCACGTACACACATACACATACACACGCACACACACGGACGCACGCACATGGACACACGAACGCACACGGAGAGAAGGAGAACAGCCAAAACATCTTACAGATAATTTACTTTTTTTAAAATAACAGCTGCTGTTTTGTATTGTCAAAAAAGGTGGAGACGAATGTGTATTATTATGATTATGGGGATGTTTCCATAAAGATCACCAAAAGTTGTAAAAGCAGCCTCTTTAATACAGAAATAAATGTAACTACAGTTTTGCAATGGCCTTAATATACGTGTAAAAATACACCGTCTGGGATTAAAAGCTATGCATTAAAATATTTTGATCCCTAGTTCTTTGCCCACTGTAACTTAATTTGCCGACAAAATACACATACAGTAAATATTCAAGTGAGACTGAACAAACTTAATGCAAATGACCAGGCTTGACCATGAATTTCATGTATGTCAGTCCATTTACACTTCCATTGATATATACAAACAACCCCATGAGGCTGAGGTGGCCACTAACAACAAGTCTGTGAAGCCCTTACATTGGAAACATAAGCCCACGTAAGTTTTACAAAATGTTTCTTTAGTGAAGTTTAATTACGTCAATGAATTATCCAAACAGCTCCAACACCTCACAGCTCTTAGAAAGACTGATAGAAATGATGATAGTGATGATAGAGTCATCACTACTGAGGAGTAATTAAACAGCATTGCAGCACTTGCGTTATTACATGAACATTCCAGCAGAAAGGGAGAGCAGTGATTGTCCCTTATCACCAGAATCACTACAATTCTCCTTTTGCCCTCATTCTACCCACTAAAGGCCTTGTACATGAATGAGTCCTCACAGACACCCGCTCATTACCATATTGCTTCCCTGTCTGCTGCATTCACTTTAGAGACAGAAAGGCAGAAGGTACCTTTAACACATCACCACCCCCTCCGAATTCACTGTAAAGAAAAATTGCTCACACATCACACACAAGGGCAAATATCTACTGGGGAAGGGGTTGGCGTTGGTGGGGGTCCATCATTACGACCCTGTCATTACAATTGTTATGTAAATGTGATGGAGTAACTGCTCACTCAGTGCTATACATAGACAGTTGTCAGCCAATAAGTAGACTGTAAAGTACACTCACTCTTTATTCATGTCACATCTTCATTTATTAGAATTTGTCATGTTTATTATATAGATATCTCTAGAAAGCAATGACCGACAGTATAATGTGGTGCATTGCGATAGGGACACCCCACCCCAACACCCCTCTCATGACTGGTTAGTGTGCAACTCACACAGTTTCAGCACAGGGTGCACTATACTCTTGACACTGTGTCTACACACAGCCCAGCTGTTCTCTAGTAGTGATGTTGACTATCCAGTGGCTTGCTGTATTAAGAGGTTGCTTAATGTTGGTGCCAACTGTCAGTTTGCATTAGCAGTATCAATAACAGTTGGGCTTAATCAATTATGCTTTACTTATTGAACACAGTAGGTGGCTCTTAAGCATTCTCTATTTCAAATTTTTCATTTTTCCTATATGTCAGTTACAAATATAATATCATGCAGACTGGCTGCCAATATTTTACAGCCTAGAATATTAGAACTGATAGGGTCTCAAAGTGAACAACTGCATACAGGCTGACCCTCACCATGGATAGCACATGACACAGCTTGAACCTTATATGTAAGGTATATGGCTGAATTAATTTTTTATTTAGTTGTTTGTATGATTGTTTTAATTGAGTTCCTGTGTGGCATATTCTTGGAAAATCCAATGAGGGACAAGGACAATATTCTCTACTGTCATTTAGAACAAAAGTATTAAATTGCAGTATTGACACCTGGCTTACCTTGGTGAATGCATAAAAGTTAAGAAAGGGGCAAACTTCAGATAGTTGGAGAGACCACATTTTGGCCTTCATCATCCCTGCTTGGTAGTTATAAGCTACATAAGCTAAAGGATAGGAATTAACATTCTTTCGTGATTAAAGTGGGAGAAAATGAGGTTAAAAAATCTGACGTTAAATACATTTGTATTTAAAACAATCAGAATAATTCTGTTGTTACCAGAATACAAGTGATTTATTAAGAACATTTGTCAAATTTGAAATTGACATTTGCCTATTTCATTTTGACTTATATAAGCATAAATGCCAAATGACTATAGATCTTGCTTTCATATATTTAGTTTTTTCCATCTGTGCCTTGTGACACACCAAGTAGTTCTGGTTGGTGATCAAGCAAGAAGAAGATACAACTTAAATTGAAAATGCTGGGGAGAATAATATTAATCATGCCCAGAGGTGAGGGCTTTGCTCAGGGTTTTTTGGTCTGGTCTGTTGTTATAGCAGCAGAGTGTGCATGTGTATGTGCATGTGTGTGTGCGTGTGTGTGCACATAATTGAGGTGTGCTCTGAGGCGTTGACCAGGCTTAGCCTCCTGAGATCACAGAGAGATTGCCTCCCGTGGGTGGTTCTGCTGCAGGCATTATGTGCAGGAGGGGACGGAGATTCCCTACCTCTACTTAGTTCCTCTCAACACCAAGTCAACTGCATCACTACTATTTATCACCCCTCACTACAAAATAAGTTTAAACTACTACTACTACTACTAATACTACTACTACTACAGGCCACCATAAAAGGTAACTTACATTTGTCCCAATCTGCTTTTTCCTGCCATGTTTGGTATTATGTTTTGCAGAAGGTACATGAATCATCAGCTGCCTATTTCACATATTTACCTGGTGTTGTGTGATTGAAAAGTTTAACTGTGTAGCATATGTTATTGGGTATTTGTAAAGGTCAGAAGCACACCTCTGTGTAGGAGGCAAATGTGAGTCAGCGGTGGTGGATAAATCAAGCTCAGAATCTTCTCACGTGTGAACGCTCACCCAAAATCAATGAGAGCAGCAGCTCAAAGCTGACCCCAGAGAGAAGACCTCCTGTGCAATGTCACAACACACTTTACTTTTCTCTCTCTCGGTTCTTCTCTCCCCTCAGTCAGTGCCAACTTCTCTCTCTGTTCTTCTCTCACTTCAGCTAGCTCACTAGTGGAGACACGCGCCCTGATCATTGATCAAACACAGCTTTTGCAGCGCCTCCTTTTTCTGCTGGAACATTCTTTGGGTCAAGCTTCATTTTGGCCACCTGTAATGGAATGAGCCATACTAAGAACGTTCCTAATCCTTCCAACTCAGCTCACGGTTCTTAAAGTCTGTAAGTACTCTGAGGTTTTGGTGTTTGCAAGGGAGGAGAATGAAGGATTGGGCAAACTATTTTAATCCGTGTGATGAAAATGGCATGTAAACTTCAGAGTCAAAAGGTAAACTCTAAGGAAATGATGGGGCTGGTCTGCCAGGATTTTTCCAGGTTGTGAAGTTTTTCCCCAGGTTCTGATAAACTCAAACTCCTATTACCTCTCTTTGTGCTCTTTGTCATGTCCACACAGATAATACATTTTAACAAACACAGTGTGTTTTATATCTTATAGTCTACGAATAATGTTTTATGATGTACGAACAGACATAAACTTTTAATTATGTCTGAAAAAAAAACCAAAAAAGCATTTTCTTTACATTTTTAGATATTATTCCTGGAATAATTCCTCCAGTTCTAAGCAGAATTAATGCAATTTATTATGTCAATAACTTAAAGTACAATATGTCAGTATATATCTTTTGGCTGCGCTCTGTTAGGAGTTGCCATAGAGGTTCACATGGTGTGCATATTATATCTGGTAAAGGCTTTATGTCGGATGCCCTTCCTGATGCAGCCCTCCCACTTTATCCGGGCTTGGGACCGGCACTGAGAGTTAGCTCTTCAGTGGCTGGATTAGCTCCCTGCCTGGGAATCGAATCTGGGCTGTGGCAATGAGAACGTGAGATCCTGCCACTGGACCACCAGGAGTATATAGCATACAGTTTTTACTATTATATTTTACAGACAACTTATTTGTTAAAAAGACCACTTGTCATTTGTCACACCCAGCCAGAAGACTAAACCTGATGCTGACATTTATTTGTTCTCTAATTTTACAGTTGGCAGAGAGATGGAAGGACTGACCTCCATTGAGCTAAGTGACTGACAAGCCTCTAATGTGCTTCCATCTCCTTCCATCTTCCACCTCCTGTCACCGGTGCTAAGCAGCTCCTGGCAGATGTTATCAGACATGTTTGCTGAAGAGTGAGGTGTCCTGGGCCTTTTTTAGTCAGCTGCCACAACACTCTCCAGACCCTTCATGGAGTGCAGCAGTTCCAGCTATACTTGTCTGTTCTGCTAGTGGGGGTTACAGAGGGGACTCTTCTCAGTGGATTAAAAAGCTTTTTTTATCAGTGGCTGGTGTGTCACTTGAAGATAGTACTTTAATCTCAGGGAACAGACTGACATAGTGGGATCGGAGCAATGCACAACTCACAGCCACAGTAGTGTGTCTTAGTTTATGACATGATGATAGCCTGTCAGTCAGCTACACCAGGGTCTGCTACAATGAAATGTAATTGAAGCTAGCTTTGTCTTTCTTTCAGGAAAAAAGGCTGGTCAATTTTAAATTAAATGATCAAGTCATATTTTAATGAATTGAATGAAAGCATAGATATAAGGTGATTGTGGGATGTAATTGAAAATGTAATTGAAGACTAAATGTGGTCATTCTTAGAATGAATGAAAGGCCACTGGATTAATCTTACAGAGATGAGTCTATTAACTAATTCAATTATTTTATGGTATTAAAATTCAGCATAAAAATGCTCTTATATTGTGCTGCTTTTGATGCATTTCTCGTTGCTATGATAGATATAGCAAATTATCCAGGATATTAGGTGTTATGTTTGTAAAACTTTAAACCATATAATTTAATAATTATTAACATTAAGAATGGGGGGCACAGTGGCTTAGTGGTTAGCACGTTCGCCTCACACCTCCAGGGTCAGGGTTCGATTCCCGCCTCCACCTTGTGTGTGTGGAGCTTGCATGTTCTCCCCGTGCCTTGGGGGTTTCCTCCGGGTACTCCGGTTTCCTCCCCCAGTCCAAAGACATGCATGGTAGGTTGATTGGCATCTCTGGAAAATTGTCCCTAGTGTGTGATTGCGTGAGTGAATGAGAGTGTGTGTGTGTGCCCTGCGATGGGTTGGCACTCCGTCCAGGGTGTATCCTGCCTTGATGCCCGATGACGCCTGAGATAGGCACAGGCTCCCCGTGACCCGAGGTAGTTCGGATAAGCGGTAGAAAATGAATGAATGAATGAACATTAAGAATGTTAATTATTCATCCAATTACAGCAGCAATTTACTGCACACAACTCTCTTGCCCATTTTGTTCTAACCATTTCTCAGCATCTTATTTTTTTTTTTTTACTGCAAATCTATATCCTAAATTCTCTTAGAATTCCATGCCATTGAGGGCCTTTTTAAGTGGATGAGCAAGTGTTAACTGTGTCTTTTCAAACCTTGACATTTAATACTCAATATAAATCACTCCAGGGACCTGTTATTCTTTCAAGAATGTAATTACATACTTTCAAATAAAACTTGAAAGAGCCCAACACGTTTTTAAAACACAGTGTGTGCTCTCCGGACAGCAGGAAAGAATTCCAAGCAGTCAGAATATGCTAACATCCCAATGTGGGTGAACCATGGGATTTTGGCAAGACAGTGCGGGAAGCAGCGAGGCGATTAGCTCTTCAGTCTCGACCGAAAAGACAGGAAGAGTTATTAAACCCAAGTGAATCACAGTATAGCCATGTAGTATGCACTAGAGAGCACTTCCCCTATGGCCCCAAAAGGATAGACAACCTTTAAGTCACATGTGCAAAAATATTTTGGAATGAGCTCATTGACGAAGTAGGGGAAATTAGTATTGGAATTTATTTTGCAATAAACATTGCAAAGGGATTAGTTTTTAAATTCATATTTGAGTCTTTACAGCTCAAGCTGTGAGTGAAATGTTCCAGCAACACTACTTCATTTGTCACCGGATGTTGTGAGAGCAGCTCAGAGTAATTGATAGAGAAATAGTGATAAAAAGGCAGCATTTTAATTCACAATCCATCACAGAAATGTTTATTAAAATCTCTGTCTCTGCCACAAGTGCTTGTTTAATAAAGTTGTTTGCATTGTTAATACTGTACAGGAGATCACATATATGTGTTGTGAAATAGGTTTCCATTAGTAAAGCCACAAATCTGTACTGTGGGTAACTACATTTTAAAATTCAGTTAGAAAATATCAGAGCTACTCAGACACATCTCCATTCAGGAAATATACATTCACATTTACGTGGTTGACCCAGTGAATCTGAGCTCTCACCCAATGAGGTCACAAATTTAAGGCAAATGCTATAGTGAGAGGACTCAGCGTCATCGCTGCTGCTTGGTGGAGCAGTGTGTGGTCAGGCAGTTAGGTCATTTTGTGGATGCCAGATTAAAAATCACCAGTTTAACCTCCTCCTCCACCCCTCCTCCTAGCATTTCCACATTTCCAGTCTCTCTCTGGGACACAATGTATTGCATGTGAAGGCTTATGGAAAAAGAGCAATAGTTTGAGCCAAAGGTTTCAGGTTTGACCTGAGAATCATAATTAAACAAGGAGGATATCTGACTCACTTTAAAGAGAGTCGCTTTCGGCTTCTTTCCGGACGGCATGTAATTACCAGGGCAAGGGCTGCTGAAGCTCTGGGAGTGGTCAGGATGTCTTGGCAGAACTTGGGGCAAAATAGCTTTCTGTGTAAGTATGGGTCTGCTCTTGGCCTTGTTTGAAGAGCCACTTACTGATACTACCTCACACAGAAATACACACAGACACATACACACTATGCCACAAATGGCCAGCTGAATTGCCAAGATTTTCCACCTCAAACTAAACATATAAACCTTGACTGTAACATCCCATTACAGAGCATGCCCTCTACAGTGTACAAGTTTTCCATCAGCTAAAAAACATTTGGATAGAGAGCAAAGGTTATTGTGTAGGCCTTTGAAGGGGTTATGCCATGGGGTTCCCATTTGTAAGTGTCCCCATTTGTAGCTGACCTCCATCCTCTAATTTCTTTCTGTATGCTTGATGTAAAAGGTAATTATAGGTGCACTTGTAATTAGGGGTCATTTTGCATATGAGTACAATTTAAGTTTTAATAAACAAGTTCTTTTTCCTAAGCAGTGTTTATGTCTGTTTAAATGAGCTATGGTTAGGTTTCAGCCCACTTTTGCATTATTGTAACAGGTTTGAGTCCTGATGTGCCATGGAAGTCAAGGCTTTATGCAGTTTTTCCCATAGTCCCAAGATTTGTGCTATAAAATGGTGGTCATGAATGCCACCATTTGAAAGATTCTATATGGCTCCAAAGGTATAATACCTTTAACCTGGATGATGACAATGATGAAGTGTAACTTGAATAACATCTTCTTTGGGTGAAACTGGATTTGTTATGCAATATGTGTGGAAGATATTAAGTAGCATTAAAGGCTTAATTCTGAGAGAAATCCAAAGAACAGCAAAAAATACAACTTTGTATTTGTTGTACAAATAAAACATACTTAGAGCCAACAGATCAAATTAAACCCACACTGGTTCTCATCCCCATTTTACCCAAGACCTAGAGGCACTTTGACATGACACAAATTTTCCGCTGTCAGTAAAAATTAAATAAATAAAAAAGTTCATCCTACAGTGAGTCACACACATTAGGCCAAAAAGACATTTTTACAGTAAGAGACAAACAAGGACTGTTGCTGTAGATCACAGTGTTTTACAAGGGAGCACAAAGTCTTTGAAAAGAAATAATTCCTGTCCTTAATAGCACATTCAAATTCACCTAACATAAACATCCTTAAAGTTCCACTCAAACGGTTACCCACACCAAACTGTTTTTAACTTTCAGATTCACCATGTATGTAAAGTTACTCCATCTAACCACCACTTCTACTTACATCAATCTATCATATGGGAATATTCATGGCAAATGTTTTAAATGTATGCACTATTTGATTTAATATTTAAAGTGAAAAGGCATGGGGTCATAATTTCCAAAGACTGGGATACAATTATATCATGCATGATTTAAAACATCAACAGCCTCAGACTTCCCACTATGATTTTGCTACCACAAATGACTTCCTTTACAAGTGAATGCAAAATGTTATTGGTCTTGATTTTCTGAAAGCTGTAATGAAAACCCTTCTCTTCCCCACCTGAAGGCGACTCTGAGGTAAGCAGCAATTCCCTGCTCTCCTGCCGTTTTTCTCCCTGGAGCAACAGGACCAAAAAAAGGTTAGCACCAACTAGGCGCCTAGATGTCAACATGGCAACAGATGAAACATGGCATCAGTTCATGTTAAGCATCAAATTTGTTGCATTACCCCACTGGTTTACTCTCAAGTGCCTTGCTCCATCTGCAGGGAGCCTCTGTCTCACCAGAGAAGATGAGGTAAGAAGAGGAGGAGGAGGAGGAAAGCACAGCATCCCTGGACTTTCAGCAAGGTCTTGAACTGCCTGCTGAGAATGGTGTTAGCCATATCAGCAGTGTTGCTCACAGTAAGCCTCCCAGCAGGACCTTAACTTTTAGCAGGCTGTAAAAGAGCCATTTTATTGCACTGTATCTGTTATTTATTTCTCGCCCTGAGTAAGAGAATCACAAGCAGTTGGCCCATGCAGCTGCTTGTGCCAGGTTCAACCACAAGATGATTTGCCGCCTGTTCTTGGCCCATTTGTAAGTGAACGACTGCTAATTATCACTGGCTCACTCATGGGTGGGACCAGATCCAAGGAGACACCTGGGTACTGGCTGAGCCAGGAACCACCCCCTGCCCACCCCACCACACACCAGTCACTAACAACTGCAGAAAACATGATTAAAGCTCTAGCCTCATGGGGGTTTTGATGATAGTACAGCAAACATTTACACAGGTAGTCTCATTTTAGCAGAAGAGAACAGAGTGGGTTGACGTCATAGAGTAGTAAAGCACTGTCAGGTTTATGGAGCTATTTTGGTCTTGATTTTAAGCCCAGCCAGGTTTCCTTCTAACTAAAGACACCACCATCAGTTCGACCATAGCTATTGTTATTATTGCTTCTGCATCTGCTGCAAACCAAATAATGGCAACTGGTCACATTTATTCAAGCTGCAGGAATCAGGTTTGTAATTTGAACAACACACCATTATGAAATGTGACATCATTGCATTTATTCTCACATTGTGCATATTTAATGGGGTGAAAGCGGGCATCTGGACGGAGTGTGGGCAATGGCATAGTTAAACCAACTTCTATTTATATGCTTCTGTTTTGTTTGGATTGGGTGACATTTTCCAAGTTGTTTTTGCATGACAAAAACAATTTACAGTAATTGAACAGGAACACAGAATGATGATCTGCAAAATTTAATAGAATGTTGTTTTCACAGAGAGGCAGAACTGCACTTCATACCAAGAAGTCAAATCTTTTAGCTCACCTAAGCCTTGTGCTTGTAACAGTCGAACCACAACTTTATAACTAAATCCAACTATTTTACCACATTTTACTGCAGCATGACCCAGAGGCCATACTGTTGCCATACAAAGCAGGGTCAGTCCAGACCAGGCTGTTGCAGGGAAGCTCTATCTCACAGCTGTTAGCTGAGAACTCTGAGGTCTCCCTGCATAAATTTCACTGATATCACCTCCATCAGGGGCCCATAAAGCTGATTTATTATAAATACAGCTCTCTTGTGTTTACTGCATGCATTCTTGTGCCTGCAACATCTTCAAATGAGCACTTGCAGGTGCTCAGTGTCCGTATCCGTGAGGCAGACTGAGAAAAAGATACACACAAAAAAAAAACTACAGGATCAAGGGAAGGAAAAACAGAGCAAAAGAAAGAGAGGGAGAGATGAAAGTGGCTAGGAGTGGAGAGATAAATAAGAAAGGATAAAAGATAGCGGGTGTTCAAAAGTAAGAATAAAGGAAAAAGGGAGAGAAAAAGAGAGAGATAAATTAAGGCAAAGGGGTAAGAAAACATGGCAGCCATCACCTTGGTGATTAAGCTGAGACAGAGTTGATAAGGATAATGTGCTACGTGTTATGTTACTTGGATCGCCTCATTTTCACAACCCACTGAATAAGTCTGGGGACAGAGAAGGTGGGGGGAGGGTCGCTTGGGGGTTACTTAAATTTCTTACAAATATATAACAAACATTCAGACTTCTAATAGTTCTTAGAAGCATTTCTGCTACTGTGATACGCAGGCATGGAAACAGTAGTAATATATACAGTACATTACCCTGGAGTTTACTATTGCATCTTCATTTGTTATTGTAAATGACCATACAATAATTATTCTAATATTATGTTTAGTATTATAATTCTGTAACATGTTCAATTATTTAGCCCAACAGTATAGCAAGACTGCTCTGTTTCAAGTGCATCAACTGTAAAGAAGAAAAAAGAAGTGGTTCAGTCACATATCAAAAGACCACCAGTTCAATATCACAGACTTAGTGCAAGGAGAGGAAAATGTGTCTTGGCATAGGGTTTAAAAAACAGTAAGTAGTTTAGCAACAACAAAGCGCAGAAAAGGAAAAAAGCAAAATGCAAAAATTCCAGAAATGTGAGGGAGCTGGTTGGTGTGCATACAGAATGAGATTTAACCAAAGCCAACAACTGAACTTACAGCTGATGATGGAACTGTGTGTGTGTGTGTGTGTGTGAGAGAGAGAGAGAGAGAGAGAGAGAGAGAGAGAGAGAGAGAGAGAGAGAGAGAGAGAGTTTCTAAGCCATTAAAAACTCCTAGGACCTGATATGGGTCCACACTCTGTTTACAAATGATACAGTTTCTATAGGTTTCACTGAAATCAATGAATAATATGTTTTAAACTTTATTCATTCATCTTCATTAGACATATTAACATGGTCAGGGCTGCCCTGGAAGCACAGCTCTACTTGAACACCTGTGACAGGTCACTAGTTCCTCAGAGAATACAGCAACCAGAAGTATTGAAAACTAGACTGTGGTACAACAGAAGCTGCTGCAAATCTGTCACCTATGTATTAAAATAATAATAAGCAACCGTTTAAAACATGCAAAAATTGAAAGAACTTTTAAGAATGTGTTTATATCTTTACATTTATTTAACAAATGTAATCATGTAAGCTTAATTATATAGATATAGCTTTAAACATCAGACAAATAATAACATAATTTAACAATGTAGACAATAAATTCCATAGAAAGATTTGGCTATGATAAGGTATTAATTTTGATTGATTTGAGGCCTTATATAAATATTGTGGGAAGCCCTAGTGTTTAGTTTGTCATCATAGAGATTGTTAACAGTCCTAAATGAAAGTTAGATCTTCTTCTTGCAGAATGAAGCCTCAAATCCACACAGTACTGTCAAACCACCAGGCCTACTCAGAGGCTGTACATGATAATGCACTGTGATTTCATCTCTGTGGTTGTTTCACTCATTGCCTGCACTCAATTAGTTTTCTGGATGCATGTGGAGCATTGATGTTGGTGCTACAGGCATGGGATGAGAATACAGAGAGATAAGATGCAGCTGAGGGAGCAGAATCTCAAGTATTTTCAGACTTGAGCAACTTGAAAGTATGTTAGAGTTTCTTAGGGACATGTGTTGAACTAGCCAGGATGGCTGGACACATAAGCTGGTCACGCCCTGGGTGACTGAGAGTGAGTGGATTTGTCTGAAGTCTGGGTCACTGTGAGGGCCTCTGGAGGGACAGAATGGCCGAAGACCCTGATGAAGACTCCTGTGGAACGGGCATCCCTCATCACCACTCCACACCCAGGCTGGTGGAGCGCAAAACAATTAGCCAGTGTGTGAACAAGGCCTTGTTTATTGACTTAGTGGAGAGACTTTATTAACCCAGGCTGTGTTGAATGGGAGTCACCTGCTGTTCACACTTAGGCCGTTATTGTGAGTAGGGCTGGAGACGGGAGGGCCCTTATGATGCCCACTAAAGCCTGCTGTTCCTTTGTCCAAACCACCTTCAACCAGCAATAGAATAGTTCAGCCTGCATAGCAACATGGCTTTTATTCAGCAACATTGTGGGATAGACAGTCTCAATCACTTGTCAACGATGCAATTATACTAGCTGTCACCAACTTCTGTTAAACTATATTGTGTGTGTCAAATTAGCACTGCATTGGCATTGTTTCTCTTACATGCTCTAACCAGATTCACAAGTCTCTTGCACATAATCCGCATGTGATATATGATGTTCAGTGTAGCTATGTCATGTCTTTCATGTGGTGTAAATGTGCTTCGCTGCTAGTTTTAAATGCAAGGTGATATGTCCAGGGCAGGAAAGGATTCAAGACTCATCCCAGTGAGTGAGATTTCCTCTAAAGTGCATGGTGTCAATAGCTGACTTTCAGCGAGATAGATAAAAACACAATGGCCTGGTTTTTATCTGCCTCCCAGGGACTAGTGCTGCAGATAACAGCTATTACACCGACAACCGGGAGGCGTGTGGAGATGCGTGGGCTTATCTACGACTGCCAGTAAACTCTGTGTGTGTATGCATGTGTGTGACCCATTATGTCGTTTCTTTGCATGCAACAATGTTTCTCCAAGTCTGTGTGTATTTATTTGGGGCTTGAACAGGAAATTAGGTAATTGGAAACCAAGAAAAAACTTCAGGCAAACATTCACAAATATTCATGCTGTGGACATTTAACCCTTAACCTGATTTAAACGCAGTTCAACTGCCTGAATATAAAGGATGATGTTCCATTTGGCAAACATGTTTTCACTCAATGAACGCAATGTAATGTAATGTCCATTATGAAACTTATTCCATTACGAAACTTGTTCATTTTAATCTTATGCATACTGTTCAGTAACATTTGTTTATATCTTACATGAAATAAACTTAAATTTGTTTTATTCAACTGAGCATATTATACATGCTCAAAAAAAGGGAAGATGTGTGAAGATGAATGTTTGAATGGTAGACTGTCACTGACTACAGGGCTCTCAAGTTCTGAAGACAGGCAAGAGTGACATTTTCAACCCCCCAGCGACACCCCAAAAAAAAAAAACAATAAAAAACAAAAACAAAACTGTGTTTCACCAGGATCACTGACCACATTTTAACCAAATACAAAGTATTTCTTCAATTTCCATTTATTAATTTGAGTGTGTGTGTCTGTCTGTGTGTGTGTTTGTGTGTGTGTGTGTGTGTGAGAGAGAGAGAGAGAGAGAGAGAGATTATGACTGGTGTTGTTTATTGTAAGTGTTTGTTGCCTTTTTGAACTCCTTTATCATTTGTAATGTTGGCTCCCATTTAAAACAGTTCGGCTCAAGCCCAGCCATTTTTAGTGTCATGATTGAGGACAATGTCCCGTCCAAAGACAAGCTGTTTCGTATTGAGGTTTTGTTCAAACCGACCATCAAAAATACTCTCTGTAATGAATATGTATTTATTTTCATTGGTTGTTGCGTTAAGTCTTACCCATATACAATAGTGCTATTTTCTGATTGGCTATTGTGTAACCTCTTTTTCTGATTGGCTGATAAATGTCAGGCTCGACTAAGAACTCCAGTGGAGACACGCTTGATTCCTGCGCGGTTCCATAGAGACAGGGGTGCGGACTGATTTGGGCGCTGCGGCATATTAAATATATGATAAATAGTAAAAAAGATTTTCTGCGTGAGAAATACGATGTGTGGTGTGAGAAAAGACCGAAATGCGTGACTGTCACCTAAATGCGTGACACTTGAGAGCCCTGTGACATATTCAAACCAGTTAATATTATTAGAAGTGAGAAACCTTAATGGGACTATGTATAATAAAGAAATTTGTGGCACATGTATTTCCTCCTACACTTGTAGAAATGTAGCAATTGTATTAAAAATGCTACAAAAAGCGCATCTGAGTAAAAAGCCAGACTTTGCAAAGTGTGTCGCTGCAGAATATAAACAGATATCATTATTGAAGTCCTTATTGCTTTTTCCTCTCTGATCTGTTTAATCCAAAAGGAAAGAGAGAATGAAATGGTTTTTGTGGTGCTTTTCAAAAGAAAGGCCTTTTTAGAATGAAGTGGACTAGGTTAGGGAGCAGGCAACAGGCCAGATTCCAGAGCTAACGTATAATCAGCCTAGCACATGTATAATTATATCTTAGACGTGAAAGAACAGAAGGGAGTGAGAAGGGAGGAATTGGGAAAGAGATACACAGTAGCAGAACCAATGCTGCTTAATATTTGTTTTCTGTTTGGAAAATGAAGAATGTTTATGATGGCTAAAGTGATGGCTAGGTGGTTTAGAAGGGCACAGCCTCCACTACATATAAAGCTTTCTCAATACACCAGTTAACCATGTACTTAAACACTATACACGTGCACACACACGCGCACACACACACATACACACACACACACACACACACACACACACACACACACACACACACACACACACACACACACACACACACACATACTGTAAGTTTGTCTTAATATCTTTATGAGGACCTTTCCATTAACATAATTATGAATGTTAATGTAATGAATGCTCATTACTGTTATTCCTACACCTACATATCCCCATTACCTTAAACTCAGTGACCAGAGAGAACCCTTTTGATTTGTTTTTTAAGTAAAGGCTACCGTTTTTGAGGGGGAAACAGCATAGGAGAAAAAAACATTATTCCTCATGGGGACCAGCAAAAAATATCCCTACAGATCAAAAGTGTTAGATATGTGTTATTTTATCCCTTTGTGGGGACATTTGGCCCCCCAAAATTGCCAAAAGATCTCTCATCCAACCGACAGGCATACAGAAAGTTTATGGTGGTTGAGGCTTTGCCATTCTGTCCTTTAATTCAATACTATTGCCTGCTGCCTTTTCAAATGTTGTACAGCATTTCTAACTGCCTAATTAGCTGTGCCTGTGGTCACCAACAAGTCCAGTGGTGTTTCTTAAGAAGAAAATGATTTCAGGTCCAGCTTAGAAAAGCAAATGATTCCCAGAATGTCTTGTCTGTAATTGGAACGAACCTGCTGACTTCGTAACTGACCATAGCCATAAATACCTGTTTTCCTTTGCATCACCTGTGCAAAGATTGTGGCCAGACCTCTGTTTCTCACCTGGCATACTCTCTCTATTTTCCACTTTCCCTCAACTTCAAGCTGGCCTGATGTCACACTATTTCCATAAATATGCTGTGTGTATGTTCTCTGTTTTTCCTCAACAACAATCTATTGCATTGGGAAATACTTACTCAATAATAAAGGTACCCACCCTAAATCTACCCAGTTCATCTCATTCAAGCATCTGCATAACACTCTTTCTACAGACTGACTGATGGGTTACAGGTAAGGAGTGTGTGTGCGCATTTGTGTGTAGGCCACAGAAAGGGTCGGCTGAAGGAACATTAATCACACCTCACGTGTCAACAACAAAGAGACAGCTTACTTCAGCAGCAGAGCAATAAAAACTAAACTGATTGTGAAATTTATGACAGTGGGGGGGGAGAAACATTTTGAACTACGGCGCACTTATTATGTAGCAAAATCATAGACTAACACCTTGGTTTCTCTATATCTTAAAATGCCAAAACGTCTAGTAGTTATTTATAGAACATCTCTTTACGAGGTATTTTGAGTCTTTCATAAAAAGAGCACTGTAGTCATTATATCTTTTTGGGAGAATGTACTGAACAGATAAGTGTGAGAAGAAGTGTGCTGTGTGAAGACGCAGATGGAGACTGGCATGTTTAGTGTAGCACTATAATGAGGGCTGCAGTCTGGCTAGTATCACTGAGTTCATTTACCCTTAGTGGCTGTTCAAGTCAGTGAGATATTCTCCCACCCTCTTCTTTTTCCTTGCTTTTGGCCAGTACAAATGTGTTGTTTCAAGCTTCAGTGACAGAAACTCAAGATTTTCATGGAGTGACCAGACCATGACCTTTTCCTGGGTTATGTTTCGGAAGGAAAGAACACATCTTGAATTTTTCCTGCAAAAGAAAACATCATTGAGACTTGAGATTCTCTCGCGCTGTTCGTTAATGTCCACACAGCAAAGATCACAGCCATTCCTCTGCCATTCCAACCTTATTTGACATACAACCCCCAGGCTTAAAACCTTCTAACCTCTATTGGTCTTTCTTTCACTTGCTATCTCCCTCTCACACAAACCATTTTTGCTCGTTTGAAGGCTAATACCAAAGTCTTATATAAAGTAAAACCATAAATAATTTATCTCATTCTGCACAGTGATACCATTTCTAAAAGCCATGTTTCTCCCATCTCTTCTTCACCTCTCTTTGAATCTGATGCCAAGAATTAAAAGGCATGTCTTTTTCAGAAACAGTTACACAAAGCAGCTGCATAGTTTCCTTACCTCTTTAACAAATATGTCCAGATTTACATCCCTATTCATAACCAGAGACCACAATTCCTCCTACTTTTCCTTTAAGCTAAAAAGATTCCTCTAACAGCTTATTGAGGCAGTGTTTCACAGTGCTTTAGTGGCATGGAATAAATAACAGAGGAAGCTGATGGGTTGTAGTGAGCCTGGGGCAGGAAGTGACATAAAGGGAATGACTCTGAGCAGCAGTTGTTTTGAATCTGGCAAATTCTTCTCAGGAACAAAAATGAGAGAGTGAAGAAGAAAAAAATGTAATTTGATTAAGGTAATTGCCCACAGCAGCATTTGCAATTCTAAACAAGTTTCATCCCCCAGCCTCAGATGTAAACACTGTGTGCCCTTCGACCTGTGGAGTAAACATCTGCTACGAGATAAGTTTTCACCCTCACTGGCAGAGTGGCTGACATGACATTCATAAACACAATTTGATCTTAAAAGCAACATCCGGTAAATGACCTCCACACCCCCCCGTCCCCTCATTCCATCTCCCCCTTCAGCAAGCACTGTGAAACATACCGCTAGAGTCCTACAAAATGTCTGTACTTAGATTCATTAAGTGTAACCTAATGAACAAAATGCCTGAATAAACATTTGTTTATGCGTGGATTGCACTTTGTGTATTTTGTTTGTACATATTACTGCACACAGCTATAAATACATCAAGATTCAGGTCTGCAGAGATCTGGTTCACCAGTAGGTGTAGCCACATGCAGCAAACAAACTGACACTGACCCCCTATTGAGACAACTACCCTGGCTTAGGAATATATCCAGAGCTCTGCCTCATAAAACCGCCAAGTGATGGAGACAGAGAGAAGCACAACGCAAAGCAAAAAGAATCAAAAGAGAGAGGATGAAGCAAATTAATATGCACAAAGCCACAGACTCAGGAGAAACCAGCTGATTTTTCTCATGTCAGAGATCATCTAAACACAGAGAGATTCAGACAAGCCAGAGAGGTGGCTGAGGAGAGGTGAGGCAAAGATGATGGGCTACAGAGAGAGGCCCTCGTTGACCAGACCACCGCTGAGAAAAGGGGCAGCCTGTCAAGACAGACGACTTCCTATTTCACTCTGATTATTCCCCAGAGGCCCTCCAAGAGCCCTATAAAACCTTCTCATTAAGAAGAGTCACTTTATAGGATCTTAATGAGTCTAGGCTAGAGAGACAGGGAAGAGAGAGAGCGGGTGAAAGACAGCATGTGTTCTTGTTTGCCAGTGTATTGAATCTGACTGTAAACTGTTAGCCAATGTGTTATAAGAACTAGGTATAAAGGTGTTTTTATTAATTATTATTATGATTATTATTAATTATCATACATTCATTCCCCTTTATCCTGGTCAGGGTGTGGGAGATTCCCTGGGCAGAAGGCAGATATATATCTTAGAAAAAAAAGAAACATGTTGGCGAGCAAGCATTTTAAGAGGTGTGTGCATCCATGCCCCTGCTATATTACGGAGTAGGACACACACTCTGTGTTGTTTGTTTGGGAGAGGAGCATTCCCGGTCAACTCTTAAAGGGGGCGACTGCATGCATTGTGAGAGGTTTCCTCCAACTTGACTGTATCCAAGCATCTGCACCTCGACTTTGATAATGATGTTCACAGGTTGAGTTATACAAAGCGGAACAAGAGACAGGTCATTCCCTTTCCCTTGCCCTCTCCCCGACTCCAATCTCACCATTTCTGATTTGGGAGCTGGTGTGGCAGCTCTCCCAAATCAGAAGAATCTCTCCCAACCCGGAAGAGAGTATGTGCATCCTTCTAAAGTATGCGCTTTTCTACCAGGCTGACCTGCTAAAAGAGCTTGACTTTGGTGAGGACTGATCCCTGAATGAGTCAGCGGCCTTCAGGGAATTTATCTCTCACCGCAGTGAGCAGTCTGGGATGTCATCCAGCCACACCCGGCCACCTCTGAGCTAACTCAGAGTTGAGAAAAGGTCAAGGGTTCTGGCCCGAGCTCCCTCATCAAAGGTTAGGGATGCCGGTCAGCATGCCCAGGCCCAGACCTCTCAGGTAATAGAGGGCCTTAGGTCTGTCATTTTGGCCAGGCGGGCTAAGAAGGAATCCTGACCTCCGAAGGCTAGGGTGCTTTGGAGTGTCCTTCCTAGGGCAGCTTCCTCTACTTCCTGTTTCACTGCCAGTGAGGTCTGCACCTGCTCCTTTTCCTTGCACAGATTTATACCCTGGGCCAGCACCTTTCAGTGCACAGGTCCTAGTTACTGTAGTAAAAGAGTACAGGATCCAGTTCACCTTCTCTTTTTCAGGGTGTGTTAACCACGGTCATTGAAGGACACCTCTTGCGTTTGAGGAAAAGGGCCATAGAACATATTCCCCTCCCAGATCGGGACTCTGGCTTTTACAGCCAGTATATTGTTGTCCCCAAGAAAGATGGGGGTTGCATTGAATTTTTTGACCTGCTGGCTTTGAACTGTACTCTGAAGACTTTCAAGTTCAAAATGCTCACACTCAAGCTTATTGCTTATTGATCAGGTCTGGCGAATGGTTTGTTATCATTGTGTTCTAACGTTTGGTCTAGCCCTACACCATGCACATTTGCAAAGTGCATGGCGGCTGCCCTGGCACAGCTGCATCTCTAGGGCATCTGGCCAGTTGTCAAAAAACTGTGATTGCACCTATGAAGTCTCTAGGGCCCAGATTGAAACCTGAGAAGTGTGTGCCTTCTCCTTCTCAGAAAACCACTTTTTTGGGGGTAGTTGGGGATTCCTCCACAATGCAGGCACATCTGTCTTCCGCTCGGGTGGCATACATCTTGTGCACAGTGAAAGCTATTTGGCTATTCCTCTCTGTCACCAGGACGCAGAGACTGCTCAGTGTGGTCTGCGTTTGTGCTCTCTGTTCAGGTTGGTTCAGAAGATTCTGCCCTGAGCAGAGACCAGTTTTCTTTAGCTGAGAGCGATTTTTACCAATGAGCATGTAAATCAGGAAGCAGACTTGGTGGTTGAGTGCATTTGGCAGATTTTCGCACCGGCAGAATTGGATTTATTCACGTTCACGGAGTCGACCCACTGTGCACTATGGTATTCCCTCTCTCTTCCGGTTCTCTGGTCCTGATGCCTTTATGCTTTTTCCCCTGGTAGCTCTGCATCCAGAAGTCCTAGCCAGAGTGCGCCACAATAAAGTCAACCTTTTCCAGTGTCTTCTCATTGGCCTGCTTGAGTTTGTTTCACAGACCTAGTACCCAGTTCACTGCCTGGTTGGTACAATGCTAAAGTTTCTGCAGTTTAGCCTTTCTCTGGGCCTATCCCCTTCTAATTTAAAAGTGTATGTGGCAGACATTGCTGCAAACCACAAACCAGTCCTCAGGGCCTCCTTGGCACTCTAGGCACCCCCGGTCTCTTGGTTTTCTGTGTGGTGCCAGGAGGTTTAGACCTTCCTGCAGACTGTGCCTTCCTTTCTGGGACCTCTCTGTGGTCCTGAAGGGGCTGCTGGAAGCCCCCTTTGAGCCCATGGAGTCAGACTCTGGCTCTGCTCTTCAAAAATGTGGGAGATCTGCAGGCCCTGTCAGTTGCCTCCACCTGCCTTGAATTTACCCCTGGCATGTCCAAGGCTATCCTGCACCCCAGGGTGGGATATGTCTCCAAGGTGCCCAGGATGGCTCATCTACACTCATGGCACAGTCATCAAACAGTGTGTGGCGGCGTGGATTTTGACGCTCCCATAGCATCAGCCTTGATGCACTGTCAAGTTCCCTCGAAAGGGAACTGCTCCAGGATCCCGAGAAGGTAATGAGATGATGCGTCGTTTGCCATACCTCAGACATCCACTCACACTTCCTTCAGACAAATAGAAGCTGGAGTATTAGGGATTTACTGGCACATATTCCCTTCATCACGTGTCTTTTCCAAGCCATTAAATTGGAGTGTGTGCACACAGAGCTTCAGACACAACTTCCTCAAAGTAGCTTTCCCCTAGTGTCAGCCTTGACGCATATTCTATATTCAATATATTCAATTCTTATACTTTTCTTAAATATATCATTCTACTTCTACTACTTCTACTACTGATAATATTATATTAGGCAGCCATTTGTAGGTCAGGATTCTAAAATACTTCCCTAGGAAAGTAATTAAATGGCTCGTCTGTCACTAAAAGCAAGGTATATTTTTGCAACACTGATCCAAATGCCCACAAGCAATTCTACAGTTGCTTGTATATATAATCGATACACAGTTCCATGTGCCCATATTAATCAAGCTCATGCTTTGTTTATTTCCTGGACTTGAAGGCTTTTCATCACATATGTGACATTCATTAAACATGACCAGAGTAGCTGTTCCTGAAGAAAAGCAAACACTCAGCCAAATATCTAACAACAAAAAGAAACCCTTTAACTACAGTAAATGCAAACGTTACAGTTTTTAACTAACAACTTTTGTTTTGAACTAAATAGCATTCAGTAATTATTGTTAATTATTTTTTATTTATTTGTTGCCAAACAATGATGAAAAATGTACATGAATAAATGAATAAATTACCATGTTATATGTATCTATTCAATAATAAGTTTAATATTACAAATATTTTATCATATTTACAATATCAAAGATTTTATACTATATCTTTGTGTGATTTTCCGCGGATTACACTTCCCCATCATTATTATTAATCATTGTTATTGTTCATAAATCACCCAAATGTATCCATTATTGTTTTCCACCAAATAATTAACAATAAGGACCTAATGGCCATTTGGTTGAAAACTTAAAGGTGTTTTCTAAATTTTCCAATTTTCCAATTCATGAAATAAAAACTCTTAAAATCTGTTTTATTTCCCACATGATATAAAAAGTCTCATCAAGGACTCAATGCCAAAGCTGTGGATTATAGCAGGAGTGAGGCTTAAAGAGGTTGCTATGAGTCTAAGCAAAAAATCATAAGCTGCCCTTTGTTTATCATTCAGTATAATCAAGCATTATAACAAGTCCCGCTGAGCTAAAAAAAAAACAAAACAGTATGTTAATGGTTATAATTAAGGTTACCAATTCCATGTAATTTGCACAAGCCAGCATGTTTAGCTTCACATGCTTACTTTGCTCCTGATATTTTAGATATTTCATAAATCAGTCTTTGCAGTTTTTTAGCAGTTCATTAACTGTCATCACTGAACACTATTGATTAGTTTTGCTAACCTTCCTTTATGTGTACAATGTTTAGTCATGTATACTTAGCCACAGTATTGTATATTGCACCAAGGTTGCATTACTGCATTACTGTATACACTGATAGAATCACAATATGGCTCACTTGACTAGATTAAATCTAGGTGGAGAGTAAGAGAAGAATGTGTTATGGTGTGTGAACTCCCTAGGCAGTAAGCTGAGAACAGTCCCTGAGAAACCACCCACAGCAGCAGGGAAAGACCTCATGAGCTGCCTTGTACTGGGACCCATGAAACCTGGCTTCAATATATTTTGTGTAGAGATGCTGAGTGGAGAATGCCTGGAATGTCCAGCCCTGTTTACAGCCTGAGTTGCTTCACACCTGCAGGTCAGGGGGCTATCACCAGGCTCCCCCTCTATAGCTAAACTCCCCCAGATCCCTCCTTTCCCACCCCCCTCATTACACCAGGGTCAAGCTCAGAGGTGATCTAATTAAAAGCTCATTACATCACAGACAATCGCCATTAGCATGCCCGGTCAGGTTGTTAATCCATTAGAGCTTCAGAGGCCCTCAGTTTGAGCTTTACATTCCAGTGCTCCCACACACACACATACTATCTGAGATTTACAGATTTACACACATATATCAACAACACTCCCACATCACCCATCACCTGCCTGACAATTCAAAGAGTCATTTCTACATGCACACCACGCCTGCATGCACACCTATTACCTACATCCAGTGTTCAGGATGGTTGTTTGGAGATTGCAGGAGGTACAAGTCTTAAAACAGCTTAAAACCTGTTGCACACTATCCCGTATCACAGAAGGTGTGATAAACTGGATGTAAATACATGGATGTAAATCAACTTGTGTTCCTATTAATCTCATACAGCATTATGTTTTGAACTCAGTAAATACAAATCTGTCACATGCTCATCACACAGGATACAGGTCTCTGATATCAACTATCAAGACCAGAGCCACCTCTTGACCATTAAAACTCATCACATACAGGAATGCACGGTTGCAAATGTAAGTTTAAAGTTCACTAACTAAGTCATGCAAATAATGTATTGATCTGGAGAACTGTTATATACACAGCCTACATAGTAACACATGCTGCAATTTGCTTATTTGTAGTCTGACACAGACAGAGCTAAGGGTGTTAGCTAACCATAAAGTCAGTGAAGACTTTCCCCTCTTCAATTCCTACTATGAAAGGCAGCATTCAAATAAAAATTATTTCCTACCATATGAGCCAACACACAAATCTTCAGTGTCTACGAGGTTTGGGATGGTCCTATATATTGGGCCCCTGTTTAAAGAGAGAAATGGTGGCAGGTGTGCCTCAGGGTTCTACATGAACAGGCCTCTATAAAAATTTTACCTGAGTGTTTGGATTGCTGCTTAGGTGTAAAGCAAGCTCAAACCATGTTTGTTCTTCTATTTCTAACTACACCTGCACAAGATGGAATTTTGGTCCAAAATAAATTATTTTCTCCACAGAGCGCACTGCAGGGAAAAAGTGAAGTCATATATCTTACTGCACTATTTCTGGCATAACACGCACAGAATTTCAATCTCAAAACCTAAGGCAAATTTTATTCCTTCCAGCAACTCTAAATTAAATCGTGCTTAAAAAAGAAAATGAGAAATAGGAAAGATGAAAATCTACAATCTTCGATATCACTTAGGAGATTTTGTGCTGCATAATGATGAACTGAAGTGGTTAAGGTTTTGTTAAAGTGGAGAGCCATGCACCTGCATATTGAATGCATGTATATTTATCTCCTGGCTGGGGACTTGGCCATACAGAGCCACTCTGCCATCTCTTTGAACCTGTTTTCCCTGGTGGCTCCCCAGTCATACAGTGTTCAGTGCTTTGTAAGTGACTCCATTGTTGGGGCTAGATTGACTAGAAAAATGGGTTGACCCAGGGAAGAAAGGCTTGGTAAAATAGGAAGAGAGAGGGAAAAAATTCTTTGAGGTCTGAGTTGGCAGGAGTAGATCAAAGTGCTCCATGGTCACCTGTTGCCTTTGTCCAACAGAGTGCCCTGGCCTCATCAAAGTCATCTCCAGAGGCCAGTCCAAATGTTTACTGTACTCAACTACCTGAACCTACAGAAAATGACGAACAATCCACAGGCACCAATACCTCTAAACCACTATGTCCTCCACTCTTGCCTTATGTGTCCACCTATACAGGACTGTTAGCCATCAAGTTTCTTTAAAGGTCCTGAGTTTTTACAGTTTGGGAGAATCAGTCATGGATCACATGCATATAATAAAATATAAAGATTATAAGGAATTAGTTTGTAAGGACTGTTTGTAAAGGCTGATCTAATAAAATAAATCTAATTATATATAATGTATATTAGAATGTAATGCTTGATGACAAAATATTGGACCAGAATTTTTAACCTAAAAAGAAAATAAAATGTATTAATCAGAGGGCAAATTAAAATGACATATATCAGTTCCTGAAGTGTATTGTACATGTATCACATTTTCCCTAAATAATCACATTTTATCCAGATCTGAATCAATGATCTGAATCAATCAATTTAAATTCTATGATAATTCGATTGTCATACTCCAGAATTATTCTGTCTACAAGCCAAATTAACTACTTAGCATCCAGCAAATGAAGAACCACAAGTTTTCTAACATGTAATAATGTAATGTATATATCATAAAATGTCTAAATTCATAAAATCCTAAAAGATACTAAAAGATACTAATAATCATTATTACCCAAATACAGTCCCATGTTTTCTCCTAAAGTACAGTAGCATTTATAGTATGTCTTACTTTGATAAAGAATTTTTAATATTTATTACAACACTAATTAATATTACTTATTTGAGAATTTAACTCATTACATTTATATTTACATTTACAGCATTTGGCAGACACCTTTATCCAGAGCGACATACAAAGTGGACTTAGTCATAAAATTGAAGGTACTGTATGTCTTAAAAGTTTGCTTAAAATGTTTAGAACACTATAATTTTCTTCAGGTGCTACTAGGATGAAAAAAATTGGCTCTGTTTTTAGAAAATGAGGGCCAGTTTGGAGAGGCTACAATCTGATTTGGAAATAATGGATGTGCCACAAGCCTCTGGTTGCTGATGAATGAATAATAAATTGTGTTTAATAAACGCCACTTGCTTTGAAGCCCTTGCTTGGGTATAATGAATGGGCCGGAATCTAAGTACTGTTTGGGGGACAGAGGGAGAAGTGGGATATATGTGGAGGAGAAGGAGGGAGGTGGGGGACCTTGGGAGGAGGACCAGAGATGGGGGGTTTAAGTATGTTGGGAACGAAAGCACACAAATTGTCCAGCTTTCATTAGTGTGGTGAGTGAAGACTCTGCAGAGGGCTTGATTCCCAAGACTCTCAGATAACAAGTGGCTTCTCACACTGGGGCTTTCTGTTTCCTCCTAATAAAACTAAAAAGAGAAAGAGAAGGAGAGAAAGAGAGAGGGAGATGGAGAAGGTGAGTGGCCACTGAGAGAAAGGGGAAAGGGACCCCCACAGCCAACTGTTATCTGCCTAACACTCAGTCATTGTGGAGGTATTTTGGTTTATTTTCTCTGAGTCCAATGAATGGCTGCCGACAAGGCATTTCTGATGGCTTTGATAAGGGCTCCCTCCCTCTACGAATGCCCCTTCCTTTAAGTTAACCTTGCCTCCAAGAGCCATTAGTGAAAGACATAAAACCGAGAGGCATCAGAGGGGACCTCCCCAATTCATTCAAGGGGTTCAGCAGGACTTCCTCTAATGCAAAGCCAACTCAAACCATATAGTTTAACAACATACAGCTATGTACTGTGAAGAGGCTATGCTCTTTGACACTTTTTATATGCTTTAGAGAGTTATAAAACAACCATAGATATTGTATATAGGGACCTATTGGTATTTTTTCTTCACATTGTGTAGCAAAAAAGTTTCACAAGAGCACTTATTTAGTGCCTTCAAAGGAGTTAATAGCCACTGGGCAGGTGCACTATTTAAGCAGAGCCGGATTCCCAAGGCTCTACCTCCTCTTCTCCTGGAGAACGACTGTTTAACAGCACATAAAAGCAAAATTGAGGAGAGCTGTGGTTCATGGGCCTGGGATTATTGCCTTCTTTTTCTTCCCAACTGGCTTAGACACCGTATAGACTTTCAAAATACTTCTGTCCCATTCTTACACATCAGCATTTCACTCAAACCGCTTCTCATTTGGCCTTCATTATAGAGCACTCAAACACCAAATGGCACTCACTGTAGCTGTCCACCTCTGATAGCTACTGAGAGCCCAAAAGCAAGCAAGTGCTGAAGCTGTGGGGAAACAGAGGCGATAAACTATGACCTTTCCACAATCCTGCCACATGTCTAATAGCTGCCCTGGCTGGCCTGTCCAAGGTGTCTGCATGTGAGAAGGAGTGTATTTTTATCAGCTGTGCTATGCCCAGCGTCTGGTGAGTTAGAGTGAAGAGGGAGGGAAAGAGCTGGCACGCAGCACTGGCAGTGCTCAGGTTCCTGATAGCTTTCAGTTCACTTTGATGTGCTTAACCCCCTCCCTTGGCCTCCCCCTTCTCAGGAAATTGCATTCTGTCCACTGCCACAGCAGATAAATAAGGCAGGATAGGGGCTGCACACTGTCACTAGCCGACATGGCCTGTCTAACACCATGGCCTGCAGTGTGTTAGCAGTGTGTGGCTTCATCCGGCAATGTCGTCTAGCCAGTGTGTACATCCAGAACTCCTCACAAACACACACATGCACACACACACACAAACGTGCACACAAAGCACACTTAAATGTTTTGCCTAGTTACTCACAATATGTCACTGAAAAATTAATGGTACACATTTCCCATTAGAGCAAATGTTGAGCTAATTTTGTAGAAAAGAGCACCATTCTGGGAGTAAAGTTGGCAAGAGCTTTTAAAATGGAACTCTGATAAAAGATTAAAGGCAGAAATAAATAAAGTAACCATAGTGGAATGTATTTACAGGAAGCATTTGTAACATATTGTGAGATAAGCAATGTTTAATTAACAGTCAATGCACAAATGTTTAATTCATCAGTAATGAGTTACAGAAGCAGTTTGGTAAATCCTCTTAAGAAACTTTGAATTACACTTCACAAATATTTAGTTTAAAAAGGAGAAGGAATTATAGCTAACAGATCATCTTGTGTTCTCCATAAACTGAGGTTCTGAAACCACATCCCCAGGAACAGATCAACAAAACAACAACAACAACAACAACAACAACAACAACAATAATAATAATAATAATAATAATAATAATAATAATAATAATAATAATAATAAAACTAAAAATCTAAGATAATCCTGTGAAAACATGACTGGTATATTAAAGTTTATGTTTTACATAATAGTTCCTGGTTGTTTTTTCTCCTTGTCTCTGGCTTTATGATATATGGAATGATATATGCTTTATAATTTATGTCATTTAGTAATGTCAGCGGAAAATGGAAAATAAGAATGATAAGTATATATATAGTGTGTATGTAGTCATCAGTTCCTCCACTCTGGCCTAACTGACCCAGGAAAGTGTAGCTGTTGATGCAAGAATTATTCCTAGTGGTGATTGAAGAGAGTAAGGCCACCAGCATCTCCTGTTCCATTCCAGACAACCCCCTGAGCCTCACTGGGCCTCTGATTGACAGGTCATGAAGATACACTGACATGGTCCTCATTTCCTTCAAGTACTATGCCACCCCTCCCCATTCCCAACACCCTTGGAAAAACACACTTGAGACTGAATGTTGCAAAGCAGGAAGTGTCCTGGGGAGAGAAAGTTTGGTTTCGGGTCAGCGTGCTCTACTGGGAGAGAAGGTGTATTGGGGGAGGTGGATTTGGAACATGTAGGGAAGGAATCTGAGCAGAAAAACCGCTGGAGGAGATTTTTTTTTTTGAAACATGGTGGATGGTGGGGGGGGGGGGGGGGTGCTGGTGCAGCTTGGTCCTGAGAGGAAACATTAGCAAAGTGAGGAGGAAAAGCTGCCAAATTAACTTCTCACCCTTTCAATCACGCCCAGGAGAGTTCCTGTCCCACTTCACTTCTGCTGATCTGGGTCCGTTTTTTTCCGCCTCAGTTGGTCTCACACTACATAAAGACCCTGCACCCTCATATCAACCCCAAAAGAAATCAGAATCCCTTGTAAATGGCAACTAAACACTATCATTATATACTTGTTGTGTCAAAAGTAATAGACAATAATAGAGATGATCAATCATACCTTTTGCAACCTATTTGTTTTTGTTTCATAATGTGCTTTCCTACTTGCCTGAGCTTGGCTCCAGACTTGCTGTGTCATTTGTTTATATTTACTCTTCATTACCACCATACTCTTGATACTTCCTCATTTTCAGTGTGTAAAAATTAAAAGGTCATTAATGCTTCTCAGGTTTCTTTACTTGAAAATAGATGATGGGATTCATTGTCCAAGACAAATGTAACTTTTCTGAATGCTCTAAATCTGTTTAGGCACATTTAATAGTGTCAATTATTGTGAGGCCAGACAAGGTACTCGAGGCTTTCTTTAGCCAGGACCCTTAATAACATTCACTTCAATGAGAAGCAGATGCTGACCCGCTTGGTCCCTTTGAAAAAAGACATTTGAGTAGCTCTGCTTCTAATTTATGAGCCTCCTTCCACATCTGGAATTCTTTATAATTAAAACATAAACCCCAAAGTTCTACTTCCACCTGTCAAATGTTGAAAAGATGAACACAGTAATGGGTTTCTCCAGTTTGTTGGAGAGTCATGGACCTTTTTCCCTCCTTTTTCAGTTTGGGGGTGTGCCTGGCTGAAAGGATTACGTTGATTGTTTTCTTTTTATTGGTTTCTGATTGAAAACTGTTAGATGAATTGATAGGCACACTGATTCAGTAAGTCCATGCCCTTCCTATTTCTAAAAGCACAAGGACACTCTTATACTAAAAATATAGATCATTAATGGGTTCTTCCCTTTGCCACTCTGGAAGAACCCAATAAAATTCTTATGTAAATACATACTATACAAAAACTCTATACTAAACATACTATTAAAAAATCCAAATAACCATTCTTTAATGTTATAGTGTATTTACTGTACATGCTTTGAATCGGAAAGTGATTATGTAATATGTAAAGTAATACGACCACCATATTAGTTATGGTGCAAAGAAATCAGTAAACAAATAGAACAATTCAATTGTTATGGTCCAGGAAGTAAATTTCACATGGAAAGAAGTCTTTTCTTTTGAAAGTTCAACAGTGTCAGAAAAAACATTTGAGATAAAATCATAAAGGTGAATTTGATGGAAAACATCAGGAAACAGATTTCAGATTTAAATGAAATATCCAGAAACATAATGGTTAAGATTAAATGATTTGCTAACCCTATTATTAGTTAATACGAGGAAAAAAGATGGATTTGCTATGGCTGGTGGATAGCATAACTGCTCATAATAGGGCTTATTCTCTTAACAGAGCTGTAAGTGCTTAGAAGAGTTTGAATTTCTGCCCGAATGTGTGTGTGAAAGGTTCTCAAATACAAGCCCCTTCATTAAATCGAATTAAGATCCAGCACCCAGCAGATTAATTTTCTTTGTCTCTTCTTTTATCCCCTGCCTCTCCTTTTATTCTCCTGCCTTGAAAGAGGGACAAAAGCAGCTGTGAAACTGCTCACAAGATCCACAATCTGGCCGAGATCAGCTCGTGCATTTAATCCCACTGTGAGCATGGCCATGTGCAGAACATTCCTGCCATTTTCTTGTCTATTACCAGATCACCATAATTAAGTCTTCAGCAGTAACTGGGCAGCCCATTCTGGACAAGGGAGAGTGCTAATCTGCCACAGCTTCCTGTGGCTACTGGTACTAGTGGGACTTCTGTCAGGCTGATTCCTAAACCCAGAATTCACTAGAACCTGAAATGGATGTACCATTCATTCACTGTATATTAGGATTTTTCATTCGTAAACAAGACATTGAATCATGTAATCCACCTACCCAGTTAGAAGCTACAGAGGTGCCATGAACCTGAATTACACAAGCCTGAAAATCTGACATGAGTTAAACAACAAGGGCAAGAAGGCAAAACAATAAAATGCATTAAATCGTCTGGCTTAACAGACAATCACGTAGGATTTTATTCAGCATAAATGCAGCCTAAAAGGTCATGTGCTAAATATAATATATTTCCAAAACAACTTTCCGTATATTGTCTGAAGTGCTGCTCTGCAGCATTTCATCTGCAGACTGGGGAGACATAATTTCCTGTGAGTCTGAAATCCCATCATCTTTAAGATAAATTGTCCTTCTGGTAAATGATCTGATTGTTTTCCAAGATTTAAGAAAAAAGCCAAGCATGTGAAGTATATTTCAAATGTGTGATTCGTTACCATCAAGTAAAACCAGCCCACAAACTGACAAATATCTGTAACATACATTATTTAATAAATACTGTAATTTGTCATTACATTTAAATTATGTTTTTTCTGCCTATAAAACCATTTAGGGAGGTGTCTCTGTTTAGACTAGTCAAAATTACAACATAATTCTCCAAACTGTAAGAGTTAATTAAGTGAACTGTCATGAATAGTGCAGCAGTTCTGAAAAAATCTCCATTGTGTGCCACATTGTCACATGTTAAAAGCACCACTATGCCTTCAGGTTCAGGTCAGTTCACCTGCTGGGATTGGTGCCTGGAATGGTGATAAAACACACCCAGTGGTGAGTGCAAGATGAACTAAACATCAAACATCATGGTAATTATCATAGCAGTTGTTGTTAATGGTAGCATGAGATGATGCAGTGTTCTTCAACTATCTTTCATATATTTTATATTGTTTATCACACGGTCTTGGTTGCCTAGACAGGCCAGAATGGAAATGGCTTCCTAGTTCTTTAGAATAAAAGAAAAAAAAAAGAATTATTCAAAGAATATTTTGGCCTATATTATAAACATAAATTGCACACTCTGGAAAAAAAACAATATTTTAACCATTAATGATGTCCTCTAATGTACATTTTAAAAATAAAAAATATACTGTTTGATGGAGGGATGTAGAAACTTAAAAAACAGTAGGTGACAGAGCAGAAGAAACTTTGTGAGCAGAGCTACAGTGAGAGACAGGCCCCTTTGTGGATCATTGGCAGATAATGGACTCATTAGCCCGAACGTTTTTTAAAAGGCTCTTGCTCTCTAAACAAACAGAGCAAGCACTGAGGAGATGGACTTAAGGGCCCAACATGGTGGGAAAGATAATGGGACCCCCACCTCCTGTGGCCCACTCGGTTTAGAGGCCTACTAACGGGCAACCAGCTCAAACTTGACTATTATCCTACCCCCATCAAGGCCAAACGGACCGCCCAACTGGCGGCTCATTTCAACCTCAACCTTCTCACTAAACTCCTCATCTCTTCTGACAGCTGTATACAGATGAAAGTAGGTGTTGGACTGAATATTACCTAACAAAGAACAGGCGGCCATTTTGTGTGATCACTCCCATGCAGAACACCTGCAATTCACCCTTGGGAAAGAAAACACTGTGGATGGTCAAAGTAAGTTGGGTAAGTTGGTGAGGTACATTTACAGAGGATTTGGAAATAATAACCAGACACAGAACTGGAGGGTATGCAGCAGAATCCCTTGAAATGCGGCTCAAGCTCTGCTGTTCTTGAGCAATTCAGGAAAGTCATGTTCTTCAATGTTATCATATAGCAACATACACAATTGATGTCCTTGACCATGAACACTGGGCAACATTATAAGCAGGAACAGACAGAAAATTCCATGTTAATCAGCCAGAGTTACCACAGGGCCTGACCATACACCAACTAAAACTGTCACAAGATTTACTGTGAGAAGATCAAGCTTGCTACTGCCATTATAGAATGTTTTCCTTTGTTTGCCATTATTAATCCCAATATATTACTTTAAAAAGCAGGGGTGCATTTCAACCAGAACTGTACCCAGGGATAATAAATGGAAGCATTGTGAGGGCCTGAACGTTTTTGTTCATCTCCAGCTGCTTCCCTGCTCATCACGCAGAGAGCTAACATGAAACACACTCACGCTATAGCCTCATTTCAGAGACATCTGTCATCCATTAAGGACACCAGCCTCAGCCTCTGAGGGATGGGGTCCGATCTTTTAAGTCTTCTGGCTTGTGTGTGTGTGTGTGTGTGTGTGTGTATACATATGTTGTGGTTGGGAATGGGTGTCTCAAAACAGACATGGTTACTTTAGAAGGCTAGTGCCAGTGCTGAAGATATGCTAGCAAGTTTACACAGACATTCATGCAGAAAGCACCTAGGCTGCAGGGGAACGGCATTACTAGCTGACCCTAAGTGTCCCTCTGTCTTGAATGTGGCAGCTCCATCAGAACAAAATGCTTCCTACCTCACAGACATGTGTAGGTCAGTAGTAGTGCAGGCATCACCGCTCTGGAAGTGTGTCCTGTTCATTTAATGGCAGCTGCAAGTGTGAAAGTGAAATATGCACATGGTTTAAAAAAAAAATGAGAGGTGGATTTTCATTGCATTGAAGGATGAAAACATGGAACAGTTCTACTGCAATAGTACTACTGAGAACATTATTCATGCTGTAATATAAAAAGACATCAGATTTAGTAAGTAATCAGTAGTTTGGGTACTGGTTAAGGCATGATTTCTTAATTATATCTCAAACAGCTTGTACCAACTCTACAGAGGTCCAGATAACTCCTAAGGCATGATAACAGAAGCAAACTATGCTTGTACAATCAGACAATCAATCTTCTTAATGTCAAAATAGACAGATTTTAGCTGTGATGTTCTAAAAATATGTTAACAATAAAACCGGCGAAGGATGAGCTGCTTGGATGAGTACCAGTGTATCCACCTAATACTTCCATCTTTCAATTTTCTCTGTATACACTTGCATACATACAGAATGGCTATGTGGGAGACACACTTAGTTAATCTCGTCGACACTTAAAATACATGAGGGTTTGTTGTAGCAGCACGCTTACATTTATGTGAGGTGAAAGTGACTAATGTTGAGACCAAGTGCTCAACATCCAAAATGTTCATTATCACCCACAAGTAATAATTTACATGACTTGTAATTTTCATACCATCTTTTTTGCTTCTGACCTTTCCAACCACTGGACCTCTCGTAACATGGAATTCCCCAAGTGTTAGAACATACTTCTTCATTTCCAATGGATATTCTAAGCCTCGTTCAGCCTGTTTTGGCATGCTATACGCACATCTATGCTTTGCTTTACCAATCCTTTTATGATGAAAGCTGCTTTCTCTGCTTAGATTCACTCTATCGTCTGAAGAGAGATCTCAGAAGAAATCAAAACCAGGTGGTGACCTGTCCATAACCAGGGTGTGGTTTGTTGCTGAATGAAAATAAAGAAGGGAAAAAAGATTTTTCACAAATCTAAATAAAAAACTTGATATGGTTCCTTGAATCTAGATATAATAAAATCAAACAAGTATGCAGCACTCAATGTTCTCATTTCTTGTCCAACAAACAATATCTCAGTAAAGCCAAAGCTACTTCTTTCACAGGAGTAAATAAAACTCTCTCATGGAGACAATTATAGCAATACTTACTAACTCGAAACAGTAAAAGTGAAATACTACATTAATGCTGTGTGTTCTACTTCAGCTCCCAGTCTGCAGCCCAAAGTATTTATAGAGCTGATCAGTATCAGTGGGGGAGTGTTTATAGGACTTAATAATACTCACTCTAGACTAACTGTCAATGTAGTCTGCTTCCATACACCAAATGGATGCCTGCCGTTGCATACACACAGATATTGCACTCAGGCTCCGGTGAGGTGGGATATCAGACCTGTGAATTGTAGTGGAGTTGGAGGGGGTGAGTGAATCACAATGGGTAGGCAGCCCTGGAGGAGGTCATTAAGACCAGGCACAGGCAGTACTGCTCTGGATTCAACAGCCCAATGACCCACCTGGCACCTGGGGCCCAGACGGCCGGGAGGAAATAGAGCCATTGGCTAGGAGACGATCCAAAGGGTTGCTGCTGGGGACCGGTGCCCTTCACCTATCACCCCCGTCTGCTCCATCAAGCACGTCTAGGACATCAACATAAACAACCACACTAAAGATGCATACTCCACCCCCACTATAGTTGATTGTCTAAAGGCAGGACAGTACACAGCAATACATTCCATTTAAGGCTCCAAAGTAATGATATATAAAACAGTAAGCATAATTAGATTACAAAGCTCAATTCTAATCAGTCTAGATAACATTTCAAAACTAAAATATATGTGTTTACATTTATTTACTTGGCAGACTATTTTATTGAGTTACAGTGAAGGGATGGGGCCCAACAGCAGCTCACTAAAAGATCTGAACTCTAAATAGTTACAATCTATATTATAGAGCATTAACAGTTTAAAACCATGTCCTTCCCTCTCTCTCTCTCTCTCTCTCTCTCTCTCTCTCTCTCTCTCTCTCTCTCTCTCTCTCTCTCTCTTTCACACACTACATTGAATCTTGATCTTTATAGAATGAGAGTGAGAATATTCATTTAAGATCATAAGGAACCATAATAGGTCTTCTTTCTGTATTTCTGTTGGGGCCCTGCACTGTCATCCCAAAGATCGATGAGAGTAGTTTCCACTCCATCTCCCAGCATCCCTGCCGGTGCAGTAATGGCCACGCGGAGACATCAAGCACATTCCAAGGCCTGGCCCAATTATGGGCAGATGAACGGCAGATCTCTTTGTTTAAGAACAAAGCCAGGAGTGACACAACTGGTCTTTAAATGGAGCTCACTGCTATAGTGGTAGAAGACACAGTAGGAGGGGGGAGGTGACCAGCTGGTTATAAACAACTACTTGGTCAGTTACTGGAAGGACAATTTGCAGTTTGTACATAGTAGAGTAGTCCAGGTGGTGGGTCATTGTAGCACACTCCAAGAAGAGAGAGAGAGAGAGAGAGAGAGAGAGAGAGAGAGAGAGCAGCAACCCTTTACACATAATTCATACAGCTCTGTTTTAGCTCCTAACCAAACAAAAAAGTATAGCCTGTGGCCTATTTATACACAGAAATATGCATTTCAGATACTTTTCTTCTTAAATTGCTATATCTGTTAGCTTCCTTTTTAATGCACACATCGTTACAAATTTCATTAATTTAAATACAACTGCCAAAACCATCAGACATGTTCCATTTAGGATATATATACAGTATATGTAGCATCTAAAGATCCAGGATGTACTAATGATATATTTGCCAGTTCCCATAGATAACATTACACATATCAGTACTTTACTATTTCCCTGCAGAATGCCTCAATCCAGAATTATTACAAACGGGGCCCTGCACTGTCAAATAAACAAATAAACTACAGGGTATTAACATTACAAACCATTCCCCAGGCCACAACCCTCCCCACATCCCTATTCTCTTATAAGTGGCACATGTGCTCTTTACTGCATATATCAGTAACAATCTCAGTGTGATTGAACAAACACTCATTGCTCAGATATTTAACTGTTCGTGCTCATATAACCTTCAGGGGTCTGTGCCTATTTTTGTTGTTTTTAATACATGGATTTAACATTCAAGAGAAAATGCCCCAATTTCAAATACACTACATGGCCAAAAGTATGCGGACACCTGACCATCACAAATACATCTGTACTTGTTTATATTAATCTAATTCCAAAGCTAATGTCTGGAATGTGTTTGGCCTCTTAGTTCCAGTAAACTATTTAATTGTGTGCTTTGTACTTTGTGGCAACACTTACAATACATACAGGGGAAATGGTCAGGTGTGCAGATATAAGTGGACTTTTGTCAACTTTTGTCTATTTTTTTACAATAGAATTATACTGATTTAAAAAATATATGTTTGATTGAGTGGTCTTGTTGTGTGTACAGCTAACCTCTGCCTTAAAAATCAAACAGTAAACCCAACAAAATAACAAAAATGTAGTGAATGCAGTGAAACTGCAAACTGTTCTACATTATTTTGTTACAACAGATCTGTGTGAAAAGGTACAGTTAAACAGTCTTTATTCCAAATCATCCTTAATTTTATAAAGCAATATGTAAGACATGATCCTTCCTAGCATTGGCACCATCACAGACCTTGTGTATTAAGTGTATCAGTTATTCAGTGTTTCTCTAATAGATATCACATCCTTTCACTGTATTACATTGCACTGTTTATTATACAACATTCTCATGGTGTACCGAGTACTTTTTTCTATTTTAGCATTAAAACTGTTTTGCATTGTAATTGCAGTTTTTTTAATGTCATATCATCCTGTGTTGTGTTTGAATAGATGTCAGACCACACTGAACAGAATTCCTTGCACATCTTGTAGCCTGAATGGAAAATATTATATATATATATATATATATATATATATATATATATATATATATATATATATATATATATATATATATATATAATTTTATAATAAAACGAGATATTAGGATGCTTACCCTCTTATTCTGATGGTGAATGTACAATTCAAACACATTTGTGATTGGATAAAGATTCCAGCTGAGGAGTAATAATAATGTTTACAATAAAGTGTCGACATCTAGTGGTACATAAAGATAAAAAAAAAAACAGAAACTATCTTGGCCATCGAATTCAATTCAATTCAATTTATTTGTATGGCACTTTTAACAATTTCCCATTGTCTCAAAGCAGCTTTACAGAAGCATGGAAACAGAAGAGAGAGAATAAATAAATAAATAAATAAATAAAGAAGAAGAGGATGGGCCCCTCTTTGAGTCTGGTTCCTCTCAAGGTTTCTTCCTTACCAATTTAAGGGAGTTTTTCCTTGCCACTGCTGCCTGAGTCACCTCAGACTTGCTCATTGGGGATAAACACATATACATACATACATACTGTGAACTATATATATCTTGAATTTTTATTATATTAATTCTTTATACTTCTCCTTATGTTTACCTTCTGCTCTATGTTTATGTTCTGTAAAGCTGCTTTGAAACAATGTCCATTGTAAAAAGCGCTATAAAAAATAAACTTGAATTGAATTGAATTGATGAGAGGAGAGTGTGTGTGTGTGTGCCCTGCGATGGGTTGGCACTCCGTCCAGGGTGTATCCTGCCTTGATGCCCGATGACACCTGAGATCCCCCCCGAGTAGTTCGGATAAGCAGTAGAAAATGAGTGAGTGAGTGAGTGAGTGAGTGAGTGAATTGAATTGAATTGAATTGAATTGAAGAAGAAGAAGAAGAAGAAGAAGAAGAAGAAGAAGAAGAAGAAATAAGGATAAAAATGAATAAATGAATATAAATAATTTAAGATTAAAATTAATTGAAAGAATATTAGCTTTAAAAAAATACCTGCCTAAAGGTAGTACCAATTTAACATTATTTAAAAATATATATATATATATTTTATTTATATTTAAATATATATTTATTATTATTATTATTATTATTATTATTATTATTATTATTATTATTATTATTATTATTATTTTAACATTAATATTATTCTGCTCAACTCTCCTCCTTTACTCCAGTTAATTTATTTTAACTTTACACAAATCCCTTTTTCCCCTTTCACTGCTATGTAAAGTCAAATTCACTGAACTAGGGCCAGAACACAGGGCTTTTAAACCATCTCTTCACTGCATTATGATCAGAATCCCGTGATGCATCTCTAATTATATCTCATAATATGGCAGGTCTATGGGCAGGTAGATGGGAGTATTGAGTGTTGTAGATTAATTGACAGTGAAACGGTTTACTGGAAGAAGGAGACTCATTCAACACCTATGTGCAATTCCGTCGCGCTCGCTAGGTGGCAGTCGTCAGAATTAATGTTCGTCGGTTAGACATGTATTTATCATTAAGTCCAGAGAAAATGTAAGGTTTTGATATTAAGATAATCTACTTTTTCAAAATATAATGCAATATGATACACAAAGCAATTTGCAGGTGGAAGCAAATCACAAATTTGAGAGGAACATGATGTGAAAGTTAGATAGTTGAGGTGCCAAAGACCGTTCAATCTTTTCTTTATTCCTTTCCCGCAATACTTTTGCCACATTAAATAAGTATGTATTAAAGTCACATAAACCAAAAAAAAAAAAAAACAAAGTTTGACTTTGAGGCTGGACTTGTGTGTTACACTGCCAAGCTAACTGGTGACATCCTTTCAGGACTGTCAGCTGAGTTAACCATTTTTAAACTAAGTGTTAAGTACTGTATCCCTGCAACAACAACACAACCTTACACATTTTCTTCCTGACACGTTTGCTCTGCAGTTACAGAATATGAACCTTTGTGACATGGTGTTGTCTCAACTTATGAAAGTTACAGACAACCAGTGAAATTAAGCTAAAATGATGGTTGTGTATACCATCTTGAGTCTCAACAATGTGATCACGAAGACCAAATATGTCATATTATAAATTTTTTTAATTAACATACAATAAACAAATCCAAAACAGGCATAATCTGATTAAATATGTCCTTAAGTGAAGTAACTTGATAAAAGAGCATTCTGCTTGTGTTAAATCCAGGACAATCTAATAAAATATGTTTGACAGATAAGGGAATCTTACAAAACATACATAAAGTTGGGTCTTCACCTTTAAGCAAAAAAAGCATGGGTCAATTTTTAATGTCCTTATTAAGAGCTTCGGAATCTACAAACATTGTCGGTTTTCCTAACTGTCAAAAACTAATTGGTAACTAGCAGGGATTAGCTGCGGTCGTTAACCAAGGACTAAAACAAACCAACGTAACCATCATAAAATACATTCTCACTTGTGAAATGTAATCCCTTGCTGTCTGGTTTTTAGATTTCTTTCATTTGAACATCCAAACGCAGCACAAAAGTCCGGCATCGTTCATGAATTCGAAGTACAAGACTGTGTACCCTGTTCCAAGATGGCGGCGGTTTTGACGCATTTTTAGAACCCCAAAGCGACATCTAGGTGTAGATATCTATGTTCTTATTATTATACTTCTTCCTTTTCTTCTTCCTTTTCTTCTTCTTCTTCTTCTTCGATAAGATAAGATAAGATAAGATAAGATAAGATAAGATAAGATAAGATAAGATATACCTTTATTCCTCCCACAATGGTGAAATTTCTCTGTTACAGAAGCAAAGAGAAAGAAATGCAAATATATAAAAGAATAAAGACATAATATAGTATACAGTATATGCT
This sequence comes from Tachysurus vachellii, assembly GCF_030014155.1. NCBI lineage: Eukaryota > Metazoa > Chordata > Actinopteri > Siluriformes > Bagridae > Tachysurus > Tachysurus vachellii. The sequence continues at coordinate 11,853,442 of NC_083469.1, forward strand.
CTGTTTATACAGTATTCTATATTATATTCTATATGTTTATACAGTATATCTATATTATATTATACAGTATATACTATCTTTAATATAGTATACAGTATATACTATCTATAATATAGTATACAGTATATACTATCTTTATACAGTATATAATATAGTATATAATACTATATTATACCGTATATATACACAGTATATACACAACACAATGCTTGAACAATCTCTGAACCTGATGTTCTATATCATACTGAGACTCCAATGATGTCTGTCCAGTTTGTTGCATATTTCTTATATTTCCTTCTTTTTCTTCTTCTTCTTCTCATTATTACTGGCCAAGAATGTTTCACTAGTATTATTATTATACCTTCTCCTCTGCCAGTTTCTATGGCTGCCCTTGGTGGGTGTTTATGAAATTTGAAATGGATTTATTTCATATCACAAAGTCTAGGATTAATGGTTTTAATAAAGGAAATGTTAACAGAAAAAAAATAAAGCTGACATGGAGGGGATCAATTTCTCTTGAAGTTATATCCTCACATGGGTTCTCATCAGCTGAAAATGAATCCCAGGTGACATTGAATTGCTGTTTATCCAGGGTGATTTATTTCCATGTTATGATCTTTCAGTCTCCCTGATCTCTGCTTCAGCCACTGCAGCAACCATGGAGGAACCATGGACAATCAATTGTCCTTTTGCTTGCATGTTGCTAATCTGGATCCATATTGTTCTTTGACATCTTTTTACACTTTCCTCCTCAATACGTGATATCAGGGTGGAGAGGGTAGACTCTCTAAGGTGACTTACCTTACCCTCAGCTAGATTTACAGTTCACCTTCATCTATAGACATGGCCAGTTATCTGCCACTCATCCAATCCTGATCACTGGGAAGTGGAGAAGAGCAACCGGTAGATGAGAGAGAGCAAGTGGTAAATATGCATGTCCTATGTTTTTTGTGACTCACAGTAAACATCATTATCCAACAGTGTTGTGGATTGTTTTTGTTTGTTTTTGTGTTTGCAAGCCTAGTTGGATACTCTCCCTTCCTCCATGGTACGCCACCCATTGCTGACCCTGAGCCACCCTTAGGCTTAAATGTTACCTTGCTACGTGCCTCCTGCACAGAGGGGCAATTCCCCACACATAGGAAATATGCAACAAACTGGAGAGATCTCACTGGAGTCTCAGTACGATATAGAACATCCGTTTCAGAGATTGTTAAAACATTGTGTCATCATGTGATAGAATTCTCCTCCTGTTTCCATAGAAGGTCACTTTTGAAACTGGTTTAGGAATGGGAACCTTTGTGGCATGCTTATGGTCACAACTTTAATGTAGTTAAGTAACTTGTTAACCAGTCATCTGTATTATATATTTTTTCTCACACCAAGCCCAAGTCCTCTAGCATTTCTAAATTCTAAAGTCCAAAATATTAGCATTTAGCATTGTCTGAGACCACATGTGCACATTATCAGCCTCATTCAAGACTCTGAGGGCAAACAATTAAGTGACTTGTTCTGATTGATGAATTCTGTGTACTTATTATCCAAACAATATTTACACATTCACACCCATGCTTAAATGTTTTTATTAAACAACAGCGTCGCTCTGCTGTTGTAGGATCTGCATCATGTTCCTTGACATGTAGGGTCTCTGCAGTGTCCCATCATGGTGCTCCAGATCATCCACCAAAAAGAGAACAAAACATGAGAGACTATGAGAGATATATGTTTTTGGGACGTATGGGATCTTCCAGTCTTTTGTTATTAGACTGAATCAAACCCAGTAACAGGCAAGATGCCTACTCACTGATGCAGAGGTTGAATGTATCCACACCTATGCTGTACACACACACTGAAGCAGCCATGAGCAATGAAGTGGTCTCCCACCATCACCACCTTTAACAAACAGTGAAAGTTTTTACCTCTGTTAACTCTAACCTTTATTCTGTTTCCTGTGTTCGTGTTCGTGTGTGTGTGTGTGTGTGTGTGTCTGTGTGTGTGTGTGTGTGTGTGTGTGTGCGTGTATGTGTGTGCGTGTATAACTAACAGACTGTTAATCATTTCCAGCATAGGGTTGTATTGTTCTTTAAATGTAATTTTTCTGTAATGTCACATTGTGTTTCAAATCTATTGCTTCAACCTCCATCAGTACAAAAAACAGCAACAAGTCTGTAACTCGGTCCACCACCAGCATCCTGTGAATCATAATGTGTTACATGCTATGAAAACAAATACATGAAAGTCATTCATCAGTAGAGAAATCATGCTCTGATTTGGCACACAATTCACACACTCACACATGGTAAAACAAATGAAACACGCAAACGATTCTGTGTGACAGCTCACTGGTCCTTGTTCTTTCCCCAGAGCATGTAAGCGATCTTAGCCGACATGAAGTAATTGTCTTGATAGACCGTGATCTGTATAATAACCACAAGCACACATAAACACATATGTTTATTCAAGTTAGTTGGCAACCCATAATAAACTCTAATAATGTAGCAAATATAAGAGTGTCACAAAATGTTGAATGTAACATTAGGGTAACATAGACAAGATTTTAGTGTTTATTGAGGATGGACATGTGACATGCTAGGGCTGAAAAATATGACATGACAAAGGCATGCTCACTTACTGTACCATTTAACTTCATTAAATACTTCAGTTGTATGAAGTAAACAATAAATTCACTACATTGAAATAATTAATAGCTACATTTTCATTAATTAATTACTTACTATTATGTATGCTGGCATTACAATCTGCATATGATGAATTCAGTGCAACTTTGGTGTATACTGACAATCCAGATTTCTAAGGCAATAGTCAGGGGCACAGGGGTCATACACTAGTAATGCAAACATATTTTCAAGTATTTTCATAGGAGGTATAGGAATGGTAAGTGTGGACAGGAAGGACACATATTTGTCATTTTACAGAAGGTCACACAAAGTGTGACCAGCAGAAATGTGACTAATTTATATGCCATTACACACAATTTTGCAACCATCAACCAGCACAAAGCACAAAAGTCAACAAAAACCAAAAGCCATAACTTAAACACAACAAAGCAACTTGTAGATTGATTAGTTAAATGTCAATAACAGAATTGGCTTGTATCATTTTCTGTGCTAAAGAATACTTACTTGCTACAATCCCTCAGCACTACCAAATATAATACGAACAGCATCAACAGGAGAAACACCAGCAGGGACAGAGCCACCACTGTACAACATACAAATCAGATCAAACATTAGTTTCTGCTCTAGTTCTTTCTTTCATTAGTTCTTTCTTTCCAGTTGGATCACCTTCACTTGAAGGTAGTCTGACATCTTGGATTGAAGACTGAGGTCACCAATTGTGAGCTGTGGTAAATGCCTAGCACAGAGAAGACAGACACTGTATTCATTCATTTAGTGATTCTCTCACCTGCAGGACTTGTGAGTAAATCAGCATTAGCAATATTCCAAAATCAGTGTTAAGGAAAATCAGAAACTTATCATATGCTCCCACTGACAACACCAGTAAGAAGATGTATGACCACCACAGACACACAGCATCGCATCAGCAGGAGAAGCAGCATGCTGACTGCAATGCAATCACATGCCTTTGAGAGAGAACAAGAAATGTTTTCACTTTATTAGGAACACCTGTTCGAAGGCCAGATTAGTTCAAACTGCCAGGAAGTATACAGCAATTAATATAATAACTCTTTATAACCATGGTAAGCAGAAAAGCAACTCAGCATGCACAAAATATCAAACCTTGGCAGGTTTGAAACCTGATGTGATCTTCTGCTGTTGTAGCACATCCACCCCAAGGTCTGGTGTTGTATGTCTTGAGATGCCTTTCTGCCCACCACATTTATAATAAATGCTTATTTGGGTCATTATATTTTCAAGACAGTCTAGTTATTCTCCTCTGATCTCTTTTATCAAGAATGTGTGTCCGCTGCTCACAGAATTATTTTTGTTTGTCACATCATTTTAGGTAACCTCTAGAAGCTGTTGTTTGTGAAAATCCCAATCCCAGGAGAAAGTCAGTTTCTGAAATACTAAAAAATATTCAGTCTCCAGCAGAGTTTTGCTCATAGATGATATACTGGGGTTTCCATAAAGCCAAGCTGTAGAACAAAATATTGAAGATAAAAGATTACATATCATGTACATTTTAATATACATAAAGCATTTGCACCTCAGTTCTGTGTTGGTAGAACTCAATAGTAAATTTCTAATTTTATCTTACCTGCACCACGAAGGATTGCATAGTCAATGATTTAATTGAGCTTAAGAAGCAAGTTTCTACCTTTTGTGAATATTTGTTTCTGTTTTATAAAACTGGCAGATGTTATTTTAACAATTTTATTGTGACCAACATTGTTAATCTACCACTGTTTGCATTGTATGAAACCCTTTATTTAAGGAACATATTTGCTGTCAAGCTTTTTAAATAAACATTTGACATAGATTATAAATTGATTATAATGCAAAAATGGCTTTCATCTCATTGTAAGTTTGGATTTACCCCCGAATAAAGAGTGATGATGGACTTGCTGCTGGCCAGCATACCACGCAGAAACTCCCAGTACTGAGATGCCATATTGCATTACAGTCAGATGAAACAGCCAAAGAGGCACTGCAGCACAAAGAGAGCAGGATTACGTGTCTACGGCCAAGAAAAGGGCTTTTGACAGTGCCCTGATAAGATTGCAAAGCCGGTATCAAGTCATGCTCTGCTTCACCCTGGATGACACTGCAAAAGGTGCCATTCTGTAGAATTGTTGTTCATGCAGTCATCAATTAACCCCTTACTATTGGTAGGTCTGACAAAAAACACATTTGTTTACCAAGTTTCAGATTAAGCATACTGACGATGATACTTTATCTAATATATTATGCCAAAATAATGATTTGTTCACATTAAGTATGAGCGCTATGCCATATGCAGGATATGTCATGAGCTCACATATGGGTTCATGTATATTTCACCTGAAGAACAAAACAGTTCTGATATCTATGAGAGTCTATTGAGATTTTTCACACAAGTAATGTCCATAGGTAACATTGTGAAATGTTAGGCTGGCAATAGTTGTGCTAAATGAGAGTGACCTTCATTTAAGCAGTACAGGAGACTACAGCAGCATGCTTCTGTCCATGCATTGCTCGCAACCTTGTAATTAAAGGCAGGATCTCTCAGCTAGGTTGTTAATGTTGTGTCAGCAGGAGTATCAGGCATTTAAACCTAGCTATATCAAGACACTAGATTCAGTACCAAAGAAACCAAATGAACATAGAAAAAGTAAAACTCAGCTACTCAAATAAAGTTAAACATGATCTAGAGAAATGTTTGTTACTCGATAGTTCAGCTTAATAGTTTTCAAATGATCTTGCGTTCATGTTAAGTTTGATTTTAGATGTGTTCCCTCATGTAGATCATTGGAAAGGACATGTCATGAATGTCATATTAGCTACAAATAACCCTAACACCTTTTACTATATGCTTCATTTTAATGAATTATTGTTTCCCAGTTAATGTGACTATTATGCTTGTCTAATGAAGATAAAACCTGCAGCAATGATGAGCATTCATTAAAAATTAAAGGTAACACTTAATTGGATACAGGCAACATTAGACCACAGCATCTAGTTTACAAATAGTATGGTTTATTAATGAGACGTGCTGTAGCTGGATTTAAAAAATACTAATAATTTGTACTGAAAGCTATCTTCTAAAAGTGAATCAAATCCAAAAGAACTATAGATAATAATAATATCTTTACAGCATTTTAAACATTTCTACAGAATGAGAAGCTCAGTGTGAAGACTGTCAGCCCTTTATTCTTTCAACCTTCAGCCAAAAAAGAGAATTATGTTGTAACGATAGCTCAGTAATTTCATAAAACCAAGTTTTGGAAGATAGCATGCAGTTCATGTTTTCAATTAGCATTAGTCTACTAAAGACCTGAATAGAGGCTATTAATCTTGCATTGTTGAGTAACACATGACTCCAATTTGGGTGGACAAAGGTCCCACATCCCAACTGGAACAATGTATGCTGAATAATTAAAGTAGCAGATAGCTTGCCATTGTTTTGAAAAAAGAAAATGTAAGTACTGTTTCCATTACAATAAATGAGCCATTCATTGTTGTGCAGAGGTATTTCACCAGTTGTGAAGACTGTATAATTTTTTAACTAACACAAAGTTTGGCTAGCTTTCTGGGGTGCTAGATTATTTTGTCCATAAAAATAATACAGTGACCACTAAAAAGTCAACAACTTGTCTATTACATTATTGTAACATGTAGCAACAATTTTCATATATCTCATTTGAGACAATGAGCAAGACAATAAGCATGGTATATGAAGACCTTGAATCGTTTTAAATTTTACAGTTGCAAAATAGACTTAACTGAAACTTTATTTAGAAAATTTGTTTGGAATTTTGTTCTGCGTTATGCTTAATTTTTATAGCATACCTAATCATTAGTAACCCAGAGTAATGACTCTCAATAGGAGCTAGTTCTAGTTACTAGTGTCTCAGGTTCAGCTCTCATACACTATTAATTGGTATATCACATCTCTCTTGCCCAACTCCAGCCTTGAACCAAACCAAACTCTTTTGGCTTACTTTGCTTTTGGGGCCTTTTTTGTTTCTGTCAAGTGAATGTTGGTTTTGACTATGTAAAACAACTTGTTTGGGGTCACATTAAACATTGGAGTTTCTTCTGGATGCAGAAGCTCTGAAGAACTGAAGATCTGTTCTATTTTATGGTATGTAAACTTTGTATATAAAAACTGTACTATTTTTGAATGAAGCTCTGCATTTGATATGGATACACTGATTACATTTGTTCTAATCCTAAACTTCTGGCAAGATGATGTCTTTAAAGTGAGACATTAGAGAATATACAGGACAGACAGGACAGTTCCTAGTTGCAATTTCGTTAAAATCTCTTTTATATTAAACTGTTGTTTATTTTTAGAAATAATTCTTTTGAGAAAATAATAAAGTATCTGAGAACTTATCATTGAATTAATCCTAAGTGCTTCATATGTGTAAATTAGAAGTGCTAACAGATTGCTCTGTAATTACACACTCCTGAAGAAAGGACATGATCACCTTTGTTTATGTAGAAACAAAACAACTACAGATGAACTTTTATCCCTACTTTTATGATAACTGCCAGTTTTATAAGATAGCTATGTCTGGGATTTGCTTTCTATTCAAATTACAAAATGCTTCTGCCAAAGTTTACATAAAAGTATTTCTTAGTTTGGTGTTTAAACTGCTTTGCTTTGCTTGGTCTATATCATTTTTCATTTCTTATCTAATCTTTCAACCAATGTAGACCAACGTACAATTAATTAATGTAATAATGTAGATTATTACAACTTCAGGTTTTTGAAATGCATCCCCACCTTGTTGATGGAATTAGGTCATCCATTTTAAATATTAAAACACCCCTTGAGGCCAAATTATCACAAGATACTACGTTTGATGTGCAACAATACCTGAGATGGTTGGGTAGAAAAGTGGGTGTAAATTAAATATGGGATAAAAAGCTACAGTACTGCCGCTCCTTTTCAGTGATAATCAGAAGAGACAAATATTACTTTACAGTTTACACATGTGCACATGTACTGATTAATATTCATGTGTTAATGGGTCAGGATAGTATATTTATATTCCAGTAAATAACTTAGTAACTAATCACAAGATTGTGTGCAAAGTCATGCACTGTTTTAGAGACGAAATACTTAAAAGTTAGAGAAACCTTTATTTATATATTAAAGTATTTTTTAAGGGTTCTTTGGGTAGTTAATGGTTCTTAGCTTTCGAAATCCTCCTCCTTGTAAATTCAGTCTGAAAGAATCTGTTTTATTGTTCTACAAGGAAGGTTTCTCCAGACATACAACAATCTGCTAATTTTATTCAAATGTATACATATGTATGTTCTAAGGGCAACATGTTTACTAACATTACCAGGATCCCCAGTTCAATCCTATACTGGGATTACTGTTTAGGCTGAGTTCTCCTCATGTTAGCATAAGTTTGGTACAGGTTTCTGGTTTCCTCTCACTATCCATAAATACACAGATGGGGTTTTGTTATTGTACATGGCATGTAGTCATGTGAATGGCCTGTGATGTACTGGTGTCTCATCTTGCATGATTTTTTTTACCATGTGCCCAGTGTTCCTGGAACTGGCTCTTAAACCATTACAATATTAACCAGTATAAAGTGGTTACCAAAGATGAAATACATTGAACAATCTTTATTGTACACCATGTAATTTATTATTGTATATTGATATTAAGGTGTAACTAATGGTCTAACTTCCACATTTCTCCTCTCTGGCTCACAGAAGTGAAAAATAACATATTTGTCAAACATGAAGCGTGGAAAGTCCCGTGGCTCTAAGGATGATGGGAAAGGTAAGAGCTATATTGTTCCATTTAATTTCATTCAATCAGTCATTATAGATTGCTTCTTTGGGATTGTTTTCACTTCACTTTACAAATGACAATACAAACTCACAAGTAAACCAAATGCAGTAAACTAAATCATTAATGTAAAATATAAGTGATTCTCACAATAACCCTTCACTGTCTGTTGTTATTCTCAGATGAGCCAGCCATCCTGGAGACAGAAGACTTGGACAGAAGGTTTGGCAAAGGACCAGACCCTGACACAATTTCACTGGCCTCTGTTACTGCTGTAACAACTAATGTATCTAACAAAAGGTGAGCATGCATCTAACCACAAACTATTCTACATTTCATTAAGATGGTGAAGTGTCAAAAACGCATATTATTTTACATTATTTATTTTACTTCAGGTCAAAACCTGACATCAAAATTGAACCAAGCTGTGGAAGACTGATGGATTTCCAAGTATGTTAAACAGCACTCATATCTATCATTTTAATATCACCCAATTAAATCAACTGTGGTGCCAAATTTAAACTGACAAATTTAAATGAATTAAGATAATTAAAAAAATGTAAATGTGTAAATAAATGTCAACTGAAAGTGAATGTCACTACAACTCATTGAATACTAAATCTTTGATCCTTAAAATTATGTATGGAAATTTTACCTTTGCATTAATCCACTTTAGGTGAGCATTACAGTTATTGAGGCTCGACAGCTTGTGGGCTTGAACATGGATCCAGTGGTCTGTGTTGAAATTGGTGATGAGAAAAAGTACACTTCAATGAAGGAGTCAACCAACTGCCCTTACTACAACGAGGTAATGTTGACTACCAGGTATATCAACATATTTTGGAAGAACCTCTCTAAAACTCTGTTTGTTGGCTTCTAAATTTAATGGTTTCTATAAAAGTTGTTTACATACTAATATACTGATCTGTATATATATTTCACAATAATAACTCCACATTTGCAGTTTACACAATTTTGACTTGTTCTTTTGTGACTCACGTTTTTTAGTACTTTGTCTTCGAGTTCCATGTTCCTCCTGATGTCATGTTTGACAAGATCCTCAGGGTGTCAGTAAGTTTTCTTTTGAAGCTATTTAAGAAAGTGATTAATTAGACTTTTTCAGACATAGAAATATATCCTTTCTTCACCGTGATGTAAATTATTTATAGGTTATCCATTCTAAAAATCTTCTGCGGAGTGGAACAGTGGTTGGTGCCTTCAAGATGGATGTGGGAACGGTTTATTCACAGCCTGGTAACAAGCACATGCCTCTTTTATTTTGCCTACACTGAATATTTTAGTTTACAGTGAGAGTAAAAGCATTTCTTATAGTGTACTTGTATCAGATTGAACAATCTCTTTACCAAGAGAAGAAATAAAAAGCTCCCTCCTTCACAGACCACCAATTCTACCACAAATGGGCCATTTTATGTGATCCGGATGACATCACTGCAGGGTGTAAAGGCTATGTAAAATGTGACATTGCTGTGGTTACAAAAGGTGACAACATCAAAACTCCACACAAGGCCAATGAAACTGATGAGGATGACATTGAGGGGTACAGGAAACATCTACTTTTTCATGGAAAAATTGCCTATATTAGTATACAAAAAGACATTTAATTTATATGTAATCCATTTTGTAGAAATCTTCTGTTGCCAGAAGGTGTTCCAGCTGACCGTCAATGGGCACGATTCTATATAAAAATCTACAGAGCTGAAGGCTTACCTAAGATGAACACCAGCATTATGGCCAATGTGAAAAAGGCATTTATTGGTGAGAATAAAGACCTGGTGGACCCATATGTTCAGGTGCTATTTGCTGGTCAAAAGGTGAGTTTTTGAATCTGGTTAACATTCATTTGTCTGCACTGACACATTAGTATGGCATTTTAAATATGGCCTCTTTCTTGTGATGTGTAGGGAAAAACCTCTATCCAGAAAAGCTGCTATGAACCAATCTGGAATGAGCAGATCATTTTCACCGAACAATTTCCACCACTGTGTAAACGCATGAAGGTTCAAATCCGGGATGCAGACAAAGTGAATGATGTGGCTATTGGAACACATTTTATTGACCTACGAAAAATCTCAAATGATGGAGATAAAGGTGAATATTACAGGTCATATTTTGAGCCAATATTTTACTATTGTATTCTTATTTGTAATGGATTCAAATGTATTGGATCGTCCTTTGATTACTTGCCAGGCTTTCTCCCAACCCTGGGGCCTGCCTGGGTGAACATGTATGGTTCACTTAGGAGCTACACCATTATGGATGAGTATCAGGATCTGAATGAGGGACTTGGAGAGGGAGTTTCGTTTCGGGCCCGTCTGCTGATCAGCTTGGCTGTGGAGATTCTGGACACATCCTCTCCAGAGATAATGTGCTCTCCTGAAGTCCAAGTGGAAGGAGTACCCAACATTTCAGAGGTAACTGATCCAAAGATAGGAAAGAACATTACTGGGCATTTACTGTGAATTATCGATGCCCTTCTTTTTCTTTTTCTACATTATTAATTTAGAAGACCTTTCGTAGTGAGACAACGTTTACCATAGTAGGATAGAGACACTTTGCATAAGTGTTAACATTTAACGTGTTAAGCATTTAATTATATTATTACAACAATAATAGTATAAACAGTACAACACTTTATACAATATAAAGGTACCAGTTGTAACTGTAATCATTATTTGATGTTGGTTCTGTAAACAGTTCACAATGCTGTTGCTCTTTAAGTCAAAGATGCTTGATTTTGAACTTACAACTCACATTTGTTATAAATGTGGTTTTCAGAGAATTGCTAGTAAAATTAATTTTATTTTATTAAAACATTTGTTTCCAAATTATATTTTCAATGTAATTCTGTAATATATTTATCTGTTTTGTGTCCCTAAATCTAGAATGCCACTGGAAAAATTGATGAATTTTTCTTGTTTGGAGCATTTCTAGAAGCAACAATGATTGACAGAAAGATTGGTGACAAGCCCATTAACTTTGAAGTTACAATAGGTAAAGGAAATTCTCCATTTGCCATTTTACAGTATATTTATACAAAAAAAATGACAAAGGCCTAAGGTTAATTTATTGTCTACTTTCAACTAGGAAATTATGGCAGTGATGTTGATATGCCTGCCAAACCAAGATCAAAGAGGTCGAAGAAAGGAGAAGGTGATGAAGAGTCCGAACTCATCCAAGCCTCCAGTGATGAAGAGGTGGCTGATGATGGAGAACTGGCATCAGTGTCCACCACTCCACCAATGAAACCAGTCATCACTGACAGGTATGTGAACACCTCTACCAAACTATATGACACTGCACTGTCTGTTATTGTTGGTCATTTTCTACTCATTCATTCCACAGGAACTACTTTCACCTTCCATATTTTGAGAGAAAGCCCTGTATTTATATTAAGAGCTGGTGGCAAGACCAGAGGAGAAGGCTATACAATGCCAACATAATAGACCACATTGCAGATAAGTTGGTAGGTTATATATTTTACATTTTTAAATGGCATTTTTAAATATTGCATCACAATTGATGATTAGATGTCTAAAACTAATTCTATTATTACTTAAAGGAAGAAGGATTGAATGATGTTCATGAGATTATTAAAACGGAGAAGGCTTTTCCAGAGCGAAGGCTCAGAGGAGTTCTAGAAGAACTGAGTAATGGCTGCAGGTTGGAAAAATGTTCCCACACACACTATAGGGCTGGATTTCCCAAATCTTGTACTGGATGGCTGGAGTAAAAAAACAGTTTGGACATTTTCCTCCACATAGAACTGATTCAATGCAACATATAAATACCAGGCTTAAAAGGGAAAATAGAGCAGCGAAATAAAAATGGCACCCCTGATTTAACAAAATATACTGCATACGTAAAACAAACCTTTCTCAACATTACATGGTGTTACATATATTCAGAAACTAAAATAACTTAATAAATTTCTTCTAGCAAATTTCTAACACTGGCAAACAAGGACCAAAACCCGACAGGGATCACAAAGTTGGATAGAGAAAAGCTGAAATTATGCATGTGGGAGCTGGTACGGTACTCAAAAGATCTAAAATGTCAAATATGGTTTATATTTATTTTTGTATGGTTTACAAAACTGTTGGATAATCTCTTTAGGAAATGATGGCACAACAAGCAAAGACGATGCGATCTCAAGTGAAAAGAAAAACTGTAAAGGATAAAGTCAAATTGGCACAAAACTTTCTTCAGAAACTGAGATTCTTGTCTGATGAGGTAATATTGACAAATTACTAATGTTATTTTATAGTCTGAAATCGGAAAATAATACAATATGTAAAATCAATTTTATTGCAGCCTCAACACAGTGTTCCAGATGTTTACATATGGATGGTCAGCAATGGAAAACGCATTGCATATGCTAGAGTGCCCTCCAAAGACCTCCTTTTCTCTAATGTAGAGGAGGAGATTGGGAAAGACTGTGCAAAAGTCAAGACCATTTTTTTAAAGGTTGGATTCAATTCTGTAAACAATTTGTTTATCACATATACAAGAACTCAGACTAGATTTTAAATAAATCTTTCTATACCACATTTTTAAAAATTATTTATATCTAATGATTCTCGGTCGATTTCTCTAGCTCCCAGGTAAAAAAGGCTTTGGATCAGCAGGCTGGACTGTCCAAGCAAAGACTGAAATTTACCTCTGGCTGGGTTTAAACAAGCACCGCAAAGACTTCCTGAATGGATTACCAAATGGATTTGAGGAAAACAAGGCTGTCAAAGGCCCAGGAATGCATTCAACACCACCAATCAGCTTGATCTACACCAGTAAACAGAATTTATTTGGTTAACAATATAGATTACAGTTTACTCAAATGCAATTGTGTCTATAACCTAACTATTTGAAATTGCTTCTAACAGTGAAGCAAATTTTCCAGCTGAGAGTACACATGTACCAAGCAAGGAGCCTGTTTGCTGCAGATAGCACAGGTCTTTCAGACCCCTTTGCCAGAGTCTTTTTTTCAACTCACAGCCAGGTCACAGAGGTAAGACTCTCTAATTTACAATAATACATGTTTACCTTTAACTTAAAAAAATAATCTATTGATCCCACTGAAATAAAATCATGTGAATCTCTTCTATCAGATTGTGAATGAGACCCTTTGCCCCACATGGGATCAACTTCTTGTATTTGACAATGTTGAATTATATGGTGAGGCTAGTGAGCTGAGGGATGACCCTCCAATTATTGTCATCGAGATCTATGACCAAGACAGTATGGTAAGCAATGATATGCGTTTGCATTCTGTTAGCATGCTCAAAAACAAGTCAATGCTGACAAGGTCCATTTTGATACATTTGTAGGGTAAAGCTGATTTCATGGGGAGGATATTTGCAAAGCCAATAACTAAGATGTCAGATGAGCATTACGGGCCACCACGATTCCCTCCTCAGCTAGAGTATTACCAGGTGTACCGTGGAAACTGCACTGCTGGAGAACTGCTTGCAGCTTTTGAACTACTGCAGGTGATAAGAGTATATTGATATGCCTGGCAGATGTATAAGATTGTACTAATACAACTGAAGATAATTAAAATAATACAATTGTCAACAAATATTTTAGATTGGACCAGGTGGAAAGGCTGATCTCCCCCCCATAGACGGACCCACAGATATGGACCGTGGTCCAATTCTGCCCGTCCCCATTGGCATTAGGCCAGTCCTGAGCAAATATCGTATTGAGGTGAAAAGCTATTTTCTACATGCAAGCAAACATAATGCTATAAAAACATTGTATTTTAAAGTGAACACACTAATAATATGAATTAATTTTTCGGCAGATTTTATTCTGGGGCCTGAGGGACCTGAAGAGAGTAAACCTTGCCCAAGTTGACAGACCGCGGGTAGACATAGAATGTGCTGGAAAGGGGATACAGTCAGCTCTCATTCCTAACTACAACAAAAATCCCAATTTTAGCACGCTGGTCAAATGGTTTGAAGTGGTGGGTTTCAACTATCATTCAAATTTCAACCTGGATCAAACTCTTTTTCCCAATGCACCTGTCTAACTCTTTAACTCATTAAGCCATCTGTAAGTCAGATCAAGTGTGTTAGAAGACGTTTCAGGGCAATGTCTCCATCACTAGATTTGAGAACCCTCTTTTGTATTATTACACTGGATGTGTAAGAAATAACATCCAGTATTACCAGAAAATAACATTATAACCATAATAATATCACAACCAGAAAACTAACAATATAATTTAGTAGTATTTATTATTTATTTGTGTTATAATATATTCATTTATTACTAGGACCTGCCAGAGAATGAGCTTCTTCATCCTCCTCTGAATATTCGAGTTGTGGACTGCAGAGCTTTTGGCCGTTATACACTGGTTGGCACCCACGCAGTCACCACATTGCGCAAATTCATCTACAGGCCGCCAGACAAGAGTGTCAACAATTGGTCAGCTATGGGTGGGTATACGATCAAAGTTGGATTAAAATTATTTTGTTAAATCTTTGACTAAAGAATGAACGAACTACAGGCTAGACCAGCCATGTCCAATCTTATCCACAAAGGGCCAGTGTGGGTGCAGATTTTCATTCCAACCAAGCAGAAGCCACACATGATTCCACCTGTTTAATCAGTTGGTCATGGCATTTAGTAGACTCTGGTGTGGCTTCTGCTTGGTTGGTATGAGAACCTGCACCCACACCGGCCCTTTGTGGATAAGTACTGGACATGGCTGGTCTAGACTATGACCTTTGCTTGATATAAAAGCAATCTCATTCTTTTAAATAGATAGCTGTTAAGAAAAACTTTCCACCATAATAGCAAGAAATGGCAATTAAAATGGAACAATTAGCATTCTGTTTATCTGAGTGCTTAAAAGTTAAAGATAAATCAAAATAAATTTAAAAACTTTCTGTTTTTGCCTACAGAGGAAATTGTAATCCACACTGAACCCGAACCTGCTGTGAAAAAGATGGAAACAATGGTCAAACTTGACTCAGTATGTACCCCATACAGGCACTTCTGTTTTTAATTTCTCCCAAACATGTTTATTCTGAAAACAGGAGCCGCTAACCTTAAATAACAAATGCAATAATTTTCGTTTTACCCCAACAGGCATCCGATGCAGTTGTTAAGGTCGATATGGTAAGAATGTACCACTTTATATGGTTTTAGGTCTTGCTCAGATGACATGCATTTTCATATTGTTCTATAAAGACACTCAGGCACTGAATGAACCTTTAACTTGATTAAAATTAAAACTTTAAACTGGAACTTATATAAATGAAATTGTTGTTCTGTAATGGAAAATAAATAATGTCCTCGTAATTATAGCCTGATGATGACAAGGAAGGCAAGGGAAAAAAGAAGAGGAAGAAAGGGGAAGAGGCTGAAGAAGAACAACTAGATGAGAGTATGCTGGATTGGTGGTCCAAATACTTTGCATCAATTGAAACCCTCATGGAAGTAAGAGGCAAATTTAAAAGTCTTCTAAAAAACTTGTAGCTCAACATCTACCTCAGATCCTTATCATCTTCATTAATTAACATGAATTTACAATTATAATGTTAACATAAGTGACATGTGTCTTACTATAAAGATCCTAAAAGCACAAGAAGCTGAAAAGGCAGAGGCAGAGGACAGAGAGGACATGGATGCAGATGGGGCAGGTAAATACAGCACAATGCCTCATGGCACAGAATAGCAAAAAATAAATCTGTTCAACTCTGGATCCTACAGAAAAGTGAGTGGGGGTATGAAACTACATATTATAAACCTATATAAACCTATTCTGAAATGTTTATTATTATTATTATTATTATTAGTAGTAGTAGTAGTAGTAGTAGTAGTAGCAGCAGCAGCAGTAGTAGTAGTAGAAGTAGTAGTATTATTATTATGAAAATTAAACTTTTAATTTGAAATATAAATCAGGTGTGACATGTCAACTTATAGATCACTAGTTTTACCAGTAATAAATATACTTTGTCCAGTTATAGCCTTTATTTTTTATAGTTTATTGTCAGATATTTGCGATTTTTATAATGTGCAGGCTAGTAAATTTTCTATTTCTAGGATAATATGTTGCTTAAAGATGCTATAGTATTGCATGAAGAATTCATGTCTTAAGTGTGTAAGCACTCTGGTCTCCTTTCCCTTGCTCACCCATGAACAGATATCAAACCTGAATCTAATGTTAAAGGAAACAAGAAGAAAAAAGGAAAAGCCAAGGATAAGAACAAAGCTGCCCCAGGGGAGGGCTCACCTGAAAAGAAAAAGCCTAAAATTGAGGAACTAAAGGTAAACATTGTCATTAGCATTTACTGTTTTGGTTTATTTTTTGTTTTCTTTTTTTTTCATAATAGGAAAATTATTTCAGTGACAGTTTGCTCTCACAATTATCATAAATAATTATCATACATAATTGTGGACTGTATATCTGTTTTTTTCTTTCCAACAGGTGTTCAACAGAGAGTTAGAGAGTGAATTTGATAACTTTGAAGACTGGCTGCACACTTTTAATCTTTA
Organism: Tachysurus vachellii; assembly: GCF_030014155.1. Classification (NCBI taxonomy): domain Eukaryota; kingdom Metazoa; phylum Chordata; class Actinopteri; order Siluriformes; family Bagridae; genus Tachysurus; species Tachysurus vachellii. The sequence goes on from NC_083469.1 coordinate 11,870,404, forward strand.
CAGAGGAAAGAGTGGTGATGATGATGATACTGTAATGGATGAGGACAGACTTGTTGGCAAATTCAAGGTAAATCCAATCAAAGAAATAACAGGAAATAGTCTTTGCTGCATTTCTATTAGATCTAAGTGTGTGTTTTGTTTTGTTTTGTTTTGTTTTGTTTTGTTTTGCAGGGCTCCTTGTGTATGTACAAAGTGTCAGATGAGCTGTATAGAGAAATGGGAACTGATTCCAACATTAGCACTTTTCAGAACATTCCACACAATGACCCAGTCAATGTTTTAGTTCGAGTCTATGTCTTAAGGGTATGTTCAAAAAACAACAGATATAAGAGAACATATGTATATTAAGATGTCTAATTTATGTGTAAAATCTAAACTAACTAAACTAAAATTTTTCACAGGCTACTGATCTACACCCTGCAGATATAAATGGTAAAGCAGATCCATACATTGCAATTAAACTGGGAAAGTCAGAGGTTAAAGACAAAGAAAACTACATCTCTAAACAACTTAATCCTGTCTTTGGAAAGTAGGTTTATAGGAGGTTAATGTTGATATAGAAGAACCAAGCCTATTTTTTCTAAAAACAAATAAGTAATTTTAATATTTATTTCTGCATTTGGCTAGATATAAATATGATGGAACATATGCTGTTAACAAAAATCTATCTCCCTAATCCTCCTAGATCATTTGACATTGAGGCTACATTCCCTATGGACTCTACTCTTACCGTGTCCATCTATGACTGGGATTTGGTCGGCACTGATGACTTGATTGGAGAGACAAAAATTGATTTGGAGAACCGTTATTACAGCAAGCACAGGGCTACCTGTGGAATCTCTTCAAGCTATGCAATGTATGTGCTTTTCTGCCAGGAAATATATGTACAAATTACCCTAGCCCAACTCTGTACACATTACAGGGACAATATTTAGTCAATCATCCAAGAAATTTCTGCAGTTTTTTTGTCTTTACTAATTTTATCCATTTGTGTTCGGTAGTTATGGTTACAATGTTTGGAGAGACCCAATGAAGCCAACACACATCCTAGCAAAACTTTGCAAGGATGGCAAATTAGATCCACCCCAATATGGCCCTGGAGGAAGAGTGAAAGTGGCAAACAGAGTTTATACAGGCCCAACTGAAATTGAGGATGAAAACGGTATATGCCTATTTTACAAAATAAGGCAAAGTTGTCTGCCTTTATGTAACAGGAGTTTACTTATTTTTTAATCTGTTTTATCTTTATTCTATATTAATGCCTAATAACCGCTAGGGGTGGTGAATATCACCTGGAGTATATGCACGTTAATTTTAAGGCCTCCTGATGCATATTCTCATCACATGTATTCTATGAGAAAGTTATGTGCATGATATTTATTTAAATGCTGCTCATACAACCATCTTTATATTTCTTCTCCTTACCTCATACACGTGTCAGTTCTTTCCCTCCTACTGTCACAATAGGTGTATACAAACTAATTTCAACAAGAGTGGCTTGTAGTCTGCCTTTCATTTTCTCCAAAAAATGGTCTCCTCTCACTGGCTGGGGATTATTGTTTACTTTGGAAGTTAGATATATTACCAGAAAACACAAGCACACTGGTGGTTGTCTCAGCCTTGTGGTTGTCTCAACCATCTCACTGGGGCTCTTAAACATAATACAACATTTTTAAATTCCAGTCAGTCCTATGGTGTTTTCTGACATTGAGGCATATGCTATTAGGCATTGTTATTTCCAACCACTGGCAGATAGAGAGTTGAAATAGAGGGCTAGTTACATGCATAACTCTGATTAAACTTCGAGTGTATTTTGTCATTTAAGAACCACTGCTGATCCAGTAGGAGCTTGTTGAAGTTGTTCCAGAGGAAGATGCGACTTTGTTGGCAGCTATCCCATGTTCATAGTACAATGTGTAACAGATGATTTACCCAATTCTGCATAAACAGTGACCAAATTTCTGAAGGAATTTTAAAAAATATCAGGATATTGATTTTGGGATCTTCCATGTAGAGATCTAGAAATTTAAAGTTGACAACACATCAACCAGGTAAACAGGTTGTAACCAGGTTGTGAACAATGTAACCAGGTGCAGTTGAGCAGAAGTACTACTTGGCACAGAAGTTGAAAGTAAGAATAGTTACTGAACCAATCAGTTAGAAAGTTTGCTCTGCATCCAGTAGCAATGGCAACTTATAAAATTGGGAAATTATGAACTCTCAAACCATGTGTCTTCTTACATGTTCACTGTGGGATGTAGGTGACATTTGAAAATACAGTTTACTGTTGTTTAATGAGGATCGATTCTTACAGGGCTCAAGAAGCAGACAGATGATCACCTTGCTTTAGCAGTTCTTAATCACTGGGAGGACATTCCACGAGTGGGCTGCAAACTTGTCCCTGAGCATGTAGAAACAAGACCTCTTCTGAACCCTGATAAACCCGGGATTGAGCAGGTCAGTGGCATGTCTCTGAAAATAATTACAGTGCCTGAAATTCTAGAATAATTATTCTGTGAATGAATTGCATCAGACCACTTGTTTGACTTATCCTTATACTCAAGGTTAAGAGTCTTTCTCCACTATCTGTTTGACTTGTTTTCTTGTTTAGGGGAGAATCGAAATGTGGGTGGACTTGTTTCCAAAAGAAATGGCTGCACCTGGACCTGCTGTTGATATCTCACCACGCAAACCAAAGAAGTATTGTTTTTTTATAAACACTATTTTTGGCTCTTATAATCCACATTTAAAAGTTAGAAATGAATGTCATCTTATACATGATTGAAGTATAATTGTGGTGTCATTTTCTTTATGATAGGTTCGAACTTAGGGTAATCATTTGGAATACAGATGAGGTTGTCCTGGAAGATGATGATATATTCACAGGAGAAAAGTCGAGTGATATTTTTGTGAGAGGGTAAAATGGCTTTGTTTTTAATTATAATCACCATTAACATGAGCGTTTTTGCTGGTTATTTCCATGTAAAGTTCATCTTTTGTGCTTCTCAGATGGCTTAAAGGTCAACAAGAAGACAAGCAAGACACAGATGTCCATTACCACTCTCTAACAGGGGAAGGAAACTTCAACTGGCGCTTCATTTACCCCTTTGACTACTTAATGGCCGAGGAGAAAATTGTCATCTCAAAGAAGGAATCCATGTTTTCCTGGGACGAGACTGAGTACAAGATCCCTGCCCGTCTGAATCTGCAAGTCTGGGATGCAGATCATTTTTCTGCAGATGATTTCCTGGGTGAGATATTCAGTTGTTTTGCTAATGCACTTTCTGACTTTAATAAGCATATTTAATGACTCAAGTTTTATTATCACTAATGAATAACTATTATCTTTTTACATGAGTATTTCGGTTCCCATTCAGGTGCAATTGAACTAGATTTGAACAGATTTCCTCGTGGTGCAAAAACTGCAAAACAGTGTACCCTTGACATGGTACTTAACGAACAAGATATGCCAATGGTCAACATCTTCAAGCAGAAAAGAATCAAGGGCTGGTGGCCATTTATAGCCAGGGATGAAAATGATGAAATGGAAATCACGGTACATAAAGCCAACACAATTCATAAACTTTAGCAATCGCTCAATAAGTGTACAAAGTACATATTTGATGGCAGATTTTTTCCTCATGAACATTCACTGACACTGTATCCATCTTTTAGGGCAAAGTAGAGGCAGAGCTCCATCTTATGACAGGTGAAGAAGCTGAAAAAAGTCCTGTTGGTGAAGGACGCAATGAGCCTGAGCCTCTAGAAAAACCCAAGTAAGAGCTGATAAAACTGTCACAAATGAATATTTCTGTCTTTTTTTCTCTGATGTATACCATACGGCAAGTAATTTTTGAGGAATATTTCAGCATGAGTTTTTCATGTATAGAAGATTTCATGTATAAAGGATTTGATTCTTATAGGAAATATCAAGCCAGTGAATTTCATCTCATAGTGCATAGACAACAAGACAAAAAATACAAACATAAATTAAAAAATAAAACTTCAACAACTTCACTGTACAAAGACAGAGAACATTTTCTTAGGTTATGTACAATATGCAAAGCCTTATTAAACATTAAGCAAACACTCTAGACACAGATGTCTTCTACATTTAAGGTTTGCTGTCTTGTGTAAGGTGCTGTACCTAAAATGTAGGACGCATAGATCTTGTTTTTTCCTGCATGGATTCCTTTGATAAACATTTGTGATAAAAAAAATTTGTGCTCCAAATGCACGGAAACAGTGTTTACAGACACAGAAGGATATTCCCCTCAAAGATCAAAAGATGAAATAAAATGGTGCAAATAAAAGAACGTGCTAAACATTATGGTAGACAAATATTAATTTAAAAACGACATAAAAATAGAAAATGTAATTTTTTTAACGCTGGAAATAAATACAAGCATCTTCAGAGACACTTAGGAAATGACCGGTTCAGCATTCAAAGTCTGGATTTGTATCACCCTCCTTTGCATGGTAAGTGTGCTAAAAATAATGGTTATAGTGAAACTATAACCATCATATAAAACCTGATATTTTTCTGATTTTCTGTCCCACAGAAAATAATATGCCATTAATGCTAATTACAGACAATATCTGACAGCCTGACAATATCATTAATGCTTCATCTTAGGTACTCTCGTAGAAATACTGCAGTATTTCACGTGTTTGTACAATTCAGAAATGAGCTAAATTTAAAAATAACAAGGATTCATGCAAATAGAAAAAATGATCATGCCACATAAGACCTATGTTTCTAAATATCGGTTGCATTATACTGCCACATTTTACTTTAACTTCAGGTTTACAATATTTTTCTTTTCTTATTTTTCTTAATGTTTCTTAACCTTCTGGAACATTTGCTGACTAATCTTTTTTGTTCTACAGTCGACCTGACACAACATTCCTGTGGTTCATCAGTCCGCTCAAAGCAATCCGATATCTCGTCTGCAACAACTACAAATGGCTGATCATCAAAATAGTGGTGGCTTTGCTGTTGTTAGCAATGCTGGGCTTATTCCTGTACAGCATGCCTGGGTATATGGTGAAAAAGCTCCTTGGTGCCTAAATGGCAGTTCTATTATTCTTAACAACGTATTTTACATTATACTAGATGAAGCAGCTTCAATCTATTTAAGTAGTAGTAATATATGAGCTTTGAACACAAAAAAAAGGTGTTTGCATGTTGTTTGATTAAAACCATATTTCCACACTTCGGTGGTAGTAACAAAATTTTCATGTGATTGCATTTAAGACATTTATTACCTTTATGCGATTGCTTTTAAGAGATTTTCTTTGCTTTAGCATATGTTTTGCTAATAGAAAAATAGTATAATGCTTTTATATGTATGTGTATTTGAGAATTGGTGTCCACAAGACATGAATCTTTAGTGCAATGTTAGTAAATGTTTTTGGCAAATGTATGCAGTGACTATGTCAAAAGATTTACCATATTGAGGAAGATTTTAAAGCAACTCAAAGAGGTCGGGTTCCAATTGTTCAATCTACACTAACATCATTAAGTAAACTTGTTGAGTATTAAAACATACATGATACATAAAAACTGTTAAGACACATACTATTTAAACTTAACTATAGATGAGCTTTTCATATTTAAATTCTTCCAGTGTTTTGATGCTCAAAATTTGGGGCTGTATGGAAAGTGGGTCCAACATACAGGACAGAGCTTTAATTTAAATATAACAATATATAGCTTGATTTGTCATAGAAATCTTAAAATAGTTAATTGTTTAAAGAGAATATAAGGGGAAATCAGTATCATATTTTCTGTAAAGAAACATTGGATTATTGGATTAGAAACATTGGATTATTGCCTAGGAAAGTTAGAAATTTTACTTGACAGAAGAAATCTGAAATTAGAAGAATTCATGCTTTGTTAAATTGTTGAAACAAACATTTGCAAGTCATCAGTATGACTTATCTTTGTGGTAAAATAGTACATTTCTTAGCTGTTACTGGTTTGCACCACTTGGGTTGATGTTACATAAGGTTTTGTAATGACTCCACATTAGCACTCCATCTTGATTGTTCATATTTCAGTTCAATTTGTATTTCCTCTGTGTAAGGTAATATATCTGTTCTTTGTGTGACAAACAAAATAAATAAACTCCACCAATGTACTTATTTCTGGACATTTTCTTCAAAGCCCATACATCTGTCTGTACATGTTACCATTTACATTCTTATCTGTATCTATAAACCAAGATTTATGATGATAGTGAAGCCAGGTCAAGCTTTACATGTGCTATATAGGGCATACCCTTCAAAGTAATGTTATATTAGTTCATAATCTGTGCCTGAACACAAATCAGACATTGAGTACTGCCATTACTGACCATTGCTAAGCTATTTTGAACTTTAAATATCATTTAAACAATACTGAAACTGATAGGATTTTTTTAAAACTGATAGAGTTGTCAGTTTTTAAAACTGGAGTTTAAGTTGTCTATTCAAAATAAATTTACATGCCATATACAGTAAGAAGAGATGATGTTTATAGCTTGACCATTTGGCTTTCTGTTTGCCATCAGTTTGTAAAGCAACTATGTGGTTTTACTATTACAGTTTGGTTATTAAAGGAGTAGCACTCTAGTGCTCTATGGAACACTACGTAAATCATTAAAGCTTCCCATAATGGTTCATGCATAACTTATTTTGTTTTTGGTCAAAATTTGTTCGAAACATAAAGGTCATGTTACTCTTTTGTCTCAACAGCCGTCCAGACACCACATTCCTGTGGTTCATTACCCCACTGAAAGCAATCCGCTATTTTATCTGCAATCAGTACAAGTGGCTTGTGTTAAAAATTGTCCTGGCTCTGCTCCTGCTTGCCATCGTGGCCCTCTTCCTCTACAGTATGCCTGGTTACATGGCCAAGAAACTTCTTGGAGTCTAAGTGAGGAAAATTACAGGTTTTATTTTTATGTCTAAAATCCATCTAGTGAAAGTGAAATGCTGTGAAATATATATATATATATGTGTGTGTGTGTGTGTGTGTGTGTGTGTGTGTGTGTGTGTGTGTGTGTGTGTATGTTGCATTCAGCAAGTTTTGTGTTTTCTCAATGATTTAAAGATTGAAAATAAAACTTTGGCTTGTGTAAATTTATTGTGAGATGAGTCATTTACTTTAGGTGTTCGCTGCTGGATTTTAAACTAATGTATATTATTTAGTTTCCATAAATAGATGAAACTTCAACTGGTACCTATAATTTTCATTTTTACTTTTCTTTTAAAAAAATATAGGTCATCCACCCAAAAGAGGATTTTTTTTTTTTTTTGTATAGCCATAATTTGAGGCATAATATATAGATGTATCTATAGAGGAAAAAAGAATATTTCGATATAACATCACAAGTAATGAATTGTCTTCTTCTTCTTCTACTACTACTTTAAGCTTTTCCCTGTATCATCTGTTTCCACCTAACTCTATCCTTTGGCGTCCTCTTCTCTCACAATTAACTTCCTTTTCAATTGACATCCTCTTTCAACACATCCATATATATCTCCTTTTTGGCATTCCTCTTAACCTCTTACCTGGCAGCTCCATCTCCAATATCCTTCTACCAATATAACCACTCTCCCTCCTCTGTACATTCGGGCCCTCACAACCAGACTTTGTAAGAGTTTCTTTCCACAAGCCATCAGACTCCTTAATAAATGAACTGAACTGTACTGAGCACAACACACACACATCAACTGTATGGACTGCACAGACCTACACCAACTACACACACTTCTAATATATATCCATCAAACTGTTTGCATGCTGTTTTCCACACTGTTTTTTGCTCTTTGCACATGCTGTCTCACGTTACAGTCGATTGCTGTTTTGCAGAATCCTTTACAATATCTCATGTAACTGCTGCTATAATACTGTGTTCATTCCAGTATTACTGCACACACAATATTGTTTGAACATGCAGTATTTACACTGGCCGGCACTGTTTCTGTTTATTGTCTTGTATTTTTTGTTTGCACTGTCTTTCTGTCTTTTTGTCTTGTCCTGCACTGTTTGCACCAGGTTGCACAGATGCAGTTTATGTGGCTAGGACTAACTTACTAAGTCCTTAGCTCTGTCTTTGTTCTATGTAGCACCGTGATCCTGGAGAAACATTGTCTCATTTCACTGTGTACTGCAACAGCTATATATGGTTGAAATGATGATAAAAAGCTTCTTGACTTGACTTTGACTTGATTTGACATGTCCAAACCATCTCAATCTAGCCCTCTGACCTTGTCCGTCCCTAAAATGAATTATATAAAATCATATTGTCATTTGAGACATATATTAAGCATTTTTTAATTATTATTGCATTTTTCAATTTTGTAATTAATTTTGTAAATTAATATTTTGCTAGTGTTAACTGCCTTGGATTATACCCTTACTTTGTCCACTCATACCAGTTTGCTAGTTATGATATCAGTACTATGAGCTAGCATAAACATCAAATTGCACAACATAACAGACATAATGTGAAGAATACTAGACCAAGACATGGCTTTTCTATTGAACTGCCATCAGCTTTAGGTGCACAGGGTTTAGTGTTCATACCGTTTATTGAATCTGTGTATCACCAAATAAATCATACAAGACGTATTTTAGCTAAGGAAAAATATTAGGGGAGATAACATTTGTTTTGAGGGAATGGAAGGTTGCCATCTTTGTTATTGAAATAACATTTGGAAGGGCCCGGTTAAAAACTGTATTGTATTAGAGCACTAGGGGGCGTCAGACATTTAGCTTTTACAAAGATCCACTATAATACTATAAGTATAGTATAATCTATAATATAGTCCTGTTTAGTATAATTTAGTACTAAAGTTTACTTTTATTTTCTTTTCCGGTGGTGTAACACAAAAGCATCTTTCAACTATATTTTCATTAGACACAGGTCATTTATAATGTGCAACCTAACCAAGAGAAAAGGGTTCCTTCGAGCCGGATTCGAACCAGCGACCTAAGGATCTCTATGTATAATCCGCTACAGTCCTCCGCTCTACCAACTGAGCTATCGAAGGCCACGAGCGGATAGGTTTTTTTTTTGTTTTTCGTTTTTTTTTATACGTTACAAAAGTACTAAACTGTGAACACAGAGACATCTAGTGTCCATCACGAGTTATTTACTGAAATTTTTAACCGACGCGGTTTTTCGATAGCAAAATAAAGGACAAGTTGCCAATGCTACTGACAATCTTCTATTTATTATCATATTTCTCAGAAAAACGAGCTCCAATTCGCGAAAAATTTAAGTCCCACTGCCAAAGAGACCGCGACAGTTCGAATCCCACAGCGGACAACATTTAAAACTTCTATTCAATTTTAAAGTAACAACTGCTAGTCCACAAAAAAGATAAAAATAAACACACTTTTCACTCCTGTAATAACATTTAATATTCAACACAAGATATGGCATTTCTCTATTTTTGTATTGTGATGAATACTGATATTTTACAAAATATTGAATTATAATCATTGCATTTTTATTCTATTTTGTACAATTGTAAAGATTCGTGTCAGGGTGAGAAAATATACAGAAATGGGGAAAAAAAGACCAGTCACCGGCATATAAACAATAGTATTTTATTTTTAAAAAAAAAAACTGCACAACATAAAATAATACAGTACACACATGCATCATAACAATATACACAAGTTATGTTATTACAGAACAGTAACAAAGTACAAACATATCAAGTAAACAAACAAAAAAAAGTATATTTTTAGATGCTGTCAAAGCACCATCTATATACACGACATAACATCTCAACACTTGATAAAATAAAGATTAATCAAAGAACATAAATAAATATAAAGCAGTGGTTTAAGCATATAAAATCAAGGACCGAAATACAGGTATATAATCTAAATAGCTGACTCTAATTCATGTATTTTATTATCTGACTCAGAAAGATTATAAAAACCTTCTAGTCAATGCTGGAAGTGTAATGATACAAATCTCAAATGTTTCCCAAAATGCACACACTTAAATAGGCAATATTTCTTTCCAAGTGTTGATTTTAAAACGTATTCATATCGGCTTTTAAAAACCTAGTGGTTAAGGTGTTGGACTACTGATCGGAAGGTTGTGAGTTTGAATCTCACATCACCAAGGCTCCACTGCTGGGCCTCTGAGCAAGGCCCTTAACCTTTCAATTGCTCAGTTGTATAAAATGAAATAAAAATGTAAGTCAATCTGGATAAGGGTGTCTGCTAAATGTCAGAAATGTAAATGTAAATATATAGAAGCAGAGAAACGCCGGAAGTGACGTTGGTGCATTAGAACACAGACTAACAGTGATTTATAAAATCTTGATATATAAATGGATGAATCTGTCCTACGGTCCAACAATCAACTTCCATTTTATTTACTGAAATACAATCTCATTAAAGTGCATTGGCTTTAAGACGCTGAACACTAAGACTGACAGTATTAACAGCAAGCATGTTGAACAACCAAACAATTTGTATTTTTGAGCCCATAATTTACTCCATCTCGAGATCCACTTAAGGACTCAAAAGCTTCACAATCCTGAGAATCGTCTCCCAGCCCAAGCTTTCCTTGTCTGTGCTACATGTGTGTTTTAAACACCCATTCGCTAGAATTCATTAACTATTTTTGTGGATTAACAGAAACTGGTAAATGACATAATACAACTAAGAACAGTTTTACACAAATACATAACCAGGGCATTTACATTTGCAGGCTATGGTTGCATTAGCAATAACAGGTCTTTAGTGCAATCATAGCATGTTGCTGTATTACAAAAAAATCTGCCACATATAAATATCCGGTACAGACCGTTACTTATTATGAACAAAAACCACAATAACCCATAGGTATAAATTGTAGAACACTAAGACAGGTGAGTTACATAAATATTTTATTGTGGTGCATGTAACATACACTTGCATCAAAAATTGAGTGTTTTAATGAGAGTACTGGATAATGTCATAATGGACAATAGTGCAAACACTTCTCCATAAACACTCTAGTCCACAGTTTTATATTTACTGACAGATTGATTAGGCAACATGACATTTCTCCTTTAATTGCGGCTTAATGAGTACACAGTAAAAAATGCGTTAAATATTTTTATAAAGTTTGTAATATAGGGCACAGCAGCATATTCAGTATCTTAGGAATAGTCATAATCAGTCCTATGCTGTCAATTAAAAAAAAAAAAAAACATTTATCATTTCCTTTTTTAATGGCCACAGTGTAAATGATACTTTATGTAGTCATGGGCATTTCAAGGCAGTTCAGTAAATCCATTTTATATAGCCTATAGCTTTGTACAGTTGTCTCAAAATGCACTACTATACATGGTTCTTTTGATTTTTAGGTAGGATGTTGCACATGCAGAGATCTTGTGATTTTCTACATCCATGGAGCCATTACAGAAGTTTCTCTCTGTACCTATATTTCAGAAAAATAGTATCATTACGATTTCTGTTGTGATTGGACTTTAATTAGCATTAACATGCTTACAATACAACTTACTTTGTTCAATTCAGGGAAAAGCTCCAGAATTACTACATCAAGCAGGATATACGTCAGCTGCAAGGAGGTGTAACAAAATTTCTGAATTATTATAATTTGTATTGCAGATTTTACAATAGAGGCGAATATGTTACCACTTACCTGCTTGTTAAGAACTGGCTGCTGAAGTCCATCAAATAGAAGCTTTATCCCTTCGTATTTTGCTTCTTCTCCAATACATTTTCCAAGCAAATCTAACAACATAAATATTCTTTAGTCATTAAATATGAGAAATAGTATCCCTTTTTCATGTAAACTGGGTAGACAACTGAGCGGTAATTTGAGTGTAATTGACAATTTGGCTTCATTGGCAAGCTCCTGCCCTCTACACCCTTTTTTTTGTATATCAGACACTTATGACACACATGATTTACACTCATATACATGTAATTTCCTTATTCAAATATCTACCTTCTTTTTATAACTACAAGGTTTAGGGGTGATTATCAATGTTATTTACTATAATTATTATTATTATACTATTTACTCTAAAAAAAAAAACACTGTAAAAATACACACAATTCTACACACAAATGACCAGATGTAAGCTTGCTCAGACAAATATACCAAAGATGAAACTGATGATTAATAAATCTGTCAGTGGTATTTATGTTTTTCACTCATATCTTTCACAAATTTATAAAAAAAGGTGCTATATATATTCATTCACTAAATGTGTTACTAATTAATAATCAAACATACTACTGTATAATGTATTTGATGGACTAATTATCATGTACTTCATTAGCTGTGTATAAAATATAAAATAAACCTATCAGTTTAAAACTGTTCCAACAATTTTTTGAGATATTGAAAGAGGATACATTAATTTTAATGACAGTCATTTTAAAATCAGCAGCTGCTTAACCTGGAATGTAGTTCTTCATTTCATCGAATGTTTTTCTGGCTCTTTTTTGCTTCTCTTCTAAAGAGCGTGGTTCACTGTTCTCACAGAATACAGCATCTGTGGAAAAGCACACAGTGTAAATGATAATAATATTAAAATATACAGTGTAAGCTACTAGACTTAAAAAAAAAAAATCAACATCATTTTCAATTAGTCACTAAATCCATTATATAATTTAATTATTATATTAGGTATGGTATGAATGTTTGTTATTTAATAGCAGATGACAGTCCCATTTTTTGTGTTTGGTACTTTGGTTACCTCTGAGCAGAGTGATAATTGAAACCACACGATGTTCCTGAAACACGTGGTCTAGTTTGTTTTGCAAGTAGTAGTCGGTATATGCCTCCAGTGTGTTCTTAAACAGGATGCGCCCACCCATCAAGAGATGATGTAACCAATCAGGTATATGAAAAACAACTCGTCCTGTCAAAATTTCAGAATCAAAATAGTTTTAATTGTAGGAACATAAAAAAGCTTCATAATTATAATGAATGTTTTTTTTTTAGCACTCTCTATGCTAAATGTATAGAGTAAATATAACTACTATGGATTCATCAAATAACAATTACATAGGGTTCAGGATTTGGTTGTCTTAACTATATAGATTGCATATTTACCTAGAAACATTAAGTAGTCATAAACTCCTTCTACAGTGATCATTTCCATAAAGTAATTCTGGTTGTGCCTCTTCTCTGTGACCTCGGAGCGATTTGCATTGTTTTTGTATATTTCATTGAAAAGCTAAAGAATACCACAAAGGAATTCACAGTTAAAGATACTGCTGAGATTCAGACACTTTTTTTTTTAAAAGAAACAAAGCAAATATCAAATTAGAGTTTGATATCTGATGTAAAATAATTCCATAAAATCTGAAAAAGCTTGCCTTTTTGTCGTTTTCCGATGTGGGACTGAGGATCGTGAGTTCTGGCCGGCTGGGTTTAGGTTTTGGTGATTCACATGAATTGAAGAAAGCCTGTATAAATGGTTCTAGGTGCTGGCCTTTCTGTAGAAAAGTAAATACAATAAATAAATCCTTAGAATTATATAAAAGCTGCATTATCTAATGGACTAGTTGAATCTAATACAAAAATAACTCACCTCTTTAATTAGTTTGCTAGGAACAGATTTAATGATCTTCCCTGTAACATGAAAGTTTGAATAATATGTTAATAAAGGGTCTATGCATTCTAGTCATAACTACAATTATGCACACTAAGTACCAAGATTAACATCAAGTAACATCTTGTCATGGAACTGCGACTCCACACTGTGAGGGGAGAGGAAGTCTGCCAGAAGTTGGCTGTTGCTCAATTCAGGGTGTTGCAGAAGGTTCTAAAATAACACACCCAGCATACAAACATCAGTAATTACATACAAAACATGTTTAAACTGAAACAATAATTTCTCTTTCTCTATTGTTAATACCTGTAGGTATTCCTGAAATTCCTCACGCTTGGATGTTAAAAATTCATAGTTTTTAGGTCCAATTATCCGCTTGGTTGGAAGTTGAGCATCAGGGAATGAGCCTGCAAACACATGCACACACACAGATCTGTAGAACTGTAATTAAGAAATAACTCAACAACTGCAAGTATTAAAATAAATTCCCCCTACTGCCTGTAAATCAAACTGTACATACCATGAAACTCCGTGAGTTTTGACTCAAGCACATAAAATTCCATATATCTTCTGTAAACAGACCAATGTTCTGTCTCGTGTCCAACTGAAAAGCAAGTAAAATAAAGTATATATTGTAGGACATCACTGTAACACAGAACAATCACTGTATCTTTAATTAGATAACAATTGAACAACTAAAATAGTTAAAATATTGTGAGGTCAGTCTTTACTTGCTCTCCTGTCATTTCTCTCCACATCTATGCAATACACAGGAATCCTCTCCTTCTTCACCTCATCATCAAAAAAGTCCACATACGGAATAGTGATGCTCCAGGCTGTCAGGTTACGAGGTGTACTTGGAGTACTGACAGCCTCCATAGGCAAGTCATCTTCCATAACCATGATGGCCTCCTCCACCTAAGATGTCAAGCAGTGGGAACAAAGGATAATCATTTAAAACCAGTTTAACACATACTATATAATATTTACCTTGATTTATATATGATAGGGATAGCATAAATTGCACAAGCAGGTAATAAACAGTAACATTAACCATGCTTTTTAGAATGTCTATATTAGCATATACATCAGGAATAAAAATCACAACAACTACTGAATGCTGAATATTGAACTAAAGTAGGCACTGGGAAATTAATTTCCAACATGACGTCCATGTATGATGTTTTAGGATAGTCCGTTGCCATAACACCCCAAATTAATTCATGTACTAAAACGTTTTTATTTTTACTAGAGGTTCAGCATAGTCTAAATTTATGCAGGGCCAGCCCGATGAAAAACATCCTATTTTTAAACTTGTCCACTACATGACCTAAGGAGGAGTTAGAGCTTGATAACAGTAACCTCATTTGGCAAACATTCTGAGATTACTGAATGAGAAAAAGTGCCAAAACCATTTTGAGATTCAAATGACAGAGCTGGGAAGCACAGGCAAATAATCAAACAGTAAATGTAAATTATTAATGGTAAATTAGGCTGTTTTTATAAGTCAAACCTAGTGCCTGTACCACAGTTCCATAGAAATACAGTATGTTATTATTTAACATATTTTTTCTTAATAACAAAATCAAAAATTAAGGCAGAGCACACAGACCATATCGTCCTCTCCCTCTGATAGTCCATAAGAGGGCAGCATGGCCCCTTCCATGGTGGTACTCTTGAAAACCCCCTTAATCTTACTGCCGATGCGGCCGATGCCAAATGATTCTCCTCGCTTTGACGTGCTCCTGAACAGAATACATATCCACACAATCACAACAACATACCTGAAGGCCTTGGTAACGATGTTTAAGACAGGAATAGCACATGCAATTTTCATGCATTTGTAAGAGGAAATAACTCAAACGTCAAATAAACACTGCCGTACTAGCAGACAATTCTAACAAAAAATGAACTCAATTCAAGCCATTTTATTCTGCTCAAATCATCCATCAGATGGCAACAGGACTTGGGAAACAATATACTATATGGTTTCCACATGTATGTAATACTGACACACACAAACACACACTCATTTGTGTCTTGAACATGAAATATTAGCATTTGTGTGTAGTGAACTAAAGTTGTCTGTGAAGACCACCATGTTATTTCAAAATCAGTTTAGAATTCTGATACAAAAACAATATATTACACTGTTATATCTACATCTAGATAAATTTACAGTTACAATAAAAGATACCCTTCATTATACTAAGATTCCCCACACACAAACACTTGGGCCAACGGGTTATCAAAAGAATCCATGCAAACAGGGCTGCAGGACTTGCAATGGATCCTGACTTACTTAAGTGCAACGGTGCGCAAGGCATTAGAGCCAGATTGGTGGGTAAGAATGGATGAAATATTTGGGTAGACAGATGCAGATGAGATGGATAGAGACTCTAGGTCCATGGTATAATCCCACTCAGAAAAGCTAGAGCCCATGGATGAATGGAGGGTCAAAGGATGGACACAGATACAAAGTTTGTCCGTGGTATAAAAGAGAGACAAACAGAATTAGCTAAGGTGGTCAAGCTAGTTGTGTAATTTGTTGAAGCAGAACATTTTCTTAACAGAAGCATATAGCAGTTAGGCAAGAAGCTCCACTGACTGCCTCCTATATTATCTCAAGGACAAAATTACTAGATTCTGTGTGACAGGTGTACAGATTAGACATCACACAATTTTAATATATATAAGCAATGTAGCTTTTGCTTACAAGTCTAAATTTTGATATTAAGCCATGCTAATAGACCTAAACTAAATGGAAGAAATCTGAGCTTATATATGTGAGTCATACAAAACCACAGCAGTGTTGTAGCGTTCACAGAGACGGATGATAAAGTAAGCAGTTTTTCCCTGCATGCCAGCATGTATCTCACATCCAGCATTATGTGCAGAATGTAAAGCTACAGGTTGGGCATGGAGCTGACAGCATACTCACCGGATGTCATCCAAACTCACGCTATTTCTGAAATAATGGGCAAAGAAATTACAACTGTCCTCTGCAAACACTAAACCTCATGAAAAAAATACCAAAAAAAATGGATATAAAGGAAAGAAAAGAACATATGCTAAATAAATGAGCAAAACTTTTAAAATACAATAGAATATCATAAGACTGACAAAAAATAAGTAAATATAATATGAAATGTTCCAATTTACTGAAAAACAAGTATCTATAATTGTGCATATTCCAGGCAATGCTAAGAAGCTTCTGTTCAGTAAAAATAAATAGAAAACTCTGTCTGATATTCTGACACTATGTCTGTCAACCTTCATATCTATGTGTGATTTCTCTGGCAAAGCAAGACTTGTTTTTTTTACACAAACAAATGTTCATGGCCAAGGTGTAAGCTGAAGTACCAATGCAAATAATTGTAATAATTGATCAATTGTTGATGAATTGAAAATTCAATTAAAATTAAATTTAATTTTTATTTTATTTATGCTTTTCAGTGCACAAAGACTGAAGTAAACCCCACCCAGAATCTTTTAATCAATTTTTTTTTAATCATTTGATCAATATTCACTGAACCTTAAAACAAGAAAATGTGACAAGAAAATTGGCAGATTTGTTAGAAGAACTGACTTGGGTCTATGTGCTTTATAAAATATCTTGATCATTTATTTAAATAGCAAATGTGCCATTTTGGACCTACAAACTGGTGACCACCCACCTGCCAAGTCTGGAGCTCCTGGTTGGGGATTCTGCCCCCCTCAACAGCTGCCTAAAATACTGAAATACAGAATAAGTGTGAGTTCTCCATTTTATCAAAACTAAAGCAAATCAGTAAAGTGGAAGCTATCCAAACGTTTATACTGTCTGATATTAATTTACACATTTATAGTATAGAACTATACAGTATACTAGATTTTAATATTTTTACAATTCTACCTGTATAATTGTAAATTTTTGTTTAGGAAAAATTCTATATTCATTTCATGGATAATCATAATAAACATTTCGCTGCTTGTCGTGTTCAGTACGGTGGCATGTGTGTGACTTTGAATGTTTCGTTTATGGAGTAGGAGTGTTGAAACTGAACACACTAAACATGGTAATGTGCTGGAGAACTGGGCTCCATAACTGCACTACAGCACCCTGCAACAGAAGTTGGCTCAGTGTTTAATGTTAGGCTCATTAAAATAGTCATGTGTAGGGAATTAATGCCACTAGGGTATAGTGTGCATAGAAGTGGCATTACCTCATCACTGTGGCAGAACATTGGAGTAAAAACATTCTCCAGCAAGGAAAGAACATGTTCATAGGCCTCAAACAGGCAGCGCATAGTCTGCAGTTTTACAACACCGGAATATGCCCCATCTGCAACTGTAGGAGGTAAAGAAGCAGTAACTCATATGATGAAATAAAAGCCTATGTATTGCCATTCATGCATATTTACCTTTATTTTACATTTAGTTAAACATAAATTAATTTACAGATTAACTTACTGTTTCTGATCTCTTCAACAATGAAAGCGTCAAAGCGAATTTTGTCAATGCTTTCATCAAGGCAGTATGTCTCATATATTTTTTTCACCTCCTCATGTAGCATCAGTTTTTCATCATCGGAAAGTTCTGGACGAAGTATCTTGTCATTAAACTCTTCTGAAATTTGGGAAAGAAAAACATTTAAACACATTTTAACTACTTGAAATAAACTTTTGGCGTACGCAACCATGTACTCCCAGTATTGTTGAGAGCTTACTGGACATCTAGACCCCAAGATTAAGAGATGGACACAATATCCTCCTTTACATCTGCCAACAGCGGCGTTTGTAAACCTTACCAACAGTAAGGCAGAACTGCAGCACATGAACAGCTCCTTCTTGCTTGAGGAAGTTCATGAAGCGAAACAGCAGGTCCTGCTGCTCCCGAATCTCCTTGAGTTCTAGCTTTAACACCTAATTTGAAGACAATACCATTAAAACCAAACAGCAAAAAACACTTTTTTCCAATTCAGAAACTCCTCATACACATCATACATTATAGATAGAGAAATCAAGGTACAGTATCAAAGATTCATTTAAGCACAGATAAGACTTACTGAAGACTTCTTGTTGCGTATATCTGCGTACTTCTGAAGGAATGGGACAAGTGCAGAGGCTGGTTCAGTGGAAGCTTCAGGCTACAATAAGATATCCAACATCAAAACAAATACACAGATGTACAGCAAACATTTATTTATTAATTTTTACTACACTGTGAAGTAAAAAGTTAAGTTTCTTCACTATTTTATTCATTGGGTACCCATCCTGAAAATGCCTCCATCCTGAGTCTTCAAGATTCTACTCCTGTCAATTTTTTTTGTCACATCCACTTTATTAGAAATTAAGGCAATAGTTAAAAAAAATCTGTTTGTTTTATCTTTGTAAATTGAGCAAATGTTCTGTAAAACACAGTGACTCTACACTGTTTCATTCCTTTATGTCTTTTTTTATAACATCTTGTTCAGAAGAAATCTTTCATTATTCAAGATCTCAAACAGCAACAGCACAACTAATTAAAACTTACTGGAGAGTTGTCAATAAAAATATGCAGCAATTGGTTGACAGTATCCTAAAAGAGAAAAAAGAAACAATAATTTTTTCAGGAAAAAAGCCCATTATGAAAGGGGTTTCTTTTTGACTGAAACTCACAGGATCAGCCAAGTAATCCATGGAAGGAAGGAATACAGAGCCAGCAAGAACCTCTCTTAACAGAAGAGTAAGAGATCTGGAAAATACACAGGCATGCAACAGAAGAGGAAAAAAGCAGAGAAATGTTGATAACACGTATGATGGCAGCTCTGTTACCTGCAGTCAGTAGATTTTGGAGGCAAAATATATGGGAATAGCATCTCAGTAAGCTTGCGTAGGTACAGCAACTCATCCCTCCTGCTGCGCAAAGCCACATGCAGGTCAGGTCCGTACTCTTCTAAAGCAGCCTGCTGAAGATGCTCTGAGTTCTTCACTAATGTATACACAGGATAGAAAGAAAGTGTTTCCTGTAAATATTTCTTTCTTTGATGTGAGTGTAAGTGTGTTATTATCTCTTAAAGATACAATAAAGGTAAAATATCCTGTTGATGCATTCTTCACTATTGCCCCCTTGTGGAGCCCTAACAAATAAGTGTGCATGATGACATACCTTTTTGTCTTGCTATGGCAATTATTTCAATGTGTTTCATGGCAACTTTAAGTAGTTTGAGTGTTATGAGAGATGGAATATCAACCTGTGAAACAAAAAAATATTTCCCATTAGCAATGAAAAAAAGATGCATTTGGTAAGATTAAACAATTCTCAGTAGTGAACTTCTACTCTAAATTAAAAAAATAAAAATAAATAATTCATAAATAATACATTACTCTCTGTGCTCGGCGGACCAGCACGGCAGCTACGAAACGCAAGGTCACTCTGAGATCATCCACAAATGCCTCATCATCCGTAATATCCCTATTACCAAAGATTCATTTTAATTGCCATGTATTAATATACAAAGCCCTGAATTTATGTAATAAACATACCTGTACCATGGGTACACAAAGTTTTCAAGAACGAGCTCTAGAATCTGAGGACAAAAGATTCTCAATTAACCATTAAAAACTTTTTAAGAATTAAAAGTCTTAAAAATCTTAAACAGAGATGATATGAAGTTCTTAAACCTCTGAAAGAGACGCGTCCACCTTGGAGTGTACTTTAAGATCTAACCATGGCCGATAGTTTTCAAGAAGCAATGTTGGTCTAACAGGAAACAAATTCAATCATTTTAGCAACTTACTCTGTGTTAGTGTTCGATGACAATGAAAGATTAGCAGTTATAATTACCTGTGTTTTGTGCATTTAATTTTCCCACAGACAGCACAGCTATGAGCAAAAGGAAATAGCTCTTGGAACTCTGGCTGTTAAAATAGAACAAATGCTGATTGAAATACCGAAAGGTTTGCAGTAAAGTAATGCTATACAGATAGGGGAAATAAGCATTCAGTGTTAGACTCACACTTTAAAATTTAGACACACAAAATCTTTTGACTTTGTATTATAAATATGAGAAATGTAACCAAATGCATTAATTGTATAGAACACATAATGTATCCTAAATTAATATGAATAAAGATACAAACAGGTGTTTTTTGGAAGGTTGTTTGTTTGTTTATTTGTTTTAATGCAATTTAAAAATGGAAAATTACTCTTTTCCCTCACGCCTTTGGTTTCAGAGTTCCAGTTAAATAACTGTCGGAATAGACCACAGACTATTCTTAAATGTTCTTGTGCAAATTGCACCTGAGGCTATTATAAAAGATGTTGCCATTAGTTATATGCAATCATGGTTTTGGTAAGAGAGCTTTCTATTATTAAACTAACACCAGCACTGAATTATAATAATGCAAAAACAAATTATTTCTTAGCATAATGCTGCAGTGTTGCACCTAAATATTACAGATTTGTAACAAAGTGCTAATTTATCAATTTGCATTGTTTTTATTTTTTTGATTATATAGTCAATAGACATAATGTGTGTAAATCTTAAGTGGATTTCTGCACTAGAAGTACATTTAATACAAACTGAATAGAGGACAAATGACTTAAAAATTAAAAAAAAAAAAAAAAAAAAAAAAAAACACAGTATACCTTTTTCCTAGGTTTAATTGTTATAAGAATATTAGGAAGTAGTGTTTCAGGTCCCAAGGAGCAATAAAAGGTAACCACTCCAGCCAAGAATGACCAAAAAATGACAATAATGTGAAGATACCTGAAACACAAACAGGACACGTGTCGGTGCTTTGCGCCATATACTACATAAAATTTAAAAATATGTACATAAAAATACATTTCAAGATGCATCAAAGCTTAAGAGCATGTATCAAGCTCCATGTAATTTATTTCTTACATTTACATTTCCAGCATTTATCAGACGCCCTGACGCCCTTGTCCAGAGAGACTTACATGTTTATCTCATTTTATACAACTGAGCAATTGAAAGTTTAAGGGCCTTGCTCAGAGGCCCAGCAGTAGAGCCTTGGTGGACGTGGGATCAGTAGTCCAACACCTTAACCACTAGGTTTTTTATAGCTGATATGAATACGTTTTAAAATCAACACTTGGAAAGAAATATTGCCTATTTAAGTGTGCGCATTTTGGGAAACATTTGAGATTTGTATCATTACACTTCCAGCATTGACTAGAAGGTTTTTATAATCTTTCTGAGTCAGATAATAAAATACATGAATTAGAGTCAGCTATTTAGATTATATACCTGTATTTCTGTCTTTGGTTTTATATGCTTAAACCTTAATATTTATGTTCTTTGATTAATCTTTATTTTATCAAGTGTTGGGATGTTATGTCGTGTATATAGATGGTGCTTTGACAGCATCTAAAAATATATTTTTTATTTACTTGATATGTTTGTACTTTGTTACTGTTCTGTAACAACTTATGACTTGTGTATATTGTTATGGTGCATGTGTGTACTGTATTTTATTTTATGCATTTTTTTAAATAAAATACTATTGTTTATATACCGGTGACTGGTCATCTTTTTCCCCCCCATTTCTGTATATTTTCTCGTCCTAACACGAATATTTACATTTGTAATAAAGTAATAGTGTAATTTGGACTTCTAATAAATAAAAAACGAATAAAAATGCAATAATTATAATTCAATAGCAGTGGGAACCTGGTGGACATGAGATTCGAATTCACAACCTTACAGTCGCATAACGCATTTGTAACGCATCTTATGACAGTTATTACCTAATCAGTAAGACAGTAGACAGAAGCAGGAGTACAAGCAGAAAGCAGAAGGCAGGATATTGGCGGCCCACCTCTCTGCACAGCTCCAGTCTCTGCCTCACCTTCTGTAAATACACTCCGAGAAGCGACATCTCAGAGCTGCAGGAGCGAAAATTAAGGTAAAGGAGTCTTGCGTTCATTTGTAGAGCTGGTCACAATGATGAACAAAAAATCGAACTCGATTTAAACCATCATAGTACTTACCGTAAGGAAGTCAACATCTAATTGTTTTGATATAAACACAACGCAGCTACATTACTGTCGGAAGCAACCAGCTTGTCAGGCGCATTAGTTACTTTGCAACGCGTTAAATCTTTACACTGCATCGTTTCTTCGATGATGGGAACTGCTCCATTTGTACTGCGCTTTAATAGCGGTTCTGCACGTTGTTTACTTGGGGTTTGGCCCCGGTTGCGTCACATCCGTTGAGAGGCGCGCCTGTGAACACGTGTTCTTCCACAGCACATGGTATACGACTCCTTCAACTCAAGCAATGGCGACGTGCTTTCGGAAACCATACGAGATGCCATTTATATAAATTAGACAGTTTCTGAACACATTGCAACTAAAACATTACGACCATCCAGAATAAAATATAAAATGATCACATCTCTAAAATTAACACCTACGACTATTACAGTAAACAGTTTTAGGCCACAGATAGAAATCCAAAACTTTATTACAAAAATAAGTTACACTCACCTCATTTTACAGTATAAAACAATTTATTTGCGGGAATGCAAAAACGTTGTTGGCCACCAACAATAGTTTAAAACTGCTAACATGTCAAAAGGTTGATACAGTTTCAAGAGGGAGTTAACTGTGTACAAAACCGGTTGAATGGTTCAGTCAACTGTTTGCTATATAATGGAATATAAACCGAAGCTGCAGCATCCCTTTTTCCACTGAATGATCCCATATTCCCAAATTGAACAGGGCTTAGATTTACTCTGTCTGGTCTTGGGTGGAAATGTGATCATTCTTTCAAAATGGTGCATGATTCAATAAAACAAAAGGCAAGATGATACATGATCTTAAGAAGACTGTTTTCTAAAAAAAACATTTCAATTGTTAGAAAAAGGGACACTGCAGGGCTTACCAAAAGCAGTTGACACCTTTATGATGTTCAAGACTTTACAAAAGTAACATTTTATTCCAAAACTATCATACAATCATACAACCAGTAACTACATAATCTGAAGAAGCAAGGAAGCTAATTCAGTTCAAAATATGATAAAAAGCAGGGCTTGTTCAGGCTCATCATATGAGATTACTTTGCATGCCCAGTTTGACTGTTTGCAGTGTCAGAGCAGCAGCAAAATGATTATATTACATTAAGTACATCTTTTGAGCAGCTGCTCTAATGCATATTTCATAGAAAACAAGCCCTGCTTTCATCAATATAAGTTTCCCTATTTACAGTACAGGCAGGGTAGTTCAATCCTCTGTACTGAGGTAGTTAACCAACCCTTTAAAGACAAGTTCTGAAAAGAACCACTTTCCTGGAATGCCTGACTTATCCATGCAAGGTGGTTACACCAAAAACCTGCAGATGTCATGTCCTTTTCATCCAAATAGTTAATTTAGATAAACATGGATATTCCGACAATAAAATTGCAATTAGCACAAAAATATACATTATCATCAAGCTCCACTGAGCCACTTCAAACTCAGAGACTTTAAAAGTGCAAAAACAAACAAAAAATAATCAATATTTAGTATTATTTAGGAAGTCTGAACCTCAATTTCTTTAACTGGGATACTTTGTAATAAATGGAGCATGTTTACGGGGAAGTAGAATATTACAAAATTTAAATGCATGACTTATATGACTACAAGTCCAAGCGAACAAGCAAACAGAATTTCCACTGGTTTTCAAGGTGGCAGTATGGGAGATCTGCTTCTGTAAGGCTGTAACATCATTGGGGCATTGCTTCGACCTTACCATCGTCTTCACTGGCAGCTTATGGTGTAACCCCATGTAGCAAGTCAGTCTTCACGGTCACTGGTCAGGACCAGCCTCGACCCCCTTTCCCTGCTAAGAAAAATACAGATTTAATTAAAAATGTCATATTAAATTGACCAAAAAAAAAAAAAAAAAAAAAAAAAGTCACGATGAATCTATAAAAGCATTGTATGTGTAAAGGAGTTTTGCATTTAACCGTTTTACATGCTAGTGAAAGTTTAAGCCCAGCTTGTGCAAAATACTTAGAAATAAAATACTACAACATTACAGTAGTGTCCATGTTTTAAACAAAAAGAAATTTGCAAAAATGCCTAAAATAACACTGTTGGCTTTGCTCTGCATATTCAAAGCAGTTTTCCAGAAAGATAGAAGCATGCAAACCTTTGGTCCATTTCTTCCACAAGGTGCCTTTTATGTGTTAGCAATTTGAAAGAAAAAAATAATAAACAATACAAAAATCAGTATTAATGAGTGGCAATAGTTTATTGAATGGCCTTGCTTGTCCTGACTCTCTCACTCTCACGTACCACGCGGCCTCTTTGCTGAGTTCCTCCTCTGGAGCTACGTGCCCCTCTGCTGGATCCTGGGCCTCCACGCTGGGAGAAACCTCCTCTTCCTCGAGTTGCAGTTGCACCTCGTCCCCGAGACAGAGAATTTCCACGGGCTCCTCGACCCCCTCGTCCTCTACCTTGAACTTGAAAGTCTTCATAGCCGTAGTATGGATCTTCATAGCCGCCTCGATAATTGTGATAGTCATAGCCGTAGTATTCATAATAGTCATCATAGCCGTAGTAGTCGTGGGGATAAGAGAAGCCTCCCCTGCCTCCTCGTCCTCTTCCTCTTGTGGGAGGCGGCATATGTGGTGGCCCATAATAATAATAATCATCATACCTGGAGGAGGCCCAGAAATGCCTTGTTGAAAACAAAGTAATGGAATTTAAGCAATACACACAAACACACACAATAGACTACAAACAAAACAATGTTACCTACAGAACTTAGTAAACTTACATTTGAGTTTTAGCTGCTTGCCTCTGTGCCTTCCGCTCTTTCCTCTTCTGATCAGGTGGTTTTGCAAAGACTATTTCAATTTGTTCGCCTTCCAAATCTTTCCCATTCATTTCAGCTAAAGCCTGTTGAAAAATATGCAGTTAATCAAATCAACTATTTTCCACAAACAAGTATGAAAAATAAAAGGAAACTAATATGGTACCTTGACAGCACCATCTCTGTCCTCAAAGTGAATAAAGGCATAATCCTTAAGCTTCTTCACTCTCTCGAGCTTGCCAAACTGGCTGAAAGTCTTTTCTAAGAGCTCTTCTGATACAGTGTTTGCGAGGTTTCTTACAAACAATACCTTAACCTAAAATGGACAGGACAAAATTGTACTTTTCTCCAAAATAAGTAATTCCACAAAAAGGGTAAAAAAAAGTTGCCCTCAGCACATATTCTGCTTATTTACCTTTGCCATAACCTCTGGGTCAGGGTCTTCAATGGGATCAGCCCATTCCACAGTTACCACATTTCCCCACACCTTCACCTTGCCACTCATCAACCTTCGCCGTGCCTGTGCTGCCGTTTTGTGATCCTCATACTCCAAAAAGCAGAAGCCTCTATTTTTCTTCTTGTCATCAGGCTGATGATATAAAATTACATCATTGAGCCCCTCTGAGAGGAAAAAAAAAAAAGGTGATTAAATATGGATCTAGGTTTCTTTCATGTTCTACATATACTGACTGCTCCATACGGACAACTCACCCAAGTACAAAAAAAGAACCTTAAGCTGGAAGGTTACCAGCCCTGCAAAACTTTTACCTACCTGTGACTTTAGAAAATTCCTCCACTATCTGCTCCTTGGTTTTGCTCTTGGGGATGGATCCAACAAACAGTCTATTATTGGCCACAGAGATACAAACACCAATGTGTTTGCCAGGGCGGATCTCGCTGTTGTTACACTAAAAGAGAGATAGGACGTCTTTTTTTTTTTCGTCGAGGTGAACCGGTAACCGAGAACATTCTTGATCTGTTTTACTTTTAGGAATACAAACTCAAAGTGTGTCAAGTGGGTTTTGGAAATGTACTTTATAATCTATACTGCTTTATATGCGGTCTAATATGCAAACCAGTGTCTTAATTTTGGACCAAGTTTCATTGACTGAGAACACTGGCTATGAAAATAGCTAATGTTGTTATCAGGGATACCAATTCACTTACCAGTTTAACAGCCTCCTGAGCAGCCTCTTTAGTGCAAAAAGTGACAAAGGCATAGCCTCTGTTCAGGCCACTAAGGGGATCCATCATCAGGCGCAGGTCCCATATGGGCCCAGCTTTTTCAAACAGGGGGACAAGCTCATCTTCAAAGAGATCCCTTGGAATTTTTCCTACAAAAATCTAAAGAAAACAATAAGCCCTTTACTTATGCAAATATAAAACTTGGAAAATGCATGTACACTATTTTTTATTAATCCTTCGGTAAAAAAAAAAACTCAATAAGAATTAATGTGTAACAGTTGCACCTTAAAATTATTTGACACTGAATTTCTCTTTGGAAACTTGACATACTTGTCCGGATGTCACTGAACTTACCTCTGTCCCAACTGTGGGTTGTGCACCTGAATGGGTTGACTCAGGAGGAGGGCCTCCATATTTCCTCTGACCCGTTGTTACATCAAGCGTGTAGCCAGTCCTCTCAAGCAAAGCCTTGCAAATTAAAAAGACAAAACATGCATATCAGCCATACAAAAGGGGATTTAAAAAACGATTAAGTAAAATAAAACTTACTTTGATTTTTGCCTCATCTGGTCCTTTATTGGAATCTGCCACTTTGGTCCCCTGCTTCTCCCTTTGTCTGTATGTCTTCATAACTCCACAGAGAAAGGCACTTTTATTCTATGAATAAAGTAAAATTAATTAGAAAATATATAGTGTATGCATATTCTGAATACGGTCTGGCTACTTTTCTGTTAAAGGCAAAACCCACCATTTTCACCATGCAAAGTGATAACCAGAACTCAAACTGCCCTAGCTCCATAGTGGCTGACTGACCTAGCTTCATAACCTATAACAAGCACCCCTGCTATTGTGGTTTTCCAGGGATGATTACAGTCAACCTCCCGAGACAAACAGCTTTGTGCTTTATATGCTCACATCCCCCACTATGTGTTATAATATAATAAACAATGGAAAATATGAAGCAGAACAGTCTTAAGCTAGTTTTAGTTAACCACAGCTTTGTAAACCAACCTACCTGCACATGTGAGAGGTCACTGTCTTTAAATTGGAGGAGGACTTGCAGAGCACCTTCTTCGTTAAATTCCTTTAGAGCTTCAATTGCCCGATCATCAAGATCACTGTGAGAAACCAGACCTGAGCAAGAGATGCAAACAAAAGAATAATACAATAACGATCAACTGCTGGTTCATAATTTTCTCACTCCGCAATGAGCTACTCAAACATTGCTGATGTCACATCACAAATATACAGGACTAATAACAACAGATGTCATGGTGTAATTTGAAACCGCCATCCACAAACTCTCTGCATATCAAGCTTGCTCACAGTGATTTATGAGGACCCGTCACCTGTCTTAACCAATGCCAGCTGCTCCATTGTTCCTGCATATGTCCATCTGGCAACACACTTGCCCTGACACTGTATGAGGAGACCTCCTCAGGACTGCTTAATACTCAGCTTTAAGGGTCTACACATGATATTTTCTGAAACTGCCACTCAGGATACTCTGTTTCCTTCAAACTGCTAAGGGAGGCACAGAGAAAAATAAAAAAAAATAAAATAAAAAAAATAAATAAAATCACTGGCCGGTTTTTTTCTTTTAGGCAAAAAAAAAAAAAAAATTAAAAATTGTATTTATTTATTTTATAAGCACCTTATGACTGCAGTACCCATTTTGGAAGGAAACCACAAAAAGTTGCTTTGGTTTTCCAATTCCCACAATCTTATCTTAAAAGCACATGCAACTGGATTGAAATCTGAAAATGGGTGCGAATATGCTGAAAGTTCAAGGGGCCTTACCTGCTATGTAAATTTCATCTAGTTTGACAGCAACTTTTCTAGGTAACCCAGCGTCTAATAATGTCTGGAAGTGTTCTGAATGGGTAACTGCAGCTGAAGTCTCCATTGGTTCTTCAGTACCGTTTCCATTTATATGCTCTGTGGCCATGTCTCCGTAATCTGCGCAGATGCAATGAGCCAAATTAATTCAAACTGGGCAGAGGTCAAGGAACCTGTTGCCTGACCCTGTGTTTATGTTCTCGCATCCAATACACAAAGTGCACAGCACTAATTGAGGGACAATATAACTTGGCCACAATTTTATTGCTTAAACATAAAAAAATAAATAAATACACATCAACCTTAATCCACGTATGACGCTTTCCACACCCACTTGAGTTTTGCAAAACAGCATAGTCATTTCTCAATTAACAGAAACCACATGCAAATGTACGCACACAAAAACAAACCTAACTGGACTTAAACTTGAACTCCCAGCCTAGGTGTGATTATCCACGTGTTCTTCCTGAAGCTAATTTGCTCTCATCTAAAATCTACCTAGCAAGCATGTAACCAAGCAGTTCACAATTTGACTAATCCACTACTTGTGTCAAAACAACAGCTCACCAGTTTATACTTGAACATCTCAACGCCCAATAATAGTGTGCATTTGCAAACATGGCGTTTCTGTTAACATTTACCAAAATAACAGATTAAATAGATCACCGGCTTTAACTTTATATACAACAAAAGTTACTTGAGGATGGTTCATGGTCTGAATGAAGATCGCTTTGTTTCATTTTAACCGATGGAGTTTATGCAGCTTCAAATGAGGCGGTTAAAATGCAATGTGGCGCGCTAATGACGGGAGCAGATTGAGCTAACCAGTTGGATAACGTGCTAGCTAGCTACCCCATTTAGGCCAGGACACAAGAGCAACGTGGACACCTACAACACCCATTAGCTACCATGCGTTATCTGACAGCTACCGTGAATCATGCTGTCAAGCGACTCATATCTTAACTAATACACACCTGGTTTATAACCATCCACAATAACGTGCGTTGTTCACAGAGATTAAGAAAAACGCTTTGATAACTTTGTTGTTAGCTTGTTGTTGCTATGTGGCTAAGAAGGTTAGCGTGCTAGCTTGATAACTTGGCCGGGAAATTAACCTTTATCCTTGTTGCTTATGTTAACATGCACTTTAAAAACATATTTGTTCAAAAGGGCGACAAAAAATAAGGCACATATAACTAGAATAATTATATTAAATGACTATACGTCGAACCGAGACCTAGAACAGTTAAGCTAGCAATTTTAGCCAGATGCAAGTCAACGTGCCGCCACACACATGGGAGTCCATTTTCAAAAAGCCGGTGTGAGACGCGTCCCGACCAGTTTCTAGCTACTTTTGTTTGAAAACAAAAGAACATTAGATCACATTTTATGCTATACGATTCTCTGCCAAGCTTAAGACGTTTATCGTACCTGTAGATTAATAACCGTTGTGTGTGGATGACTCCGGAGGGAAAACGGGAGAAAATGAAAAAAATGACCAAAACCCCTGCCGTTGGTCCGGCGCCGCTCTTGCACTTAGCTAGGACGATGCAAAATGGCGGCTAGCATCACGCCGCGAGATTTTTTCTAAAGCACGGGGTTTCTTACGCACCCATTCAGGGAATCGCTCATGGCGCGTTTGTAAGGCCATTGGTGCCCATATACGCTAAATAAGCAGTCTCAGGCAGAAGGAAAACAGAACCCTATCCAGCAGAGAGCAGCATCGTGTCTCAGGATTTGAGGATGAAGCTCCTCTTCCCCCGCCCCCCGTTTTGCTCATGATATTGCTATGTTTAGTTTTCTGCTTGCACTTCACTCATGAAGGTTCATCAGTTCTGCTCTGAACAAACATCCTTGCCATGATGTTTTCTTTACTCTAAACAAGCCTGTTTAACCTATTTGGTTACTTAACAATTATTTAGTATTAGTAATAATTGATTGTAGAGAAATAAAAAGCAAATTTGTCCAGTACTTGTTTGCTTCTCTCTTTTTACCCATCCTGAGACATCCAGAAACTGTACCAGCTCCGACCGCCTTCCGTGCGATGAAGATTTTGGACCTCCACTGAGATGAGGCCGACTGAGAATCCTGAGGCATCTAGAGATCTACCAGCTCCAGTTAGACTCAGCGATACTATAGAGGAGATGAGAACTCCATGTGATCTTTTGCATCAGTACAACATTTGTTAGACTGAATATTTATAATCACACCCTCTAGTGTCACCCATATGAGGATGGGTTCCCCTTTGAGTCTGGTTCCTCTCAAGGTTTCTTCCTTTACCATCTAAGGGAGTTTTTCCTTGCTACTGCTGCCTGATTCACCTCAGACTTGCTCATTGGGGATAAATACATACACATTGTGAACTAAATATATCTAATAATAATATTGGATTTTGTATTCTATTAATCTTTATATTATTCTTTATATTAACATTTTGTTCTATGTTTATGTTCTGTAAAGCTGCTTTGAGGCTTTAAGACAATGTCAATTGTAAAAAGCGCTATACAAATAAACTTAAATTGAATTGAATACTTAGTAGGACACTGGTATATTGGTACAGACCAGAGGTTGACCTTAAACATTATTTACTCAATACAGACATCATGTGGACAACATTGTTAGTCACTATTGTACCTTAGTGAGATGGTCACAATTCTGACAGGCTCATCTTTTTCAGAAAAAACTCTTAATCTTATTTTGGCTTCCATACCCAAGATCCATTCCAGATGTAATGTTTACCTACAAAGATGGTCTAAATTGCATGCAGTAAAATTCAGTGGTGGCTCAAGTGGTTAAGGCTCTGGATTGTTGATTGGAGGATCAGGGTTCAAGCCCCAGCACTGCCAAACTGCCACTGTTGGGGGCCCTTGAGCAAGGCCCTCAACCCTCTCTGTATCATAGCTGCCCCTGCACTCTGACTCCAACCTCCTCAGGTGGGATATGTGAAGAAAACAATTCCACTGTGCTGTGATGTATATGTCGTGATAATAAAGGCTTCTATGCCCCCTGTTCTGTAAAAAAACATGTATATCTCCTAATTCAGTTAATTAACAATCAGACTACAGTGGGTACATGTGCAATGAAAGTAGTGATGCCAATCTGACATTTTTAAGGCTGTCACCAAGTCACCGAGTACATAAAGCTCTTGACCTGTACATATACAGTATGACTTTGTGCATTGCTCTGCTGGCACAAGAGTGATTAGATATTTTCATGAATAAGCATCTGTACATGTTGTGCTATTAAAGTGGCAATTAAGTATATATGGATGGTGTAGCCCTGCGATGGGTTGGCACTCCGTCCAGGGTGTATCCTGCCTTGATGCCCGATGACATAGAAAATGAGTGAGTGAGAGAGTGGATGGTGTATTAATAAAAAAAAAAACACTTAACTTGTATTTGTTTGAACCTAAAGGACCAGGACCAGGGTTTTAATGTTTTCTAATAGAAAGAGTAAAATGACAAAATTTTAATTTGTGTTAGTGAACAACAAAAGTATAATTTTTGTATTTACATATATCTTTTACCCCTAGATACAGCGTTCCATCTGCCACACTGTGTATTAGATTACATCTGTCTGATGTCACACTCTGGTTTCCAACACAACCAAGGATAAATGGATTAGTAAACGGAAAGATCAGAAGATAGTAGCACAAGCAAATATTCACATTTGATTTGAAATACTGTGAATTCTGTATGTTCTGCAATATTTCTTACTGAAAACCACATAAAAAATTCAGCAACAGAAAAATGACTTAAAGTCTCAGATCAAACATTTCTAGTTTTCTAGATACATTATCTGTAATGAGGTTTAGTAAAAATGTATAATGAGTTCATCGTACCACATTATTTATTAGGCTGTGTGGTTAAAGTATTACCACATATAATGTTGCAGAAGACAGGAGCACTCAGTATAATAGTGTGGCACAGAACAAGAAAATAGTTGCTTGGATACACTGCTGCATTTTACAAGATTATGTGGTATTAAATACTGTTTGGTGCAATCCACACCTGTATTATCAAACATTATCAGTTTTTCCTTTCATTCATTTAATGGACTATAAGGTCAGCTAAAGGCCAGTGAGTCATGCCAAGAATTAACTCAGGGGAGAACTTTTAGTAGGTGTGGTTAGGAGAGAATATAAAAATGGGTGAGGTGGGTTTATGATAGATGCATTGGTGACTTTTTACTGTGAAGAACAACAAAGGTAGTATTTAAAATTATTTCCATTTATTAGAATTTTATAATGATAAATGGTAAAAGTAGTTTGTAATGTACATATTTTTATTTGCAGACTGTCCATTGCTAGGATGATTCTTGTTCTCAAATACACTGGAGCAACAATCTTTCTACTGTCTGTTCTAATTGAAATTGGACAGCTTTATCCAAACAATGACTGTAAGCTTATTCCTTTATTTTCCTCAATTCTAAATAAAAATAATAGGAGAGCAAATGGTTGTACAATAATAATGATGAACTAATATGCATATACATAATCCATATGATTTTTTTTTTACATTGATCCTATTGTTTCCGTTCATTTTCCCAAAAAGTTGGCTGTGAAGAGTGCAAACTCAAGGAGAACAATATATTCTCAAAACCTGGCGCCCCTGTGTATCAGTGCATGGGATGCTGCTTTTCCAGAGCTTACCCGACGCCTTTGAGGTCCAAGAAAACTATGCTGGTCCCAAAGAATATCACATCTGAAGCCACATGCTGTGTTGCCAAAGAAGTTAAACGGGTAAGATAATTAAAATCAAAATTAAAAAAAGTGATATAAACACTTGTTTTAAAATGTTACAGGTTTCTCTGAAATTCTTCTTTTTCTGTTCCCACAGGTTATTGTTAATGACGTAAAGCTAGTGAATCACACAGACTGCCATTGCAGCACTTGCTACTACCATAAATTTTGAATATCATGACTTTAAAATAAACATGTTTGACTTGTATGTTCAAGATATCCCTTGAATGCAAGTTACACAACACCTACACCATTGCTCATGTGTATGCTAAATACTTAGACTTAATGTTTGTTATTAAGCTGTAATTGCTCATCTTATTATTTTCGAAATCTAAACCAAATTACTAAGTTTAATTTGTTAAATGTACCTTTAAAATAAAAGCATATACTGCAACTATGTAAGAATGCATGTATTTTTGTACGTATGTATGTATCAATCAATCAATCGATCAATCAATCTATCTATCTATCCATCTATCTATTGACGGTCACATAACTATCTAGCTATCTTGTTCTTTTTTTATTTGTCTAACTAACTAGAAAAAATATGCTAAAAATAAAATGACCATTCATACAGATCAACTCAGGTAGCTTAGCGTGTGGTTTGCACATTTGCCTTAAAGCTCCAGTGTTGAGGTATTTATTACTGTCTCTACCTTGTGTGCGGGGACTTTGCTTGTTCATCCTTTTCCAAACACATGCGATTGAGGCTGATTGACATAGCCGAATTGTTCATAGTAAGTGTGTGATTGTGCCATCCCAATCCAGGGTGTTTATTGCCTTATGCTCTGACTCTCCTGGGATAGGCTCCCTATGATGCTGTTTAAGATAAATGGACAAACAGAAAATGGATGGATGAATATCACATCCATAACACATATGAAAGAACCCTAAAGACATTCAGGAACCTAAAGCGGTGCAGTTTTGTTTCTATGGATTAAGCTTTGAGCTATAGTTCAGAATGTTGTGAGATTAAATCCTGGTACAGCCAGGCTGCCCCGACGGGCTGTTAAACAAGGCCCCTAATTTGTTCTAGGGGTGTTGTATCATGACTGACCTTGCACCCTGACCACAGCATCCTAACAGAACTAGGTGAAGAAATATGTGAAGAATATAATTTCTCTATACTATATATGATAAATCTGACTTCATTTTCGTTGCAGTTAAAACTCGTATGGAATTGACATACATTCCAGCTGTATACAATATATAATATATTCCAGAACAAAAGTTCATTCACTAGATCTATCAGACCTAAAAGCAGTACACGCACCCTCGTTAAAAAAAAACCCAGAGGCGTCGAGCACGCAGTGCGCGCGCGCGGCACGGACCGCGAGAGCAGGGCCTAGCGGGCGCGCGCAGCCGTGATTGTTGTGAAGATGGCGGAGGAGGAGGCTGAGAAAGAATACAACAGAAGAGAAGAAACCGTGGCCCTGAGAAAACGGTTCCAGGAATTAACCACGGTGTTACGAGACAGCGCAGACTCGGCGTTAGACGCCTCCGCTAGCTTCTGCCACGGATTTTGCCAGGTTTGGGTTTTCCTGTGATTTTGCCAGCTCGGTTTGAGGCAGATTGGTGGTGGAGTTGCACGTCTCCATCATCGCAGAGAACGGATTAGCTTGGATGGCTAATTCCGTTAGCGCTGTCCTGCAGACTGTCGGTCCGTTGACCGGCTGAGGGGAAAATGCCTAGTGTTTTAAATACACTGCAGTGTGCTTCATTAGTACAGTATAGAAAAGAACACGTTCCTTCAAAGCAGTTGGTTTGTTAGTTGTGTAAAGATTCACGTAGCTGTATTTATGTTGTAAAAGTAGCAGGTATGTTGTAGTCTGCCAAACCCCCCCCTCTTTCCCTCCCCCCGCCCCCCTTGATAGCTGCTCGGCTAAGTGGCTAGCTGGCTAGCTTTTTGTGGCACCTAAACGCCTAATTGCATCGATAATAAGAGGGGGTCTCGACCTAAAACACGGTCATCCACACAAGCATTTGTACCCCGATGGCAGTTTTGAACGTTCCGATGTTATTTGTGATAACAACGATCAGAATTTTACAACCGAATGATGAAATCCGTCCATAAATATGCTACTTCTGCAGTTTCTACAGCTGCCACAGAGACCGTGCATGAAATTAACCGCAAACGTTGTAGTTGCGTGTTTTTTTTTTTTTATTCTTCTTCTTCATGCATTTCGTTCGATTTGATGTATATTTTATTACGTGTTTGTGCACAAATAAATAAAAAATACTGAGATGCAACGAGCACATTGTTAAAATTAAGATGGCAGAAGCTAACTAGCTGATCAATGCTGACTTGCAGTGAAGACAAATTTTATTGGAATTGGGTCGAAGCTGGTCAGAGATTTGGGGCTGGGCAACATGGAGGAAAAGAACTGTTACACGCCAGCAAATAAATACATACACGCAAATCTTTGAGTGGGTTTAAAGGATATTACAGGAATTTATTTATACACATACACACAGGGGCACTATGGAAAATACAATAATTTGACAAGCCCGTATAACCAAAGAGCCCCACCCCACCCCAGCCCTGTTATAAAGGGAAAATAAATTAATTAATTAATGAAAGAATAAATAAACGATTGAATAAACAGTGCAGGCTCAGTAGTCCCATGTGTGTTGACCTAACCGTCTCTGATCATCATAGTCAATTATGCACAATTATGTCCATCATGATATCTGAAGAATTCTGCTTTTTATTTTTTATATTTTTTTCCAACATTAAGTAGCTATCTTTAATTATTTGAATTTAAATTTTCATTATATTTTATTATATTATTTTTTATTTTATTTTAGTATTTTTAAGTAATTTTTTTAATTAATTTCAGGATTTTTTTTATTTTAGAACAAGCTTTTAACTTATTGTTGACAATCTAGCTAATAAACATGTAGAATGTAGGTGATCCTACTTCATTACGAAAACTCCCCCCTTTTTTACCCTTTTTTTTTTTTTTTGCTCTGTACAAAATTCTCAATTCGTTTCCTTTTTACTTCCCATGAAACTTTGTGAATACTATCATCTGTAAGTGATTAGGACAAACTAGGAGAGAAGGTAACATGGTAAGTAACAGTAGGATTTGAAAGATGAGACAAACATAAAAAAATTATTTCTCTTGCATCATAGCTAACTATTTTGAAAGATGGCATTTATTTAATAGGTATTTTTTTTTACAAAATTCTATGAACAAATAAAAAATAAAATAATAAAAAAAAACTATGAATGAAGCTTCAACATTTCTGCATTCTGCATCACACTTTCAAATAGGACGGAATTAAAAGATGTATAACGCTGTAATGACAATTGAATGGCAAAACCATTTAGTTGGGGTAACACTCAGGCTTCACTAGTGCAATGGAATCGTACCATTTTCCCCTGAAAATGGAGCTTTACAGTGCTTTCATTATTTTTGTAAATGGGCAGTGGTGGCTCAAGTGGTTAAGGCTCTGGGTTGTTGACCAGAAGGTCGGTGTTCAAGCACCAGCACTGTTAAGCTGCCACTGTTGAACATCTGAGCAAGGCCCGTAACCCTCCCTGTTCCAGGGGCGCTGTATCAGATTTAAAGACAGTAGTGTCAGACACATTTTATGCTATCAAATGACTATGTGTGCAAAGAATTCACATATTCTCATTGCTAAATCCATTACGGTTATGTGTTATTATTACATCAATTATAATTCATATGGCAAAATCTGCCTTTTCAGTTAATTTCAGTTCATCTGTTTTTGCAACAGTACAGTACATTTATTCCCCTTTGTTAACAGATTCTTGTGGAACATGGGGGCCAATGGAAGTCAGAGGAAGATCCACTGCCTTTGCTGGAGATGTATACAGTGGCTATACTATGCTTTGCTGAGGCCACCCCCTGTCTTTTTCCTGAATGTGAACATGTCACAGTTGTCCTTGAGAAGTTAGCTTTGTGAGTAGAAGTAACCTAAATATGATAGGTGTATTATGACTTTATTAAAATTCAGTCAGTTTAATTAAAAATATTTATGCATTTTAGGAGTTGTCTGGATTTTCTACTCTCTCTTGCGGTGAAAGTACCAGATGCCCTATGGGAAGAATTTCAGTCTTCTGTCAAGGTTCGACTTTATTTATTTAGGTCACTTGAAATGTACTTTTAGGAGCAGTGGTCTATCTGAGGCAATTCGTGTCACTGCTCTGAAGAAGAGGATGTTAGATTTTAGACTAAAGCTTTGAATGATTTGAATTTTAAAGAATTTATTAATGTGGATAAAAATGTTAAAAATGTAACTGGATAATTGCATAAATACAGCTGTGCTTTAGCTGAAGTTGGTAAAATTTAGTAAAATTTTCATTAGTTACAGAGTCTTGTTTGATGGCAACAATTTACTAACAGATGCAAATGTTCTCATCATCATCATTCACCCAGGTGGCACACAGTATTCTTCAGGGCAATGGGAATTTGCAGCTTAGTACACTGATGGCTCTAGCTAATGAAAGTGGGGTTTGGACCAACTCCACTCTGTGTCACATTCTCTCAAACAACATACCTGATGTTGAAAAAGGTAAACACTTTGGTGTGTGTTATTGTTATGTACAGTATTTTGTATTGACTTTGTGGATCAGTAAGAAGAATGAATGGTTCTGTCAGCAGTTAGTTATTTTACTTGTTCCCCTTATGTTTGTACTTTGCAATTTGTTCCTTCACAGTTCATGAGCTCCTAGCTCAGGAAGGACCTACACTGCTTGATATGCGTATAAAGCATCTTATCAAACAGAAGTGTGTGGAAAAAGCAGCAGTACTTGCAAAAACATGTGCAGAGTTTCCTGAATTTGGTGGAAAGAAGAATTTCAAGCAGATTTACCTTGTATGTCTGTGTGAGACAATGTCACAACAAGAACTCATGCAAGAGGCGAGTGTTTATTAACTATTGCCTACGTTTTGTCTTCTTTCTTTCTTTCTTTCTTTCTTTCTTTCTTTTTTTCCTTTGGGGAACAAATTTAGTAATTGTTTGCCTTATTTCAGATTGCTCTGAAAAGACATTCTCACATATACCTGTACATAGACCATTGGGCCATTTTTGTTCTTACATAGAATTAATATCTTTATATAACAATGTGATGGAACAGTAGGTATGCACACGTTGTAAAATACAAATCGGTTCAAATGTAAATGAAGCACTAAAAGTTTCTATTAGTGTCACACATTAATATCTTCACAATTCAGCATTTTCCATGTGCAGTTGTTTGTAAGCCTAGTAATGTTTTCCAAATGTCTGTTACAGATAAAGGAGATTGACTGCAAAGATGCTTTGGATATGATTTGTAACTTAGAATCTGAGGAAAATGAAAAAGGTGCCCTGAGCCTTTGCACTGCTTTTTTCAAGCGCCAACTTCTCCAAGGGGATGTGTATTGTGCCTGGTATGACCCTTTTTAAGTTTTAATAAAAGTATTGTGCCTGTGGGTGGCATGCTTTACACAACCATTCTGAGTGTGAAGTATATTTATGGGTCTTACTATCCCAACACCCTATTCATCATTCAAAATTATATATATTTTAAGTTTTGCCTATAATATTTGAGGTCAGACTTATATCGTGTTACTAAGATCTTGAAGGGTAACATTTATTCCTTCATAAAATATTGCATTGGCTGTGGATTATTTACATGTCTCTTTTGAAGTACCTGATTGGAGACTACTTAGTGATAAATAGTGATAGAAATGCATTAATTTTTGTGTTTCTTTTATCATTTCCTTTGCCTGTATTTCAGGAAAACAAGTTGAGTTCAATCCTTTTAATTGAATTTTCAGGGAACTGACACTGTTTTGGAGTAAGCTTCTAATACGTCTTGAATCAGCACAGGCCTTTCTGGACCAATGCAGATTGTTAGCGCAACTCTCTGGCAGTGTTTACCATATTCTCCTTCTCATCAAAGTTATCCAAGCAGAGGTAAGGTTTCATTTTAACCAATACACTAAATCAGGAATATTCATTTGGTTGTAATATCAAAGTAAATCAAAGTAAGGTTATACATGTCTCTTTTTAAGGTTCAGAATGAAGGACTTCCAGTGTGCATTGAAATGTGCATTCAAGCTCTGAAAATAGGATTGAGTGACAATGAAGACTGCAACACAACCATCTGCAAAACTATCTCCTGCTTGTTGCCCTTAGACTTGGAAGTGAAGCGGGCATGCCAGTTAACTGAGTTTCTTGTTAAGCCCACTGTGGATTCGTACTATGCGGTGGAAACACTCTTCAACGAACCTGACCAGAAGCTCGAGGAGGAAAGTCTCCCGATTCCAAATTCACTACGCTGTGATTTGTTATTGGCCTTGAAGACACAGTGGCCTTTTGACCCTGAATTCTGGGACTGGAAAACTCTGAAGCGTCATTGCCTTGCTCTGATGGGGGAGGAAGCATCTATTGTGTCCTCCATTGACAAATTGAATGACAGTGAGGAAAACGAAGGGCTGCTGGATGCTCACGAGAATGATTTCAAACATCTGGAATTCACCCTTAGTTCAACAAGTAATGCTAGTGGCATTGAAGCTGAGAGAAAGAAAAAGAGGGAAATGAAAAAGCTGAGGGAAAAGGGATTTGTCTCTGCAAGATTTCGCAACTGGCAAGCTTATATGCAGTATTGTGTATTGTGCGATAAGGAGTTCCTTGGGCACAGGATAGTGAAGCATGCACTGAAGCATGTCCAAGATGGTATTTTCCGTTGTCCAATATGTACTAAGACATTTGAGACAAGAGCAATTCTTGAGCCTCATGTAGCATCACATGTGAAACAGTCATGCAAAGAACGGCTTGCTGCTATGAATGCAAAAGACAAAAAACTGAGTTCTGCCGAACCCCTGATGACTAATAGTGAAAAAGACTACAGCAAATTGGCTGTAAAGGTTGACCAAACCGTGTGCACTACCGTTGTAGGACCTTCAAACACTAATTCTAGCACCTCTGGAAATGTTAAACCTAAAATTTGCTCTCCCAAACGAGGGAACCCTGTACGTGATGTTGAAAACACTGAAGATTGCTCATGTCCTGTTACAAGCTGTCAGAAGGTATTCAAGTACTTCAGAAACTTGGTTGCACATGTTAAGGCACACAAAAATGAAGAGGAGGCTACACATTTTCTTGAAGTACAAAGCCAGAAAGCAATTTGCCAGTATTGCCGTCGTCAGTTCGTTAATATGACTCATTTAAATGATCACTTACAAATGCATTGTGGTGAGAAACCGTATTTCTGCATTCAGCTGGGATGCAAATGCAGCTTTAACTCGCATGCTGAACTTCTCATGCACAGAAAGGTGCATTCAGAATTCCAGGCACAGTGTATGTTTCCAAACTGTGGGAGAGTATTCAGTGAAGCTTATTTACTCTATGATCATGAAGCACAGCACTACATCACATTCACTTGCAAAAGTGATAATTGTGGCAAGATATTTTACACTCTGTCTCAACTGAATTTACATCAGAAAGAGCACGTTGAGGGTGTCATTCTCCAAAGTGAGACAGAACCCCAGAAATCTTTGAACACAGAACAGAATTCAAATCAAATCGCTGTTGTTCCACAAGATTCTAGTCTACAGAACACAAAACAGTCTGTTGACAACATGTTAAACTCTACTCATGGCACTGTAGAGGAGCCTGATCACTCTTTATCTTACACAAGTGAATCATCAGTCACACATGACCAATCACTAGCTAGGGACCCTTCTGTTGCACAGACTAATGAGGCAACTACTACACCAAACACAGCTTGTGTGACGCAGTCTGGCAACGAGTCTGCAAACCATGTTCATCTTCGGACATGTTATGTGAAACTGATGCCTATTCCAATCAATTATGATGATTCTGTTTCCTCTGATGCTCTTAACAGCACTGACACTATGACTCTTTTGAGTGATAAGAAGCTATTTTGCATTACTTGTACACAGATCACAACTGCTCAAAAGACACCTGATTTACAAAATGAAACTTCAACAAATGCATGTGTACAGCCATTGTCACCAAAAAATATTGAAAATGGAGTAGAAAATCTCACTCACATCTGTCCATTTGAGACTTGCACACGAAAATATAGCACTTCAAAAAGTTTGTCAAGACATGTTAAAAACGTGCACATTGAAGCTTTTGAGGAATGGAAACTGTCAAGGAAGTACAAGAGGATTGCAGAAATTGCTGCAAAAAAATCTGATAATAAACTTCCAAATATTCAGGCTTCCAAAAAAAGGATAAAATCTTCAGCAAAAGCAATACCCCACCAGTATCCAACAATCCGTCAGGTTAAGCTTCAGCCAGAAGATACAGATGTAGATCCTATTCCACATCTTTCTGGTCCTATAGATTCACAAACCTTCGGTGCCAAATTTTGCCCTCAATTTGAAGGTGCTCAGAATGAATCTCCCCTAACTGAGACTCCATTAATGCAGTCACAGATGGCACAGTCGTGGACTTCAACTTCATTTGATGGATACAGTTCTGATTACTCCCTCCAGAATCACTTCCCTCCAATGGGCATGCCTGATGGCTTACAGCAGACTTATCCATTATACTTATCACACACTGATCTACTTTCAGAAAGAGACTTGGATTATGCTCCTTCCTTATCTCATGACAGTAACACACTATCAACAGGAAATGTGCATTCGCACTCAAGTGTAATGAATGAAGCTTCTAAATATGTTTCAAGCTCTTTAAGGGTGTTACATGCTCTTAATGGTGATCAGACATGTGAGATATCACAAATGCCATCAAGTGAAGAACTAGGATACATGCAGATCAGACAAAACCAAAACAGTGGTGTTCCAGCCGTTGTAAGTGATTTGAATTCTGTGTCAGAACAGAATTTCAATCCATATTTTTCATCTTACACTGCAGAGACATGTTCCGTTGCAGTACAGACCCCGTTAAAGCCAGAAAAAGAATACGCAGTTAGTGATGCTAATCCACTGTTCTCACCAGAAGTTAAAAGTCAAACCCATTTTGTATTGCCTGTTTGCAAAGAAGAACCTGAATGTTTTTCTGTTTCAAATGCCAGTACTACAGCAATGGAAAACGAACAGAATAATGATTTACTCACACAAGAAATGTCACCAGTGACAAGTGAAGACATTTCTTGTGGTGATAATAGTGTTACAAGTCCTGGTGAAATCACGAAAATGAAGAAAATTAGATCGTCGAAGAGGACTAAGTGGCCTGCGATAATAAAAGACGGAAAAGTTATTTGCTGCAGGTGCTACAGGGAGTTTAGCAGCACCAAGTCTCTTGGAGGACACTTATCTAAGCGTTCTCAGTGCAAACCATTAGATGAAGTTGATCTAACTGCTGATTTGCCTACATCATTTCTTGATTTTCTGAATGATCCAGATATTTCAACCATCCCAATACCTCTTAACAGAAATGACATGCATGGGCAAGATCCTCAATCACTTCAGCAGTCAGAATCAGATGTCCTTAACAATAGCAGCTTTACAGAAATCCACAGCCCAAATTACAGTCTTCAGAATGGCCATCTGTCATCTGGAGACACATCTGAAAGTCCACTCATAGCCCCTCCTAATCAGAGTGGAAGTTCATCTAGTGTGCCATCTTCGAAGATTCTTGATTTGCCAGAAACTGTTACTGAAAGTAACTTGAAAGCCGAAATGTCTTCTATATCACCTGGTGAGGATGGCAACATTTTAGAAATTGAACAGGCATTACAACGCTTAGGTTTAGTAGATGGACTCACCCAAGACACCTTAAAAGTTACACCTGCCTTGCAAAACCTTGTGACTGTCACCGAAACAACAACAACAAATAAGAGCTGTAATAGCGTGAAAGGTCAGGCGGAAACTCATGATCTGAAGAATATTCTTAAACCATTTAAATGTACAGAACATGGCTGTGTGTATGGGGCAATGACAAAGGAAGCCTTATTTAAACATTTAGTCCGCGTACATGAATTCACTGAGGACAAAGTAAATGAACTGAAGAGGAACCCAGACAGATTATCACCATACGTATGTCACATGTGCACAAAGACATTTACTAGAACCACAGGCCTTAAAATCCACTATAAAAATGTGCATCATTTGTCAAGGGAGGAAATATCTAAATTAAAAATTGGCAGACAAAGCAGAAAGACAAAACCATCTAACTCTGCCTCAAAAGATGGAACAAAGAACTTTGCTATGCCTCGATCAAAAAATGTTATTGTGCAGTCTACTTCAAATGTAGCTTTTGGCATGACAAGTACTAATATAAAGAGTGAACCAGCAGACTTTGCAGGAAAAGTGCAAAGTCCTAATCAGGTTGCCCTAATAAGCAGTGTTATTAATCCAGCTGCTGATATGTTACCGAAAAATCCCTGTCCTATTTTAATATCAGAAAAGGATTTGAAACCATTGCAAGGATCATGTTGTACTGCAGATCACCTGAGTGTGCAGAGTTCAACAATAAGTGTTAATCAAGAACTGGCAGCTGAAAACTCTGTTCCTCTTGACAAACCCTGTGTTTTGGAGCAAGCTGCCAATTCCTTGTCCACACATGCTGGAGAAAGTAGAAATGAACACATGGACAATTTAAAAAAATCAAAGCCTAAGGAGAGGCCTGAACCAATAAAAAAAGAGAAACCACACAAGAATCTTGTGGCCAAAGTTGATTCTGTTGATGCAAATGATGAAGTTAGTTTGTACAGGCCATACCGATGTGTGCATGAAGGATGTGTAGCAGCTTTTTCTATACAACAAAATCTTATCTTGCATTACAAGGCGATGCATCAGTCAGAGATTTTAGACGAAGCAAATGAAAACCTCAGTGGTGATCATGGTGATGGGCCTCCACGTGTCCATGAATTCAAATGTCAAGTGAAAGAATGTTCAAAGGTTGTCACTAAAGTTACAAGCTTACTCAAACATTATCTTTTGCTCCACAGATGCACAATAGAAAAAGCTAGTGCTTTGCTATCAGGCATTGAAGTAGGGAAATTTCAGTGTGATCAGTCAAAATGCTCTGCCTATTTCACCTGTCACCTAAAATACATTGATCACATTAAGAATGACCACAAGGCAATAAGAGTTTCTGCAGATGGAGACTTTGAAAGTGTCGACCTCACATTCAAGTGTGAATATGAGGGTTGTGACAGGGTCTATACCACAAAGTCTAATCTTCTCCGACATTTTATAAAAAAACATCAGACAACTTTTGAAGCCATTAAACAGAAACAAAAAAGGTGCGACACAGAAACTGAATCAGCAAAAACACTTTCCACAAAGCCTAACGATGGAAAGGAGAATATTTCAAGTAACAAGATTAAACTGAAAAAGAAAAATTCAAAGAAAAAGGAGGAAAAGGCCCGTAACCACTGGACAAGCTTCGGAAAGCCCTCTTTGAAATCCATGGACGAGGCATCTGCCATGTGCACTAGGCAATTTCCTCTTCAGTACCCATGTATGATTAAGGGCTGTGACTCAGTCTCCAGTACAGAGCGGAACGTAGTTAAGCATTACACCACTCATGGTCTCACAGAGCGCTACATTGAGAATCAGAGGAGCCATTTCATATTTTGTAAGAAGAACTCACGATTAAGGAATAAAGAAGGGGGTAAATCGGATGACAATTCATCAGACACCACTGAGCTTGGAAAGGCTGATTCAGGTGAAAATACTGATCCTGCTG
Source organism: Tachysurus vachellii (assembly GCF_030014155.1). Taxonomy (NCBI): domain Eukaryota; kingdom Metazoa; phylum Chordata; class Actinopteri; order Siluriformes; family Bagridae; genus Tachysurus; species Tachysurus vachellii. The sequence goes on from NC_083469.1 coordinate 11,915,193, forward strand.
AAAAAGCTGGTCCTCAGCACCAGGTGGATCACGTGGAAGCAGTTGATTCCATCCAAAAAACTGATTCCTTACTAAAGGCAGATCCTCAGCAAAATGCTGAACCCACACAAAAGACTGATCCTCAGCAAAATGCTGAACCCACGCAAAAGGCCGATCCTCTGCAAAACGCTGATCTTCCGCAAAAGGCTGATCCTGCTAACTCCACGATTAACTGTCAGGGTCTAGAGCATGAAATTGGAGCGCCACCTAAAACTGAGCAACTGGCCTTTGCGAACTGTACATCCGAACTAATACCAGTAAAGCGCAAAAGGGGGCGGCCACGAAAGTCAGAACAGACACTAAAAATCAATCCAGAACGGAAACAAAGTCTTAGACATGGCACTACAGATAGCAACCTTGTCCCGAATGTTTCTGAATCGACATCAAATTCTGCTGCCCATTACCAGGAGCAGACAGAGAGTGGAGTTGCACAAAAGCTATTTAGTCCGTTAGGGTTCAAGGCATCAATACTTAAATTATTTGAAGAGCCTCCACCTACAAATACTTTCAAGCGCAAATCATCTGAAAGTGATTGGACTGACAAGCCAATAAAACGAAAACAAAAAAACCTAAATGTTAATAGTATCTATAAAAATTCTATGTTCCTGAAGAAAGATGAGGACCAAAATACGGTTCATTTTCGAAATCCTCTCAAGCTAGAGTCTGTCAACAATGTTAAGATTGTTATGGATGGAAGTTTTTCCAGTGGTGCTGATCTTTTGCTGAAACAACTTCAGGACATGCGGCCCATGGTCATCCTGAAAAAGTGGTTGTGCAGTTGATGACTGGCTTTGAGACTGACGTCTCTGTCTCTTTTCAGAGCTTTGCACTCAGGATTAGATAATGTTACATGCTGCAGACAGGTACATCAGCTAACAGGTCCGAGGATTTTCAAGTGTTTCATTTGATTTGGGAAGACTGAAAAAGACAGATTCTTATACAAAATATTGATTTTACATTTTGAGATACCATTATGTACATTAGGGTTTAAATGTTATGTAGAAACATATTTGTATTTATGAAGTAAGTTCTCTTTTAAAGCTTAGCATTTGCTAAATGTAATATTTTACACACATGCTGAAAAAAAATGTTTTGATATATCCCTATGGGATCTGTTTCTTTTTTAAGTATATATTTATTTTTTACTTCACTGTAGTGTATAGTAATGTATATGTCTTCCACACAATATTCAATAAAAGTAACCTGAATGCTTTCTGTAAACAAGAGTTTGTTTATTTATTTATTTATTACAGCTACATGACCAAGGATAAATTTTAATGCATTTACCTATTGGTACACTTTTACTACAAGGCCGCTTCAAATATTATATACTTAGGCTTTTAGGTTTCTTCGGTGGCTGTAGTTGCATGTACTCAAGTTTTATTTCCCCACGTTGTTTTTGAACAAAGAAACCCAGGATAATAATTAAGCAAATATAAGCCTATACACTCTTTTCTTCTATATGTTAATGACAATATGGTGGGCACTACACCATCACATGACACCATTACATACATAATTTATTTTAGGCAAATCTATTTTACAAGTCATGTATTAGGGCGGTAGGAGGAAACCCCATGTGGAAACCCATGTGGATAGAGAGAAGTAAAATTCTATACAGATGGTAACCTAAACTTAGGACCTAATGTGGCCTGGAGCTGTGAGGTGTCATTGTTCTAATCTGCATCAGCTTCTCAGAGAACATCATCATTTCGAGTTTTCACAAAAGCAACCCAAGTCTGAAAGTCATTCATGGGTTCTGCATGACAGCTTAAGTGTGATGTGCAAATCACTCTTAAAATGCCTCTGCATGTTAAGATAAGATATTCCTTTATTCGTCCAAACAATGGGGAAATTTCTTTGTTACAGCAACAAAAATATATATAAATAATAAAGACATAACATACAGTATATCCAAAACCAAAAATGTATAAAAAGAGTAGTGGTTACACTGAAGACATATTGCACACAGCAAATTTCTGCTACTGCACGTTTAAAATGCTTTGTTATTGTTTATTATTGCAGTGAAACAGTAATAACAGTGTGTATTATGTTGACTGTTATTTTAGGAGAATGTTTATTTATGAATATCAGGATGTTCATCATTGTTTATCATGTTGGTCAGGGTCAATTGGGACTTGAAAAGAAACGATGTTGATATAACTTTGCTATAAAAAAGTGAAATTTGCTCCTAAAAGGGCAAAATTGTTGATTATAACATTGTAAACAGCAGGAATGTCATGGCTGACTTTTCTATTACAAGCACAGTTCTTCTGTCTGCCAAACCAACTACATGCAGCTTAGTTAACTCGCCAATTAACTAGATATATTAGTATAAAAACTAGTTCAAAGCTAAGTGCATGTTCGGCCATTCATCACCCACAGGCGTCCTCTTTTGTTACCACGTCAGAAGCGCGGGAAAAACACAACCGGAAGTGGTGTTGTGTTCTTCCGGCTCGTGAGGCTGATAAACCATGGCAACTTCGTCAGTGTCAAAGGTAATTTTTATTATTTATTTCTGTGCGCCTCGATAGTTTTTAAATAACACACGATTAGCAGTTTAGTCAACAGCAGTCGTGTTACAGCTGCAGATAAAATAGTAGGCGTCAAAATATCGAAGCCACAAATAAAGAGCTTTTAATTTGTCTTTCCACCTTAAATGACTACATATGATGTTAAGCGCCTGTAAAGAGAAAAAGTGTTGTTTTTTTTTTATTAAACAAAGCAATGTGAAGCTTTATTGTTAATTTTCTGTATTTGTCAATGTGTTTTAGATGCTTTCGTATCTCTTGGTGATGAAAAATGGGGAAAAATATGTGTGATGTATAATTTTCACCTTTAAAAGCGTCATATGCTGTTTAACAGTATTTAAGGTGGAACGACGAATTCACCTTAAAATCACCTTTTTGTTTTATTCTTGTACATCTATTTATTTATTTTATTATTTGTTTGTTTGGTTTAATCTAACAAAAAACAAACAAACAAACATAAATAAAAACAAATAAACACATGATCAAAAATAAATTAAAAAGGTGATTGTTTGAAATGAAACAAATATTTTTTTTCAACAAACCATTCTGGTGAAACTATTGGTGTTTAATCCTACATTAAATATTACCAAGAACAAGTTTTGGCTAAAGAATGACTGAGAACCATTTACTCATTCATTTATACCTGATGTGTTTTGTGGCTCTGTATCGTCAATGTTTTCTATTACTTCAATAAATGTACTGTATTTTAGTTAGGCACTAGATGGTGGTCAGTATCTGGATCTTAATTTTCATTCAGTGTCAATAGGGCATGGTCTTAGTTACTACTTTTTGTTATGACACACACATATAATCGTGATCTTTTATTCCCTACATGGTTAGGGATGCTTTGTCTTCAAGCCAGGTTCTAAGAAGAGAAAGCGTATTTCAGACATGGGTAAGTAGAGTAAGCATTATTTTTGTATATTGACTATCTGGGGCTATTTGTGCCTCAAAGCTGTTACTGACATCTTTAATGTTTTGCCAATTTTTAATGACAAACTGTTTACTGTTTTTGTCATTTTAATGACTTATCAGAAGACTACTTTGTTGACGTAAATGCTGATTCTGCATATGGCAAAGAACGTTTTATTACTTGTCAAAGACTTTGGGAGAAGATTAAAATAGACACAGAGGTTTGTGGCATTTCATAAAAAGTACAATCTTGCTGAAATTAAAGTGAGGAAACACTTCTGCTTTTCTTTGGATACTTGATCTTTTCATTCCATGTCATAAATGACTTGTTCTCTCTTAAACAGTTATTGCAGGATGACCTGAATAAGAAAATATTGGATAGTCTTTTAGAATTCATCAAAAAATGTAGTTTAAACTTCCAGTCAAAAGCTGATGACTGGGCATCCCTTATGAGAGAAAACGAAATACCTACAGCTGCCCTGGTGCTTGGTATGTGCACAATTTATATTCATTTTAAATATCATCATACATTGTATGGAGTACAATAATAGACATTTGTTAATTATCTCCTAACATGTTTTTTTTTTTTTTGTTTTAGGTGTGAACGTACCAGATCATGATATGACATTTCAGAGCCTATCTGACCTCTTACAGGAGTCTGTAACCCCCTTTGCTGTTTCTGTACAGGCCCAAGAATGTACAGGTGTGCTCTTTAACCTGTTAAAAATTTGCGAGTAAAGTCAGATTTGTGCCTTTTTATATAAAATTTAATAAAGTTAGGGTTAGGTGCAGAAATGTTTTTTGTCTTGTGTTCTCACAGCTCTGAAGAATCTGATGCAGAGAATATTAGAAAGACTGATGGGTGCTGGCGTGTCAGTGGAAGATGAAGAAGAGGACTCCAGTATGTCTTTACAAAAAAAGAGGGTATCCTGCTCAATGAGTGCACTGTGTCAGTGGTATAAGACAGTAATAAAGGTGAGATAATGTTTCAAATTGTTAGTCTGGAGGTTTGCCGTGTCCACCAAATGCTAATATTTTTAAATAAATAAAGCCAGAAATAATTTGGCTAATGGAGATTTTGCTTGTGTTTGTGGCTGCTTCTTGTAGAAACGGCCTGTGAAGTCACCAGGGAAGGAAAGTAGCCCAGTAAATGCCTTTTCAGAGAGTCCACCAATTTTGGTGATTTTCAAAGACTTTGAAGCGTTTAATCCACGTGTTCTTCAGGACTTTATAGTTATCTGCAGGTAAATATATTCTTTTTACTCTTGCTCATTTCTTTTCTGTTTGTTACTTGGGTTTTGTTTAATTTTGATATGCCAGTTTTTTTCTAACCATGTGGACATCCAAACAGTAGGTGAGGCTCTACAAAATATTGGCAAACACTATCATAAATAACACCAAGCATTCTACATTTAAATGTAGAACGTGTTGAACGTGCACTAATTTATTTACAGGTAAATTATCTGTAGTATTATAGTTGTAATGTAGGCTTAGGAGTGCAAAGTTATTTGACATGTTTGTGTAGAGTGCATAAATGGCTGCGTTTGTATCTAGAAGTTGGTAGTATAAAGTAGTTTTTGACTTAGTGCTGACTTTAAGCACAGTTGTGCAAATCCAAAAAAATTCAAATTTTTTGTGTGTTTTTTCTCTGGATAAAATTTTAAACATAAAAACACAAGATAGATGTCTCCAATGTCTGTGTCTCCTTGTTGCTCTGCAATTTTTGTAAAAATGTATTGTGGGAACAAAGATATAACGTGCTGTCCCTGGTATGGGTAGAACTATTCGGTAATGTATTATTCAGAGAATAACAATGCAACTATATTTGCTACAGTTTACTTTCAGATTAGTTGCTGGATTAATGGCTCTGTAAGGCCTTTAAGGGAGGAAAGAAATCTTTTTATTATTATTGGTTGAACACAGTGGTGTAAGTTGCCGGTATGCTCTTGATAATGATTTAAAATGCTTAACATTTTTTTAAAATACAGTTCATTTTTCTAGTATTTCCTAAATTCACTTTAGAACAGTTTCCATTAACAGTGAAATTAAACATCATAAATGTCACCATGCCTTTCAGAAACTGAATGCTTCTTTATTGTTGAAATGTGTATAGTCTAGGGATGCAATATCAAATTCATATGTAATATCAATAGAAATGTAATATCAAATGCAAAATGCTGTGCATTTTATTAAATAATTGATATTAAAGAATGAATATTTTTGAACAGTCGTTACATCCAGGAGCTACCACTGATCTTCATCTTTGGCATCGCCACCTCTCCCAGCACCATTCAGCACATGTTACCACACTCTGTGTCATCTCTGCTGTGTATTGAACTCTTTCAATCACTCTCCTGTACCCAGCACCTTGCAACTGTTATTGACAAGGTATTCATTTCTGGCAGTTAGTTCATTTGTTGATGACGAGGATGAGTCTTATTAGATTTATTTTTTGTTTTGTTTTGCAGCTGATTCTGACCTCACAGTATCCATTCAAGCTCAGTGGGAAGGTTCTACAGGTGCTAGTGAGCATCTTCCTGTACCATGACTTCTCAGTCCGCAACTTTGTTAAAGGCCTTCAGGTGAGCAGATGCAACAGCGTAACTGTATATTGCTTCCTGATTTCTGTGTACATGGTGAATAGCTATGTTGTGTTGAGAAAGTATGCTTATTCTTGTACAGTTGGCCCTGTTGGAGCACTTCCACTCACAGCCCCTCAGTGTGCTCTGCTGTGAGAAAAAGGAGTTTCTGGCCTGTGCACAGAAGTTGAGCCACCAAGATGTGGAGATGGTTCGGCATCTGCCCTCTTTCATGAGGTGACCTATTTTCCATAGTCCCTGGAAAGCAAGTGTGTGCAAAATGGCAAAAACACACAGGATTTTAAGATTTTCTGCTAACGTTGCCACAAAATAGTAGTACCAAAAACAGAGTTGTTCACTGTCAGTTGAGCTACTCACTGTAACTGACATAGGATACCTGTGGCTAATCCAGTTGCTTGTCTGCTAATAGTCTCACTTTATGGCTGAATTAAATTAAGATAGTTGCTTAGCTTTTCATTTCCTAATTCTCCTTTCATGAGCTGGCTTTCTAATAACCAAGCTTGGCCATGGTTGTCTAGATGAGTCAGTAGTCCAGATTTAACTGAAATATTGGTCCTTGATCTCAGAGATGAAGGTCATTATGCTTGCCTAGTTTGCATGGAGATTGTCAGGTGCTCAGTAGAATCTCACACGGCATATGGCCAACGTGACCCCATTTCACCACACTTCATCAGCCTTACTATCTTCACTGGGAACTGAAGCATCATTGGTGTCAATCCTTGCTTTTAGCCACCTTAGTAATAGTCTGTGCACTCATAAATGTGCTGTATGTTTTGATGCATACATCTTTAGTAGCTTGTTAGCTAGAAGGAATCATACCAGCTCTACTACAGAATTAGTAAGGGCCACAGGGTTTTATCTGACTTTCAACTTTCATTTCAGATATGTAGATTCACAAGACACACAGGAACAGGTCCAGCTTCTGACCAGTGATGAACATGTTAAGGTAAGCTTCTTTAGCTGGATAAATATTGTTTGCTTCTTTGGAGTGCTTTTGTGTTACTCATTATAAAGTCAGCAGTGTAACCAGTGTAATTAAGATGCCTATTGTCTTGAGATCTCAAGACAATAGGCATTCATTACAGTGTCTATTGTATCTATTATATTTATGTACATTTCAAAACAATTTAATTAATCTTTTTTAATCCTTGTTCTATGAAATTTAATTAAAGTGAAATATTAAGTAAGCATGATTTGTTTGGTTTTAGGTGGTGTGTCAGAAGTTACTGAAGGATCTTAGAAAATACCATAAAAACTACTATCCCATGCTTCGCTGTCTGCACACACTGACATCATCTCTGCCAAAGTATCCTCTGGGAAAGCAAGTAAGATCATGAAGAGTATTTAATACCTACTCCTGAATTTGTTTTCGGAACTGCTTAAAAGTTACTTCTCGTTTGTTAGATTTACTGAACATTTATATGCTTTTTTAGATACGAGAGCTGCATATATCCTGCCTTGAGAAGAATATATGGGAGACGAATGAATATGAATCTGCTATGCAGCTTCTGAGGTAACAGATTATATCATGCGTATTATACTATGTATTAATGTGTCAGAAGATAAGTGGTCATGCAGTGTTTGTAATCGTAACAAAAATACAAATAATTTCTATGCAACGTGTCACAGAAAACAAAGGTTTTTGTGTATAGAAAACTACAGATGTTTATGCCAAATCTGTGTATCCCTCTGTTACTGTCAGTGCAATTAGTTAATGTTCATGGTCAATGCTAAAATAAAAATTCAATGTGTTTTACATATATAGTGTGTTTATTATATTAAATCACAGAAATCTAATTTAAATGCATTCTTACATTTTTACACCATTATAGGTTGCTTGCAAAAGATGAGCTTGTAACAACACTGAGAAAGTGTGTGGACATTCTTAAATCTGGGAAGACAAAGAAAATGAAAAGTGCATTGCATGAGCTGGAGGACTACCTTGTCAAATTTGAGCAGTTGGACAGTAGGTTTTTACACACACTCTGACTACTGATGTACTTACCAGATAGGTGCACAGTTTGAGTCCATGACTTCTATGATGCTATACACAAGTTGTCTACCCCTTTACCTCATCTAGTAAAAAGGTACCACCATGAGTCCACCACAGACCACTGATTCTCAGTGCCACTGGTATGAGTGTATCAAGCTTATCAATATTTTAGGGAACTTTAAACTGTGTACTCTAACTGGCCACACATAGGCACACCTTTCTTTCTTTACCTTATAGATGTTTGACTCTAGCAAATATCAATGGTCAGTAGCTTCACAATATACCACTGGAATTTGGTTACTACTGCACTGTATTCTCTGCTAGGCATGTATGTAGAGGATCTTAATGAAGAGGAAGTTACTTCACCAGGAAAGGATCTCCAAAAGAAAACCGATCTCTTCCAACTTCAAAAAGTAAGGGTTTATCTGGCTTGCTTGGGATTTCCAGGAACAATGTAATGTGTCTTATTCTTGCTAGATTTTTGATATGTTTTTCTTCTAGACTCTCTTGGAGATGAAAGGCAGTAGAAGATCGAAGAAAATGAGTCCGTTTGAGCTGCTGAGAAATGAGACACTAGGTGTTCTCGATGGTCTTGTAAGGTTAGTACTGTTTTTTTTTTTTTGTTTTTTTTTGTCATTCAAAAGAAAAGCTTTAATAAGAACATGGGTCTATTATTAAATTAATGCACATTTTGCTGCATAGACTATAAAATAATAGTATTTTTCTTCCAGTTAAATAACTTAAATTGATGTATTTCATATCTGACCATAAAATATTTGACATATATTTTTAACATATTAACATTTAACATAATAATTAACATATATTATTTCCAAGCATTTTTATCCAATGTGAAAGTATGATCTATTTTAAATAACAAATCTTGTATAGAAGGCTGTTACCGTCTGTAAAGGATTAGTTCCATAAGCTGTGTCACTATCAGCTTAATGTTAAGCAGTACCTTGTCAGGACAAAAAGAATCAAGATGATGAACAAAGATTGTATTTAATATTGTGGGATGATGGATGATATCTAAAGTGCAGTGGCTTTACTTTAGAAAAGGTCACTTTACTAAAACTCAGCAATAATAATGGAATGCATGTTAAACTACACTATAATGGATACCTAGAGGGGCATCTTCCAAGTTGTTTTATGGAGGGAACACAAGCATTACATTAATAAAAAAATTATAAAAGATCCATATAATATGATTTAATATTGGATAGAATAGATACAATATATATTTTCCCCACCCAGGAGCCACTTGACACCACCAGAGTTGCAGCCACTATATGAAGTTTGCTACTACAGCTCTTCTGCCATTCTGCGGCGCCACCTCAATGCAACTCCACGTACCTCCATCCAGACTGCACTCAACCACCCTTTCTACTACTTGCAGGTAATTAGAAATTGGCTAATTTCCTTTAGGTCTGCTGAACATAATTCTGTGATGAATGATTTTGGAAATTTTGCAGAATGTAAGCCTGAAAACAGATGCAGGCACAGTGTCAAATGCTGCTCCAGATATCTGCGTTGCTTACAAGCTCCATCTGGAGTGTGGGAGGCTCATCAACTTGTATGACTGGTTGGAGGTGAGCCCATCAAGACACATTTTTTTGGACAGTATTAAATATTTAGCTATTGAGTTTTTCCATGGTGAAAAACACTGAAAGTCATTGTGTTTCAGGCTTATGCTACAGTAGCCTCGGCTGCAGAGGGAAAGGATCCTGACTCTGAAGAGTATGGCAAAGTTGATGAACTCAAGCAGTATCCTTTATTTTACAAATGAGCTAATTGAAGATTTGGTTTGAGGTTTGGTTACAAGCTAATGAGATTTGGTCATAGCATTTGATTTAATGCGATTGTATACTATGGACAGATTTTGGAATTTTAATGTTATTGATGCTCTGAAGCTTTGAGTAAAGTAAAAACTCATTATTCATCGGAATGTCTTGTGATTAAAGCTTTGTACATTTAAATGAAATTATTTACTATAGTATTGAATTAACATCAGTGTACAACTGATTCAACAGTTGTACATTTTCCCCACATCATACTAGCAGACCTAATTAGTGCAATTAGTAAACCAGAGCCAACTGTTTCATAAAATAACATCAACTTGTGGACTGTAATTCAATTGAAAGAATAAAAAAGTTCCACTTTTTTCAGAATTCCACTAGGAAACAACAAGGTATAATACCCACCTCATCACAATTAAAATTTTTTTTTTGTATCTGTTAATCTGGACCAGCCCTCTTGACATAAGACCACAGGTATCCATTCTTATTCAGAATTTTAATTCCCTGATTTACAAGAAAGTTTTTCTTCCATTCAAGCATCTGTTTAATCAGTTTATTCTTGGCTAATAAGCTGTTACCTTCTGCTGTCTCTTCTGTTTGGTTAAAAGAAAACCTTTCAACCACACTGGACAATTCTTGGTAATACAAAAGTATAATATGGCCAGTTACCTAAAATAACTGATTCCCCTAGCATTCATCTATTATGGTGCATTTAATGGAGCTATGCTGGTGATGTATCCGACTTGTAATGCTATTGTGAATGTTTGTGATTGTTAGTAGTATATTGCCTTTAACTAAACAGTGCCCGTTTCATCCAAGCGGTGTCTGAGCTGGAGTTCCTGGGATTTGTGAAATCAACAAAGCAGAAAACGGACCATGTTGCACGACTGACCTGGGGAGGTTGTTAATGGTGATCAGTTTTGGTGATAATTGTGTATTTGAATAAAAATATTTTTTGATATGTCTATAGTCTTTCATATTTAATTCATTCATCTGAATTCATTCAATTTCAGTAATCACTTTATCCTGGTCAAGGTTATAGTGGAGCTGAAGTCTACACCAAGAAACATGGGGAAATGCACAGAAATAATGGAATTTCAGAGGGTTTTATATACCAGTCACTAGTTTATGTAGCAGAACTGACTTGCAGAGCTAAATTGCATCTCCATTTCATGTTTGGTCTGAAATCTTTACATCACTGTGTCTGTGTATATCCACGTAACATTATTATTATTATGCAAAATAATTGATGTTAGTGTTAGTAATATTTTTGGGTTTGCTACTGATTCTTTTTGATGCAGTAGTTAACTAAGTGACATGAAGGATATGGACTTGTGATTCTTGACATCTGTCATGACTTGTTCATAATTATTGCTCCTATCGAAGCATGCTTGATTAAAGTTTTTAAGTTCCATTTAATCTTTAATCAATAGATTACTGCATCAGAATATTGGCATGGTGGTACAGCAGCTAGCACAGCTCTCAGGAGCCTGCGTTGTGTTCAGATTACACTCTATGTGGAGTTTCATGTTTCACTCCCACCAGCAGATATGCTGACTATGCTAAATTGGCCCTAGCTCTGATTGAGTGTAAGAAGGTGTGTATGTATGAATCGGGATCTCATCCAGGGTGTATTTCCACCTCATGCATTTTATTCCCAACATGGCTTCACTTTGTCCCCGACCCAAATATAGCAGATGAATGAATATTAGACTAGATGACAACCTAATCTCACATTTGTGATAAATCTAAAACCATAGAAATTAGCTCTCAAATGTGCTGTTTTAAGAGCACAACTATAATATAAATACCCCACACACACAGCTACGTTCCTTTGAGGACGTGATTAACTAGGTAACTGCTGTTAATCGTGTCTCTGCATCTGAGTCTGTACCTTTTCACAGTACTATCACATACTTAACACTATTTAGATACAGCTCGTCTCCCTTAACGTTTAACCAACCAAAAATCGCAGCACCTCTTATCACTGTGTATTACCTGGTTGTTTACCTAACAGTTGTCAGGTAAAGTCCTAAGTGATCAGAAGAACTTAATTCAACACCTAACCTGTTTGGTAGGTTGTACGCAATTTAGCCAGTTCTATATATTTCACCTGCAGAAGCTGTTATGGTGCATTCTGGCTGAATATGTTTCATTCCTGTATTCAGAATACATGTATTGTTTTCATGAACTTGTGCATATTGACAGTCGGTAGATTTTTGGTGAATCAACATGGACATTCCACATACTATGTAAAAGTGCACAACACAAAAGATTACATACACACAAGTCTTTATTAATAAAATGCTTTAATGTACACCAGGGTGTCAATCTCAAGTCCTTCACACCAGTTTTAGCCCATTAAGGCTCTGCTAATTAGATAATGAGTTGAATCATGTGTCTTAACTGAGGTAAACTCTAAACACTGAACTTTGTGGCCCTCTACCAGAGCATGACACCCCTGATCTATACAAATACAAAGGAAAGCAAAAGAAAACAAAACAAAAAGCTCTAACTGATTGATGCAACATGTCATGAGCTCAATGTATAGAACAGAACAGCTTTATCGAGTCCCAGTGATGTGAAGTTTAATCTTCTGGCTGCAATTGTTTTGGCTAGTGAACATTCTATCAAGCTTTTTAGAAGAAGGATAAACTGTAAGCTGTGCAGCATTCATAATACTCGCAAAGAGGTATTCAACATTTTGTATTTCCATCCATACTAACGTCTATGCACATGTGAAAGGACCAGAAAATAAAGCATTGCAGTATCTGTATGGATATACTGCGGAATGCAAGAAAAGGCTCATGATACAGATTATAGGTAGGCCACTGGTAGAATAAACAGACATAAAAGGTCCGTATACATTTACGAGAGGAAGCACCCAGGTTCACAAGGAACAATATATGTACTGACAAATTCTAAAGACAGCTGCTGTCAGCATGAGTGACACTGGAGCAGTTTTTATATCAAACCAGGTCTGTGGTAGAATCAGCGGACATTCAGCTCAGTAAACTGCAGCACACAGCATCTTGGCATTGCACTGGTGATCTCAAGATACATCTACAGAAGAAAGAAAGAATATGAGTCTTAAGTATTAACGACAGAGATTTGTGTGAAAATGTGTTTGGGCTTTGGGGATTATTTAGGTAAGTCACTTACAGCTAGCAGGCTGTTCTTCAAATCGCCGCATTAATTGATCGTGTGTGAACTTCACAAAAGTGTCGTATTGTTCTGCATCAGAAATAAATCAATCCATGATCAAATGTTACTTTATAATATTAAGAACAACTTCAATGAAATACAACCTACTATTCCATAAAATCAACATAAGTTTAACTGCAATTAAAATACGATAAAATAAAAATCCTTTGTTTGATAACAACTGAACCCTAATTACAGCAAACAACCCTGTTATTCTAGAGAGTGTAGTTTTAGTTACATTTCACTGATTGCTATAACAATTTGAAAAATATTTCAAAATATAGAATTTAAATTCTACAAATATTTAACACAGCTGTTTTGACTAAAGATGTTGATCTCAAGTCTGTACATGGTCAATCCAACTATATTTTCAACAAAATGTGCTAAACCACATCAGACAATGTTGCATGACCAACGAAATAATGGATCAATATAAGTTCAGTTAAGGGAGTCTAGACTCTAGCTTTTAATATAGATGCTATGAAATATTACATTCTATCAACTTAAAAACAAACGTGTTATTAACACACACTTTGTAACAATCCATCAGGATCTGAAAAGGACTACGGAGAATATTGTCTTTAGAACGGCACTTTCTAGTACTTCTTGTTTTATTGATCGTTAAACAAACAACTTAAAACAAACCTGCCAACTTGGACGTCATGATCTCCTCATATTCTTCTCTGACTTTATCTTCACGTTCCTTTAAAAGACGCTCACATAGCATGCCAACCTGTTTTAAAGTGAACAGTGGCTGTTCTCTCCGTGTGGGTGAAACAGCTCCAGAGGACGTCTCTGTAAAATAAGGTGTTCTGTGGTGAGCATGGCAGCTGAAACCTAAATCTGTTTTAATTATGCCGGAATGCTTTAAATCAGAGGTAATCTCACATGCCATGTGGATAATGTGTAATAACACTAATATCACATCCCAACATGTTTGCAGCCTAGGTTGATATTCAGTGTTGCAAACTCCGTGCCTTTCACTCAATTTGGTAACCAATCAATGATCAACCTTGTTTTCCTATGACCAATTACTGATCACTGTTGTTTCCCTGTGACCAACCCTGACAAATGACCAATCATTGATCAACATTGTCTCCCCGGTGACCAATTATGGATAACTGTTGTTTCCTAATGACCACTCATCACAATTTCTGTCCCACTTCACACTCTTTGTTCTTCATTTGAAACTCTCTCCTTGGTTATATTTACAAGAAACGAAAGTAAGATATCCCTCCATTATAGATCCTTTGTGTCTATTTCCCTGCTTGCTATTTACTATCAGTACTTCATTGTGTGTTCATCACAGAAATTATAGCATTGTGTAAATATATAAGTAGTTGGTATGACACTAATTTGTAACTAGTTAATGTGCTAATGTTCATTCAATTTTCAATTCAATTCAATTTATTTGTATAGCGCTTTTAACAATTTCCCATTGTCTCAAAGCAGCTTTACAGAAGTATGGAAACAGAAGAGAGAAAAAAGAAATAAATATATAATAATAACAATAATAATAATAATAATAATAATAAGAATGAATATATACAATTAAAGTTTAAAATTAATTAAAAAAAGATTAACTTAAAATTTAAGATATAATATATCTATCCCTATCCCTAACAAGCAAGCCGGCGGAGGATGTGAGGAAGAAACCTTGAGATAAACCAGGCTCAGAAGGGAACCTCATCCTCATTTGGGTGACGCTCTACAGTAAATAATGAAAATGTAAATATTGTCCTTTCTAGAACAGTATATACAGTGCAACCAAACTCTGAGCGCAGCACAGACCTGATTGCTGATAAAGACCAGACCATACAGCTTATGTTGTTTATGTTCTGATACAAAGTGCCTTCGGGACATGACTTCTTAATGTAACACCTTTTGATATATAAACGATCTTGATTTCATTAACATGTAAATTAATGTAGGAAGCTATTTGGTCAGATAGTGACTTCTTGAACATGCCATAACATGGGGATGTTGTGTAGCCTAGGGGTTAAGGTGTTGTACGACTGATTGGAAGGTTGGGAGTTCGAATCCCAAGCTGCCACTGCTGGGTCCCTGAGCAAGGAAGGCCCTTTAACCCTCAATTGCTCAGTTGTATAAACTGAAATAAAAATGTAAGTCACTCTGGATGAGAAGTGTGTCTGCTAAATGCTGAAAATGTAAATAAGCCCCTGAAGAGTGTTAGATACACTGGTCATATTACTCATCAAAAGAAAAATCCCAGAACATGCAGTAATAATGGACATAACCCAATAACACCACATATACTTTCAGCTCCCTGTGAGACATTTAATACAGCGACTGAAGCTCAACTCACCTTGAAAACTGGATCCAGTCAGAAGAGATGCGTGAGACTGGGACATGAAAGATGAAGCCTCAGGCTGCAGAAAGCTTCCATCCAAATGTTTTCGCTTTTGCATGCGCTTGTATTCTTGCTTGATGTTATGAAGAATTTGCTCTGTTTAGGAAAAATAGTCATAGTTGACAAAACGTATAAGGAGGAAACAGTAAACGACGCGTTTAACGAGAGGCCATAAAAATTAAAATGGCCATAAAATTCACTGCCTGTTACTGTAATTCCTATCAGAGATAAACAAAAAAAAAAAATCACATTAAAGCATGAGTTATAAAGCAGACCTGCTGTGAGTGTGACGGAGAGCTGCTGGCTGAACGGACTCGGTTCTTGACGCAGGTAATTTCTCGGGGTTGCTGCCTGAGATACCGGGGCGCATCTCCTCCTCTTCGACGATCCAGGACTCAGTAAAGGGTCGAAATCCATCGTCCTCTTCAATGTAGCTCCACAAGCCATCGCTATGAGTCTTAGACACGCGGACAATTTTAAAAAAAAAAACGGCCAAAATCGTCTATAATTTAAAAATAAACCGTCGCTTTCTCTGGAAAGCCGAAGCGTCTGTTTAGCTAATCTGTAGCTAACTAGCTAACTTCCCGTTAGCAATGTTAGCTTTTCAATGGCCGTTCAATCGCTTTTCTGACTTAGATTTACTACTTTTCGGTAAATATCACGTAAATGTTCAGAAATCCTGTATTTCTTCGATGTCTCTTGTGGTCATCGGCTTCCGTTACAATGTAATGGAGTTTTTTTAACGGCGACACCGATTTTTAAGCTCATACACAGTTGAGCAAATTCTACTTCACTGCTTGTTTATCTTTCACCACCATTTTTTAGCAAGATGTCGTTAATTATTGGTTCTTTTTCTTCTTTGTCGATATGTATTACGGTGAGAAAAAACTGAACAAAAATGTGTTGACTGACACCTAGTGGTAGATGTCAGAATGACCCTCAACAATCAGAGACAACACGTGTAAAATGTCTGCATTAATACTAATGAAGTCTGTGCAAATATATCAGAAGTGTGCGTGCATATGTTGAAATTGTACAGATGGACAGAAGCCAGTATTAGAGTGAAGAGTATTGAAGTACTGTAAATATTATAACGGAAAGCAGAATGATGGCAGAAAAAAAAAGTACTTTCTGAAATGTTACATTGATCCAGATGGAAGAGAATGAAATATGAGGTTGTGTGCTGGGTGGAAGGGGTGTAGTCTACACACACTCAACTGTATGGCCTGCAATGACCTACACTGAATACACTCTTTTCCAATTTTACATCCAGGTCTACAGCACCATCATATTTACAGTTACAAGCTGTTTACATGCTGTTTCGCACACTTTTTTTGCTCGTTGCACATGCTGTCTCACATTTCAGTTGATTTCTGTTTTGCACAATACTTTAGTATTATAACAGCAGTTGAAAATGAAATTGTAATGTGTTCATTCCAGTATTTCTGCACACGTAATATTGATTGAACATACAGTATTTACACTGGTCTGCGCTGCTTTTGTGTATTGTCTTTTGTCCTGCACTGTTTACACCAGGTTGCAGTATATGTATCTAGGACTACTTACTAAGTCTTTAGCTCTGTCTTTGTTCTATGTAGCACCATGGTTCTGGAGAAACGTTGTAGTACACAGTGAAATGAGACAACAGCAATATATGGTCGAAATGAAAAACTAAAAAAATAAATAAAACTGCAGAAAAAATAAAAGCTTCTTTACTTGACTAGTCTTGGGCTTTCTTGATTATGGCTGTGTTCAGGTCACTTAAGCAAACTGCTGAGTTGTAAATATTATTTGGTTCTTTGTAAGTTCATTTGGGGATTCAGTAATAATGAGTTCCTTGGTTTTGGAGGTATTAAGGATGGGGTCATTGTCCTTGCAAAATGTCATGACCGACACCATCAAGAGGTGGCAAGACAACGCGCCCTTATTTGGAATAAATGGAGTAACGGATTGTTACCAACATATTTGCAGTAATTATATAAATATATAAAATATGGCAACAATTGAAACATAAAACATGACAACAATTGAAACAAAACATATGATCCATTATGTTCTCTAGTGGCTGTTTGCAGTAGAATGTTTAAACTCTCAAAAATATTTAAGGCTAACTTCATAAAATGGACTGTGGGAAATAAATTTTTAAACTCCATGCCCTCGAGTGGCTTTTATTTTCTAGTGCAAAAGTCTAATTTAGAATAAATTTTAAATTGTTTAGCCATATTTCTTTTTGTATTTTCTTCACTTCTGTTGCTTCTGCCATTTCATCCTCCATTTCATTCCTTCTGCTGACCAGCTTTTTAAAGATGCCGATTTCATTTTCCAGCAGGATTTGGCACCTGCCCATACTGCCAAAAGCACAAAAAGTTGGTTAAATGACCATGGTGTTGGTGTGCATGACTGGCCAGCAAACTCACCAGCCCTGAACCCCATAGATAATCTATAGGGTATTGTCAAGAGGAAAATGATAAACAAGAGATCAAAACACGCAGATGAGCTGAAGGCCACTGTCAAACAAAACCTGGGTAAGAAGTCAGCTGGAGACATAAAAACTGGAGTTAGAGTCAACAATTAGTAGCTATTCAGATATTAATGTCAAACAAAAACCCAAATAATTTAAAATATTTATTTGCTGAATGAAAGCTTTTCTCTGGACAAGTGATTTGTTATTTGATATGAATTGTGATGACTTAAGGATACATCCTCGACCCATGAGACACAAGTGACAGACATTACTACAAAGGCATTGCTAATGCAAAGAAAACTACCATTAAAATCAATAGTATAACTACAATTAACAACATAAACATGATGACAGCTCTATACATATATTGAAACAATACAGCCACAACAATAGCAGTCAGCGTTGACTTTTGTCCGTAATATTTCATTCAATCTCTGTAACATTGTATTATAGTAATAAGTGGGAGAAGTAGGTAAATCCTGTAAATCCTAACTCATGAATCCAGCTACAAAGATTTTACATTTTGTAAAACAAAAGCACAAATTTGTGGGCAATCTGCTCTTCTATTTCAATTCAAAGTCTCTTTAATATACATACATGTCAGTTAAACAGTCTGGGGAAAAAGAAAACAGATGCTGTTCTCTATGTACAAACAAACTGCAGGCAATTTAGAACAGAACAGCTTTTTAAATACTCTTGTTTATCTTAAGAGTCTGAGCAGAACTGGGTATATTAGGTATTAATGTGCAAAAAGCAACTCACAAATTAGCGTATGGTATAAATGTTAATAGTGTAAATATGGCATGTCTCTTAATTTCTTTGAAACCTTTAAACTATGGTAAGGATGATGGGAAAAAAATCAATTGAAATTGATTCACACACCAAATTAACTTAGTTTTAGTCTATAATAAATGGACAAAGCCCATCCTTGTTTAATAGACATGCAAAACAAAGGGCACAAAATTTCAGCATTTTGAGTATAAAACTTTAGCTCTTTTTGATAAATAAAAATTATCTAAACTTTTAGAAAAAAAGGAGAGCAACTATGATTGTAAACACATGGCACATTCAATGAGAAACCTATTTGTATTCAAATACAAATCTGTTGCAATGATTAAATACTGCAAAAATAGTTCTGTCAAAATTGCTGGGCTGTTGACCACATTTCACCCTGAAGTTTTTGGAGCTTAGCTGTTTCTGGATTTGCCAGGAACTCTGAATGCTACCAAAATACCATAAGCCCTTCGTAAATAATAATAAACAAATCATTTGACTGAGGTAATACGGTGAAGAGTCAAAACAATCTAGCTACAGTGCTGATCAAATGAAATATTTTAATTTGCTTCATCAAAATGATCAACAAATAACCAAGATTGCATTTGTTTCCTAAGAAAAGAACTTTCTTTAATGTGTCTAGACCCAATTTGTGAAAAAACTACTGATTTTAACAGAAATAGGTATTCCCCAATGCCCTCACGCTACTGCTAATCTAAATTAAACCCTCCATGTGATTTCATACAGGCTTGACAACAGCAAGTTATTTTATCAATTCCATGTGTTTTAATTCATTTAATACATTTAAGTCAAATGCATTCTGGAGCCAACAGAGACAGTAAGCCAAACAGACTCCAGTGTTTTAGAATAATTATAACTAATTTAACCTACATGTATTCGTGATCCAAAGCCAATTCGATGCTGAATTCAGTAGCATTCACATTTACACAATGTATGAAAACAGCAGAATCTTAAAAGGTGATGCTTTTGAACTGGAGTCCGAGTGACCCATACAGTGAAGCACTGCTGATGCTTGTAATTCCTGATCCAACAACAGATCCAGGAAAGTCCTTGTCTCAGATCCAAAGTCCTTATCTCATCTCAAATTGTAGACAAAGTTATAACTTGTGCTTTAACTGCTTATCGGTTTTGTTGTGAAATCTAGGCAATAGACAAAAAGGCTGCAATCGCTTGCATCACCACAGATTTCCAGGCTTGGCAAGAACTGCACAAGTTTTAAGTGTATGTGCACACATGGATTAAACTAAGACGGCACATCACCTCAATTTCGTTATTCCATATTATATCATAAGTCTCTTACTTATAGTATTGTATTTCTAGCCAAGCTTAATATGTACGTAATTTAAAAACATTGGTAACAATCTAAGCTGGAAAATGCAGCTTCTTTGGTACGTTATCATTTGTTGTTTGGCTAAGGAACTAGGTTATAAACAACAAATAAAAACAAAAGATTTGTTATTCTTCAAACCCCCCACCCCACAAAAAAAAAAGGTTTGACACCACTCTGATTATTAGTTGCATTAAAAAACTCTTGGATTAAAAAGTCTTGGGTTTAATAAATCCTTACCGAGACATGAGGGATATGGAACGTTATTAAATTATTTTATAATACTTGCGTTATACAATCAACAAAAATATACACACACAAAAATCTTCACTTGTCTTTGGTTGTAAACTTACCCATGATGCACAGCAGCTGTGCAGTGTGTGTACTTAAGCCAAACACAATACTTCTTTATATGTGAAGCACTGCATACATTAATGCAAACCTCAAGCGAGAGTGCAGAGCCATATAGTTTTAGTTATCATATCCTTCATTTTGAGCACATATTCAAATTGTAAGAGGACAAATGTAGCCATCCTACAATACACAATAGATTCCTTCATTTTCACCCTTAAACTTACACACTTAAACACTGGGACCATAATGTTCATATCAACTCAGTAAACCTTCAACTATCAACCAAGATAGGCATTAAGAAAAAAGAAACCATTAAAAAGCGTTCAATATTGTTATACATTTAACAATAAAGATGCAGCATTAGTGTCCTTTGCTCAATGTAGTAAAATAAAAAGTGCTGAGATTCATTAGTAGCAATAGTATAGTTTAAAACTCCACAGTGAAATATCTGAATAATACTGATTAATGAGAATGTACATGCTGGTTTCCAGCATCGTTCATACCTGCCCTAGCTCCATCACTAATACTCAGAGAAAGAGCTCATGGAGTGGAAGTAAGGAGACTGCAGTCTATCTCCCTTCAGCACACTGCCCTTTCACACTCTGCAAAATCCTGAGGGGCCTAATGACCTGTTCCAGTTATGACAAAAACATTGTCCAGGCATGTGACAGCATAAGCAACAATGTGAGCTTATATAAGTCTGGAGTTTTTAAGAAACTGTATTAGAACTTTGTAAATGAAGGTGTATTGAGAAACTGTGTGCACCATCATCATGCGTTGCTGTCGCAGCAGGCTCAGAACAGTGGGGACGTCCAGCATCTACAACGACAGAGGTTAACGGGTTAAAATGTCCAGCTCAACCTTCCTTTGCATTTCAATCACCTTTATTTAAAGGAAATAGTAAGCATAGTCAACTACAGGTTAAACTTAGACATAACAACCTTTCCTGCACTAATGCCAGAATAAGTAATGTGTGCATATACCTCATTATGTTCCATACAGGCGACCATGATCTCAGAGAGAATGACCACACCGCTGCGCCCCACCCCTGCACTACAGTGTACTAGCACAGGAGGGTTTGTGTTCTTTGGATCGCTGGTGCTGTTGGTATGCCGCCTCACAGACTGAATCTCCTCCAAATATGCTGGGACAGATATTATAAGAAGTTTACTGAGCTAGTTACACCCTAGTCAAATTTCATCAAGGACAAAAACCAAACCCTGTCCTCTACCTACTTTTAGACAATTATACTGCTAAACCATATAAACCATTATAATACTAAAACACACACAGAAAATCATCATATATAATCAAAAACATTTGGTTTGAATTACAGATTACATTTTATGAACCTAGTATCACTGTGACACATTTGTCATTTAGCCATTTAAGACTTCTTTAACTTACACAGAAAGCCTTTAAAATCTTCAGGGCAGCTGTGGTCAGGCCAATCCATGTATTGCAGGTGCCAGACAGTTCGCTCCTGGCCTGTCAGTAGGTGTTTAATCTTCAGGCCTGTGGTGGCATAGCAACCAGAATCTGTACGAAAACGTGTGGTTATCTTAAAGCGGCCATAGGTAACAGTGTTGTGGCGGGAGCCTAGACGGGGCCAGTAACGGAAGCTCTTTTCTCGTCCTCCCTCCTGCAAAGGATGACATCAAAATGTTTATATATATAAAAAAAAAAAAAAAAAAAAAAAAAAAAGTGCACCACATGCATCTGTTTAAGAAAGACCTGTACTTAACTTGACTACGCATATATGTCAAAAATACACACCTCTTCAGCAGTAACCATTGCAATAATTGCAACCCCTTGTTCCCAAGCCATCTGCCAGAAGTCTTGACATGTGTTAGGGAGGGGACCCTGAGCTGCAATATAATTCCACTCCTCTCCCCCTATTGTAAGCTATTACAGACACGGACAACACAGTATTAACAAGTAGCACTGATTAAGAGCATCTGAGAGCTACCACGCCTTAATCAACAAAGTAAAACCAAAAATTCAGTTACAGGAATGACAATTACTAAAGAATCCATGGCAGCACAAGATAGCTCTCAATGCTCTCTACATGACTTGGACTTACTATAAAAGTGTGAATCACCTACCTTGATATGTGAGGCATTGATATATCCTGTGTTGTTCTCTTTAGTGGGTACAAGCTCCACCCGTGTCTCATCGTAAGGCAGCACATCTTGAAAGCGGTTTCGCTCTGCATTCTCTGGAAGCTGTGCAATGCTGCACTCACTGCTGGGCCATTTCTTTGGCATTTGCTCATATTCTGTAAACACCAGGCCCTGCTCCAGGTGTTGCTCTAGTAGCTTACACTAAAACAACACAATCAAACAAATATAAACTCATGACTGTGATAAATGGTAGAAAAAACTCTAAATTATGTACACAAATAATCTTTTTACAGATGAACACAATGTAGTAGGAATAAACGCAAAATTGAACTTCATTCCTACCCTGTCATCATTAGAGGCTTTCCCATGTTCATCTTTGGCCTCATCGGCTACAGGCATTCGAGCAAGTGTCAAACCATTGAGAGTCGCCAGCTTCAGCGGACCCGTCTTCTTTATCTCTGAACGGAAGCCTTTCTTCATGCCCTGTTGTGAGGATGGTGGTAGCTAGAGTGAGATTCAGAGAGCCTACTAGAGGAAGTATTACGGCGTACAGACTCTCCTAGCACTCTGAGGAATGTAGCCGGTCTTGCTTGCTAACCTGCTTGCTCACCCGCTCTACTACATTCTTCAGAGGTACAAAATTTACGTCCCCTCCTATAACCAGAAATATCGCGATACTTTCAATTCAAACTAATAATAAAAAAGTTTTGTTCTGCATTTAAAAGTTGTCAAGCCATGTATACAACACACAAACCTACCGATCTCTTTCTTGTGGTTAGTGTAAAAATAACAATAAAAAAATTATCATACCATATTTATGCATGAGAACATTAACTACAATATCTTCACATGACAAATAAACACTCGAGCATGTGTACATGAAAAGCTGATTGCAGGTTATGGAAGAACAGCACCCTGAACTTTGGACTGTTTGCTACATGTCAAAGACAAGTTAGTGATAAAGATAAGCTTGTAAGTCTCGTCAAAGTGTAAAAAGTTGCTAATGTTACATCAGCATTCAAGTGGATTGTTCAGTTGCCTTGTACATGTTTTAAATGACATCGGAATTATCTTTAAATTCACACTTAAAGGTTAAATTGTGAAGTGTCCCTCAACATTCTGCTTTGAAATATAATTCTAAAATAATAGATTATAATAAGGCATTATGTTTTGAAAACAAATCTTTCTAGCTGACCTATCATAGTTTACTCTATTCTGATTTACTATACCTCTTATTCTGATGTTCTTTTATGTTCTGTTAGCAGATTAGGCTTCATCCAAGTGTAGCTAGCATGATACAACTTCTAAAATTTTGATTCTTCTACAATTATTTAAAGATGTCCAGTATGAAACGTGTTATGAATACAAGTTAACTAAAGAAGGTCTTACAGGTGGTGGAAGGCCATCGATGTTTCTTCGTGCAGAAGGCACATCTGAAACTGGTCTTTTTTTGATCGTTTCTCTTTTAGGCTTCCATCGACTTTGGTTGCTCAGATCGCCCTCTGAAAATGAAGGCATGATGGCATCTGCCTCACTATATGGGTAAAGAGATCCTGTCTCATCCTGCTCCCGGATACGAGGCTGCGGTTGAAATCCCAGAGGGCTGGGCATAACCTGATCCAAACTGGGGCTGAAAGGATAGGCAGGCAGAGGTGTCTCCCTTAGAGGGATCTCAAGAACATTGACATGTTCCTTGGGGGCTGCTACAGCATCCTGCGACTGGGGTGTGTGTCGGCCGCTGTCATCCTCAAACTCTTCTTCCTCTCCACTACTGTGGACCAACATGGTGGCATCAGATAGGGATTTTTTGTGACCATAGTGCACATTGTCTTTTAGAACCATGTCTTCAGCCTCAGTTCTCTCCTGGAAGACGTCAAGCTCCGAGGTAGAAGCAGATGCAGGGTGAGCAACAGGTGGAATGAGCTTGGGCGCCGTTTCGGAGGCAGAAACAGAAACTGTCCTCTCCTTCATTCTCATGTTTTCCAGCCCATACGTCAAGCCAGCGAGCTCAATAGAGTTCCGCTTGTGTGTGTAAGGGCGTCGTGTGACAGTGGGGATGAGCGGCTCACTCATTTCTTGTAGCGAGTGTGCCACAGGCAGGCTATCTTCCTGAAAAGTTTGCACAGAATGGTGTACACGGCGTGTAATAAGGTCAGGGCTGCTGCTGCTCGCATGGAGATGACGTGACAAGTCTGGTGTGCTGTTGGCGGGCCGCGGGCGGCTGTAGGGATAAGGCGGAGGCGGTCGATACACTTGAGCCCCCATGATGTTGGGTGCCGGGTAAGCATGGGCCTGCGCCAACTGCACATCAGTAAGCTCAGGCACGCTGACGGCACCCACCACTGGCCTCCTCTCACCTGGGTATGGGTATGGTGATGGGCTATGAAAGCTGTAGTGGAGGTGATACTGAGCTGCTGTTCCTCTGTGCTCACGGATCTCAGGTTGGCTGTACACAAGTGGATCAGGTCGGCTGTAGGCATAAGAGTTGCCAATGTTGAGGTTCCTCATAGAGTGGCTATGACGATCAGGCATGGCTACCATGGCACTGTGGTTCTTTTGGCGCATCACGCTCTCGTAGTCGGGTGTGGCACGATATGAGGGTGGGATCAATACACTATGACGTTGAGAGGGCACGTAGTCAGGCCGTGTGATGTCACTGCCAGTGATGCTTGGATTTGAGGACATTGGTGACGGCTGCATATAGTGTTGGGGGTTGGTGAGGGAGCTGGTGCTGTGGGCACTGTACACACTGCCATTCCGGATTCTTCCATTATACTCATGTGGTGAACGGTCTAGACTGGTCTGAGAGTGGTAGTAGTAACCGTTGTGATTGTTCATATAAAGATTGTCTGTGAGAATGAGAAAGTGTCCATCAAATGTACAGACATTAAAAGCTCATCATATAAATATGGCTAATAAGACACATGGAAAGGTTTTGTTTTACCTTGAGAGGATTTGTAAGGCTCCCGGTAATGGCTACTGTAGTGCAACTGTGGTGGTGGCATCATGTATGTCTGAGGTTTGGGCTTCAGCAAGAAAAAAAGGCACCACTGTTCAGATTATGAGCTCACCATATGTTCCAAGAGAAATCACGTGGATATAATTCAGCCATAACAGCCATTCTATTTCCATAGAAAGATCCAGAAAGGCAAATGACATGGCAACCATAAAAAGCTGTCCAAACAGAAAAGTATTTAGGTTATACCTACCATTGAAATTCTTGTGGAGGAGCGCCGTCTAACCGGGTTCACTGGCGCTGGTTCAGCTTGGCTGTCAAAACAGATGAAACAGATTGAAACAAACCAGACCACAGTCCAACAGAATGCAACAGTCCTATTGCATCTCTGGTGGTTGAGGCAATTGGAGGATAATATATTGGCATATTCCAAGATCCTTGTCAAAACACAGACTACAGTTACGTCAAAGAGCTTCAGTTCAAAAGATAAAATTTAAAGAGTGTGCCTCAACCTGAAAATGCAACTGTACACAAATTATACAACTCATAATGGCGCAGACATGGTACAAAAATGTGAAGATTTTCTTGTTAGCAACTAGTAAAATAGGACTTTCCTTAAGTCTTTGGAACTTTTTTAAATCATGCAGATTTCTTTTGAGCAGAAAGAGTAGGTGACAGCTGAAACAGTCTTGCTCACCCCTTGTTAGAAGGCAGAGAGGAACGAGAGAGCATTGGAAAGCGTGGAAATGAAAGAGTGAGAATGGACTTCTGGGAGCTTTCAGAAGGTGGAGCTTCAGATTCCTCTCTGGAGACAGGAAAGTGATAAGGATGAAGCAATAAGGAGCAGGACACATACACACCATATACCTAAAGGGATAGCCTGAAACACACACTTACAGAGTACTTTTGTTGATCTTGTAGAACCTGTGTCGTGCCAGGCACATTCTGCAGACATATTTGGAAGTCTCCATGTCTTCCTGAAAGGGACAGGACATTTACAAAAACAGGCAAGAATCACAAGCATCCATGAATATGCCCTATTGTATTCAGATGAAAACAGTAGCCTACGTTTTAGACACCAGTTACACCCAGCCTTTTATGCGCATGCAAGAATTTTATGTGTGGAGACACACCTATCTATTAATATACACAGGCATGAGCACATAGCTCAAACCACATTACAGTAGGCAATTTTGAGACAAGAAAAGTATTTTAAATGCCTGTGATGATAATAAGAAGCACAATTCACTTGACAGAACTTACAGTCTGAAACTGAATGGTGTCTTCTTTGTTGGCCAGCTCCAGGGCAAAGAAAGACTTGTTGTGTGTCATGTTGTTAATGTCATTCCATCTAAATTTGGGAAAAGAAATTCAGCCATGCAATACCCTTTAAATGAATGAAAGCTTATGGCTTAAAAACAGACACATACAGTATATTGTCAAAAGTATGCAGTCATCATCACACCCATATGTAGGCATTTCCCGACTTGTTTTTCACACTGGGTGTGAAGCACAATTGTCTAAAATATCTATAGAAATATTATAATTCCTGTTCACCAGAACTAATGGACCGATCCTTAATCTGTTCCAGCCCGAACTTATTTACACTTTTGGGCTCAATTGGGAATCGGGCTACAAGGCAGGACGTTTTACATCTAACATCAGGGTCTAACATCACTAACACTATTAAGGCTAAATGTGCACAAATGCCCAAAGCCACACTCCAAAATCTATTGGAAAGCCTTCCCCAAACAGTGGCGGTTGACTTCACATACAATGGCGGACTAAATGTATAATGGAAAGTTCAGCATATACATACAAATACGATGATATGAAGTGTCCGTATAGTATATACATATATGTATGGAATATATGATGACTCCTTTCCCTTTTTCAACATGAATAACATACAACGGGAATCCACCTCATAAATACACACCGGAATAGGAGAGGTGCTCGGCCATTTTTGTGTTTAACAAAAATACCATCCAGACAGGATCCAATAAGTATATCTCCACTCTGGCTATCCTGCATGGTAGTAAATGCAAAAACGATTATTTATTTCACACACACATACATATATATACACACACACTAATATTATATTAATATATATGGGATTTGCACAGAATCATTTTACCTTTGCTTGAAAACTTTCTTGACCATAGCCCTCCATCTTCTCAACTTCTTGCATGTACAACAGTTCAGCTTCTTGTACTGGCAGACCTCTATCAGTACGGACAGAGTTAGAACGTGAAAAAGACAAACACCATAATCAGGAAATTGTTGCTTACCTAAGCACGATATATTCCAAATCGAATTAGTCATTTTGCATAACGAGTCATTAAAAACATTAAAATCCAACAGCCAAAAATGCAACAGATCTTTGCAAAATTGGATTATCTTGGATTTTTAAAACATCCAAACAGTTCTTTTTTTTACTAAAGTCCTTGACAGATATCAGTAGGTTCATATTTTATCTGCTTGTCTAAAAATCTTTTAAAAAAATTAAGCCTTAAAATGCAGCAGATGTTTCAGTGAAGTCATTTACTGAGAACTTTCAAGAATATTCAGTGTTCTGTGTTGTATGTTTCAACAAATATAAAACAATGCAAATAAAATATTTGAAGCAATAATCTTTATGATGATGCTCACCGGTAGCTTTGGTAAAGCAGGGCAACTTTTTGAGTGGCTTCTTCAACAACCCTCTCATCTTGAATCCATTCCTATATAGAGAAGGAATTGCAAAAGGGATTCATTCAGTGTGTTGGACACTAAATAACATGAAATACAAAAATTAATTTACAAAAACTCACCATAGGGAAAAGAACAAATTTTTGAAGAAATTCCTGTGAGTCATAGCGGTTGAAGTCACCAAAGTCAGCTAAAAAAAAAAAAAACAGTAAAAATACAAGCCCCTTAATTTGAATAGTTTTGGTATAATTTCAGTACCTTAAGCACTCAAAATGGTCTCAGTGGCTATTTCTTAATTATGTCTACTGTTTTGTGATCATGTCTAGCAGCAGTGGATTTTATTATTTTTATTAATTTTTTTATTAAATATAAAATACAACTAGCTTTGCTGCAAACATTCTGTAGCATATTTCAACAAGGACATCATTAAGAAAAAAAAAAGTAATTTGACATGCAAGGAATCTATTTTTGCCTTTGTAACCATGAGTCCATCAGTAACACCAGGACCAGGCAGCCTGTTAGAAATGTACAGAAGCTATTCTGACAATCCAAAGTATTAGAATAGCTAAAAGGTTTCACGCACAGCATTGCTCATACACAAAAATAACTTGTGTTAAACACTTGATCTACCTGACCCAAATCAAACTAAAGACTTTGACTGTGCAATTATTAGCCAATGCATCACAGCAAGTGGCATTCTTTCTCTGTATGAGATGCACATGGAGAAGCAGTTTAGATCTGGCTGCAACTGTTAGTGATGTCAGTTCCATTGCTATGTTAACTCCACGCCAGTAACTTGTGCTGCCAGATATATCTTTGCCAGAAGGGTTTGAGATTCTTCCCCTTGGCAAAAACTGAGGCCAGAAATCTTAAACCTACAAGCTCAGCTAGCTTAGTTCAGTAATTCTGTGTGAGTAACTTAATTATATAAGTGGCCAAACAGGCAAGGGCAATTTTAAAATATTGTTTATGAAATTACATATCTAGATATGGAATTATAATTAAATTAACAAGTCATGTAAAAGCATAATCCTGAAATCCATACTGTTAAAGGTACCTTGTACAGCCAGGCCAGCTAAGCGGATGGCTTGTTCTATTGAACAAGGAATCCTGCCCTCCAAAACATCTTTCTTAAGCTGGAGGTAATACTGGTATCTGTTGGAGAGCACTTGAACATTATAACTAGTAACATAATTAAGTTTTGCATTTACATAATTCTAAGAGCCATAATGATTAGCTGTGTCAATTAAGACACCATCAATACAGATCAAGCATCTTATTCACCTGGTTATCTCTTGTTGTAGTTGGGAAACTGTTGGCACATAGAATATGACTCCAAAGTAAACAGTGGGCTCCTGTCCATACTTGTCAAGTTGTTTCTTCAGAGGCTTTTCTAAATCAATCCATCGTTGCTGGTTTTGTTTATTGAAGTACCAGAGACTGAAATACATTATCTGCAGAATAACCAGAATATCAGTAAACTGTACAGGTAAAGAAGCATTTTTATTTTATTTATTTTTTGAAAAGTCAGGGCAAAGAAACAATAAGAAAAACCGAGACCAACTTCCAAAGAACTAGCCTTCATGACAACTCAGGAAAAAGCATTTGACAATAATTAACAAACCATAACAATTCATAAACGTGGTCCAATACAGAACACCTGCCATATGGCTGTTCATAGTCTCTAGGCGGTCACCGAAGAATCCCAGCCATGACTATGTGGATGGCATGCTGTTTAGCCACAGATACACATCCTTTACTCAAACCACCAGCTGCATTCTCAAGGACACAATGCCACAGAAGGTGCTGTACAGTTAATGATCACATGTAACATTTCAAAGCAATTATATTCATGAAGTTCAAAACACAAACTTTGCATGTGGTTTTGTTTTGATCAAACACGACATCTATCCTTGTGTAATCTGATTTAGAGATTCACTTGCATTATTACACAGTGAGTAAAAGTTGAACAGTCTAGAAGATTGTTATTAGGTAAGACGTCTATAAGGTATGAAATCACCAAACAAAGGAAGAAATAATAAGTTTCAGTCTTTAACACCGACATATTGGTGCCTATACATTTTACATCAACTAAATACCTCTACCTCAAGGTGCGGTGAATGAAATACAATGATATTGAAGAGGAAAGAAAAAAAAGAGGGTTGCCTGTACTATATTATGGTGGTAGAATAGGCATTAACGTGGGCACACAATAATGGACACATGCATTTCAATACTGATTGAGATTTATGTTTTAACATTCACAAACAGTACCCTTCCCACACACGAATCTTCCATCAGCTTAAAACAATACAAACCTCTCGTAACTCGAGTCTCTGAGCAACTGCTTCCAAACATTCCTGGCCTGTGCTCTCCACAGAAAGTGTAAACTCAACAAATTCGCCATTAAGCAGCTGTATGCGTGTGACCAGGCAGCTCTTGCTGGAGACTGTATATCTTCGAGTCCTCTTAAGCTTTAATCCAAACGGTAAGGGCATGTTTCATCAGTAACATAGACCTTTCAGAGGACAGAATAATTTCCACAGCTTCACTTTAAAATTAAGCCATGGGTTAAGAAAAATTGTGTTCTTGCTCCAGAAGGCAGTTGCATGGATCCCTAGGGAAAAATGTGGAATAAGACAACAGATTAGGAAGCAGTCTTATGGCTTACTTATCATTTATGCCCACAAGATACAGATTATCCCTAACTCATTTTATCTCTGTTCTTACTATGCTGTTAATTCACACTTGTGCAAACAGTGTGATCCTGATGAGAGCTGTCAGATGCCAGCAAATTAATAAAATCACATGAACCACAACTTTCAGCGTTTTAAGATTTTAACCCTGATAAAAAATCTTAAAAATCTTGTTTTTTTAAGCATTCACTGATATTATAGAAATATGCCATCAACAACAAAACAGAGGGATCTTAGTAGCACCTGTTGAATATTAACAATAACAACAATCCATGCTGAATCATTGAGTTTGTAGCTCTATACCTCTGTATAATTAAACAGATATACAGCTCGGACAACAAAAACACAGAAACTCGATAAACAATACAGCCCTACCCATGTTTACTAAAACAAAACAAACCCCAGTACATTTATCTACAGGTTGTTAGCTAAAGCTGACGCATGGCTGCAGCAACAAGTGGCCGCAAACAGCACAAACAAACTCCTGAAATAAAGCCCCTGTTTGCTGTGAGGTGTTTTTGCACACTAAAATATGCGAAAATAAAAATGCGGGAACTAAAAAGTGAAGAAAAAACAAAATTAGATACAGAGTTAATGTGAGTCCTAAGTTCGAGCTAACATGTAGCATAATGCTAGTTTAAGTGAAGCTACTGCGTGTTTGTGTTAGCCGACAAGGCTACTTTATAACCCCGTCACTTACCTTGTAAACAACCAGGCTGTGAGGACCATTTAATCTACTCAAGTCGTTTCGGTAGATGACTCACGTTTGGCATGAAGACTCGCAAACTGAGTACATTTTTCCTCAAGTTTCTGGTGAATCACGCACATTAGACTCACAGGTCACACTGGAAACTGCTCCCATACTTCACTTCCGGTTAGAGAAACACACACACACACACACACACACACACACACACACACACACACACACACACACACACACACACACACACACACACACACACACACACACACACACACACACACACACACACACACACACACACGTACCCATACGTACCCATCCGCGGGACTATTTTACAGTTTCACAATTTTACAGTTTTACCTGTTATACAATTTACCCCACTATCTGGTCAACCTGTAACTGTTGTACAAGTCTATCATTCACATACATATAAACTTTGATATAAATGACAGATATTACATGATTTAATGACAGACGACTGAATAAGGTGAGAACACAGCGCTATGATACACAGAGGAATGAAGTGTGTTACGTCAGACAGCTGGAAAGCCCTACTTTGGGAATGTCAGGAATGAGGCAGCTGCTGCCCACTTAGGTCTTTATCTAAACCAGCTACTTTACTACACAGCAGCTAAACAACATGTAAAATATGTTTACAGCTTTTTAAAATTTCTTTATGGACACATAACTTCACTATGCACCTTGTGTTAATGATGTGAAGTCGGTGAAATCAATATACTAACCAGGTATCTGACTTCTGTAATACCAGCTGTTCCTTCTTATTTTTATTACTCTGCAAATTATACTCGAAACTACGATTCTGAAGAAGCATACGTAAGATTCAAGCTTTTGGTTCACATTTACTCTGCTAAATGTTCAAGCTTTGCAGGGGAGGTTATCAACAGCACTATGTATTCACTTAAGCATTTACAAAGTCTTTCAGTTGATTTAGTTGATCCAGGTTTTCCCGATCAAGTACGAGCGTTAAAATGTTGAACTCACACACTGGCTCAAAGGGTCACAGGAAAACCGTTCTGTGAATCGGGTTAAAGCCGTATTTTCTCCTTAGAAGAAAGTATTTATTCAGTTCAATTCAATTCAAGTTTATTTGTATAGCTCTTGTATAATCTCCCTAGAATGGAAGGAAGAAACCTTGAGAGGAACCAGACTCAAAGGGGAACCCATCCTGATATGGGTGACACTGGAGGGTGTGATTATAAATATACAGTCTGACAAATGTTGTATTAATGTAAAAGACCACATGGAGTTCACATATCCTCTTTAGTATCGCAGAGTCTAACTGGAGCTGGTAGATCTCTAGATGCCTCAAGATTTCTCACAGAGTCGGCCTCATCTCAGTCTTTGTCGCACGGAAGACAATCAGAGCTGGTACAATTTCTGGATGCCTCGGGATGGGTAGAAAGAGAGAAGCAGTGGAGAGGGATTAATGTAGCTGCTGTTCATAATATTTGCAAGTCTGGTGTAATAGTGCACAATATTATGGTACGTATTATGTGTACGCCTGACTAAAGAGATGAGTTTTTAATCTACATTTAAACTGGGAAAGTATGTCTGAGCCCCGAACACTTTCAGGAAGACTATTCCAAAGTTTGGGAGCTAAATGTGAAAACGCTCTACCATCTTTAGTAGACAGATATTCTGGGAACTACCAGGAGTCCTGATTTTTATCTAGGGAGCGTGAAGGATTGTAACATGTTAGTTAGATACATGGAGGCTAAACCATTAAGAGCCTTGTACGTAAGTAGCAGCAGTTTGTAATCAATTCTAAACTTAACAGGTAGCCAGTGTAAAGATGATAAAATTGGGGTTAAATGATCATACTTTCTTGTCCTAGTAAGAACTCTGGCAGCTGCATTTTGGACTAACTGTAGCCTATTTATTAAAGATGCAGGACAACCACCTAGTAAAGTGTTACAATAGTCTAGTCTAGAGGTCATGAATGCATGAACTAGCTTCTCAGCATCAGATACAGATCAGATGTTTCTCAGCTTGGCAATATTACTAAGGTGGAAGAAAGCTGTTTTGTGGTATGGGCGATATTAATATTCAAACGACAAGTTGATGTCTAATATAACTCTGTCGAGCTACTAGTAACAGTACATCCCTCTAAATGGAAGTTGAATTTTGAGAGTTCATGTGTACTGATTTTTGGAACGATAAGTAGTATTTCTGTCTTATCGGAGTTTAACAACAGAAAATTACAGCTCATCCTCTTTTATCTCTCTAACACACTCAGTTAATTTGGACAATTTAGCTATTTCATCTGGTTTTGATGAGATCTATAACTGTGTATTGTCAGCATAACAGTGAAAACTAATCCCATGTATTCTAATGATGTTCCCTAATGGAAGCATGTATATTGAGAAAAGCAGAGGTCCTAGAACTGATCCTTGAGGGACCACATAATTAACTGTCAATAAACTGGAGGATTCACCATTTAATTCTACAAAATGGTGTTGATCAGACAGGTAGGATCTAAACATTTTTAATCAGCGACTGTAAATTAGCTTCATGGTCGTGGGTCAGTGCTTAGCAAGTTTGTCATAATTACAAGTAAGTCAAACAATATACATCCTTCTCAAGATTAGACTGAAAAATCAATTCAGTCTGAAATGTTTTTGGATGGGGGGCACGGTGGCTTAGTGGTTAGCACGTTCGCCTCACACCTCCAGGGTCGGGGTTCGATTCCCGCCTCCACCTTGTGTGTGTGGAGTTTGCATGTTCTCCCCGTGCCTCTGGGGTTTCCTCCGGGTACTCCGGTTTCCTCCCCCGGTCCAAAGACATGCATGGTAGGTTGATTGGCATCTCTGGAAAAATTGTCCCTAGTGTGTGATTGCGTGAGTGAATGAGTGTGTGTGTGTGCCCTGCGATGGGTTGGCACTCCGTCCAGGGTGTATCCTGCCTTGATGCCCGATGACGCCTGAGATAGGCACAGGCTCCCCGTGACCCGAGGTAGTTCGGATAAGCGGTAGAAGATGAATGAATGAATGAATGTTTTTGGATTTGGAAAAATCTAAGAAGTTAGCAGTCACATAGACATGCACAAGTTGATCGAGGAAAATCTATAAACAAACAACCAGGACTTCTTGCAATTGGAACAGCGGTTGTTTTGGTTTTAAGAAACTGGATTTAATTACTATTTATTAATAAAAGTAATTAAATGAATGTCTAATTGCATTTGCATTGAAAAAACTTTTCTAGAAAAAGATTCTGTGCAGCATGACTCCTCTTTATGGTAGCTAATGTGTTCTTGATCTGTTCAACAGTTTACAGTAAAAATGACTTTAAAATATCACATATAAAAGAATGACCTGCTGCAGCCCTTGCTAAGCCCAATCATTATTTTTTTCTTCTATCAGTATAACAAATAGTTTCTATTTCCCGTTTAATGACTTTCCGCCCAGTATTTCTGCTATATTGTATAATTTAGCCTTGTGCTTTGCTGTTATATAAAACTATTTGGTTTGTGTTTCCTGCAGCAAAAGAAAAACACAAAATTTCAATGCTGCACTTACTGTAGGATGAAGCTGTTAGCTTTCTTGTACATAGGGTAACGAAGCACCAATACAGGCAGACCAAGTAGCAATTGATCAACATTTCTTGATCATCATTTCATTGTCAGTAATTTGGTATACATCGAAAATGTTGCTATCCCAATGCTTAGAATCTGCATTATAATTGTTGTATTTATTAAGCGGCTGTAAACTGAACAAGTGATTTTATGTGTAGCAAAATAAGTCCCTTCTTTTCATGGTTGTTGCTTTAGATACAATAGGAGGTTGTGTTCTGACAGCTTTTTCCACTCACCTAAATTGTAAAATAATCTAAAAATTCAATTGAGTCCAAAAAACTTTGATTACAGAAATAAACAATGTGTCTTTATTGTAAATACTTGAATTGGAAAAGTAAACTGAATACTTAAACTGAATAGATATACAATATGTCAAAACTCATCATCACTAAGTTTCACAAATGACTCTTGTTCAGTGACCTCTTCTAAGCTGTGAATGTCGGACACATTTAGGGACTCGGCCATGTTTCTGCCAAGTTCATCAAGTACATTATCAGCACAGATCTGATGACTGTCTTCTTCGTTGAGCTGATGGTTTTCTAAATCAAAAGATATTGCATGTCCTGCTTTATGATCTTGCTCCAGGTCCATTAGGTCCTTTTTATCTTCTTGTCTAACTGATTTTGTGTTCTCTGAAATGCTGTAATTTACAGGTGTGGTATCTAATGTAGGAATGACATCATCAGGTTCCCATTTGTCCTTATCCCTAACAGGTGTAAACTTTTGCTGAAGAATTGAGTCCTTGTGTCTATGTAATAATGAACTTTCCTTGTTCTCAAGAACAGTGACAGAAGAAAAAGGGGGCTTTTGCAAATCATTCTGCAATGCTTCCAGTAGGTGGCGCATTTTGTGCTGGAGATGAAAGGTTTTGGTTTATTAGTTTTATTAGAATAACAAACTTCTCTTTGTATCTGAAATTTGTATTACTACTAGCACATCATTTTTTTTTATTAGAAAAAGCAAAAAATAGAAACAGAGCTAATAAAACTTATCATACTATATATTCTGACTAAGGTATGTTAAAAGTAAAGTACTGTCAATCACACTCAAGTAACATAAGGTGTAAGAAATAATACTTACTTCAGCTAACCGATGTTTATTTATGTCAATGTGACGCTCAAACACGCGTTGCAGTACTCTGAAAGAAAATACCATTGCTCATATCTGGAAAAAGCTCTTGCAACCAAAAGATCAGAAATCTGAAACCAACCTGTCAGAATAGATGCCCCGAAGTATGATCTCATTTGTGACATCAGTCATAAACTCCAGGTACATTAATTCTTCCTCTCTAAAGAAAAGCACAAGGGCAAACTTTGACATCATCATGGAAATCTATTTTAAATCTATTTCTAGATTTATTACAAACTTACAATATTAATACCTACATGATTTAGACTGCTAGTATTAGTTGAACAACACTATTAACCTACAAGTTGTCCACAGAGGCAGCACAATCCTATAGTTAAGAACATTAACACCTTAATATGTCTAACATGAGATTCTGCTTACTCTGCTGTTACTTTTCTCATAATTGGGGAGCGCATTCCATCTGGTGATACCCTGCAAAACAAATGACAGTATTTTAGTATGTCTTGTGTACATATGAGCCCACAGTGCTTATAAAACCTCAAGTAAGTATGTAACTGAATGTGCTTTGTACCTTGAGGAGCTAAGAAAAAAATCTCTGGTTGTGAATTTATTTTCACTGCCATAATGTCCAAATATATTTGGCTCTTCATCAGAACACTCATGGTATACACTGCATGGCTGTAAAAAATAAAAATAAATTATAAATAAATAAATAAAAATAAAAAGGCAATTTCAGCCATCCATCTGGGATATGTAATGTTATTTTAGCAAATATACCTCAGGCGAACCCTGTGCTGTTGCAGATCTTTGCTTGCTGCTGAGAAAATGGACATGGTTACATAAAGCACTAGGGTATATTTCTGAATTATTTTGTAAAATGAGTGTGACACATTATACTATTTATCAGAAAAAAGTATCTATTTTTCTACGACCGAGTGGATCTCCCAGTAAGAGATTTCCTTTCTGCTTGTGCGAGTACAACAAATAGTAAGTCATCACCTTGTGATCATGACCACATGTGGGGAGCCTTTAAAAGGTCCCACGTACATCATGCTCATCAACACATTATGTGATAGTGCAGATGAATAAATAACAAGCTTAGGAATAAAATCAAATGAATTTGAGTGCTATAATTTGAATGCATTTACTCAATTTCTAAAAATGAGAATGGGAAAGATTCTTCTACATCGTAGTCAGGAAGTGATGACTTTAGGACTCGACAAGGAAAAAAACACGATCTCTGAAAGAGACAACCTTAGCAGTTCAGAAAAAATAAACCTGTACAGGGTAAAATACATGCATGATATTATGTGTATGCATTTAAAACAACAACAACAACAACTGAATATCAACACAATCAGTAAAGCAACAAACATCTGTAATATTGTACCTTCTGTGGTGATCGTCTGGTTGATTATATTTTGACTGTGTCTTTTCTTCAGCTCTTTTTTTACTTGCAGGAGTGTAATAACGATAGGTTGACAGAGTGGACTTGGAATCTGTTTTCAGAGTTCTTGGGGTAAAAGGCTTTTCTTCTGTGAAGTGGTGGGCATGTTTATGAAGAATGTCACCACTGTAGGTTTTCTGTGTAGGGTCCTGAAAATTTTTAAACTTCTCCTGACATGAAGATGTGCCACATGAAAGAGTAAAGTGTTGCATTTGAGATTTTGGGCTTCTGTAACTCAAGTCTGAAGATGGCCGACAGTTCTGAGACTGTGTGCCCATTTGGGAAGGATATACAATTTGCTTACAATGGAATGAAGTACTAAACCTGGGGGAAGACATGACAGAGCCTTCTGAGTTAAAATAGGTACTCTCAGCACCTCGGGCAGAAGGTCTCGCCTGCAAATGAAAGAAAATCCTTTCATTTCTACACTCAATGTTTGCACAAAGTAGAATGCATAAACTTATAATGAAACAGTGTAAACATGTGGACATCATCTTACATGTCTGGTTGAGCAAGAGGTAATATTATCCAACCTAAGACTCTTCTGTGAAAGGGACCTTGCTGATTGTGTCCTCCCAGAGGGATCTTTTTTTATCTGTTCACTGCGCTTTTGGTCAATATCTGTATGCATAAGCAAAGAGTGAAAGTGATCATGAATTCATACATATATATATACTTTGGCATAATGCCTTAGTAAAGGTAGGTTAGACCTTATACTTACATTTTACATTACAACGCATACTTTTGGGTACTGAACAGTCCACTGCAGCTAAGAAAAATAATTATGTTTATTATATAAAGAATATTAAGAATGATAATATATGACAAAATATGCTCTATGACTTACCTTTTGCTGAGTACAGCTTTTTGTAATGAGAGATCATGTGATCTTCAATAATGCGTTGATTAATCAGCTTGCCAGTCGAGCCATGGCAAAGTGCTGTAAATGCACCGAAGAGTTTGGGTTAACACAACTAAATATACCTTAAACTAACTCTACGGATGTGAAGAGAATTGTATAGCTTTTGTGTCACACTAGAGAGCTTATTAATCACATTAATGAACGTAAACATGAACCAAACAAGTTATCGAATAAAAAGAGCACGCATATGTAATCTTATAATTGTCTTAAATGAGATAATAGCTATTTAAATAATTTAGAATACGGTCAGCAGAAGATATATGCAGGATCTATAACTGCAGCTACAACTTTGGTAGTTAGCTCATTAGCTCATTTCACCATTGA
The DNA here is from genome assembly GCF_030014155.1 of Tachysurus vachellii. Classification (NCBI taxonomy): domain Eukaryota; kingdom Metazoa; phylum Chordata; class Actinopteri; order Siluriformes; family Bagridae; genus Tachysurus; species Tachysurus vachellii. Next base: position 11,954,131 of record NC_083469.1, read on the forward strand.
ATATTACCTCTCTTTCTATCCATGACAGGAAACACAGCCAAGTATCCCATGCTCAGAACAAAACAGAACGATCGCTGTAAACAGATATTCCTACAGAATTATACATTACCGTGTTATCAACAAAAACATACAGAAATTCTCATGACTACCGAACGGTAGACATTAAAGCGGCACATTTTTCGAACTAGCTAGCTAAGTAGCAACCCATTACAAAGCTTCTTGGTCGCCAAGATGGTTGCTAAGTGTGCGTCATTACGTATTACAGAGGCACGTAGTGCTCACGCGCTATGGCGCTCATGAATAAACCACTAGTGGACCCACAAAGAAGGAACAACAGAAACCACCCCAAAAATCTCCTAAACAAATAATAATAATAATAATAATAATAATAATAATAATAATAATAATACACGAATAATTAGAAGGATTCATGAAAATGAAAAGGTCTAAATGGAACGTTTTATTTTATTTTTACCAAATGCAGTAATCTGTACAGGAGTGTCCATGCTGAATATTCTATCATTATTAATAGATGCTGTGGCTTAAGAGGGGCAAAGCACAATCTTATGCATTATTGAGTGAGAAAAGGGGGTCACTGGGTCGTTCCTACACCAAAGAGATTATTTATTTATTTATTTATTTATTTATTTAAGATTTATTTTATATACATATAGATCTATAGATGATTGCATTTGATGACTAGCATTACATCTTATTGTGCCAATCCAAAGTACACAGTCCCACTGAAAATCAGCATCATTCATTTGTTGTTGTATTTTTAATGTAGAAGCTAAATAACAATATAACCTATACAATAGTTTGTCTAAATGATCCTGTCCGAAAAAAACAGGCATAACGTGGTATAATATAATTTTGTGTAATCGACATTCTTATATGCAATGTCCTGCATACTGTAAACTATTATTATAGTATTATTATTATAGATTTAACAAATAGGTGGAATTCTCTTCGATGGTATGTAGATGTAGTTGTGCACACAGGGTACATAAGTGCCTGTGTACTATGTTGACATTTAGTAAGCTAGTATTGGTTTTTGGGCGCAGCTGATGTTTCTCACCCCCCCCCCCCCCACCCCACGTGTCTACCGGAATAGACGCTCCTTCAGACGGGGAAATTGTCCACGCCGATAGCATCCACTCAGAAACCAGTAAGTAACAAATTGTATTTATTTTTTATTTATTTCCTATCATGAGCTCTTATAAAGATTAAGGGTTTCACCAGTGCGTTTCTGAAACAAAGTATTTGAACGATGAGATATATTAAGAATCAATAGTCTTTCTCTTCACAGATAACCAACGTCTTGTTCCATCAAATTTATTTAATTGGTTAATTTTGGGGTTTTTTCCCCTCCGCTAGATGTATAGTATGCTAATAAGATACGTGGGTGTGATGTTGAATGAAATCACAGAGCCTTTATACAGAGGCGTTCGCGGGGACGATGCGCGCTCCCGTGCCGACAGAATTACTACAACCTCAGACAATACATATCAAAACGAGCTGGTCTTAAAAGATTTCCGCCTTATGCATGCAAAGACATTTCTTCCCCCAAATGTAGCCCCAAACAGCTAGTTAACGAATTATCACCCTAAATCTCTTTTGCTCGACTGAAAAAAAAAACACCATGAAATTTTCTGTTGAGAATCCAAGGAAACAAGTGAATTGGAACCCCGAGCAAGGTAGGATTTTATTCTGATTTATTTAGTTTTGATTTATTATCAGACTTTATGATTCCATTGTTTTGATTGTTTCATATGCATGCCAGATTCTAATGCTATTAACATCAGTTTTATTTTTTTTTTTATTATTATGGTAGATACTTTTATTTTAGATCAATTTGAAAAAATATTTACACTTATACATGTTTTCATGCAAATTCAATTACTCCTTTAAGTGATAACCTGTAGATTATAATAAAAATAATAGTATGACCTTTGTCGAAATATTAAGGTTGTTATTCTTGACCCAGGGTATTGATACATCTATGGGTGGATGCCATGTTGAAACGTTATGCCCATGTGGTCCTTGGTAGCTTTCTAAAAGCATGACGCTTTTTAGTTTATTATATATAGTGCACGTTTATTATAAAATAGGAAATGGTTAAAATATTATAGTTAAAGTTAAAATATTAGAATGAAGATCGTGTAAGTGTAGAGGTGTTATCTTTACTCTCAAGATGGAATATATGACGGTAAACTAGATTTGGACATACTGTATAGTGATTTTACTGTCCACGTATAAAGGAATTTGAGTAGTGGGTTATTCTTCTGAAAGTGTCTACAGGTACTATAAAAGACCTGAACATTTTAATTATTAATGTAATACATGGTGTAATTATTTTAAATTGTTTATGCCAATATCTGGAACATTTTTGTTTTGTTTGTAATAGTACAACATGAATGCTCACAAGACTATTCACACAGGACTCGAATAAGGATCCTGCAATAAACGGATTAATATCTTGGTAGAGCTGTAGCTTTCACTACCTTCCTGCAGTATTCTTGAGTTGCTGAAGTTCATATACTGATAATCAGAACAAGAGCAAATCCCATAGTTAACGTTAACATTGATTAAATTAGGTAACGTTAATCAGAATTATCATGTGATCATGTCAAGTCATTATGTTAGTGTATTGTAAAAAAGGGTTTAATAGCATTTGATGTTTATTATGTGTTTTTTTTATATTTGTATATTTAAAAGCACTGACAGATTTATGATTTACAGGCTTATTAAAGTAGATTTCACAATGTAAAATGAGGTTTGATTTAAAATTCATATGGTTAGGAAGTAGCATGTGCTAAATGAGAATTAGAAAATGTGTTTATATATTAGTGATTGTATATCAGTGATTATATATTAGTTATCAGTATTAAGATTTTAAAAGGAAATGTGTCATTTGAGTCAAAGCAGGGAAATTTTGTTAACATTATATTCGCAGTATTGCATCATTGGTGAGCTTGGACTCCACCCTCTTATGTGCCGGAGAGGAAAGCAATTCCCATAGGATGGGCAAGGGGGCTTGCTGATATGCATTTACTATGAACCTTAATCTCCACTTTTCTGTGTCCCCACCCTGTCTTCTACTTATAAACCCTGCAGTATTCCTTATTTAAAAAACAGTGTGGTTTGTACTGATATATCTGTTCTAACCGTTTAAGGAAAATAACAGTTATTTAAAAATAAATTGAAAGACATGGTATAACATTGCATCAAAATTCATTTTAACTGAAGCTTTTTTTGGAATCATTGTGACATACCACAAATTACAGCCTGTGTAATCAGAATGTAACACATCACAGGCTGCATATTGCATTCAGATTTAATTATAGTTCACCAAGTGGGGTTGTGTTTCTGTGTGCTCCTTTTCAAACCTCTGATGAAGTATAGAGATTGTTAGCATAAATTAAATAAATTTCTGTTAGATATAGTTTCAGACAACATTCCAGTAGTAAAGACTATTAAAAGTGCAAAGCCTCAATTTATTTATATATCTGAAATCAATGGCTTATTAAGATATTATTTATACTTCGTATTTCCAGTTGTTCATTAAGCTAAATCAACAGCTGACTAAATCATGCACTTTGTCTGCCATTTCCTCTCTTTAGTGGTGGTTCAGACAAACATGGCCCCTCCAAAGAAGCTGCAGCCAGGTGTGATACAGTCCTCCCTGGTTCAGGCCAGTCTAGCTGCCATGCAGAACCCAATGGGCTGTGAGGTAAAGGCAAATGAACACTGCCCCCTGCCACGGCTCTCCATCTCCTCACGCTCAGCGAGCATAGTGGCCAGCATGGACGCTGTAGCCGATGGCTCGGCCATACACTATGTGATGAAGTGTAAGACGGTGCTGGCTGTGTTTGTGGCGGTAGTGCTCTACCTGGTGGTGGGTGGTTTAGTTTTTCAGGCACTAGAGCAGCCCTTCGAGAGTGACCAGAAAAACACCATCACACAGAAGAAAGCTCTGTTCCTCCAAGGGAACCCATGTGTATCCCCTGCAGAGCTGGAAGATTTAATAAAGGTAAGCACATCCAGTGGTTCTTGTAGTAAGCACTTCCATATGAAAATGACCAACTGAGTCATCAATCAAGAACTATTTATATTCTTTATCCAAAACTGACCCAAACTGTATTTAAACTATGCTTTTGTACTAACCATGTATTAATAACACACACATACAATATTTTTATATGTTTGAGACTGGCTTGAATGAAGCAGAATAATCATAGTAATGATGACTATAGTAATAGCCATTTAAATAGTCAGACCACACTGTGTTACAAGGCCAGTTTAACTGTCAAAACAACTTGTTTACAAATGCCTAATAGTTTGATGGTACAATTCTGGTTCTGTGTGAGTCAGAATTTGTATGGGTTCAAGCTACACTGAAGATCAATATTTTCCGTTTATAATAAAATAATAATATAATTACTTTCATAGGGGATTCTCTATATGGCAAAAATCATATATACTGTACACCTGATTAAACATCCCAATCCCATACCACAAGCATTAATATTGAGTTGTTCCTTTTCTCTGCTGCAACAGCCTTCGCAATGTTCTTTTTTAAAATTCTATGAAATCACCTTCTTGGAACAGCTCTTAATCTCTCTCTCTCTCTCTCTCTCTCTCTCTCTCTCTCTCTCTCTCTCTCTCTCTCTCTCTCTCTCTCTCTCTCTCTCTTTCTCCCTCCCTCTGTCTCTATCTTTCTATCTGCTTATCTATATAGTATGTGTGGTAATATTCAGTAACTGTAATGACTTCACTCACTCATTAGGTCATTCACTCATTAGGTCATCACTTGTCAATCATACTCATACAATGTTGAATCCACCATATAGTTTTCTCATTGGTGTGTGCCTTTCGAAAGAGGGACATATGATATTCTCTGAGAGTGCGCTTACATGATTCATCACACGATGTTTGGATAGAATTAAATAATTTCAAATCATATTAATAACAGTAGTGGGGGATCTAAATGTACCTATCTAAATTTTAATGAAGGAAGCTCACAGAATGGCTTTAATGAAGTATGATGAAAGTAAGTTTCTAGCCTGAAGAAGCTATCTCTATGCTTTGTCACGCTTGTCATGGTGTGTTCCTCTCATCCTGGTGTATAGGACCAGCTGGAGCTAGGCAGTGTAATGATTCTGCCTTATGGAGGCAATTAAAAATGGCAATTTTTCAGCGGGCTGAGCAGTACTGACTCAGAATGTCCTGTCGATCCACTGTCATCCAGCCAGGATGCTGTTTTTTCACCTGGGTGGAGAGATGACTCAGAGAAGACAAAGCATTCTTAATTACATGCTGTATTAGATGCCTTTAACTCTGGGCAATTTAAACCTCTTCGCCTCACTGTAGTTAAAAAAACATTAATTATCATCCTCCTCTATGTTTATCAGTGATTTCAGTTCTTATATGATTGATTGGTCTTCCAATTTGTCTGCGCTTAATTACAGTACAACCTTAAAGTGTAGGAAGTGCTATTATTTGTTAATGTGTAGAATAACATTCTGTGTTAGATAACAAATAAAACACAAGGAGACATCACTATTAGATTTTATTTTTGATATATTCCGAATTATTTAGTAAGTTCCTAATTGTACTTTTGTTTTAACTGATATTAACAGTTGTTCACACAGCAGCGTTTCATTTTTCTCTTTCTTTAAGTTAATAATACAAAAAATGCAGCTTGCCATGTTACCAGGTCCTATGTCCTTTCCTTTCTTTTCCTTTCCCTTGACAGAAAACGTAGTTACAGCTTTACTTCTGACCTCCTGACTGTGATAAAGGACAGACTTTGGGCGTCCTTCCAAAATTGTCTCCTTATATAAAATGCCACCATTTAAATTATTACACACATTTTTTTAATCCGGTTATGGGGGGCATCTGCCAAACAGGTTTGTCCTTGATACTTAACAATCTTAACAATTACTCACATCACATGAGATGTACAATGATTTGTCAGCGAGCTGCTTGGGTGGAGGGACCTAACTGCACAGTGCATTTTATCCTTGTTACAGACTCATTTTGGTAATCTGCAACAGGGCTAAGTTTTGTAGTGTACACTTTGATTTACACAATTGCTACTGAATGTTTTAAGGCTATGATTACAGTTACAAAATGCAATATCCATTCACATAAATTCTGAGACTGTGGTAAATAATTAGAATGTTTTATACATCTCAATAAACAGCTTCAGCAGAGAGAACACATTACATTGCAGTTTTACTATTTCTGTCAAATATGGTCAATATTAACCTAGCAGATACATTCCTTAGAATTTATACAATAATGAATGCCAACAATGTTGTCACTGAACATAGCATGACACATCATGATTAAATAGATATATTAGTGTAACTGCTGTACAGTGTTCTCCTGTTCACTCACCTGTTCTCCTGTTTCCTCACCATGATAAGGACAGGAAAAAGAGAGTGAGGTTATGAATCTGCTCTATGCCCTTCTCTTCCTTTTATGCACTCTGTTACATTTGTAGTGTTGATATGATCAGAGATATATCCTATTTTTATTTTAGCTGATGTTCCTGTTGCTTTTATTGTTGCCCAGTAGAATGATGATAGACCAGAGTGCCCTTAGGGTTGATGGAATAAAAATGTCCAAATATGACCTTTATGGTATCCCAAGTTAGATGTTTCTTTTTTCAACATTAGTAAACTCTATCAGTTAATGTAATATAATGAATGTACATTTTGTCCTTCTTAGCATTCAATAGATGCTGTCAGTGCTGGGGTTAGTCCAATCGGAGACATGTCCTATAACTCAAGCCACTGGGACCTTGGTAGTGCCTTTTTCTTTGCTGGGACTGTCATCACCACCATAGGTAACATGTTGCTTTCATTAAATGATTCCTGAGGATGAAAAACTCGCAATTTGTATCACTATGTGCTCCTTCTCTTCTTTCACTTTGCTGTGGTAGAATTTGGAGTCCTAAACTGATTTATTTGACTCACCCCAAAAAAGAAATGGCATTTTACTTCTTCTTATTGACTCTATTAAATAATCTCATACACAATGCTATGTTTCATGGACTTGGATTCTGTTTCTGTAAAGAACAGTGTATCTTTTATCTATCCATGTAGATAATGAACACAAAAAAACCAATGGAGTCAGAGGTGGTTGGATGTAATAATGACCATTACCACCTTATACAGTAATACCTCGAGATACGAGTTTAATTCGTTCCGTGACCTTGCTCGTATCTCAAATTGCTCGTATCTCAAAGCAATTTTCCCCATTTAAATGAATTGAAATCCCATTAATCCGTTCCAGCTCGCAAAATTCCCAGTTGTTTTGTTTATGTGTTTTGAATACGAAAAATGTACAGTACCTGTATTTATAAATGACAAATATTGTATAAAAACATACAGTAATAAAAGAGCATGTTAAAAAATAAACTGGTTTTACTTACGGAAGATGCGCACGGAGGTTGAGGGAGGAGTAAACAGGCGGAGGAGTTAGGCGGAATTACACGTTCACTTTCGTTCACTTACTCGCTACTTTACACTCTTAATGCTACTTTACACTTAAATTTAACTTCATTTAAGTGTAAAGTAGCATTAATTTAACTTCAATTAAACTTCACTAAAATTAACAAACTTAACTGAAATTCTCTTAACTTAATTGAACTTAATTGCTACAATTTCTGTTTTCTTTACATTCATTTTGCTTAATTTTCTTCATCGCTTTTCTCTTCACTTGTTTTTGCCTTTTTTGTCACTTTTTCCTCACTTACATCTGCCGGTCATTTTAATAAAAACCTGTCCGGTCGGCATATCAGATGCGGTGTAGTTGCACAAGTTCACGTTTTTTAACGGATCCAACGCTCAAAACGGATCCGAAAATTACAGATCCGCAGATCCGCAGAACCTCACGCAGCCCCTTTGCGACTCTCCATAGGAAATGAATGACTTCCGGTTTATCGGCCGTTGTTTGTCGTGTGCAGCTTTAACCGAGTGAGATGCGGGAAAGCTGAGGCGGGGGAAACAGAGCACACGTGGTTGTTGGGGATCTTTGTTTGATACCCGGATGCTCGTATCTCAAAAATATGCTCGTATCTCAAGGCAAAAATTTGGTCGAATCACAGCTCGTATCTCAATAAATTCGTATGTCAAAGCACTCGTATCTCGAGGTATCACTGTATACAGTGATATAATATGGACTATATATTTTAATGCTTGTTCTTAAAGCTGAGATTTTGAAAACTACACAATAAAATTGAAATGCGTTCATGCTGAAAGCTCCAAAATCAGAACTACCTGTATGTCAGCTGCTTTCTAATACAATTCAATAATACAATTATAATACATTAATTCTGTATTATTATTGTGAATTATATAAGAAGCACTTTGGACATTTTGGTTCAATTATTAAGATTTTATTTGAAATATCAATAGAGAGAAGTATTTTGTGAATGTCATATGTTTATTCTATTAATTAAACAGAACTTTTTTCAATGTTATAAAAAAATAAAATAAAAGTTCAATATTCAATATTTGGATTTCTAAAAAGGCTATAGATGGCTATTGAACTGTTGGATGTATTTAATATGTCTCATTCCTCTTTGATGAGACTGTTATTATCTGATGGTTAGAATGCTTCTGTGCTTTTATCATCAGGTCTTCTATTCTTTTCTCTTCAGCATACCGTAATTACTGCCATGGTGTTTCAGGACATCCTATCAGTTTCCTTTCTCAGTTTTCATAGCTGGTGTATTGCATAGTAGAAGACAATATTAAAATATCCACTTCTTGTTTTTTTTCTACACACATGTATGCAGGCTATGGGAACATTGCTCCCAGCACTGAAGGTGGCAAGATTTTTTGCATCCTGTATGCCATATTTGGTATTCCTCTCTTTGGATTCCTACTGGCTGGCATTGGTGATCAACTAGGGACCATGTTTGTTAAGAGCATTTTAAAGGTGGAGGGAATTTTCAGGGTAAGCTTTATTAATATTGTTGTTGTTGTTGTTATTATTGTTGTTGGGGTTTTTTTGTGTGTAAATGATAAGTCATTTCTATATAGTACCATAATGTTTTCATAGCTATATTTGGCCTGTTTCTCTTTACAGCAGAGGCATAGGCAGATCAGTCAGACCAAAATCCGTGTGACCTCCACAATTCTATTCATCCTGGCCGGATGCATCGTCTTTGTCACCATACCAGCTGTCATCTTCCAACACATTGAAGGCTGGACTACACTAGAGTCTATCTACTTTGTTGTCATTACTCTCACAACTGTTGGTATTGGGGATTATGTAGCAGGTAGAGTTGACCTTTCTGCCTAATTTTATTGGTATTATACTTACAAATATGTGTCCTGGGGCCTACAGTATAGTGCAGTGCTTACCAGGCCTAATTTCTGATTACTCTGATAATGTCTGATTTAATTCATCAGTTAATTCCCAAGGAAAACATGAATGTTTGGATTGTTGGATGGATTTTTGGGGATTGACTCTGGGCACCATAGTAATGCATGCACAAATGTGCAGTATAATAAAATGGTTTCCTATTAGTAATGTGAGAAGTGTATTTGGGGAATTTTGGTTTGGCAGAAAGAAATGATTGATCTTCAGTTATTAAGAATATAATTCAGTTTTATTAATTATTCAGTGACTGTGCTGAAATAAAAAGGAAAACATAAAGTTATTAGAGAGAGGCATGTAAGTCTGGACCCGGCTACAGGTCCTGGTAAGATACAAATGAAATGCTATAATTTTTTTACACACCATGATGTTGTGATACAAAGAAATATAGACCTATGTGTGTTGGCCTTTTACTGTTAAGTTACCATTATTGCATTTAAAATAGTTTCAGTATCACATTAAAGGCGGAGAGCAAAGTCTTAGCTGTGTTAGGTATTGAATTTTGGCTGTTTGTTTTCAGGTGGGGACAGAAAGATTGAATACAAAAAGTGGTATAAGCCACTAGTTTGGTTCTGGATCTTAGTGGGTTTGGCATATTTTGCAGCAGTCCTCAGCATGATAGGAGACTGGTTAAGAGTCTTGTCCAAGAAGACTAAAGAGGAGGTATGATATGCATTTTATGCATTATTTTTTATTTCTTTTTTTATGACATCATACAGTTTTTTTCTGAGAATAATAAAGCAGTTATTCAGTGTTTTATTTTTTGCATTAATAATTTAAATCCTGTGGTTCCACTTCAATCCATTTCCATTCTAACCAATATGTCATTCTGATGTACAATAATATACAGTAGTTTATCAGTAGCTTTTAATGCTTTTAATGGAAATGAAACCAACATGCACCCGTGATTTAAGTTGTTTTAATGGAATTGACTAATAAAATGTCTATCATCGTCATAATAATTGTATGCCTATTAGTGGCAAGATGAAGCAACTGAACTTGGGCTATCAACTTTGGAATTATTAACCCCAGAGGTTGTGTCACGAAACATTAAGACATAGATTTTTCTAGTCATGTATATTTGGATGTCCATAACGATATTTGGATGTCCATAACGACTGACTGTTTGTATCTCAGGTCGGTGAGTTTAAGGCCCATGCAGCTGAATGGAAGGCGAACGTGCGTGCTGAGCTGCGGGAAACTCGGCGACGCCTCAGTGTAGAGCTCCATGACAAGCTGCAACGTGCTGCCACCATTCGAAGTATGGAACGTCGACGCCTGGGTCTGGAGCAGCGTGCACAATCTCTTGACATGCTCTCTCCAGAGAAAAGAGCCATCTTCTCCAGCTTTGACAGAGGTCGATTCACCACATCCTCACAGGAGAGCATTGATACAAAGCTAAGCAATCTCCGAATGAAGGCAGAGAACTATAATAAACACACAGCCTCAGAGGAAAACATCTTTAATCGCTTTGGCTCTCTCAGTAAGTTGGCCAAGCGCAACAGAAACAAAGACATGCCACCAAATATAGCAGAGAATACAACAAGACTTAGCAGTAACAGCAGCAACAACACACTGGCTGAAGAGAGACAGGAGGCTCATGAAGAGGAGGAACAGGAGGAGGAGGTGACACAGAAAGAGAACAACACCATGTTCACAAATCTGCCACAATACATTGAGCAGAATGAACAGCTGAATGGTTTTGTCCCTGCTCAGGCCAAAGAGAGAGAGAGAGAGAGAATTCTGGTGGAGAGAGAGCATCAGCCATAGACAAGCCAATGAAAATGGGCGGCAAGCGATTCATGAATGCCAGAGAATGTGCCTTTCTGTTTTGTATGCTATGGCTCAACTCATTTAGATGACTCTTGATCAGTGTCTCTTATTCTCATATCACATCTTGGTTTCCAAAAATGTGAGCTATCAGGGATCATTGAATTGCCAGTGAAATCCTATCAACTATAAAGCATGCTGTATTTTTTCTTACTTTTTCAGAATTAATTACTGCTGTTTATAGTGCCAGAGACTGATATAGCAACATTCAAATAGGGGTTGTGACCATGGCTTTCCAGGAGCCATTTCCTTAAAGAGAAACTGCTGATGCTCAGACTCAGTTACTTTGTGTTCTGCTGTATCTGAGACGTACATTTACAGAGATGTTTGGCTGTAAACTCTATTTCAGAAGGTCAAACTGCAGACTTTGACTTAAACAGTGAAACTTTGATATGAACTGTTTCTGTGCTGTTTCTTGTTGATCATTTGCCAATATTCCAACAATAAACAAGATTACAGATAGAGATATAAAATCTATTTGTGAACTTATGATCCATGTCTGTCAGAATATTCCATGCCAACATGATGAATTTCCATGTAAATGCAAATGAATCATCCACCCACCTATTTGATTCAATAACCTGATAGACCAGAAAAAACATCTTCTACTTTGTTTAGATTTAGAGCTTTTGGTATAGTCGCCATTATCTAGAGACATTTTCTGAACATTTATTGCATTAAATTCTCTTGTTAAAAGGACCCTATAAAATGAACTTTGTTGTGTTAGAAATATTCTCATATGTGATGAGCTCACAATTATTTGAAAATAATGAAATAATACTTTTTATTAAAAAAATAAAAATAAAAAATCAGAATAGAAGGCACAGGCTCCCCGTGACCCGAGAATAGTTCTGATAAGCGGTAGAAAATGAATGAATGAATGAATGAATGAAATCAGAATAGAACATTTATCATTTACCCTAATTTATTTTCAGTAATTTCAGTGGAGTTTTCAGCATATACTTTGTCATCTTCAATGTGCATGAAGCCCAAAATATTACAATGCATTTGTGGTAGGGATGTACCGATACCACTTTTTCTCTTCCGATCCGATTCCGATACCAGAGTTTGCCAGTATCGGCCGATACCGATCCGATACCTGTGTTCTTTTCTACCTTTAAAACTAAAGAATGTATACAACTCGTTTAGTTATTAAGATTTATTTGTTTCTGGCAAAGAAATACAAAAATGCCCATTACTGGAAGAAAAATGAAAACACAAGAAACCTTAAAAAAGTATGAATGCAGTAGCAAACAGTACTTTTAACAGTTAGTGGTATAACAACTTAAACCATATATACTGCAATTATTAAATTCAATTATTTTCTGAAGAAAAGGCAATATTTTAAAGTGAATCTTATATTAGAACTCTTGAAACACAATGCAAAATGTATTAAACAGTAAACCTTGCACCCAAATGAGCGACATGTTTAACGCGCTGAGGTAAATGGAAAGGGTGCCTGCTAAACCTGCTAAATAGGCTGTGCAACATATTTCCTATAGAATTTATTATATTTATTTACATTAATGTAATTTAATATATAAGTGTATTTTTCTTATAAGTTCAAGCAATAGTTAGTTAATTGACATTATTCAACCACCGCGGGCATGGGCGCCCATGGATTTCAGGAAGCAGGAGTGTGGTCAATGTAAAACGAGTTTAATTTATTAGGGCATTCCTCAAGTGGAATGGATTCGACTGGTGGCGCTCTGAAAAGTGCGATACGCATGACCACGGGTATCGGATTTGGATTGGTCACGCACCACCGATACCCGATTCACTCAAAATGCTTGGATCGGCGCCGATACCGATCCAAAATATTGGATCGGTACATCCCTAATTTGTGGGCTATGTAATGAATCATGTCATAAACCTACTCTTTCCTTAGATGCTGAATTATCCAAAAAACAATGATACCTTATACAGGCCTCTGATATGAATGTAGTCATTGAATACCTGAAACCGAATGACAACTTGAAATAATTGAACAGCACTCACTTAGAATTGTAATTAATCCATTCATCCAACTTTCATTACTATGTTAGCAAAAAAGAATGAAACCCTAGGAATAGTTAGATTTAATGGAACAGCTGCTTTCAGAGATAAAGAGTGAAAAGATTTAGTCATGTTTTAATTGTTTTGGTCTTTTTAATAATATAAAACAAAGTAGCTGTCTTAAGTCAAGCAGCTCAAATACATATAATAGCCATTAGTGTGAAAATAAACACGATACTGCATGTGCTCAGTGATACAAGTCCTACCAATGACAGTAAGTACCTTCAATTGTCATGCTGAGTACATTACAATCCCCTGCAAAAAACAGATAGCCTTAGTGCTCACTACAACACCCTTTTTGGAAAGTCTGTAATATTTTTTATTGATTTTTGAGTAAACATGTTTAATGATTTTTTTAAGTCATTAGCTAGCCTATGATCCTGCTTGATGTACCATTTTTTAAGATATTCTTTAAACAATATAAAAATAATGGCCCCGTGCTGGTTTCCACAAACACATGCACATATAAATAACAGTCTAATTATAGCCTAATTACAGTGAATTTAAGGAATTTTGCAAAATTGTACCATTATTATTTCCAGAATGACTAGTTAGGACACTTTCATTCTTCTTGGTGTAAGTAAATTAATGTATTGTTGCAACCACTAGAGGGCCAAGAGGTACAAAAAAGAAAGTGTATAGTGTCTGTAAAATGACTGGTGAAAACACAGAACAGAGCCATATACACCATATATCAATATCAATAGAACATCAATAGAACATAAAAAATCATCAATAGAACATAAAAAAAAAAATAAAAAATAGTCTTTAGGTAGAGAACCAATAACTATAGCGTGATGACTGTGGAGTATAAAGAAAGTGTCAAGGAAAGTTTTTTCTTGACAAATAATCGCAAATAAATGGATTTTGTGCCTGTGTGTAAGACTGGTACTAAGTCTGGTAGCTATCATATACAGAGCTTAGCTGACACAGCTAACTGACCCAAGACATTAATTCTATCATGTAATATAAAAGAAAGATATTTATATAGTTCAGGATGTTCAGTACAGTTCCTCATTAAATTACAGTAGTACTGTTATATTTCCCTGTCAGTCATGACTTAACTGAGGTGCAGTACAGCAGACTGTATAGGCACAAGGATTGTGAATTTCCTGTTACAGATGTGCTATACTGCATATTCAGTACACCATGAGTTTCTATTAAAAGGAGAATAGAAAGAGAAGGAAATGCTTTGGTGACAAAAACAGCACCTAAATGTGGCAATGGGAACAGTACTGCCTCTATGGAACAATTCTGTCAACTGAAAGGAAATAGCGTCAAAGGAAAGGGCAGAGTTTAGTGTTAAAAGAAGGGTAGGGTTAGAGTTGGTTTTGTAGGACAGAGAAAGGGCATTGTTGATGAATAGTGTTATGAATTATAAACAGATAAATGGCCTTCTTATGACCCAGTTAGATCATTACCCAAGATTTCTGGCATGAAATCCTAAAAAACACAGTAATTTTGGCTCACTGTACAAGTTTGGCAAGTAAGTTGGCATTTTCTGTACCAATAACATTTAACAAAAACAAAAATAAGTCCTAATTACAACAACAATGGTTCTCTTACATAATAAGAGATTGCAATTAAGCAGAGAGAAAAAAGAAACCTATTGCCACTTTAATAAACAAGAAAGCTTTCAACATTGCTGACTCAGCTAATTTCTAAAAGCTTCTCTGGCAGCGATCAGCCCTCCAATATCCCCATATATTAAGGACAAAGATGAAGTAATCTGCAAATTGAGAGCAGCAAGACGATAACTTCAAGGGCAATGTGAAGGATAGAAGAACACCAGACAGAATGCAAAGTAGACTACAATAGCAGAGACATTTTAAGATTTATAGAAAATCTACACAGAAAAAAATGATGTAACTTGGAAGCCTATATCCATCCATTCCAACATACATTGCCAGCAGAATGATCTAAAGCCAAACAAAATCCTCTCAATCTCTTTGTATGTCATTCAGTGTCTGATTTGTGTGGACAAAATTGACTGTTTTGGCAAACATTATAAGGAGTTTTCTATCTCTCTCTCTCTCTCTCTCTCTCTCTCTCTCTCTCGCTCTCTCTCTGTCGAGCTATATTGCCGCCCCCACGCTCCCAGTATTCCAAGTTCCTGGGCTGATCATCTCTTCCTACGGAGCTACTTCATCAAACCTGATGTTCTACCCCTGGTTGGAGTCTCGTCGCCCGGTGGTCAACCTGCCCAAGGACTCATGGGATTGTTGTGGATGGGGCTGCCCGGAGACTGTCATGCCTTCTTTGAACCAATGTTGCATCAGTTAGCTGTATGGTCTGGTCTTTATCAGCAATAATTTGAAGATTTTCACAGAAAGGAATTAGTGTTAGGTCTGTGGTGAGCTCAGAGTTTGCGCTGACCCATTAGGTCCTCAGGAGCTCTCGGTTGCACTATTATAAACTGTTGTAGAAATGACATTATTTACATTTTCATTATTTACTGTCCAGTGTCACTCAAATGAGGATGAGGTTCCCGTCTGAGCCTGGTTCCTCTCAAGGTTTCTTCCTCACATCATCTCAGGGAGTTTTTCCTTGCGGCCGTCATCTCCGGCTTGCTCATTATGGATAGATAGATAGTATTTTAAATTTTGATTTTATATTTTAAAACAAATTTTAATCTTTAAATGTATGTATGCATACATGTATGTATGTATTTATTTGTATTCGTTTTTCTCTCTTCTGTTTCTATACTTCTGCAAAGCTGCTTTGAGACAACGTGAATTGTTAAAAGCGCTATACAAATAAATTGAATTGAATTCAAAAAGGAAAAGATTGTGATGTGTTCAATGATGTGTTCCTTCTATGTTTTCATAAACACACAGGAAAATTGTTGTGGATTTTGAATGATGAATGGACAAGGCAGATATTGATCCTGTTTGGAAGGTATTATCTGTTGCATTCTGAAAGAACCAAGATAAATCAGTGAGAAGGTCTAATACTCCTACAACACATGTCTGCAGACAATGATGAGGAAATGGAATGGTGTTTAGCTGCAATATCTATTAATGTTTATGTTTTTAAGGTATACAGATACAGTGCACCACCCATTTATTGCTCTTTTGACACACATATGTGTTCAACTGGTTAACAAACTCTTTCTGATGATATAATAATATTTCCTCACTGTTAATATAACAGTGATACAATAAAATGCTGATATGATATGATAATATAAATAGTTTTCGAGAGAATCATATGTCTGCATAAATTTAAAAAAAAGAATATGAAAATACAATTTTTTTTAAGTGCCTACTAAGAAAAGTGTAAAATTGGGAAAAATAAAGGACATCTGTATGTGTTAAGCAAATATTTAATAAACAAAAGTTACCATTACTTCTATTACTCATTCAGTTTGTGCCTTCAAAGCTGCTCCTAGCTAATGCCTTCCATAGATATTTAAATGACTTTATCATTTAATTGAAGTTATCATTAACATGTGTTATCCTTAAGGAACTATATTCCTGTTTGTCTCCATCTAGCGTTGGAATTGTGAAGAGCAGAATTAATCTTCCAATTAAACTAGCCAATACTTTTAAACAATAACCTTATTTTCAAGACCCCAAGTCGTTTAAACATCTTTATACAAACTCAAATATATGAACATATTTGTAGGCATTTACTGTGAAAAGCCAGAATATTCCAACTGTTTGCAAAGTTCATAATGGATATCAATTTGAAGGTTAATGGGTTCAAAACAAATATGACCACAGAAAATTCAGTACAAAAGAAAGATCACTGGCATTTATAGATACCAAAGCCTTAATAAAAAGACATCTTACAATAAACAGATTGAGTGTGTTTAAAACATGTGACAGTATGCAGACATAGTGTCTGTCTGTATAAACACAATGTCTGCACCTTTTTTCTGTAAAAAAAAAAAGCTAAAGCTTGTCTTCCTGTTGTTTTTTTCTGGTCTCACAGTGACCACAAACTCAATGGGGAGTAGAAGTATAACCACACGTAATGACGCCACTGTGACTGGAAAATTCTTTTCCATAAAAATATATTTATTCATTCTTTTTTCAGTTTTCAGTGCTGCGTAAGTAATTAGAGAATTATGCTCTGGTTATTTTCCAAATTGTCGCCAGAACATTTACTAGCAAGAACACAAACCTAACTGTATGGTTATTTTTATTCATTGATTTATTTGATTAATTAACAGCATCTCTCTCTCTCTCTCTCTCTCTCTCTCTCTCTCTCTCTCTCTCTCTCTCTCTCTCTCTCTCTCTCTCTCTGTGTGTGTGTGTGTGTTTTAAACTAAATATTGCTAGAAGTAAACTTTCTGATCTTTGGATTACTTCAAGTCAGATCAAGTTAGTTCTACTCTAAGATCTTATTTACACTTTAATTACACTTTTTGATTATAAAATGCTACTAATGACCTGTAAAGTCATGAAATTACCTTTTAAAGTTTGGTTTGTTTTGGTTTGATGGGGCTGAGATATTACCTAAGCTATGAAACTGTCTTCTTTTTAATGTTTGAGACGTGAGATGTCCTGATATCCTATTTGGAAATGGTACAAACATAAAGGTTTTTCAACCCATGATCGATGCTACAGGTGTGATTTTGTTTGTAACTTTTTAAAGCTTCAATTTTCTGACAGTACTGATATGGCTTTGAATATAAACAGCTGAGTACTTGGAGCTGATTATTTAAGAAATTAAATGAGTTTTGCACGACAGAACATTTATAGTATTGTACTTTATATAGCTTCATTATGCAAAACACCTCTGCAACTAAGCTGTAAAACTAGATCCATATAAGGAGCTAATTCACCTCCACAGGAACACATCATGCAAATTTCTTTAATGCAGGCAAACAAATGTAAATGCATAAAACAGTTATTAGAAAGTGTCTACACACAGTATATGCAAATAAAATATAGTAAAGGAGCTAGTATAAAAATAATCAAAATATACAAAACACTTTTTCTAATATTTATTACTATTTATGTATTATAGTATTAGTATTTACAGCTATTTCTACTTTGCTTGTAGCTTGTAAGTTTATGCTATACACCTGTTAGTAGCTATTTTATTTGCGTTACTCAATGAAACAGTTTCAGTGGAATTGCAGAATTACATATAATAATAATAATAATAATAATAATAATAATAATAATAATAATAATAATAATAATAATAATAATAATAATGCTTCCTACGGACTAGGCTTACTTTACATTCATCATTGTGGTAGACATTTTTGCATTCTTTTCATCAAACATCAAACAAATTCTTCTTATATCTTCACGAATTCCAGGTAGGGCATATTCAGCAGTTTTAAAAACAGTCAAATATCAAAATGCAAAAAGACAGTAAAATATATTGCTTATATTGCATCAGATCAGAAGGTCATAGAATTTATATTATAATTTGGAATATCTGCTTTACTAAGTGACAAAAAATTATTGTATTAACAGTCATTAGAGGAGGATAAAGCCATTACAGAAACAGCCCGAGATAACTGATGCCGACACACCGTATAAACCCTTAGTATCTCTGCCTTGGCACTTTCAGTGTTTAAACAATACACAATTGGATCTAATACACTATTAATTGTTGTGGTTGCAACAAACACTGTGTAGCAGTTTCTTTGTTGTTGGACAAATTCACAATTGTTGTTTTTATTTTCCAACAACCTAATGACAATCATGACAACCTGGTAGGGGGTGAAAGAAACCATGTATACAACCAAGAGAATGCAGAGCAGATTTCGGATCTTCACACGCTCGCTAGTCGATGTGGATGCACTTCTTTTGAGAGACATCATGATCTGGTGAAAACAAAAAACCATCAGGAACAATGGGACAAGAAAGGACAGTGCAACCCGAATTATAGCCACGTTGGCACTGCGTGAGTCCATAGGTATCTTCACCTTACACAGTTGACTGGAAGAGAATTCCTGCAGTTTGTATGTGTATGCCAGCAGGCCAATGTGCACAGAGATCTCTATGAGCCATACAAACATGCTCACAAAGGCTGCTGTTTGCACCGTATGCACTCTGGCAAAGTACAGAGGAAATACCACAGCAAGGTAGCGGTCCATAGAGATACAGCAAAGTAATCCTGAACCCACATAGAAACTGTTGTACATGATCACTGCGATGAGGCTGCAGAGGGTATCGTTCACCGGCTGATCCATAGCAATCATGATCCATACAGGCAAGGTGATGATATATAACAAATCAGATATAGACAGATTGACCAAATAGACTCCCAGGCTGTTTCCCTTTTGCATTTGCACCCATGCTACATACAATGACAAACAGTTACCTGGAAGTCCAATGATGAAAAAGGTAGAGTAAACAGCTGGGTACATGGAGACAGCCACTGTATCACTGTATGTACAAGAATAGTTTTTGCTGATGGATTCATTTTCATCCATGCTTGCTTCATGGAAGTTTCATTAAAAAGGCTGTAGGCATGTATTTATCACAGTGTTTCCGGTATGAGTAGGTGTTCCAGACATATGCAAATTTAGTTAATGCAAATACAGCCTGTCACATCATGCACATAAAGTTCTTTCTAAGAAAAACTTCCTATGAAATGGAATGTGCTTTTTTCTCTCCAGAACTAACTGATTGCGCAATGGCACAATATATTGCTCAGGGAATAACAGAAATTAATGTTGTCATATATGAATGAATCCCTTTGGGACATACTGACATACTGGAGGAGCTGGAGGAGAAGCATTCCTGTCAATGCAGAAGCTTTACTTTTGTTTCTTATACATTTGCATTTGCTAGATTGGCAGCTGATATATGATATATTTATACTCATATATGGTACGGTACACTTGTGAACTGGTAACAAAAATAAATTCCTTACAGACATTGCAAAAGAGACTTTTATTGTTTTCAAAAATCAAACCTAAGCGGTTACACATACACAGCTCTTTTTCCAACCTGCTTCACAACAAGACGAATAAATGAGAATTCATTAGTAAATACATTTTCAAACAACTAAAATCCATATTCTATAGTATACATAACATTATGACTTAATGTTCCTTTAGGGAAGGAAACTTCCATAAACAATAAGGCTCATAACATATTAACATATTAAATGGGTGGTGCATGGGTCAACACAAGGTCAACACAAAACAGCAGTACTGCTAGAAACAAACCTCTAACAGACTGCCTTGTATGGTAGCTGTTTATTCACTGTTTACAAGTACATAGAAGTGCTGTTACATATACATGTAAATGCTTGAGTATATCCAGAACACTCAGCTGGTTATTGATTATAATCATTTGTGCCTGAAACATGCAGTATAGTGCTGATTTCTACCCCTACATTTGTTAACTGGCTAATGTAAAACACACGCACACACACACCCACACACACCCACACACACACACACACACACACAAACACGTACACACACACAAACAATATGCACATATTTCAGCTCTACAAAACACCTGTTTTTATTTGATCATTCCTTGTTGCTATAACAGAACGTTGTAACGTGGTGGCCACTGACCCAGTTGAGCTCCTTCTTCTTTTATAGATATCACTGACTTTCCTCTTGAAGTATTGGCCACTGCATACATAAAGCAGTGGATTAAGACAGCTGTTCAAAAATGCTAAGTATGTGGTAAATTGGGTTCCGACATCTAAGATATGATCCCAGGCGTCCAAATCCAGGATGTTAAGGTCACAAAGTATAACCAGGGAGGTGAAAATATGGAACGGAGCCCAACAAATAAAGAAAAACAGGGTCACAGCAGATACTAGCACTGTGGCCTTTCTGTCATTTGTATTCTGTGGAAAAACACCATCCATTCTTTTCTGAAGGACCCACAAAATATTACAACTACAGAAGACAATCACCAGGAGAGGAAGAGCAAAGCCCAGCAGGACCAGTTGAAGATGGTGGGCAAGTTTCCAGGAGTCAAAAGGGTAATGAATAATGCAGGCTTCTGCCTGAAAACTTGGGATGTACTGCACGCTCCTGAAAGCAGCAGTGGGTATGCCCATGATCACTCCAAAAAGCCAGAGACAAAAGCAAATGACCTTTGCATTTCGTCTTCTCCTTAGCCATCTGGCTTTCATAATAAGCACTAGTGCAAGGTAACGATCTAAGTTCACCATCACCAGCATGTAAATGCTAGCATACATGTTAACAATAATGGAGAGATTGACAACTTTACACAGAAACTCTCCGTATGGCCAGTAGAAGTGATTGAGGATGTTCATGGCCCAAAATGGTAAACAGGCCAGCAGGATTAGGTCAGCTAGAGCCAGGTTTCCCAGATAGATCTCAGGCACAGTCCACTTTCCCCTCTGGAAGAAGAACACGAACAATACAAAAGCATTGCCCAGAATCCCAGCCAAACACACAATAAATATGTACGGAGGAACAATAGCATGAACAATATGCCAGTCTGATGAGTTGAACATTGCAGGTGGTGCAAGTGTGGAATTTTGAAGCTGGATAGTTGCTTCATGTTCTCCTTGATCCATTCCTTAAAAATAAAAATGTAATTTTGAAAAAGAACCATACTGCATTATTTTGTATTGAAACTTGTCAGAAAAACCTACCTTACAAGTCAGTTTTTGTCCTTTTTAAATGAATACTTATAAAACTATTAATGTAATCCACACTGCTGGGAAGGAGTGTTCCTTGATTTCTCTCAGTGCAAAGCTCTTCTTGAATCTTGAGCAGGGAACGCACATCATAGTGTACATAACCACATTCCTCTCCTCCCACAAGCCTTGAGTGATTAATCTTGTTTATATTTTCAAAATTTGCACCCTGAAAAACTGATAAAATCACACACAGAAATCGTAGTTGTGTAATAAATGTTTCTGCTGACCTTCTGTATAACTTTATATATCTGCAGTATATGTATATGCTGTATATGTGTATTTGGTATGTATATACACTTTATAGTATACTTATGGTTCTGTTTTGCTATGTGGGACATTTTGCTCATTGGTCCCACTTGGTTTTGGGTACATTTGTATGATGAATCATTTATATCCGTGTGGGAGTTGTCTCTTTCATAATGATAGTGCCTCCATTCTTGTGGTCTAATTTTCATTCTTTAATGAGGACAAATAGTGTGAATCATATAGTTACCTTTTCACAAACCCCAATGACAAACACATGAGAGAATTCAGACCGATATGTTACCTTAGTATCTTACTAAGACACTTTATCTCATTTTATCTTTAAATATATCATATCTATCATATCATAATATGTCTAAATATCTTGAAATAAATGTCACAATATGTCCATCTATCTATCTATCTATCTATCTATCTATCTATCTATCTATCTATCTATCTATCTATCTATCTATCTATCTATCTATCTATCATTCTTGTATAAAATAATCTAATTTGTCACACAAGTATGTCACACATAAAGACATTTTTGAAAAGCTTTATTTGCACTCAGCAATAAGATGGTTAAATGTATTTATATTAGAGCCATTCATTACAGCACCTGGGAGAAAAAAAATCTAAAAAGCACATAAGCATAAACAGCTGTATTGGCACCACAAGAGTTCCAAATTTAAAAAAGAAAACTTCATTTTGGATGAAGAACACAGAACAAAACAAATTGTGTCTGTATACAATATCTAATGAACATACAATAAGCTCTGATAGTCTGCCAACCATCTAACATTCACATAACAGCAGGGGTCACTGTAGATTCAGCTCATCTGTCAGGTTACACTCTTGCACACTGTATATCTTAGACTGGAGTTGATTTTGTGAGCTGGATAGACTCGCCAACGCCCCCAGTTCAGAATCTGAACAAATACTCCTTTAGCCCTTTGCCTGAAGTGTTTTCCTACTATCACATAGAGAAAAGGGTTGAGTGAGCTGTTGCTGTAACCAAGATAAGTAGAGAGCTGTGTACCTATGTCCAGACTGTGTCCCCAGAGGCAACCAGATATGACATTAAAATAATATAATGTGTCGAGGAATATAAAAATCTGAAAGGGCAGCCAGCAGAGAATGAATACTGACAGAACAACAAGCACCAAAAGTGTCGCCTTCCTTTCTGTTTTCACAGCTGAACACCTCCTCACCTGTTTGTCACTCAGAATTATAATGATATGGTAGCTACAGTAAGACACAAGGGGTACAGGAACCAGAAAACCCACCACATTCACCGTCATGTTGTAACGCAGTCTCCACCCATCATGAGGGTAATCCATATAGCATGCCTCTGTCTCAAATTCAGGGAAAAACTCCACTGAGCGAAACAACAAGGCTGGAAGGCTGAGCAAAAATCCTGTGAGCCAAATAGCCACACAGATAGCCTTGGCATGGCTGGTGCCTTTCCGTCTCCCCATAGACATAGGCCTTGTCAGAACTAGGTACCTGTCCAAACTAACCAGCATGAGGAACAGCACACTGCAGTAGTAGTTCATACCAATTATGAGGCTGACCGCTTGGCACATGGGCTGTCCAAAGTACCAGTTGAACTTGTGAATTATAGTGATGACCCAGAAGGGAAGGCAGCACACCATGAGGAGATCAGCAGCAGCAAGGTTTCCCAGATAGATGTCCGCCACAGAGCAGTGGCCTTTCTGAATGCAAAACACACCAAGGACAAAGGCATTGCCAAATGCACCCAGCACACAGATGATAGACATGTAGGTCGGCTGTATGGAATAGACCCATTCCCAAGCCTCTGTGTGGTTACATTGCAACAGCTCCCAGTCTGAGAGTGCCAGTGATGGAACAGTAGTCATGTTGAAAATCATCAAAAAGGCCGCTCCAGGGACTGGATACACTGAGAAAAAGTGTTGTGTTATGAATGCTGTTTGGAGAGTCGATAGTAAGAGGTAGTAAAAAAAAGATGGTGTAGTGAGAATAGCAGCCAAAAAGACTTTGAAAGGCAGAGCAGAGTGAGGCAGCCCCCTTTATTAGAGAGAGGACAAAGATTATGCTTGGTTGCTAATGGAGCTAATGAACTCTATAAATAAATGATGCTGTGATGAACATCAAATGGAGGCAACAGATGGTCGATCTTATCTGCTTGATTTCACACTGGGATAACTGCCTTGTTCTGCGTGCCATGCACCTTTTACATGAGGCATGACAAATGAGTATTAAATGACCTATAAATATCATGTGATCTGTGTTACTTGTATGTCTCTTTTGTAACAATAAGTTATATCGTGTGTTCTGGCGATTTCTCTAAATAAGATGTTTACCTGGGAATTTAGCACTTAGCTAGCCACTGTTATGAATCACATAAAACTGTGAATACTATTACTTGTGCAAAATATTTAACTTCCATGACTTTAAGCTGTGTTGTGCTGGAATATGAATTTCTATTTCTTTATTTAATACTTTGGCTGGAATTGCTACTGGTATTTTTGGTATAAAACGGTAACATATACTTTCAGATTATAATTACAAGACTGAGATTGGTGTTTACAAATCATTCCCTTTTCTGAAAGCAAAAGAAATATGTTCCATGTTGCTTACAGACTACCAGTACTTACCTACACAAACTGATGATAAAGTTTTGTTTATTGCTAAGGGTGTCTTTGTGGTTGTGTGTGGGTGAAACTACTTACCAGCATCTGCTGTAACAGCATGTCTCACAGGCAACAGCCTTAGGGAAAACATAACCCACACCACTTTTTCCACAAGTGGCGAGACTGTGACACATGACTCAGTGTGACCCACCCTTTATTGTCTGGAAAAATACTTTGAAGACTTTGACTAATGTAGTCTTCACATATTCAGTCCAGAACTGTTTCAGACGCCACTATGATTTTACCACTGTAGTTTACAAACAAGACTATTTCACTATTTCTCCTGAAAATACAATAATTTGAAAACTACATTATACTTATAATTATACAGTTATTTTTTAACCCTGTACATTGGTAACCGGTACAGTTGTTACCTCTTTGTTGTACATGAATACACCCATTCACATATAACACATATTTAAGCAGACTAGAAATCACATATTATATAATTTATTTATGACACTCACACATATACAGAGTAGTTTTATAAGATATATTAAAATGAATTATTATTATTATTATATTGTTGTTGTTGTTAATGAAGTCCATAATTCTGAGCTATCAACTATCAACAACTACTTACATTTACATTTACAGTACATTTACACTTACAGCATTTGGCAGATGACCTTATCCAGAGCGACATACTACTTAATTAAATTAATAACAAAAAACCTTTATTCAGTGTATATGTATTGTTTCAGAAAAAAAAATACAAAACAGAAATTATTTTTAATTGTTATAGAAGTCCCCATATGAAAATGAAATATATCTGAATATTGCATAAACAGTGTTAATTACTGCCATCTCTTAACTAGCCTAATTATTAATTACACTAATATAAATCTTAATTATACGTGGTATTGCTGCAACTGCATTTGGTACATAAACACATGCAATAGTACAATAATACAATGATATGCTGTATAACACAAACACATACAAAGGCTGTAATACATCTTGAAATTTCTTTGAGAAATATAAATTAACAACATTTACCTAACTCAGGACAATAAAACAGTGTTGGTCTCAGGCACTGGTTATCTGTTTGAAAAGCAAATATTTATTAATATTTTATTAATCATGCAAATGTTTTCCGTGTTGATGACTGGAGCTCCTTCACTTTCTTTCTGAAGTTTTTGCCAACTATCACATAGAGGATTGGATTTAACACGCTGTTGCTCAATGCCAAATATGTGAATATTTGGTTACAGATATCCAGGACATTTTGTAGTGTACACCCACTTAATATTTTATATCTTATAAGGATATCTAAAATGGTTACCAGGTGAAAAGGAATCCAACACAGCAGAAAAGCCAGAAGAACAGCTAGCACCAGCACCGTGGCTTTTCTCTCTTTATTTACTGCATTGAACCTCTCCATTACTTTCCAGTGCAATGCTTGTATAATCTTGCAGGTGCAGTAGGAAATGACAGTCACAGGGATGATGAAGCCCAGCAGGACAAGCAGAATGTCACAGACCAGCTCCACCGTTTGGCTGGGGTAGTTCAGTATGCAAGCAGTGACTGAGTACTTGGAGATGTACATTACCTCCCTGAATTTAAGTGTCGGGACACTCAGGATGATACCCAGAATCCACACAGCCAAGCAGCTCAGCTTGGCGTACCAGGGCCGCCGCATTCTGCCATAAGTCAGTGCAAACACCAGAGCCAGGTAGCGGTCCACGCTCACCAATACCAGGAAGTAGATGCTGCAGTACATGTTCATTTTGATGCCCGTGTTTACCAAACAACACATCAGCGAGCCAAACTGCCATTCGAAACCACTTGCCACATTGATGGCCCAGAAAGGTAGGCAAGATGTCAGAAGGAGGTCAGCTGCAGCCAGGTTCCCCAGGTATATCTCTGCCACAGAACAGGCTTTCTTATGCAGGAAAAATACTAGCAGGACAAAGACATTTCCCAGGATTCCTAGCACACAGATTATAAACATGTATATTGGCTGCATGGTGTACAACCAGTCCCATGCCTCTGGTTCAGGACATAGGCTATGATTTGTGAGATTGGTGGGAAAGGGTAGGGGTGTTGTTCCTGGGATGTCCGTCTCCATTTGGTAGCTGTCAAGAGAGTTTTTCTTGTGATTTTTCTTTTTTAAATTAGCTAGTCTCATATTAATTTAACACAACATACAGTATATTCAAATAACGGATGGTTCTAACTTATAAACACCAGTTCTATAATACTCTGTTCATAAACTTCATAATCACAGTTCTGGAGAAAAATCTCTTCTAGTTGAAATAAACTGATTAACAATCTCTGTAGAAACTAGTAAAAAAGCGGTGAAGGAAAAGTAGAATCGGCAAATTACATTTATACAGAATTGTAAAATAATAGTTTTAACCTTATATACAAGTATGTAAGCAGTGGAGATCAGAAATGTCATTTCTATGTCCTGGAATGGCCAGAGATTGCTGAAGTAAGCTCAATTATTCATTTACTATTTTTTAAAACAGAACTGGGTGGAATTGTTCACAAAACAAAAGCGGCAGCATTATTAAAATATTAATTCTTAACAGAATCATTATTTTGTATTTTAGAGAGCAGAAACATTCAATATTTTGTAGGCTACTTTGTCAGTCTTTATAGTTATTTAACAAGACTTCAAGTTTGCTTAGTGTTGATGGAAATGATTCACTTTAAGATACAACCTAATATTATGATACAAATCAATATTTTCTTACTAAAACAATGATTATTTAATCCTTAGCACAATATACCTATAGGGATTAACTTCTTACGTCTTTATTTCATTCAAGGCTAAAGGACAGACAAAAGATGTACGCACCTCATCGGAATGGGATGGCTCCTAAAATCAATCCAGATTTGCTGTTTTCCTCTGACAATTTGCCTCCACTTTCCCTCCCTCTCTACTGAGCAAACCACATGTCTGACTGCTTTAAAACAGAGCGAGCTGGATCTTAAATCAGTCATTCCAAACTTTTTCCCTCCTCTTCTCTTTTTTCCCCCCAGTTTCCTGGACCAAAGAAGAAAAAAATTTCTATTCCTCAGAAGCCAAATATAGTCAAATGTTTTTATTCAAAGTCTATATTTCTTTACTTTATTTGATGATTATAAAAGATTAATTGTATAATGGCTTAAGTCTATTTTAATTTATGACTCTGAAGCAAAATGTTTAGATATCCACCAACGCTCCAACTGTTGCAAACATAAATATTTATGTGATGAAAAAGAGGTTGGTTGAGATGATGTTTTGTACAAATTAATGCTGAACTTTAAGGGAAATCACAGGGAAAATTGTGGATAGAGATAAAAAAGTAAACTTGGATGATGTAAGGAACAGATGATGAACCTGGAGAATACAATTTTTAAAAAAGAATTATACTGTTTTACCACAGATCATGGCAAGTGCCTCACACATGGGTTGAATAAAGCAAATAGTTCATTCTGAATAGAAGATATATTGCATGAATAAGTTGTTTTACCTCCTCAAAATGGTGTGATTTGGAACAATTTTATTACAGTGTACCTATAGTTTAATAGCAGCCTTTACTACTCTCCAATACTTACCATTAAAAAAAGTAATTGTTTGGGGAATCGACTCGCTTGGCTTTTCACTTACACAGAACGCTTATCGTTGTCATAATTGACCACAAAGTTTGTGTGTGACCACTTAACTGTCTTTGAGTTGTACACATATTGTGTGTATCCAGCTAATTGCCATTATCGACCAGTTATTATAGCTTAGTACTCATTGTCCTTATGTTTGTGTAAAAGCATTCTCTCAGATTTCCCTTATGAGGCTTCTCTCTATAGTTTCTACTGAGAAAAATGCATTAAACCTCTAATTAAAGTACATTTACAGTAGCTGTCAAGTGCACTCTGTGATTTTATGACCATATACTGTATACATGTGCCTATGCACCACAATGTGCTGTTTAATGCTTAACTACTTTGCCCTAAGTCTTATCTTGTTTTATGTCTATTTGCTTACAATCTAAACCTTTGCCCATTCCTTTTTTTTTTTTGGAATATTTGTTTATGCCATATGGATTGATCAACACTACGAAAATTTTTCCAAGTTTGTGAACAGAGACATGGTTGAAATTTTGTAACTACATTCACAAATGGAAATATATATTTATTAAAAAAATTAAAATGCATGCCCACTTCCATCTGCCTTAAATAGCTTTCTCATATGCCACAAAGTGGATGTATGAATCCAAAGTGTATGTGGTCATTGCCAATAAACCCAATGTCTTTAATAGTTCAAGGAAGCCAACTAGCTTTTCATTATCTATAATGATTTCAGTAAACACTCATAATACCCAGAAAATCAAGATGAGCACTGTTTTTTCCTGATTAAATTTACCATGTCCTACTGCTTGGATTATAAGAATACCAAAGTCAAAGCCCTTTTACACCTAACTGACCAGATTCTGTTCTGTTGTGGCATTTCCACAGGATGAAAAGATAAAACCCACAAATGTAGGATTTCACAATTCCACCAGAATGTACAGATGATAAAACCAATGTTCAACCAATTGTTCATGGTCATGATGTGTAAGCACATACAGAATAAAAGAAAATAATAAAGTTTCGTAGTAGGACCAGAACAGCTCCAATTCATTGGCATAGACTGTACAAATCTTTAGAACAATATAGATGTATTGTAAAAAAAGAACCAGCCTTGTGTGTGTAATGTCCAGATGAACTGGCTTGCTTCTGACCCAAAATGCCCATTACTTAGCTTATAGTTTTCACTCTTGCATGCACTATTGCTTGGAAATTGTAATTAAAGCACTTTAAATGAAGGTAAATTTATAGACTTTGTTGGGTACATATTCATGCAAACTATTTATTTTCCCTGCTTAAGCACATACACTCCAGTGGCACAGTTGAAGCTTGTATTTGTAATCATTTGGAGGTTCCTGGTGATATTCAGTTCATATTAATTACATTTTATTTGTCACAAAGCAGATTTACAGTAATATAAAAATTCATATTAATTATGTAAAAGGTTTAAGATTTTAATTTATATTTAGATCTAATATGCAAGTTAGAGGCTACAAAGGCAGGGGAAAATTCCCTGAGATGATGTGAGGAAGAAACCTTGGGAGGAGCCTGATATTTCACTGGTTATACCGACTGTTTCTTTTAAAAAAATGAGTTTAATTAAATTTGTGAAATATTAATTCTGTCATATTCAGTTGTCACCTTACACTTACCAGTGTGGCATTGTAGCCAGAGACTGTCTTTAAAACACTTAGTACAAGGTAGGAACACACCACTGAATGGGATGCCAGTCCAACACAGGTCCAACCCACAGATAAATAAAGAATATGCAACACTTCACAAATCTAGTAAGCCACAAAGCCATCAAGCCCCCAACCCTGGAGCTATGAGGCTACCCACTGCACCACTGTGGTGCCTATAATTGTAATAATTATACTATATACAGTTACTCTTTGAACGCAGATGCAGTGGTATTGATAATTAGATTTCTCTCTTACCCAGGAAATGGTATACTCTCAACTGCTTCACATTATCTCTAAATGTGCATAGAACATTATTAGCTGTTTCTTAGCTTTACATTTACTTATTTATTTTTCTGGCCATTTTGTATGTTTTGGCTGTGGCCATATGGTGCTTATGCGTAGTACAGAAGAGAACATAAATCTTTCTAGGCCAGTGACGTAACAACCATTAACAGGTTAATATGTTTTGTTTGCATACTGTGACCTGACACTTTTATGTTATTGTCAGGCAGGAAGTAAACACTTGACTTAGTGACTCTTAGTGATAGGAAAACAAATATGAAACAATAGTACTCAAACAACGAAGGCACATTTTTCCTTTTCATTTAAGTGAAGGACACACACATAGTATGTGTGTTTTTTGATAAATCTGTATATTTGCTGTGGAACCCCACACCACCAGAAATTGGTCTATTCTGCATCCAAATATAGCAGACATGGTGTCTGTGTGTCCACCAGAAGTATATTTTTAAAATTTTGGTCTTAAAACATCTAGCAAATGATGGCTAGTTAGCTCTGGTAAGCTTTATGAGACAGCAGAACTTTCCATTCCAAACAGTCAACTGTCCCCACATTTACACATGAAACCTCAGATGGTTGCACTTTCCAAACATGATGACGCACGGCTAAGCGTAAGTATGTCTACATAAGCCAGAAAATGTACAAACTTGAAAAAACAAAGATGTAAAGCAATTATTTGTCTGTACTGAATCGGAATATTTCTGAATCGAAAGCCTAAAAGATGCATAACTACAACCTTCCATAGATACTGTATATGTTCAGTGCTGCAGTTATTTCAAGTGTTTTATTTAAAAGGTAACTCAGATAGACTGCATTTCTGTCTGAAGTAAGATGGTTGCTTTGTTATTGTGTGTCTGAACACAAATTATGGATCGACTAAACCTCACTAATTCTCTCAGCTTTCTAGACATCACCACTGAGGTGAGTTACGGTATAGGGCTTTGCTAAATGCTGCCACAAGGGAAGGCAGAACAAAAATCAGCTACATGGATATAACAACATCCAGAAGTAGAACAGCTCTGGAGAACAGACTATCCCAGCACTATATGAGCTGTTGGCCAATGACAGAAATCTTTGAAGTTTTTTGATATATGGTAGTATATTACCAATAGCATTTCCATATAAAATATCATAATTACATGTATGTATAGATGTTAAATTAATGCAAAATGTGATTAAGAATACTTGCACAGTATATTCACAGTAATGCATATCCTTCCAAGTATTTAAACGCCGTGCTGAATTAAAGAGCCATATCATGAGTGTATATAAAAAATATTTATTATGATTTTTTACTGAAACACCAAATGTTGAGTTTTGATGTTTTTGTTCATGTAAGCTCAAGACCATGTCACCAGTCCTGATCTTTCTAATGACGACTTTGTCCAAAGTAACAGTAAGAAGTTGTGTAAATAATGCTAGGGACATCATAGTTTACAAAAACGCTGTCCTAATAGCCCAAAGTAGACATTCTGGCTTGTGTCTAAATACATAATCTAAACTAAAACTGAGCCAGAATTCTTGTGGTGTGATGTGAGAAAAATATTACAAAAGTGGCTTTGAGAGCTGTTTAAATTCTTTAGATTTTGCCCCCTCTTGTGGCTAGAATGGTAGAATGGTAATAATTGCACAACATATAAATATAGATTAATAAAACAATTTAGGGTTTCTGTCTCTGTGGAGTTTCCCAGGTTTTCCCTGTGTTTGGGTTATCTGGTGTATTGTCACTGCAACACTGAGCAAGATAAAGCAATTTGATGCGGAAGAATAATTAATCACAAAAAATAAGACATAGTGCAATTTATTACTTTTCTATTCTATTCTAACACAATATCAGTATCACAATAACACATTATTCTAAGTTTTTTGCCAGTGTCCTGTCAGATGAGCTGGGGAATAAAATCAAAGCCAATACAAACTGACAAGATAAAAAAGGTTTTGCTGTGCAAAGCACTCTATTATCAAAGTAAATATAAATTAGTTTTCTTTCATAGGGACAAATCTACTGCTACTTCACATTCTTCATCTCATTAACTATTATTTATATTGTGTGTCACAATGCATAAAATTATGCAGATATGGGGAGCAGCTTTGGGTAATTCTCACATTATGTGATCTCAGTTATTTTAACCTTGGCATAATTGTTGATGCTAAATGGGGTTGTTTGGGCATTTCTACATTTAGTGGTCTCCTTGGATTTTCATGCACAACAGTCCCTAGTGTTTACTCAGAATGGTAATATAAAGAAAAACATTCAAACACCTTGTTAAAGAGATGTCAATAGAGAATGGCCAAACTTGATTGAGCTGACAGAAAGGCAACATATCTCAGATAATCTATACAACTGTGGTGAGCAGAAAAGCATGTCAAAATGCACAACGTAAACTTTGAGGTGTATGGGCTACAACAGCAGATGATGTCAAGTTCCACTGTTATCAGCCAAGACAAGCGTCACAAAGCAAAAGTCTTTTCAATCTGGTTTCATAAACATGACAATGAGTTCAGTGCTCTTCATTCGCCTTCCTAGACACAGGACCTAAATCCAATAGAACACCTTTGGGATGTGTGAAAGTGCACTTGAAAACTCTGCTGAAACTGTGTGATGCAATCATTTCAGCATGGACCAGAATCTGGAAGAAAAGTTTCTAACATATTGTGGAACCCATGCCATGAAGAACTGAGACTGTTTTGAGCGCAAAGGGAAACCCTAGTCAGTATTAGTATTGTGTGCTCAGTGAGTGCAAAGAGCTTTATTTATAGGCTCGATATAGTGTATATTTCATTTGTACATCTACATAAAATATATGTAAAATGTGGATGTTGAAGACTATTCAAATAATTAATGTTATGTCATTTATTACATAAATGTCATTCATTCTCCTCAATGTGCTGTATTGACCGAATTTTTACATTGTAATAAAAGCTGCATATACTGTAAACGGAAGGTTAAATGTTTTTGTTTGTTCACTTTTTTTAGGTCACACTGTAAAACATTGCAAAATAGAATGTCTTTTGCACTGGTTTTGCCCAAATTTATTACCAAACTGAGAAATAAGAGACAGAGTTTGTGCAAAAGGATGTAGAAGTCTAAGATAATCTTTAAGCTCTGACATGTTGAGGCAGTGTGGGTGGATGTCACATGAGAGCAGCAGGGATAAGATAACACTATGAACGGAGACTACAAATAATATAGAACTAAATATCATAGCCTGCCAGTCAGTTACATACATCTCCATCAAAAATTGATATACAGTTTAAACATTTCTAAGAGGTATTCAACGGTAATAAGCTTTTTTTTTTAAAGGTAACCTGCTGTAAATTACATTCTGATTCAATAGTTGTAAAGCATTGCTATGGCTCAGGAGAAACTCCACATTGTTAGTGTAGAAATGAGCTCACAGTATGTGTCTAAAAACACTGACCCACATTAGCATATTGTGTCTGTCTGCACTAAGCTGTCAGGTCGAGGACAGAAAGCGGTGTAACTGCGTATCTCGGCAGGATCTATGTTTTAGTGCACACTGAGGGCTTACGAATATGAAAATCACAAAGGATCATTAATTACTAAGCTAGCAGTCTATTATTCATGAGAATGAAGAATGAATTCATGAGTAAAAACTTGATCAGCAGCTTAGGAACTTAGTGGCCATTTATTACGAGTGAAGCGGTAAATCAATAAGAACAGCCATGGTTTCACAAGTGCATCATTTATTAGGCAAAAGTGGGTTGATTAGCAGGTGGCCTTCAGAAAAGAAATCCTTATAAATCACTATAATTTTCTTAATCATAACTTCCCTTTCAGTACATTATTATTGGAATAATGTTGGGAACATTACATTTCGTTTTTTTACCATAACCGTATAATGTGATTCGGTGAAAGTGCATTTAAAGACAAGATATGTTTAAATACATTACTTTTTCTTGGGCTTGATTACAGACCTGACTATTCTGCTCCAAAAATTTCCCTGGAAGCAGATTAGAGAACCAGAGCTCTGTGGAGGCATTTTAGTTCCCCGTTTATGTACCCCATCCAACCTTCTCCATGGCAACCCATAAAGTAACACTATAATTGAACATAATATGCACTTATGGCTTTTTCCCTGGATAGTTCTCTTCAACCAGAAGAAGTAAAACAGCTGGGTGAATAATAAGAGGGTCAACAGCTAGGGCAACATCTTCTGGAGCTTTCTTTTTCTTGGCTGTAGGAGAGTCACTTCATGTCCTTAATTAGACAGGATTAATCACCATAGCAACAACTGCATAGGAGATTTCAACACAGAAAAGGGACTCTGGGATAAGGTACGTAATGACAGAGGCCTAGAAAAAAGATAATTGATGCAAAAATATTTAAATATCTAGTATTTGAATTCAATCAACTAGACTGTCTTTTAAACATATAGTGTTATACAAAGTAATATAGCTGAATGTTATACAGAATGAAATGTGTAACTAGGAAACATTTTTATACAGAAGAGATTCATCTTTTATCATAACCACTAGAGAAGTGTTGTTATAATGTCTAATACTAATACACAAACCACTTTCTTAGTGTTTGACTGTGTGTGTGTGTGTGTGTGTGTGTGTGTGTGTGTGTGTGTCTGTCCCTTGCTTTCGTTTAATGTTTAAAGATTTGCTGTCCTGTCATCCAAATAATTGAAGAACACTCCTCTTAATTGCTTCTAAGGTCTTCTGGGATACTGAAGAAGGTTCAGCACCTAAAGCCAGTTAATCCATTTGAACATCTTCAGAATAAACAAACACAGCTTACTGAAGTGTAAGCTTTGAAATAACATTGTAGAAGGGAAGGTTTTGTGTGCAAATGTTCATCATGTTTATCATCAAAACCAACACAACATTTCCAATAAAGTTTCTTTAAATGGACAGATCAGAAAGTGAATGCGTAAACCACTCCAACCACCACAATGTTCCCAATAGTGGCAATGATGGCGATCCACAGCCAGATAGCATCAG
The DNA here is from genome assembly GCF_030014155.1 of Tachysurus vachellii. NCBI lineage: Eukaryota > Metazoa > Chordata > Actinopteri > Siluriformes > Bagridae > Tachysurus > Tachysurus vachellii. The sequence goes on from NC_083469.1 coordinate 11,989,457, forward strand.
TGGAGACGCGCTGCTGCTCATCGTGTTGATTCGGAACTAAGGTCATGGGAGCCGCATTCACACTGGCAGATGAGTTGAAGAGAGAATGTTCAGTGCTGTAATCATCGTTGGGTGATGAGTCCATGAATGCTCCTGTCATAACTGGGATCTGTATAAAAAAGGTAAACATTTTCATACCAATAAAATGCTAAAGAAAACTTTAAATTAAGTTCATGTTGTAGTTTGGTACTGGCAGAAAGAATATGCTTTTTAAAAATAAAATATGCAATAGAGAGATAGAATTGTTTCCTATCTACTAAATCAATTCATAAATCTTTGCTATGCTCACTTAGTTAAAAGTCTGTTTAACTCTGAGTGTGATTAACAAGCCAGAACACATTAAGTGAAGGACACATTTTGAGAACCAGTCATTTTATTGGCACGATCTCTCTCCATTTAGAAAATAATACATTTCCCGTGACCATGCTTCCCAAAGCATTTGCATATCCTTATTAAATTGATTATTTAAGCTTACCTCAATCACCTCTCAGAACTACTGGCAAATTGGAACAGATTTTTTATATAACCCTCATGTATATTTTCACACATGCAAAACCTGTGGTTAACATATGCTTAATTAATGTTTATTGAATATTTAAAAAGGAGAAAGTTAAAGTATTTAAGACAATTACAGTATGTTACAATTTACAAGTTACTATTTAAGACAATTACAGCTTGTTACATCTTACAGTAATGTAAGATGTAACAAGCATATATTCATACTGACTATAATTACCGTATGAGTTGAAGTGTCTTCACAAATCTAAAATAGATTTAAGGCATGAAAAGAGATGTAAAGATAAATACAGTAGGAACCATCATTTAACCCGCAGTTTCATAGCATGATGGAAAGAGTCATGAACCTAACTTCGGAGTAACCGGATGACAGGATTAAGGCTAAGTTATGCAAAGACTCTAAAAAGTTTTGTTGGCACACAGTTGGATGACTCATCCTTGAATTGAAATTCATGGCATGAAAGGATGTTAGTGTCCTTTTCAGATTACTTGTAATCTTTTTATAGTTTTATGACTTATGGCTTATATCTTCTATGTTGGGAAAAGAAAAATATAAAGAAAGCAGAGTATATGACTATACATATATGCTATATATTTTTTATTCTATATCTATAACACTATTACTTTTCATCCTGATGTTATAATGATAAAAATAAGCATAGTTTGTTGAAGAGCGATGTGAAATCTAACATTATCTGCAGAACTGTATTACAGAACCACTGAAATGGTCGAGATGTTTCTGCTGGGCCTTAGTAATTACAGGGGGCTTCTTTGGCATAATCTAAATAAGAGCCATTAGAAAAATATATTATGATTATGATGCCACTATTATTTGTAATTGATAGCTAATGTGTTATAGGGACTAAACATGGAAAATGCATTTAAATGTATTGATTTCTGACAACAGTAATTGTTGTAGCCTGGTAGCAGTTGCTGAAGCAGTTCATACCCTCATACCCTCATATACTCATATTTATTCCAAATCAGTATCTATTCATGGCACATGTGATGTTACAAAATACTGAATTGGAAACAGGTTGAGGTAATTGCATTCACTAGTCTGCGGATACAATACATCACGTCTATAAGTGATGCAATAACAAGACAGACCTAGTGATATATATATATATATATATATAAACAATAATAATTCTATTTAAACTGTTCTATTCTGAACTTACATAATGAGGCTGTCTCTGGAGATGGGTGAGTGGGCCAAACAGTAATGGAAGTAATTAAAGCCCTTATGGCCATCCGGATACACCTGAGCAATTATGTAAGAGCGCAGAACCAGACACTGAAATTTCCAATGCTTTTAAGGCTCTCATAATGCATTTACTGGAAGTGGTATCCCACTATTTTGCTCAACATTTGTACTGTTTTCTTAGGCAATGGAGTGTTTCAGATGCTGTATATACTGTATAGTACAAACAGTGAAACACATTATAAACATTTCACTTGTTTATGACTACAATTGTTTGTTGTATTAGATGTAGTAGTAATTCATCTTCATTCAAAGCACAACTGCAATAAAAGTATTGGAAATGATAATTAATTATGAAGAATTATGAAGTTCTAGCAATTTAAGGGGTTCAGCATGGCATTAATAAAGAAGCCATCAAAAGAAAAATAAATATTAAAAATGGTAAATGTCAGCTAACTATATTACTCTAAGGGTTTTCTGATTTTTTAATATTTTTTTACTGTACTAAAATAATAAACTATATTCTACTGATTCTTAAGAACAATTAATTTACATCAGGCTGATTTTATTCATTCACCTTCAGTAACTGATTTATCCTAGTCAGGGATAGATGCAGAAACACACCCTGAATGGGAGACTTCAACATTGCAAGGCACCATGTTATTGGGGATCATTGCTATAGCCAACAATAAAGTCTCTTGTTAATGCAAAATTATACACAGTCATTGCGAATAAAAGATAGACCTTCCCTGAGTTTATTAGCCCATTTGAACTGTTTCATGATAAATTATATAAATATTGTTTTGTCCAAATGTAACTGATGTGCCAAAGTATTCACAATCCATCAAGTACATGCTAACAGGAAAGCAGTGAAATACCTGAGTAAACACAACAAACATTTATCAGCAGGCCCAAATATCATAAAAAATACCAATAATTACATAATATGTGTTGCTAGGATACAGACCCACTAAAATAAACCACTATGTTTGTGCCACTGATAATGGATATAAAAGTAATGGCAGCTTTTCTACACAAAGTAAGAATATTATCTCATTAAAACTAAACAGTGGAAAAGGTGAGGATATGCTCTTTCTATACAATTGTACCTTTTTAAATAATACATGATGAAACTCTGTTTTAAGTGAGTGTGTATTAGATGAACCTCTGACATGAAAATGCTTTTTAGATTTAAAGCCTGTCACTTATTTTTTAATGCACATATTCTACAGAGTCAACCAATAATACACAGGCATACTACTGCTGCTGTTGTCACAGTACATGGACTGATGGATCTTACATGCATCTTACTTCTCCTTCACAGCATCAAGCGCTCTGCCCTTTCTGCATTATTCAGGTATTGGTTCTGTTCCTAATATTAATGAACTGAGCTATAGTTATTTCACTAAGCTGTGGGATTTAATATTGTTTAAAGGCAAGGTGATTCTGAAACAGACAATTTAGGGCTCTTTAAGTATCTGAATTTCCACATGTGCACATACAGTGTATCTGTCAAATTGTAAAGGAATGATATATGTACTGGGACGAATAAGGCTCTCTTTTAAGAAAAACTCTTTCAGCATTTGTTCTGTCACTGTCAGAACAATTTCTGTATCAGCTGAATCATGTGTTTTACACCAGTGTTGTTTTAGCCAGAGAAACCCATCTTGGTATACCTTAACATTAATCAAATCATATTTACTAGCAGACTCAGTGTTATTTCTCAAATTAAACATTTTTCAACTTTAACACAGACATAATATATATCTTTTTTTTGGCATTGGTTTGAGTTTTATTTAGTTTTTAATATATACAGTACTTTTTGAGTACTGAGTATACAGTATTTTAGAATATGCTATAATAGCTCAGTCTTTATATGCACATTAGTGTCCATCTATTAAACATGACACCATAAGCAGCCTACATACGTGGATGATGAAACTTTGAATACTCTGAATAACGGTAAAACAGGAAGCACAGACAGCAGTTAACATGAGTGTATTCATGCAATCTCTAAATGCTTTTAATATAAATTTGCCAAATGCTTAACTGGCCCTTTTAATGTGCTCTTCATGTAGTCAGTTGTCTCTAGCTTGTTGCTAGGGTAACTTGTTAACCATAAAATAGATCTTCTTGGTAACTGAAAGAGGGAGAAAAAAGAGTGTTATTGCTTTTCTTTCGGATTCCATCGTCCATCGGTTTATTGCACAATTATTTGTGCGGTTTATTGAGCTCAATTATTATTATTATTATTATTATTATTATTATTATTATTATTATTATTATTATTGTATGTTATATAATGTATTATTATATTATACAGTTTTTTGGTAACAGGGTCTTTAAAAGCAAATAAACAAAATGAGAAAAAAGTTTGAGTAAAAGTTGCTGAAATCTTAAAGTAGGTGATTAGATTAGTGCCAGTGTTTTGGCTCCATTGTAAATCTTTGCTCTATATGCATGTTACAATGAGCAACTTTAGGGTGAGGGTAGAAGTGATTTTATAGAAGGCAGAATGTTTCATATTTTTTTAACTTTAATACAATTCAAAGATATGGAGCTAATTATGTGCTCAAATTAATTACAAAATTACCAACAACTGTGAATCATGATTTTGTGAACTTATTACTATATAATTACAAATTAATACAAAAAGTGATTTGTAGAATTAATTGTTATAATGCTTCTGGCAGCTTATCTACCTTACCTACCAACCAGTAATCCTTTAGTTAAAGGTCAGTAAATTACATCATCACCGTCTCTATTTTTCTATGTTTTTTGTTTTTTTATTTGTGTTGTTGAGAATGGTGCAAAGTTCTATTCTGAGCCAAATCATCAGTAATTTTGACTGTTCCCCCCTTGGTTCAAATATCCTGAACACATGGTATTACTGTAGAACTCCATCTTTGTCCTTGGGTTCAGATTATTCCTTATATATAGCTCAGTTCTACAATAAAATGAAACTCACAAGCTGTAAAATCAGGTTAAATCAGGTTTACACCTGCGAACCGTACTACATTAAACAAGTACAAACATTCGGGTTTAATTTAAAAGGACACTGTATATGTGAGCCATTAACAGACTGCTTTCTTATCCATAAAGTCAGCTGGACTAATGCAATGATCTCTTAGTTATGTAACAATTTGGACCTAGTGCACGCAATATATAATATGTAACAATATATAATATCTCCAGTCCCCCCTGAAGGTATTGTAATGGCAAGGCCAATTCTTTTGTAGTTTTTTGATCAATATGAGTCGACCAGATCAGATCAGATTTTCCGTTTTTTCCTGATATTTATGTCTAGATGTGTTAAAAAACGTAGAAGAAAAGTACTGGAGCGAATAGACTTAAAGTAAGTACGTAATATTTGGTGTCAAATCCTTCGCTTGCAATAACTGTATTAGGCTGGCAACCCAATGACATCACCAAACTGTGCACTTCTTCAAGAATCTTAAGGGGTGGGGGAAGGGGGTCTTGTTCAGGAGGTGAAATGCATGCTCAATTAGGTTAAAGTCTGGTGATTGATTCACCCATTCTAAAACCTTTCACTTTATCCTTTCCCTTGTCCTTTGTTGTGTTGGCAGTGTGTTCTCGGTCAGTGTCTTGCAGCCTGATGAAGTCCCTCCAATTTAAATTGGATGTATTTCACAGTAAATTGGCAGACAGAATGTTTCTGTAGATTTCTGAACTCATTCTGCTGCTACATCATCAATAAAAATTAGTGAGCTTGTTCCAGAAGTAGCCATGAAAACCCAGGTCATGACACTACCTTTACTGGGCTTGACTGATGAGCTCATATGTTTTGGACGATGAACAGATCCTTTCTTTTTCCACACTATGACCTTTACTGTACATAATTTTGGTTAATCTTTGTTCCAACTACACCTCTGTACGTCTACAAATTACAGTCTGGCCTTCTGATTCTTTCTGCTAGTACCTGCTAGTACACCAGTAGCTTTTTTTTTTTTTTTTAATTTTCCAGATTATTGTACTGATGATGCCTAATACTTCAAGACACAGATTCTAAATGACTTGTTCCTCTTGGATAGGCACCTTTCTGATTTTCATGTTGGTGTATCCTTTTCAACAACAAAACAGTTAAGTGCCGATGACATGTCAAGGTCAGAGACAAGACATGAACCAAAACATAACATATACAGTAGTGCTGAAAACTGTGACATGTGCTGAGATCTGCAAGAAGGGAATACAAAATACAAACATGAAAATGAAGCTAAAATTCTGATCTGTCGACTCATGTTTTGATCTCAAACCCAAATGTATTCAGTGTATAGCAAAAAAAAAAAAAAAATCTAACCACTGTTAATTTACTTGATCTTATCTAAGAAGTTATTCATTAAAATAAAAAATATTAATTCATTATTTTCTATATGATTTTATTGTCTGTTATATACTTTATTTTATTTGTATAAAGCACTTTGAATTACCTTGTTTATGAAATGTAATATATATATATATAAGTAAACTTGCCTTGCTTTAAAAGAAATGTGTGTCAGACAATCCTTATGGCATGAATTACACACCAAGGAAATGAAATCTTAAATGTTATTACATGGAAAAAAAAAATTAATCTGCCACAAAATTTGCCCTGAATGAGATTGTTTTAGTAACAATCAATCAATCAATCAATCAAATTTTATTTATAGAGCACCTTACAACAACCAAAAGAATTGCTTTCCAGTAAAACAGCAATAGACAAAATATAAGAACACAATGAACATACAGTAAAATAGCAGTTGAATCAGGGGCTACATGTTAAAAGCTTGTATGAATAAATGAGTTTTCAACTGCGATTTAAAAACAGCACAGTGATGCATCGTATGTGTGCCGGAAGTGTGTTCCACAGCTTTGGTCCCTGGACGCCAAATGACCGGCCTCCAAACTTTTTATATTTGTACTTGGGAATGACCAGAGAGGTATGTCCAGAGGAGCAGAGAGTTCTGGTTGGTTGGTAGATCGTTATTAAATCGGCGAGGTAAGCCGGGGCCAGACCATTGTAACTGTGTTGGATGTGTAATAAATGCTTGTTTATTACTCTGTGGAGGCTCTGCAGGCAGAATATTTCTTTTGCATTATATTTGTCATGCAAAATGACAATCAGGTCAAATGGCCGTAGCGTAAAGTGCAAAAATACAATTAGCAAAGCATTAAGGTTTGATACAGTCAGGTCCACTGTATAAATAAGGCTTATTATGGCTTATTATGTTTGTTCAGGTGATATAAAGATGAATTGGGAATTTTTATGGTTCATAAATATTGGCAATGACATGCTATGCAGTGAGGCAAGTTAGTAAGAAACTAAGGGAGACATAAATCATCAAAAGTCTTTGGACTTCTATGAATAATTGTTAAGGTGTACGGTAACAGTTAAAAATTCTGCAAATCAACTGATAGAATGTAATACACCTTCAGAGCCTAAGGGACTTCTACCTAAAGTTACCTGTTTCTCACAAAACTCTGTGTCCTTCTCTGCTCCAACATCTATATATATTACGATCTCCGAAATCTAGTCTGAAAATCATCATATGACAAACCACTCACAGTGCTTAGTGTTTTCAAATAAATATCATGTTTCATAACAGAAAGCTTTCTTCTGATTGCATGTTCCTTACTGTCATAAAAGCTACACCTTACAGACATTTAGTGTCTGCAAGAACTGTTAAAGAAATGCAAGTCAGAATGTAAGACATATCAGATTTGTCTGTGGAAGTATCACATATCCAAATGTGATCATTAAGATTCATTTTTTATCCAAACAATACGACAGTTCACAGATATAGGGCTACATAGAGATATAGGGATTGCTACACACTTTGAAATGCAGTGTCTTTCTCATAGCAGCACTGAATTGTTTTAAGGTGAGAAATAAGGGAATCTAGTCCTCCATGGATACCCCATATGCAAAGATGGGGTGTGTGACCCTTAAAGGAAATATAGCTTGATTTCTAAAATTATTTTGTAATGCTGTGTTGTAATGTAGCTTTACAGTGAAAGCATATCAATCAGTAAAATTTACACACACACACACACACACACACACACACACACACACATACTTGCTCAGCATTACAACGATTCCTAAAAAGTTCCTAAATGTCAATCAATGAAGGCTTCTCTGTTGTACAGGTTTTAACCAGAAGATAACAGCACTTTTCAAATGAGCTTTTTAACTTTGTCACAAAGCATCAACTTCAGTCTGCATTAGACTGTTAACATTGAGAAAAAAGTGCTGTCCTTGGGTTCTGTGCCCAGTCAAGGTAAAAATGTTTTTTTTAAAGGAACATGCACTAAAGGGATGACATTTAGGCCAAAACATTTACACAGAAGTTTAGAACACATATACATTCAATGTTAAACAACTTCCTTTTTTTGCGTTCCAGGAAATGAACAGCCAACAAAATCCCCATTGGCAAATGACCTCTGACAGTAAATTTTTATTTAAAGATAGAACTAAACAATGTTGGTGTTATTTTAACCCCCAGGCATGAATTCTACAGAGTAAATGTTGTTTTACTGAAGTATGTACAAGTTAAAAGTAAATTCAACACATTAACAGGACTAATCCAACACTGTACTAATTCATTCAAATATTGCATGTGATCGTTTGGGGGTTAACAATAGTACCAAACAAAATATTTGTTTCTTTAGGAATTAGGGAATTGAAGAAAAGTGATTTATTGGCTTTTATTACATTTTTGTTATTGCATAACAAAAGTCTAGGGCTCTTTGAGCGAAAATGAGGAAACAAATGAATAGTGTTGATCTTTTATAGATACAAAATATACAGAAAAGAAAAGATTACAAACATTAACATGTCGTATGTTATGGAATAGGAATGCGCTATGTACGTGCATCGTGATAAAGTACAGTGCACGTGTATGCGTCTAAAGATCAAAGGAAGTCATTTTGGACGTGTACAGCAGTGTTTTTCTGCCTGAATAATACACTGATACAGCTTTTCCTTATGTAGAGCAGCTTTTTTGGTAAAGGGACTATGGAAATGTATATATCCTATTGTATCCATGCAAGATGGAAACCACGAATTTATACTTAAATTACACGTCAAATCTAACAAGACTTTGAAAGTAAGAGTTTACATGTAATTCCCCTGTTTAATGGGAAATGTAGGTTTTTCCAGCAGGTGCTTGCTGTGTTTGCGCGTGCACATGGGCCACGCCCTCCCTCCCCGGATAAAGTTACAGGGTAAGTAATTATAGCACCTGTTCGCGTGTTTTTTTTGGTGGGAGGGAAATTAGAAAATATACATATATATCTTTTACATACCTGCGTAGCCATAAATGTAAGATCCATTGTGGAGACTTTTGTTCAGCTGATCCGCGAGGAGGTGAAGAATATGCACGTAAATGGCGCTATGTGTCCGAGCACCATGAGCGGAGTTCAGTGGAGAGACGAGACTCTTAGAAACTTATACATATTAAGACCAGAATACATTTTACTGTCCTGAAACACACCGATACACATAAACGAAACGGAGAGAATAAAGCGTCCATGCGCGCGCTCTCTCTCTCTCTCTCTCTCTCTCTCTCTCTCAGCCTTTCTCTGCCTCAGTCTCTTTGTCTCTTTCCCTCCTTTGTCTGGATTTTGTAAATATTTTAAGTTGATGCATTACAAGCACCTAAAACGCCCCCTTACCCATCTCCCCATTCTCTGTCTCTCTTTTTCTTTCTGCCTCAACCCACCTCAAGATTTTTTAAATATTTCAAGTTGATGCATTGCATGTGCCTAAAGGTCTCTCTCTCTCTCTCTCTCTCTCTCTCTCTCTCTCTCTCTCTCTCTCTCTCTCTCTCTCTCTCTCATACAGCTCAGGCCCACCTGGTTCTGCATGACTTACAGTAGACCTCCAGAGCACATGAAAGCTGGTTGTAAGACACCCCCATTAGGCAAATACACCCCCATTAAACCCCCATTAGGCAAAGAAGCCAATGTTCAGAGCATCATTCAGGCCTTGGAATGTCCCTCTGTCATCTCTCATTAGTAAGGCTAAGTGGAAAGGCATTTGTGTGCCTCTTTTGAAGACTTCGAAGTATGTAAATACAGTGCATGTTTGAGTTTATGATATGAATGATGGAGAGACTTGTTCCCTGTCTGGATACCCTCCAGACATAAAAGCAGCAAACACAGCAGGCTGAGTGCTTTGTCTGTCCAGCACAACTGCCCTGGAGTGCCATTTGTCATCATACAGAATTGCATGCTAAGGAATAACATAAGACATTGTGTTCAGTCCCATCTATCTATTGCAGTAAGCACTAGGAGGTTTATATTCCTGAAACCTAATCTGTGCACTTTAGGTTTAGCATTGTGTACAATACTTTAAAATTGTATTAAACTATTAGCAACACTGTATTTTTGCAAAATTACAGTTTTTATTGGCTGAAAGATTTATCTTTAGAGTACTTTGCTGAAGAGTTTTGTGTTCAGGGAGTAAGGGAATGGTCAGCTTTCAACAAGTAAGAAAGCCTATTTGCTCTATACTTGAAAAAAGAAGGTCATCTGTTTAATCCATGGGACAAGCCCCAAGAGAATTAGACCTTCCACAAGGGTTCCAGCATCCTCTATTCCACTGTGCTGCTACTCTAGACTATAGTTTAGCAAGGCATATGTAACAGAAATGACTTATTTTTTTTAAACTGCAGGTTTTAGATTCTACTTTAACTATAACATATTTTATCTTATTTTTAGCCTTTAGACATTCACATATGGACAACTGACAACCCCTTGAGAAACTAATGTGGGCAATTACTGAAACTGGAATCAGATTAGCTACTGCAATTATTGATACAAGACACTATGAGGTGTTCTGTGATACTTTTCTGTGAAAAACAGAGGAGGCTGTGATAATAGAAGGCTCACACTTATCTTAAAATGTTGTTCTGCTGTCATTATACAACTCAGCAAATAAGTGCTAAAATAAAAGTCCTGAATACAATTTACACAGTCTATAGAATTAAAATAAATAAATGCATATATAAATGAGTTTCTGTGACTTGATGTTTACACAGAAACAAAGCAGACAAGTGCATATAGACAAGGAGGGGAAGCTCTCCTGACTTCTTGTTACATTTATGCCATAAACCAACACAAATATCATATCCTCAGATCCTTATACAAACAACATGCTACAAACCCAGTCACATGACCCATCACAAGACCTGCTACTTCCTTCATGTGATATACTGTAGTTGTAATTAACAACCACCTATTTGCAATTATCACAATTCTCATAAAGAATTACATCAACATAATAAACAATAGTGTGAGTAATGTACTGAACAGTGACAGTGTCAGTGTCTGTCTTCCAATGGCCAGTGAATGTGGCTTGGAATGGCCTTTGTTTGGTCTGGAATATTTACAACAAACCACCAAAACTGGGTCCATTCTTGAAGCAATCCATAAACAGGGCTGCAAGTCATCCTCTGTGATGGCATTACTGGAAATCAACACAAGCACTGACATAGAAACTGAAAGAGAACACTAAAAGTACTCTATCTTCTTGACACACGTCTATGCTCTGGTATCCTGCATAGCATCAGTACATGATACATTACCTGTCTGTTGATTTTTATTTTCTTTTACCCTGTTGGATTTGTCGACTTTGTTTAATAAAACCTTGCATTTGCATCCAAAACCCTGTCTGCACCATCTGAATGATTCGTTTATGGCAGACCTACAGAACAGAGGAAACACATTTATAGCTCACTTTTGGCTGATGTGATTAATGATAATGTTCACAATGCTAGTGTGGTGTTTGTGTTGGAACCTAAAACCAAAGTGTGTCCAGAACACATAAAAAAATCTGCAAAAAACAAATACCAACACAGGGGTCATAAAATGTGACCTAATGCATAATAATTGTAACTCTATTGCTATGTGAGGATGGCAGGGTTCTTCTTTCTAAGTCAAATAACTTTTCTAGATTTCTGTTACAAATCTGCATTGGTTAGTGCTTTAAATATGCCATGGTAGTATATAAAATAGAAATATATTTGGGTTAAATATTGATTTTGTGCTTTCTTTTCATTCAGAAACCTAAGGCAGGAAGTGTAATTTAATCATAGTGTGATTTAGCAGCAGATCACATTTGTTTAGCAAGATCAATGGTAAGGGGTCCTTAAAAGGCTGTCAGTATTTGTTTGAAGAGGTCATTCAGAGAAGGTCATCCTGCCTTATCCCTCAGTAACCACTCAACATTGAAGCGCACTCCTACATGGACAGCATAAACATGCATATCATAATTAAATATGAAAATATATAAATATGTGATACAACAGGATGAATGATTTGATGATGAGATGTTTAAATAATTAGACCTCATACCTCAGCAGAGACCTTTGCCTGATTCTACCTCGGCTTCACTTTCATCATAAATTAGAATAAAAACAAATTTCACAATTGCATGAAAAGCTAGAAATGAACTTTCACTTCAACAGATGTTTTTCTACTGTAGTTGTTTCCATGTAGAACTGCTTTCAGAAGTAAGGGTTTAGTTATTAAAGAACTCTTGAGAGTTAAGTGTACATATATTTAATTTAATCTCTATCATTAATTATCAAACCATTTTTTTAAATCATTTTTTGAAAAAAAAAAACCAACTTTTAAACTCTCACTGGATTCAGATCTGGGGAGCATGAGGGCCTGTTAATCGCATTAACACCTCTATCACCAAACCTTCTTGGTTGCAGGTACTGTCTCATGCTACAAGTAATGATGAGGACTCAAACAAACAACAAACTAGATTGAAAAAAATCAGGAAGTATAAGGAGAGAGCAATTGTGGCCACCACCTGCAAAATTTCCTTTTTTGTTTTTGTCTTGCTGTTGCCTCTCCCGTGCATCTGTTGTTATTTTCATTTGCTCCAAATCAGGTGAAACACTCACAATCACTTATGCATCCTAACTGGACAGGCTGATATCCCTGATGCTTAATTGACTTAGTGCTATGTTGTAATGATTAAGTGTTCCCTTAATTAGTTACTCAGAAACACTTCCAGATCATACCTAATTTGGCTTTAATATTTCTGTAAGCAACAATAAATATTTAAGATGGATGACATTACATGACCGTTATATGAAAAGTAATTATCCTAATCAATTAATTTTCACAGTCAGTTACACATGCTACACCGAGGATTTGTGTGTTAAGAATAATGAATACTCTCTCACTCTCACTCATTTTCTACCGCTTATCTGAACTACCTCAGGTCACGGGGAGCCTGTGCCTATCTCAGGCGTCATCGGGCATCAAGGCAGGATACACCCTGGACGGAGTGCCAACCCATCGCAGGGCACACACACTCTCATTCACTCACAAACTCACACACTACGGACAATTTTCCAGAGATGTCAATCAACCTACCATGCATGTCTTTTACCCGGAGGAAACCCCCGAGGCACGGGGAGAACATGCAAACTCCACATGCACAAGGTGGAGGCGGGAATCGAACACCCAACCCTGGAGGTGTGAGGCGAACGTGCTAACCACTAAGCCACCGTGCCCCCCTAATAATGAATACATGCTACTTATTGAATAATTGTTTAACATCTCACTGTTATTCAGAATATATAATTAACACCAGCATGCATATATTCATGACCTCCTGGTCAAAATGTGAAATATTAATTCAAAACAAAACAAAATAAAACTGTGGGGAATGTTCCAGTAGAGGGCAGCAACTTACAAAACACATTTCGATGTTAAGGGAACTAGTTCCCCTTTCCTCTGGGATACTGTTAATTACATGTGCCAGCAAGGCTTGGGTGGACTGGTCTCTTCTTAAAGGCTGTGAAATAATTTTGAGGCTCCGAGCTAAGACATCATCTTTCCAATGTAATTAACTTCCAGGGTGGCCATACATCCAAATGAAACACAAGGTAAGCGTGAACATTTAAATTTTTTTTTAAATTATAACCATAAACAGGCTTTCATGCTGACAGCTTTTCTTTCCTCACCAACTTTATTACAGTATCACCCGTCATACTGATAAAACAGATTTCGTTAAGGTTTTTCCCTTATGTGTTTCATTAGTCAGTGGGTGTCTCGTACTGACTTGTGTGCATGTGTTTCTCTCTTCCTTGTTCCTAGGTGGAGCTGTTTCCTATCTAGGAGTGTTGTGTGCTAGAGGATGGTTTAAAAGAAAGTGAAAATTAATTTATTTATTTATTATTTATTTCTACCAGGGAGTCCTGGCCAAAATGGCAGCACACAAAAACAGTTCAACACAAAAACATTTCACAACAAACAACACACACACACACACAAAAAAGTCCTGTCCTGCACTCAAGAAATGGAAGGAGAGAGAAATCTTAAGTTTTATACCATGTGATTGACTGTTGTAGGGTATATTGGACTGAGCTTTTGTGTGCAAGCATGTACTGTAGTAGTCTTTTTTGAGGTTTTCTCACTTGTCTGTAATGGGCTAAGTACTTTTTTGTTGATTGTATCCTTTTCGTCGATTGTATCTTTCTTGGTTTTAGAGCTAGTAACCTTAAGAAAGCAAATTGTGTTTTATTGTTCTTTCTTTTTCTTTTTTTTGGAGGTTAGTTTAGGTTTTGCTGTAGAGATAGTGGTGAGTTATATTTGTTGTTTTGGTGTTTGCTAACATCTGGACCAATGGCTTTGTCATGTATTAGTGACTGTAATATACATCTATCTTAATATATTTGTTATTGGATGGCAATCTAATGTGGGGATCATTTTGTTTTGTCTTCTCCCCCACCAAGAGAGTAGCAGTAGTAGAAATGAAGCTTGGACTTGTAGAAACTCAAGTGCAGTGAAAGTTATGAATATACTGAATGTTAATCCTAGAATATTTCATCCAGCAATCAGCTCTCATGAGCTCTGTGTTGCATGTACAGTGACTTTCTTAGCTCTGTCATTGTTAAACTATGGTATACCGCTGGCTGTAGATTTAGACATGATGTGTTTTCAGGACTAGATTAGGCTCTGATTGAGTTCTAAGAGAGAAAACAGTGGGGTTTGAACAAGTACACACTTATCTTCTATTGATTTTCCTTTGTAGAGAAATCTTCACTCAGTAGTATACATGCTGAGATATCAGCCCTCCTGTAGTTGAAGGAGTAAACAGAGGTCCTCTCTGAGAGAGATGCAGTCTCTCTGCATGGTTGCAGTCAGCTCTTGTGTACAGTGGGGTCCTGTTATTTATTTATTTTTCTTCATGATCAGTGTTGGAGTGAAAGCCACTAAATTATGGTTTTGGGCTTACTTGTCCCTTAGTATGAAGGCTCATTGTAAATCAAAAGGTTTGTTGTATCTGAACACATTTATCCTAAGATGAAACATTTCTATCTGATAGGAGGGACTGCTTACAGGATGACAAGCTCCTATCCACAGAGCACATGGTCTTGATGATTATGAAAAAACTGTGGAAAAAACTATATGCTTTGCCCTTTAAAGTCACTGGATATCATCTGAACACAACTCAACTGAATTCTCTGAGAGAATTGAGACTGTGTTAGAGAGCACTCATCTTCAAAGCACCAACTCAGGGAATATCTTCATCACTCCAGTAAAGTTGCAGATATACAGTACTGTATATGCCAAGGTGCACTGAAGCTGTTTTGGCAGTTTGAGGACCAACACTCAAAAAGAGATGTTTCATCCTTTAATTTGTCACCCATCTATATATTATTGTTTGCAATGCAAGTCTACCTAGATATAATGAATATTAATTAATTAATAAA
The DNA here is from genome assembly GCF_030014155.1 of Tachysurus vachellii. Classification (NCBI taxonomy): domain Eukaryota; kingdom Metazoa; phylum Chordata; class Actinopteri; order Siluriformes; family Bagridae; genus Tachysurus; species Tachysurus vachellii. The sequence goes on from NC_083469.1 coordinate 12,004,955, forward strand.
CTATTAGCGAAAACTTTAATATAGAATTTATAATATCACAATATGATCTCCAATAGTTTCACATTTATTATACAATGATGAATATCTTAATTTTTTTTTCTGCACTACTTGTGTGACTAGTTTTATACTGGCTCTGTTTTGTTTCTAACTAACACACAGTCATGGATTCAGTGGTAAAATGCCTTTACAACCACAAAATGCTCTGAACAACCCAAAATGCTCTGAATTTGGATTCTAGTGTCATGTAAACCTGATACGATAATTTGAACATGTCCGTGTACTCGACGTGTTTCAGGGTCAGTTTCTCAGCGAATTTTTTTTAGTAAATGTGGAAATGTTAGTAAATGTATTGCAACAGCTATATATGGTTGAAATGAAAATAAAAGCCTCTTCTTCACTCAAAGAATGCATAATATGCATACTCAAAAATTAAGTATGCATACTCAAAAATTAAGTATGCATATCAGCCAAAGCATGTGTACTTATTTTTAAGCATGCATACGTAAGCATATACTTAAGCGTGCATACTTCCACAAGCCATCAGACTCCTCAATAACTTAACTGAACTGTACTGAGCACAACACACACATGCACATCAACTGTATGGACTGTACAGACCTACACCAAATACACACTCTAACAATATACATCCATCAAACTGTTTACATGCTGTTTTGCACACTGTTTTTTCTCTTTGCACATGCTGTCTCACATTTCAGTTGATTGCTGTTTTGCACAATCCTTTACAATACCTCAGGGACCTGCTGCTATAATACTAATATAAAGTGGGAGAACTGTGTTACGAACAGATAAAAAGAACTATTTCTTTATCTTCTTAATCTGAACCATCTGCAAACTTTTCGGCTTTCTTCATAATATGTATCAAACATGTCTCTGTAGTTGTTTTCACTTTCATTACACTGTTCATTCGATTTGGCAAGATTTTTTTTGGCAAGATCTTCTTCATTGAGCTTTTTGTACAGTATGTGTTCTCCCCTTCTGCTGTTGTGGATTGTCCCAAAATAGTTTATACCCACACCTTTATTATCTCTTTTGAAGACTGTCCTGTGCTCATCTCTTATTGAAACCTTTCTCTTTTTTTTAACATGCTTAGTACAATTTGACTTATATATACAGAAAATATAGTACAAGAGTAATGACGTTTAACCCCAATGTCTGTGGTCACCCAAAAGAGGATGGGTTCCCCTTAAGTCTGGTTCATTTTAAGGTTTCTTCCAGCTTTTCCTTGACATGTTGCCTCTAGTTTGCAGTTTCATTGGAGAACTAAATCTATATCTGGATTACAATAAAATGTTTTGTAAAAATGTCTGTTAAAACGCGCAAGTAAAAGGAATTCAATTCTATGGATTTAATTACCAGGAAGTAGCCGATTTAATCGTCTTTTTGTACCACAACACTGCAAATATTAAGAATTGCCTGCAACCAACCATTGTCCAAATATCCCTCATATTAAAGGAGCTTCCCTATAACCATACAAGCCGGTTTCATACACATTTCTAAAAGCCTCTTCCTTCCCTCAGAGAGGAAGAGTGCAATTTAGTCAAGGTCACTTGTTTCGGTTTTAATGGATCTGTTTTAGACTGAGGCAGATGTGCCCATGTGATGGGGCTGCCAGATCCTCTTTCACTGCTGTAGCTGTCATCATCAGTCAAAGCCTTTCCAGTTCTGTGGTGAGGGCATATAAGATACCCACACAGATGTTCCTGAAGAGCTTCTTAATCTTAAAGGAAATGCTTATCCAGCAATGTTTGATGCATTGCTGGATGTGCAGAACTGCCTTCAGTAAATATATCAGTATTTAAAAAACACTCTAAATGTACCAAAAGAATTTCAATTAAATGCACTGTGATGTGGCTCAAACATAAATAAAATGTACTGGGCTTGTAATGACTATTAATCTTTAAAACTGTACACAGCATTTTTGCGCAAAAAATTTGCTTGATCCTTGATGTGAAATTTTAATGACTCTCAGTCTTTAAATTCATACTCACTGAAATGATTTAAGGGCATAATTTAACAGAGCAATTTAACACAAAAACATGGACTAGCACAGCTACATGGGGACTTTTAAAGGAAAATTGGTTAAAATATTTTTCTCTTGTAATTTTACATATTATTAGCATTTAATAATTAAAATAATATGTGAAATTGCATATTTTACATATTATATAATAAATTTAGCAACAGGGTTGCAAGCCAGTGACTTCTGTGCCGGTCCCAAGCACAGATAAATAGACAGGGTTGCCTCAGAAAGGGCATCCTGCGTAAAACGTGCCAAATTTAAACATGCTAATCGTCAGTGGAGTGTTGTGTGAAAGAAGATTGACAGCAAGAATTAAAGGAAAGGTGTACAAGACAGTAGTGAGACCAGCTATGCTGTATAAGTTAGAGACTCTAGAAGTGAGGAAAAGAAATGAGGCAGAGATGGATTTAGCAGAGATGAGGATGTTGAGGTTCTCTTTTGGAGCGACAAGGATGGACAGGATTAAAGGGACAGCTCAGGTTGGTTGTTTTGGGGACAAGGTCGGAGAGGTTAGATTGAGATAATTTAGACATGTGCAGAGGAGGGAGAGTGCTTATATTGGTAGAAGGATTTTAGAGATGGAGCTGCCAGGAAGGAGGTCAGGAGGAAAGCCAAAGAAACGATATATGGATGTGTTGAAAGAGGTTAATTGGAGAGTAGAGGACGCCAAGGATAGAGTTAGGTGGAAACAGATGATTCGCTATGGCGCCGAAAGTAAAATAAAATTGCCATTTAATAATTATTTTATTAAATGAGCCAAGGTATCTTTTGTAATTGATGTAGATTCTGTAGACAATCAAAGATCACTCCAGCAAAATTAACATTAATTATTTTTACAAATACCTTACTTGAGTTATCATTTATGGCAAAGTCCCAGCTATCCATGTCACAACACAGATCAAATTGCAACAATAAATATATATTTCAGACTTTAACAATTACCTGCAATACATTTTTTGCAGTTTTGTTATCCACAATTATAAATGGCTTTATCCACAAGTACAAATGTCAGCATCTCGCATATATGGTTGTAACTTCTAGGTTAATAAGACATGATATAATTTAAAGAATGATTCTTTTGTGTTTCACATAACACCGAGATTAAAAACAAAAAACTTTACATTTCACCCCAATGTCATCATCCAAATAGGATTAAAAAAGGTTGTGTAACATCATACCAAACTTGTTAATCAGATTTGCTTCATCCACGTCTATTTTTTTTCTTCTCTATTTAAAAGTCAGGATTTGTCATGGGTGTCAGCATTGCTCTAGTTACGATCACAGGATTTATTTCAACGCTTGAATAAATGTTGAGGGCAGTAGAAATGTGTGCACGCCGTGTGAAATTTATGAGAGGTGCTTGACTCTCACAGAAACCATTTCACTCTGTTAACTCTGCCAGAGAAAGTCATCGCCCAAACTGTAATATGCTTCTGAATGTCCTGTCTGTACTTGTTAGCCAGGTAGAGAACAGATTGTAAAATCAGTTTCTAATAAAACTAACTTGAGTTAAAGCACATTCTACCTTCTTCCAATGGAATAAAAGCATCATATATAAATACACATATATACTAATATTCTGTAGACTAACAATTTGCTTTCAAAATCATCTCAGTTGCTGATTAAAACATCCAGAGTATCATTTGATCGGAAAACATGGAATCAGCCTTAACTGTATGTTGTCGGCATCTGCATAATGGCTCTGGTAGAGGATGTTTTAATTACAGATATGAATAGAAACTTTAAATTTGCATTTGTTTGATAGTTATGGGCTTAATTACAAGAAAAAGCTTCTTGAGCTAAGCTGTGAATTAGGACTGAAGTACAGAGAAGTTGCGTTGAAACCTTAATTGCTCATCAGATGGAATAAACAAGCTTATAAGCAAGATTTGTGTTTCTTTTTTATGTGACATATGGTTTTAAGAAAGTCAACAGCAAATGTTTTCTTTTAGTGGATCAGCCAAATATAATACTTAATTATGTACTGCTTGGAAAAATCTTTTGCAATTGTGACAAGCATCACAAGAATTTTCACTGACTTCAGTTTTATAAACTGTGCAATATACAACACAACTGCACACATGTTCATTTTAACATTAGGGAGATGTGCTTATCTGGTGTTTTTTGGCAAAGCACAATAAAAAGCTGATGGGCCTCCAGGTTTATAGAGGCTTCACTACAAATCCATGCAAGTTTAAATCCAAAGGTTCTCATGTTGTTTTATTCATGTTGGGAAAGCCAGATATTTGTGTATTTAATGCATAGTCCATTCTTATGGATCTAAATTCCAATGGACTTGCAATCTATGTTAAAAAATCAACATATGAGAAAATGGATACATCTGTGACGTTTTCTCGTTTTTTTCTTTCTGTTTTGTGTTTCTAAATGCCAGTGTTTTGAGTTTTGATGAAGTTCACATGAATAATTTATTCTAGTGTGCATTAAACATGCATGGATTTATTACTTAATATAGATACTGAGAATTTGATGGTCTGTATTCAGTTTGATCACCTTAGTCTTTTTCTATATAGATTTGATGAGGCTTCTATGTATTTACAGATCTACTGTATTGGCTTCAGGTCCACCTGCTTATGATCACTGATCAGGATAACACAATTGCTGAAGACAATTGAATGAAATTGATAATCAGATATAAATTATTTAAACTGTCGGACATGGTGAGGATGGTGGGTTCATATTTGTTCTCTCTATGCACCGAACCAAAGCTAAGCATCTGCATACTCCAGCAAAACTGACTGAATGTCTGCTCCTGGGCTCAACTGAATTTATTCAGCTGGGAATCTTCAAATAACATTGTTTGTTTGGTTCACTGCCTAATCTCTGAAATTCACATACAAGAGTTAAGCTGTTTTTAGTATGCCATTTTCCTCATCTCTCTCCATCTCTCTGTATCATTTTGTCCAAACAGGATTATTCCACTTGGCCACAGATAGTGGGGAATTCTAATGAAGGCCAAAATTATTTTGACACGTGTGTGACCTAAATGATAAGAGAAAAAAAGTTTTATGTAATTTCTGCTTCACTGCTGTCACAACTTTACCATGAATGCATTTTTATTCTTAAGTTCAGATCAGACAAAAATCTGAATTTGTGCATGTATATTTTATAGAAAACGTCCCATTCTTATCTGCATATCTTGGTATGGGTATAATCAGAACTATTTTTAATAAATTTATGACAAAAATATTTAAATACATTAACAAAATAAATAAAAAATAATAAAATACAAAAAATACAAAATACATTTAGAATTGAAGACCAACTATATTTATATATAGCTAGCTTTAATGTTGTTACGTAAACGGATACACCACCATCATTTTAAAGATCTGACTATCTCATTTCACAGGTAATGTGAAATGAGATGTAGTTTGAAAAATGTATGAATATTTGTTCATGAAAGAGATGTTTTTTCCATATTTTTTTTCTAAATTGAAACAAAAATGCCAAATCAGATTATGACCTTTTTTTTTTTTTTCTTTTGCAGTTTAAAGAACAGATTACTGTGTTCAATGTGTTTTTACAGTATAAAAATCGTGAAACATATCTACGTTTTCAAATTAGAAAAAACCTACAAAATTTCTATTTGTTTTTTATTTTTACAACGCTGTACTACTGTTAATGCTACATTGGTCAATTAACCTATAGGTTATAACACGAAAAACACCTATATGTGTCTTAATCAGTAGAATAAACTATGAGTGACAAAAATCCATGAATGCTGAGAGATTTTGGAGATGAGTAAATGGGTCTTACTGAAACACAGGCACTTCTTTAAATGACAAAAGACATTCATATAAGAAGAACATGCTCATATAATGTATATACATTCATTCTGCAAAGATATTCTATAACATTGTGCTTTTGCTATCAACGTGTGTTGCACAATAATACTGTGTGTATTTCTGTAAAAAAGAGGGGTTTGGATGGAGTTTAATGACTTTCATTCAAATGTTTTATTTACCACAGTTTGATAGAAATATATTTAAATATTAGTTTAAATCAGCGTTATTTTTGGTAAATATATGCCTTACCTACTGTAGGAGAACAATATAGACTTCTGTCTGCAGAGGAAAAGGCTGAGATGCAGACATGGACCTGGAAATAATGTTTTTCAATTAAGGCAATATATATTATGTTGTATACATTGAAGTATGTTGCACAGCTACACAAAATAATCCACTTTGCTTTATAGTTAAAATTCAATAGTGCATTTCCATGTTCACATACATAGTTCCCCTTGCTTAGGTTTTTTCTCATCCTACAGAAACTTTATCAAATTAACAATATATTGCATGTTTTTTTTTTTTTTTTTAAATATAACGTTTTGCACCCTTTCTGATATAAAAAAATTTAGTGAGCTTCAGTTGAGAAAATTGGAAGTTTTAATGCCAAACTTGAGCTACTGTAAGATATCGTCATAAACAAATTATTGGTATTGCAGATATCCTGAAATTATAACACTACCGAGTGACAGGATGCAATCCAGGTTAACATACTTGTTTAAAAAAAAAAAAAGTGTAAAATTTTCAAATTTTAAAACAAGTGTGTGTCCCATACATCAACTCACTTTTAGCTTTCATTAATCCCACCCCAGTTTTCTCATTAATACTTTGTAAACTGTGATATTGTACACACAAATCATACATGCTTACAAGCATGTTAAAAGTAGATCACACACTGGAGAAAGTAGTAAATATTTACAAATAATAAAGTTCTTATTGATGTCCTCTGATGCTGACTGTAGAGAATCCCTGCCCCATGGTCTTCTCTTGAGCCTCTGGAAAATACTAACACTGTATTTTCCATATAGTCTGAGATGTCTGTATTCTTTCTGGTAGTCAGTAATGTGATTTTCCAGACTGAATATTTTGACATGAAGCATTATGCAGTTTTGTCCTGTTGCTCCACACGGCAGTATTGTAGTTTACAGTGTTGTGTAGATGTACACAAAGATAATAACAACCAAGTTGAGGATCGTCCCAATAATGCCTAGCATGGCCAAAATGGTTTCCTCCTTGCTTTCCTTGTCTTGAATTCCTTTTTCCTCATCACCATGAGAAGTGTTTACCATTTTCTCTGAAGTAGTCTGCAGTTGCCTTTTCAGTCTGATCTGTTAAAGAAAAACACAAAAACACAAAAAATCAGTAAACCATGTCAAGAGTACAGAATGCTAACCCACTCAGGAAGTTGTACTTTTGTCAAAAAAGAGCAATTCTCATGTAATACATTAATTAATTAATGTTAATTAATGAATTAATTAATTACCTTCTCCAGGGCCTCCACATCTGAGTGCTGATTATTTCATTAATTTTCTCTTAACTGACATTTAATACACAGTTAAATTGATAATTTATGATAGTATGTTATCTAATGCAGCAAATAACATTAATTAGATGGTTTATTTTACTGTGTATCTAAAATGTATGTTTAGTATGAAGGCTATTAATAACTGCTCATGTGACTATAACTTGTTCCTTTATCATCTAATGTTGTGTGATCGATTTAGGTTTTTTGAACAGGTGTATAATGCAGTGTTTATGCTGTATATCTAGCACATAATAATAACTTTATGCTGTAAATCTAGCACAATACAGCAAGGCATAATTTATAAACAATTTTAATACAGGTTTCATAACTAGTACTGGGAATTTGTTATCTATTTCATTTTTAATTTTTAAAATAAATAAATTGTTAAAAAAACGACCAATTTAATCAGTATCAGAAATCAGAACAAGTATTTTAAGTACTGTTCTTGCTTAGTTGTTTCATGCATGCTGCTCAGGTTTTCTTAAAGCTTTTACAGTTTGATGATTTATTCAAGGCAAGAAAAAGATTTTTTCATCAAAAATATATTAATTTCCAACGTCCACTGAATAATATATGCTTACTGGCTGAATATGTTTTGGAACCAAAGAAAATATATTGAATACACATGTACAGTTTACTTACCAGTTCTTTCAGCAAGGTAAAAAGTTTACAGTTTTTAAATTAATTATTTACACTCATGTATTTGTCCTTAACAACCTTGTTGTGAATTATTTTATTTTATTTCAAATTATGACTGATACACAAAAAAATAAAAAATAATTCAAATACACTTCAAGTACATAATCTTTTTTTTTTTTTTTTTAGTAGTAAGTAAACACATCTTCTGTATTCCTACACTACGTCTTGACATTGCAACAGGCAAAATGTTGTCCCGAACATTCCATTTACATTTCAAGTAACATCAATCAAAGTGTCAGTTCAGAGTCTAGTTTATTTTGTGGTTTGTGATGGAAGCAGTTGTAATTAACACACACACACACACACACACACACACACATACACACACACACACAGATTGCTAAGGCTCATTTGCAAATACACCACTGGTGCACTTTAACTGATGCCATAATTAATCTATGGTGGGATTTGGTCATATTTCTTAACCACATTCTATAGCTTTGCAGCCAGATTTATTAATAATACAAATGGTTATAAAGACATGGAGTTTACCAGTTTGTTATGTGATGCACCCTTTCAGTAGCTGTTTTGATTATAATATTTGTTGGTACGTAACTCTGGAGTATGGGAGATAATTGTTTTGATTTAATTTAGTTTAGTTCTTGTGTTTATTTATCATTAAGAAGGTAGAGAATTTTTCCACCATAGCACTGCTCTGCCCTAGGGCATGTTGTGGATGATGGACTCGGCTGGCCGTAAACTGTGTGGTCCTTTTGTTTGCAGCAATTAAAATGCTGATATGTATGAAGACAAGTAACTTTTAATTTAAAAAATCAGTTAAGGGCAAAGTTACAGTGTGCACAAAACTGTTCTTTTTTTTTTTTTGCAAATGACAGATGGCATTACAAATATATCATATTAAATTGATTCCTCACATGGATGGACCAGACAATCGTGGACGCAATTGTCAACTAAGATAGCATTTTAAAAGAAAAAAATGAATTGATGTAAAGATGAAAATTTTCTGTCTCTCAAATCTGTCTGACAGTGTACATCGAGATCTGTCTTCACAATCGTCACATCACACTGTATGATTGTCGCTTGATAAAAGTGAATAAACTTAGTTAAACTTATAACTTATAACTCAAAAAGGTACTGAATCATCCCTAATATTTGTACTATATAAAAAAAAACACCCCACAATTGGTAATTTGACCATAATTTAAAAAATTCTCCACTAAAACTGATTTTGCATTGTTGACCAGTAATTATTCTTAGAAATGAATCTCGGTGAGGCACAAAGGAATTAACTTTTTATGATAAAACCATCATGTAGCAAACCTTCAGACAAATAAGTTTATAATAAAGCACTGTGTGTTCAACCATGACAGGTTTTATTTCTACAATAGTAATAATATAAATGAATGTGATGAATGCCTGAATGTGTTGAATCATGTTTCTGGAAACAGTCGGGAGAAACAAGCACACGGTAAAACCATATAATGTTGTGGTTAATAGTTTAATAAATAGGTAATTTCTTATTTCCTTTTCAGTGAGAATCAACCGAGAAACAGAAATGAAACAAGGATTTTTTGGATCAGATACTGGAAATCTTGGGAAACTGTACATTGATACATAAATGCTGTATAGCCAGAAAATGGCTGGAAAAAGACAACTTGAGCAAGAACTACAATCATTCGTTTTCACCCCACAAGTTTCTTAATGTTTTTACCTTGGTTTTATTTAAGGCAGTTAAAGGTTAATTATGTAACTTGTTTGAAAAATGTATTTACTTTGTAAACAGTACTGTATATGAACCATATGTGTCACATATGTGTCACACACATTTCATGTATATACAGTATAAAAAGCTCTAGTAAAAGATTTCTAAGAATAAACTTGATTTCCCCACCTTTATGGAAGGTATGACATGCTTCAAGAGAGGTTGAACCTGTATAGCAATTCCCCAAAAAGAGGAACAGATCTGTGCACCGAAGCCTATCACAGCTGGAGAATATTGGGGCAAAAAAGCATAACGGAGAAAATGACAAACCTGGAAAAACAGTTTACACACAGGCTGAATGGATTTTTCTGGAGCACTGAGGTGTAACATTTGTTGCCACCTGAATATTTCTGTGTATATAGAATGTCTCAGGACAATAACCTGCTCTGTCAGAAAAAGTTGTTCTTGGCATTGGATTAAAATGGAAGGAAAATATATGTAAACATTTCAGATCATTCAACTACTGTATATGAAGCTAAATATAAAATATTGTGATCATAATTTTAATTTGCTCACAGAGCATCTAGCAACTCATCACTTGGCTTTCAACTGAAAGGGCAACAGTAATATTACATCAGTCAAATAAAATTATTTTTATTTTTATTTATTTATTTTCAATTAATTCATATGTATTTTATATTGATTTTGTGTTTTACACAATGTGATCAGTGACACAAGCTACATTTAGTTTCTAGTCACCACTTTGGCTTGATTGCACTTGTTCAGTAATGAGCAGGCATAGAGTCTTCAGCATAAGCGTGTCGTGACAGAATGTATTCGCTCTTACCTTGCACTGCATCAGGAGGAACATAGCATGGGGCATGCTGGGGGGGATTGCCTTCTTGGATTGTGAAGACAACCCAGGCAACTAAAACACAAGTTAACTCCACTCATTCTGTATCTGTAAAGAGGTTCCAGTGTTAAAGAGGTTGTCCACTTTCAGGGTCCCTGTGTTCGGTTGCTTCCTAAGGCAGCTCTGTAATTTCCTGCCCTGTTTCATTTCACTTGTGCTTCTGTTTAGTTGTCAGCAGTTTCTTTAGCACAGCTTGAAACCTTCTCCCCATCATTTCTTCTTCTTCTTCTTCTTCTTCTTCTTCTTCTTCTTCTTCTTCTTCTTCTTTTATTTGTAAGATAAATCCCAGTTGAAAATAATTTAAAGCTTGTGACTGAGTGAAAACAATACCCAGAATGATCTCTCTTGTTCTATCTCCATTACCAAGTCAGAGAAAGTCTTTTCTTTTCTCCATGGCACAGACACGTTGTTAAAACCTCAATCCAAATTGCTCTTCTAGTGCAGAACTAGTTTCAGACTGCACTCCGTGACTTGAGCATCAAAACTATGAGACTAGTTAAGTCACTTTAAGAACCAAAAAGCAAAAGGATGAACAGAGTAAAAAAGAATGAGAGAGTAAATCGTCCTCTTGGGTGATGTGCTGTGAGCTGTGTGAGGAGCGTGTGTTGTTGAGGGAAGTGTAGCTCTGGTGCTGATGTTCCTGCTGCTACACTCCAAAAGCAGCCGGCATCCCCAGCTCCCTCTGCTGTGAATATCAATGCAGCCTGGGGTTGCCTGGCAACAAACGCAGGAGAGCCACGGAAAACCCGGGGATGCGAAGTGTGTGTGACAGCGGGGTGTGTGATGAGGAGGAGGGTCTCCTAAATTGCTCTTCCTGAATTTCCCTATTCCTTTAGAATTATCTCAGCCACCAGGATAAGCCAGTCATTAGTGGACAGCTTAATTGGAATAAAACGAAGCACTACTGGGGCTAGAACTCCTGTCTACAACCATCAAGTCTAAGTGAGGCTGGAGGTTATAATGGATATAATGAGTCAAATCTTTATATGAGGTTTTAACAACCTTATCCTCAGCACAATACATTTTCTTCCACAGGGAGAGAACATAATAACTTTGTTCTTAAAGGAACATCCTACTAAAGGAAAGTCTATCTCCGGCTTTTAAACAGTCACTATACTGTGGATCAGCACAGCAGGTTTTATCCTCTAAAAAAACAATTCAGGAGATTTCTCCCATTAAAATGTTATTGACTTAAACTGAGCTGCAATAATGCAAATGGAACCTATGAAAGAGTAGATTTTTATATTTTGTGTTTATTTAATATAAAAAAAAAGTTTAATGCCGATACAAATATAAATTAGTATATATAATAATATATATATTAAACAATTATATAATATAAAAAAAGATTATATATATATACTGTACATACATATCTTTTTTTTTTTTACAGTTACTTATTACTTTTTTAATAGTGGAAGCCATAAAACAATTCTCTCTTTCTTTGTCTCTCTCTGTCTCTCTCTCTCTGCCTCTCTCTCTCACACACAAACAAACAAACACACACACACACACACACACACACACACACACACACACACACACACACACACACAGACAAATACAAAAACAACCAAACCTCTCCATCAAAGATATTTCCTTTCCCAGAAACCTTTGTGTTTACTTAATTTCCACTTGAGTTTAATGCTAAGACTTTAGAGCAACACAAATGGATGTTTTTTGATTAATGCTGTCTGCACATCACTGATCAAATTGAGGTTTCTGCCCCATAAAGTTAATACAAATTAGATAACTTCGTAGTACATGCCTAGTGACCCTTGATTTGATTACTTCCTTGATGTGATTACACAGATTGTATGTCCACCATTTTACATGGACAATATTTCTTTCTGTGGGTAGGATTTTTAGTTGAGGTAAAACAAAAAGAAATTATTTAAGGTTTATGTTGCTTTGCAAATGAAATGGCCTGGAATGGACAGCAATTAAAATAGAAATATTCGCCAGACTAAAATCACTTCCATGCATAATTTTATTGCTTGCTCTCACACATCCCATGCCTCTAACTAACTTACTCACAGATCTGGCTTTCACAGGGATATTTTCTGTTACTAATTAATCAGACAGAACAGTAAAATCATTTTTGTCATCTATTAATCTAATCACTTACAGTTTCCTAAATGCATGTTCCATAACAATGAACAAGCTCTTACTGCTCTTTCTGTCAGATTTGCATGACAATTTGATGCATGAGGCCAATATGCGAGCCTCATGGATTACATTTTGTACAAATAGTGTATGTCAGGAGAACTTGCTGATAATATGATAATATGACTCCTTTGAGATCTGTAGGAGAGAGCAGTGGGACTCACCTGACAGTGCCTTTGATGACCCACACGGGGAAGAAGAGTTTGCACGTGTTTGCGAAATAAAGACAACAAGATCTTGGTGATGTTTCGCAGTGATGCGATTAGTCCTTTCCAACCAAGTTGAAAAGGGCATTGCGGACATTAAGTATTAGCTCAGGAAAGGAGGGGGGACACCTCTAGTTCTACCATCCACAGCACAATTTTCAGTTGACCAAGGATAAAAACACTGACCTTGCTGTAAAAAGCTACTATAGCGGTTTTAGGCCCTCCTGCGCATCGATAACAACTCGCACACAAGCTGTAGTTTTTTATTCATTTGGAATTTTTTGCCTAATCACAAAACCCTGGTGAATTTTAAGCACTGTCTTGCAATATGTTCTGAAACAAAGTCATACTGAATCTTTGGAGGTCATTTTTTTCTTGAAATTGAACAGAAAATTCAGAATGATGTCAATAAAATGTATAAACCTTGAGTGGATTTGGGTACTGTAACATATGATGTATGAACTTATGTTTGTCACTGCTGCCATTTTCCCTCATTAAGCATAAACATGATGTGTGGGTGCGTGTGGGTGTGTGAGAGAGAGAGAGAGAGAGAGAGAGAGAGAGAGAGAGAGCAAAAGGAGTAGCAAGCCCCTGTTCTCTGTCTCCTTCTCAGCTGACCTTGGCAGAAGTACATCACTTGATGGCAGGCAGAAACGCATTTGAATGATCCACTAGAATTTGTATGAATCCTGACACAGGCAATGAAAGTAAACAGATCCTGAGTAAATGTACACTTTAGTGTAATTGATATGTTTCTCATAAAATGTTACAAAACTTCTAGAGACAAAACATTATTGAGAATAATGAAGATACTACTACTATTATTACTAATATTTACTGTATTTCAATATGCATTACTATACACATATGATAGAGTTCCGATAAAAAACATGAAAAAATGTTTATATAACATGTCTTTTTATTTCTTTATTAACTATTCACTCCACTATTTAAGGGACAAAAATTGAGTTAAGTAATTAATTTAAGTAATTAACGGGGTCTTAAAAAGCTTTTTGAAGAACCTCAGATATTTAGATTTGGATTTTGAAATGATTTGTAAAGATCAATTACTTTTGACATATTTGCAATGTAATCATTATTTCAAATTTGATGGCAAAATTACTCAGCTCTCATTCGTTTCCCCGTCACTAGACAGAAAGTGAATTTCACTGGATAACTCTGGATGACAGTGTTAGCTATTTAATAAATATACTGGACGATTTAAGCCTAACATCCAAAAGTGTGAGAGGACATAAGTTTTTATACGTATAAGCATATGTCTTTGTCTTTATATGAAAGTAAGAGGATCTCTTTTATTACTTATATGATTTGTGTGTGTGTGTGTGTGTGTGTGTGTGTGTGTGTGTGGGCAGTGCCCTGCGGCTGAATTTTCTTATCTTGTAACCAGGATCCACCGAGGATCCGTTGTGACTGTGATCAGGATACAGTAGTTACTACAGATGAATCGCTGAATGTTTATCAATACACTTATAAATTACCGAGAAATCTCTTATTATTTGTCTGCTAGTCATCTTTTGAGAGGTATATTTGATATAACTATCTATATAATATAATTATATCTATACTATATAATTCTATAAGTTCTTATAGAATTAAATGTTTTCCTTGGTGGTCCATTTGCATTAGAAACTATTATAAAGCACCATTCAAATACTCTGTCATTTATTCATGAAGCCCATGTGTCAGGCAAATGGATGACTTTAATTGTCTCAGAATAATGAAACGGACATTTGTGACACTGTTACGAAGCACAACATTCTACTGCTTTCTACAGTACTCACTGTTCTCAGGTCTCAGATCTTGAATGTGCTCATAGTAAAAATGAACAAATAGATTCCAAAATAATGCTAAGAATTTTTAATCATTGAACACACAATCATAACTGAATAATGTTCTCTTTCATCTTTTTAATGTAAAGGCAAAATCACATATATTCTCAAACATTACTCCATTTTTTGAGCCTTGAATAAATTCTCCATCATTGCTCCATCACTGAATGCTTATAAATGAGTTACCTTTCAAATTAAGTCTGACCAGACATTGTACTTTGCCAATAAATACATTTTGCAATAAAAACAATACGTTAAAAAAATTATATATATATATATATATATATATATATATATATATATATATATATATATATATATATATATATATATATATATAAGCCATCATTAGTTCCATAACGGACTCCTTGAGCACTACTTGGCAGTGCACAAGTTATGAATGACAAAATATTACCTTTAAGTGCAAATGTCAAAACATGCATAAATTCTTTAGTTCTTTAGTACTTCTGGTACTGTATGTGTGGATGAATGTCTAGTGAAATGTCAACCGTATTACAGACCAGCAGGGACTTATAGTGTCAGGGACGCGGGGATAAAAACGAACCCAAATGCAGGACTGCTTAACAAAAACAAGGATTTATTAAATAAAACAAAACAGAAACACGGACTCAGGACAAGACGACAACAAAGACACCAGAACAAAACCAAAAAAACAACATAGTATTCCTCGCTGCTCAACTAAATAGACAAGACAATCAGAAACATGAGGAAAAGGTGTGCAGAAGCGGGCAGGAAGAGACAAGGGCGGGGCAGACACGTGAACACAGAACGTAAACAAAAAAGCACATGGCCAAAGTCCGGGCTGAGTCCTGACATATAGACTTATTAAATGGGAAGCTATCGTCCCACACATTTGGGTCAACCTCAGATAGGCAAATTTTTGTGTATGCATTGTTTTATTCTTTATTCTTTCTGTGAACTTCTCTTTAGCATATATTTATAAGGATGGCTTAAAAGGCAGGAAAACAAAGATCAATAAAAAGTAGTTAGTGTCAGATGACTGAATGAATGACTAAATGTGTATTAAATATATTTAATTGCAGAGTTATATTTATTTCATTATAATGTTATGCACTATGATAATATGTGCTGCCTGCAACTTGTCTATTTTTCTCTGTCATCTGTCTCTATCACGGGTGTACTGGATCTAAAGATTGTGTCAGAATGATAGTGCTGCTGGAGAAGGAAAAGCATGCTTATGACCTTTTCTATATTTGGCCTGCTGGGTAATAAACATGCACAGTTCACCATCTGCCACATAGCGCCTTTTATATGGCAGCTAAATGATCATTTCTAAAATTATTTTTTTCTCCCTTCTGCTCTTCCCTCAAGCTCAACTATGCAACTTTAATGCATCCTGTCATCACATGTTGAATACAGACGTGACAGGCTCAAAAAAAGAATCTAAAGAGATTTGAATATCAGTCTGTCTTGGCCAAAATAGCTGTATGGTAATCTGTCAGTTTCCTAATGAACATCACTTGTTGGAGATTAGATATTGACATACAAAAAACATAAAGTATCTTGCAGTTGGATTAGTGAAAGACCAAGGCAGATCAGAAGATCCATGGTATTAAAATGCAATAAGAAATCTAAGCTAAAAGGATCTTTCAAAATTCTGCCTGAATCTGGGGGCTTAACAATGGTCCTTATCCAAAAGAGGAAAGGCATATTCTCTCTCACTTGGGGATTAGAGGATCTAACTTTGGCAGCAGTTCAAACCTATCCTCTAGATCTCGACCACGTCAATAGCTCAATAGGTGGAGTATCGACTTGTGCATGAGACACAGCCACCCATCTGCTTTTTGCCAGAGGATATTTGAGGATGTGGAAGACAACGAGAGGGTTTTACTCCCATTGCCAAATCTCCAGCATAGATGCACAAAGGCACCACACTGGTCTGGCAGGAACCAGAGAGGCCTATAAGCGAGAACCTCTCTATCTTAAGGTCTCAGAAGAAAGGACAGAGCTTTGATCTGAAATCTCAACATTTTCAAACACATTTAAAAATGTCTTTCTTCTGAATGACATTGTGCAATGAAAACTAATGTTTAGCATTAGCATTAGCATTTAGTGTGTGTGCCCTGCGATGGGTTGGCACTCCGTCCAGGGTATATCCTGCCTTGATGCCCGATGACGCCTGAGATAGGCACAGGCTCCCTGTGACCCGAGGTAGTTCGGATAAGCGGTAGAAGATGAATGAATGAACTAAACTGTAATTTAGGCTTCTAACATATTAGCAGATAACAGTATTTTGTTCACATAATAGCAAAACGTTTCTTGAGTCAGTCATTGTTGAAAAGCAGATTACTATGAACCATATATAATCATCTTTTTCTCAAAAGACTGTATAATTTGCAGAAGTTGAGGCAACTTTGTGAAGAGTTGAAATTCTAAACATGCCGCTTCTCTTTCCCTTAATAGCAAGCTTTTGCAACTCTTGAAACTTGCTGCTCTATTTGCAAAAAAAAAAAAATGTTTTCATCAGCACTTTTAAAAGAATTCATTAACGCCTATGGGCTGTGATGAAAGTCATATCCTAGACCTATAATTTCACCGAATCCCATTAAAATGTTTATCTATTTGGAACCAAGAAGTGCTTGTATGTTACCTCTCAGCATTCTCAATTAAGGTCAGCATTTCAGCATACTGTATACTATCCTCCCTGGGAATTGTTGTCAGTGAACATTAATGCCATAGGTTTCCTGATTAATGTCATACATGGCCTGCACCTAGTGACTATTAGTACTTCAATATTACAATAATCCTAGTTCAGTGTAGACAGAGGGAAAACAATGTGCAGACATGAGCACTAATCATTAACACTAACAATTAAAATCACTCTTCATTGAAGTTTTGATCTCTATTGATTTTCTCTTTGTAGGCTAGATCAGAGGTGTGTTGATTACGTTTAAAGCCACTAACTGACTCTAGTAGCCAAATGAAACCCTTTACATATTGCATTCATGTCCCATTGTTGCTTGGTGCTTAGATAAAACACGTCAGAGCATTTGCTTGCATTTTGCTAACTTCTTTGGGAAAGGGATATAAAAAAAAATCTAATAATAATAATAATAATAATAATAATAATAATAATAATAATAATAATAATAATAATAATAATAATAATAATTACACTCATAACCAAAGCATATAATTAGAAAAAGTTTGTACTCGGATAATATATCTATAGTTAAATATTATATTTTGAAAAGGTACAGTTTATCTGATGTATATCATCATAGAGCAGAGATTTACTGACTATGCGCATCATTGGTACATCATTGGAGAAAATAATTAAAGGATTAAGCTCACCTGACTTCTTCTCACCAAAGGCAACAAAGCAATATACTGTATGTTAGAAACACAAAGTGATCTCTGTTAATAAGATCTTGTATTACACCAAACAAGTTTAGAATCAGAATTATAATTAACAGGAAGACAAGAGATTAGTATTCACAATGTCAAACACCCTGCTAATCTCTAAAAAGAATTCTCAGAGCATCTGAATTGCTAAAGGAGAGAATGTTCCTGAGTGTGGTGCAAAGAAAGAAAACCACAGTGAGATTCTTTGAAAAGGTTGCTATTGATTGTAGTTTAGATGATACATCCATTTCCAACAGTTTGTCTACAAAGGGATGGCTGGTTATTAAACAACAGGAATGACAGTGAAGCCTTTCGATCACTAGAAATAGAACCAGTTGGAGTGACATGTTGAAAAGGTGATAAATAGGAGCAGAGATGAATGAAAGACATTTCGTAAGAAGTGAAGTAGGATGTGGATCATGTTGACAGGTTGCATTAGATTAGGCTGTGAGTCAAGATTTAGCCTGGAAGGCAGTTGACATGAAATAAGTAGTAATCTTATTTCTATTTACACAAAATTTCCAACACAATAATAGAACAAAGAAATCGAAAAAATGTTCTGATAAAATAAGCAACAAGATTTAAATCAGCTTTGTTTTTTACCTGAAATTTTAGGTTAAGCTGTAGACATGTGACAATGATCACAAAGTAAAATGTTAGAAAAGTGAGGGACAAAAACATGACCATTCTGGACATTGTTGTCAATAAAGTGGCTTTATTAAAAACAGAGCAAATATGTATGAAGACAAGAGGATAGGAAGAAGAAGGATGTAAGAAAATTCTTTAGTTGCTGGTTGAAATAATGGCAAATGACTGCCAAAAGCTATAGTTAACAGAC
Source organism: Tachysurus vachellii (assembly GCF_030014155.1). Taxonomy (NCBI): domain Eukaryota; kingdom Metazoa; phylum Chordata; class Actinopteri; order Siluriformes; family Bagridae; genus Tachysurus; species Tachysurus vachellii. Next base: position 12,024,052 of record NC_083469.1, read on the forward strand.
GCTAAAAAGCCCTGAACACCATACAGTCAACAGAACTGACAGAAATGCAATAAAATGAATGTAGGATTGACAGCAGCATAAGTCAAGTTGAAACACACCCATCCTTTTAAAACATAAATCTTAGCAAAGTGAAAATATTTCTTTCTATGTGATCATGCAAGTTATATGTTGGTTTAATCCCATTTCTAGACATGCATCTCTAGAAATAAATGTTTGCAATGAGCAAATAAACAAAAATACATCAAAGTTCTCATTATCAAAATCATCATTAATATGTACTGTAATTGCTATGAAATCAGCTAATAAAATCTGCCAATAGAACATTAAGACAATTTAAGTTTGTAATTAGAAAAATGTCTTAACAAACAGCCTTAATAATCTAATATTTGTTTTCTTATTTTGTTAATAAGAGTCTCATCATTTAATAATATTAGACATATTCCCTGTGGTTAAGCTATTTACGCTTGCAAAGATATTTTTTATAGTCAGCACAGAGCACCTAGAAGAGAGAACCGATAAGAGAAACTCCACAGACAAACATTAAGTTTGTATGAAGATGTATGGAGTTATGCATGAAGGATTCAATTTATGACTGCAGAATTAATAGAAGTTAATTTCTTCTCCTCATGATGTTGGTTGTAATATTCACAGAAAACACTTTAATTGCAAGTGTTTGTAAAATGCTTAATTGAGTACTTGTATAAAACTTAATAAAATTGTGCCTATAAAGCCTAAGAAGTAATGGTGTCCCTGAATCAAAGTCATGCACTAGTGTACCCATTAAACTGATGCAATACAGCAAATAAACCATAAATCATACTAACTTCACTGCATGTGGGCAGTTCTGAGAGTTTTCTCATAAATCTTAGTTTGCTTAACAAATAACAGGCTTACATTTAAAGTCTTCTGTAAATTTGCTCGGATGTGTCTGATCTTTGTGACAACTTTATGTAATGACTACAGTAATTGATGCCCATTCTGCCGTAATTACATATAAATGACATAATAGAGCATAATCATTCTCTGGCCTAGATTTACAGAATTAGAGCTCTTTTTATCCTTACAGCATATGAATACTTGCTTTGTAAGCACATCTAAAATGTTGGTAAAATCACTGTTTAACATTGCATTTCTAGCACTCTTTGTCAATGCCAAGGCCTCCAACTATCACTACCTTCCCCTTCAGGCACAAAATCAAGTTTCTGGTTCAGCAATCCTGATGATAATCTGACCCTGGCTGGTTTAGGTGGATGAGAGAGTCCATACTTTCAGAGGGCAAGTAATGAATTCTCTGTCATTTTAATGCACTTCACCTATGAAATGAAACAAAATGCAGACCGGTCACCTGAGGAAAATCTGAGTGCTGAAAATATTTACTGATAAGTGTAAATTTAAAACACTAGCTTATTGATATATCTTAATATATAACACTGATTTTAGATACTTTATCTTCCATAATGATCAAAGTAATGCAGCCTTTCTTCTTATTTTTTGCCATGAATCCTCTGTCTTGATTTTCAGTGTAGGTGTGGAACCTCTTAGGAATTTTCCTTGGAACAAATTTCCACCCTAATCTTCCCAAGCGTTACCACTCAGAGACCCTGTTTGTGATGAGTACAATCTCCTTAATTCTGATTTTCTTATATAAATTTCGATAAAGGGGTCACGGTGGCTTAGTGGTTAGCACGTTCGCCTCACACCTCCAGGGTTGGGGTTCGATTCCCGCCTCCACCTTGTGTGCTTGCATGTTCTCCCCGTGCCTCGGGGGTTTCCTCCGGGTACTCCGGTTTCCTCCCCCGGTCCAAAGACATGCATGGTAGGTTGATTGGCAGCTCTGGAAAATTGTCCCTAGTGTGTGATTGCATGAGTGAATGAGTGTGTGTGTGCCCTGTGATGGGTTGGCACTCCGTCCAGGGTGTATCCTGCCTTGATGCCCGATGACGCCTGAGATAGGCACAGGCTCCCCGTGACCCGAGGTAGTTCGGATAAGCGGTAGAAGATGAATGAATGTAATTTCTATAAATCATTTTTTCTATATTTGTGTACACATGTTGAGTAGACAATGCTAGAAAAAGGCAGAAAGACAGCATATGAAATGCCAACATTTGCTTTCAGATGCAGCAAAGTTTTCAAAAAAGAATAAATTTTTAATTCCAAGTCGACTGCTAGAAAAAGTAATTAAAAAATGTCCTATTAAAAGTTATTAGATTGGTGCAGTAGTGCTGTGTAATACATTGTTCTGTACATCATAGGCACACTGTCTGTATTGTACTGGAAATTTGTTTTGGAAATTTGGAATTGATTTAATTCTTAGAGATAATTTAAGATCTTGCAGGCTATAGAGTATTTCATGATTTAACGCTAAACCAAATGTCATTACGTGAACATGGGACTGCGCGATTCCTGCCCAAGTAGGACTTTATCAACACTTTGTTGCAGTTCTCATTTTTACGATTAGACACAATAATACCATTATGGAGTTTAATGTGGCTATCACACTGCCCCACGTCTTCTCAAAAAGTGGGTGAGCAACCACTGAATAAATGCTGTATATTCTCAAAAACACTTTTTATTACAAAGCTATTTTTTTCGTGATGTATATTCGATCCTATCTAGTTTTAGATATAATACTAGTTGATACATTTTGTTTATTATTTTGGACATATGTGGAGTGGCATTTTTAAATTTTCCTAGACTGTCCCTGTCTTGGTGTGTCCTTGGGTGACGCGTTTTCTGGACGCTAAACTCCAGTCCCAACAAACATTATGTGACAGACGTTTCGACAGTAATAGCTCTGTGGATGTTGATGCAAGAAGACACAGTGGCTTCATTATGCATTTGAATCGAAAGCTTTCTCACAGACATTGTAACAACAAATAAAAGGGGCACAATAACAAGGTGACATAAGTTTTTTCTCTAAAAAATGTTTATCGGAGGTTTTTAGCAATTACATTATTATTGTCTTGACTGTGCATCTAATTCTTCTGCGGTGAAACAGATTACCCAGCAATCATGGTGTTCAATCAAGCATGTATAATAAGGCTTTGTTGTGAATCACAAATGTACAGCCCAGATGAGCGAGTGAGACTAAGGTATTCTGTTGAATATTTCAAACTGGAATTCAAATTTAATTATTTCTCATTATTTTGATTTCTGTGATATGGCTTTCCTGAGATGGGAAAAAAGAGCTTGAGTGAGAAAAGACTCAAATGTAGATCATGAGCTAGGTCACACTTGGAGCTTGTTTAAATAAAATCTAAGCACGGTGAACTGTAGCTGAACAGTGGTCTGATTAGGCTAGGTTTAGAGAGTGCCCTGGCAGAGCATGTGCTTTTCCTGTCATTGCATCCTGACTGGCCCGGACCAGCGCAACGATAGCGGGATGATTAATTATGGTACTGATGAAATGTGATAGCTGTGGAAATGTCAACGAGATGACACCACTCGTCAGTATGATGCAGCGGGGAGGACAGATCACACGCAGACATCTGGAGGGATGTGGAGCAGCAGGCGCTTTCTGCCTCCGCACCGTCACTGTTTCTGTCCTGTGTTGCCTATGCTTCTCTCTCTGCTCAGCTCATGTTCCTGAGAGAATGCTATTTATACAGCTAATACCACAGCAGTCACTGCACTGACATTCATAAGGCTGGTTAATCTGGCTGAATCTAAATCCATTTGTTGCATTGTAGATGTCCCTCATAAGCATAGTTAATTCAGGAAAGGATAAATATCTATAGCATTCAGTGGTGGTATATTTGCTTTTACAACAAATACAAGCTCAGTACCTTTGGAAGTCTGCTTTTAGCTTCTGAATGTTGGCAAATCTTTTAAAAGAAAACAAAACAGGAAACACACAAACCGTCCCCAAAGAATTTGGGAATTCCACTTACCAGAATAAATTAAATCAATGTGATAGATACCAGAGGAGCTAAGATTGTGTCCAGTTGTGTATTTGAGCATTCTGTGTGCCACTTTAACTGTGTAAAGCCTATTTATATTAAACACAGTCTCTTTCCTCTGCACTCATCTGCTCCATTTTGGAAATACATCTGTGTCAAAGGTATATAAAATATCATTAAACATCTGTGGATGAAGCAATTTATTTGCTCAAAACACATCAGAGCTGCTTAATTCACCATGGACCTCATCATAATATCTGAGCAAGATGACTGAGGAAATAAAAATTAAATGTACTTTGTATGCAATGAGTAAACTGAATGTCCATATGGACTTCTGCTACAAAGGATTTATTTATTAATTTTTTTGGTAACACATTGGTATTTTTTGTTGTGTCACAGGTTAAAAGTTTGAAGCTTTCAGTCTCAGACATGGGCTTTTTCATGGGTTTTAAAAGGATTTTCTAGCTTAATGAAGGAGCTAAAGTTTAATTTGTTGTAAAGCAAGTAGACAATGCAAGATTTGAGCTTCATTTGCAATTTTAGTAGCTACACTTCTTAGGCAAGATCTTTTAGAAAGCATGCAATATTCAATTCATTATTTTTGGACATGTGGAGAAAAAAACACTGCAGTCATTACATCAGAATATAGCTGGTGGAAAAAGTAGAAGGCTGCCTACACACAATGGAGCTAAACCTGGCATTCCTGGAAAAGAGCAGCATTGCAGCACTCAATCTGCTTCATTTACAGCCCTCAATCAGCTTAATACAGTCTTGTAAAGCTCTTGGATGACAGTCTAATATGCTGAAAAACTTGATACTTGCCTTATGTGTACATTTACAGTTAATTGTAAGTTAATGCATAATTATTTTTGTATCTGTGCCTAGTTTGCTTTTCTACGACACAAGCAGATTTTATCTTTTGATTATTATCAAATCTGAGCATTTAATCAGTGTGTCTAAATAAAGCAGTCTTTTCCAAATTGTTGCTCTAATTCCTTTGACATTTGTGAATAAACACATATCTGATTCCTGGTCATAAAATGTTATATCATCGGAGTCCACACATGACTGTACAGCAGGATTCCTTAACAAAACCCAGTGTAATAAACAAATCCATAGCTTTTTGTTTTGCTTCCTTTGTTTTTCTTATTTAACCACTGTTAATTGCTTCAAGTACAAACCGGTCTAAAATATAAGAATGTATTAAAATAAGAATTTAATAAAATACATATAAAATGATATTTTAATTAAAAATAATTTTCTAGACTGATCCAGGTTTTAAGTAAAAATAATAAAGTAAAGTTTAGTTAAATATCAGAGCAATAATTCTGCATTATCACCTTAATTCTCTTTGCTTGGTGACAAATTAGCCAATAATGAGCCATTATTATACCAAACCATAACACTGCAAGCCATGTAGGACTAATTGAATAGTAGCAATTAAGAAGATGTGATAATGAAACCCTGCTATATGATTGGCATTAGGATAAGTGGAATATTGAATGTCACAAATCACAGCAGAGTGAAGAGATGCTATAGAATCCCAAAAACAAGAAACTAAGTTAGTTATTTGGCCAGAATGTGTGTGAATGTTGCTTGACCGGTGAATAAATTGAAAAACAATTTGAGTAATAATTGTATCAGTGCTGACTAATCAGTAATCTGGTGATAACATTTGTGACCTCTAGTGGCAGGGTATGAAATAGCTGGTAACCACGTGCAAAATATGGTTTACAAATGTAATGCAACCTACATGTCTCTGCAAACTACGTGATTATAGAAATTAGATCATATTTCTAAAAGCAGAATTGAGATTTGTTGTACGAAGCAATGGAAAACAAGACATAATTAATGAATGCTGTTAGTAATGGACCAGTAGAAATATTGGTATCTTCAGGTATCTGAAACGTTATTCTTCCCAAAGATATTCTTAAAAATATATCTTTTTAAAATAATGAACTGACAGCTCCAAAGTGTTAAATTGGGTTAAGATGTGGTGAATGCAAAATTCATATTATATTTTTAATGCTCATGTATCGCTACATTTATGGCATTTGTCAGATGTCTTTTACCAGAGTAACTTCAATTTCATCTCATTTTATACAACTGAACAATTGCTGGACCTGGAGTTTTAACTCACCACCTTCTGATATGTAATCCCAACACCTTAATCACTAGACTACCATATCCCACCAAAGCATTTAATGAGACTTTATGCCCTGTGGATTGGGTGGGTGTCATCATGAAGACTATAGAAATGTTTTATTATTGGATTTTATATTGCTCAGTAAGAATACTTTATTCACATCACTCATTGAACAAATGGATCCAAACCATACCAGAAATATATCCCTTACAGCATAACAGAGCCCCTACATTTTTGTTTAATATGTCACCAACCTGTATATTTATTCAAAATAATTTTTCCCCCTTTGTAAATTACTGTGTAATGAATTAAGTCCATTGATAGCCAAAAGGGTTGCTGTTAATTTGGACTACTTTTAGCTCTTGGGAAAGGATGACCAGTTGTAGGGTGCAGTTGCTGTGGTTGTGGTGAAGTATTGATGTTCATTAATCATGCTGTAAAGCCACCAGCTGCAGTTCTGTGAACAGGAGCGCTGACCAGGGAACAGGACGTCTCCTCATCCTCTGACCCAGCACAGGGTTTGTCCAAACACAGCAACTTTTAGACATTAGAGAGGGATGCCCTGTAGCTGAAACAAGTTGCATATGAGCCTTGAAAGGCTAAACAGACAACTTGCTTAATGAAAAATAAAGCAAGCAAAGCAATATGGCTTCTTAAATTGTCTCACTGTGTCAGTTTAATTTTCTGGTTCTGGATCTGCTAAAGCAAAGCATCTGCTCACCAAAAATCTTTTATTACACAGAAATGACAATGTATATTACTCATATCTAGTCGCAATGTGATAAGCAACTAATATAATTAGTTAGAGATTATCTTTTGATGGATTTGTGTTTTATTATGAAATGTTTACAGAAATTTGTGATGATATTTTTAATGGTATCTTTGTTTTTTAATTGTATTCATTTTCAAGAAAAGTTCAGTACAGGATTTTGCCAGCATATTTTCCAGGACTTTCCTGGTTTTCTATGACAATCTATGTTACCTATCTATGTGCGTGTGAAAACAAATGCACACAAATACGCACAAACAAGCAAGCAAGCAAACAAACAAACAAAGATCTTACTAAGTATTTTTTCTGGAAATATGAATTAATCTAGCAAACTCTAATGTCTCATTTCTGTCAGGTTCACAATCTTACCCCAATGTTATTAAAAGAAGAGCCAAGAGGATGGAAATACACTCTAGCATTGGTGTGCCCAGGTCTAGAATAAAACAGACTTTACTAGAAATTGCTTTATATAACGAGGCAGATAACCTGTGGTAAAGAGACATCGAGCCTTGAGGAGGAGAAAAAAAAGTAAACTAAACAATTATTATCCACATATCAGATGCAAAACAGTGTAAGAACATAAAATGATGAGGGTGAAAATCCAGTTTATCCATGAAGAAGTTTATTCCAGCGTAGCAGTGACAAAATGCATGAAGTACTTTGGGTTCATCGGAGTAAAGAAGAACGCAGGACAAATCCAGCTCAACCATTTTATACTGTTTTTCCTCTTTCTAGGGTTTTGCTTTAAATGTGAGCATAAGAACTGAGTGTATCCAACATGGGTGGGTCATACATTGTCATCTAGCCAGTTGTCTTTAAATGTTAATCATGGTCACATACACCTTGGCTTGGTATTGTTATCACCCACATGGTCAGGTGAAACTATTGTTTAAAGAGTAATCATGGTCACAAATGCTGATTATTTAGTGATGGTCCTTGATGTCCTGCTGCTGCTCCCATACTAACAAATGATCACGGTTATTCATTTTCGAGTTTGAAACGTATTGACTTGTGATATTTAAGCCTTTTTGGGAATGAGTTATTTCTGATGTGTATCTTAAAATGGAATCTGGGTGCCTACAATCTGTAATTTCTTACAACACCCAGCAGTGCTTGAGACTATAGATTTTGGTAGGACAGGTGAGCATTAATAACAAAGCCTCAAATCAAATAAGATAAAGGGGCTGTCTCACTTTAATTAATAGGTTACTATCTAAAGTAGATAGAGTAAAACCATAATAAGGCAGAATCCACAACATACTGTCATCCAGCATACAGTCTAGCAACTCAGTTTGAGCTGTTTCTGTTCTACCTTCAACCGGTTCCCTGGCTAGTATTCTGTTCTCTTACCACCGCAGTCTGGCTTCGATTCCCAGGTAGAGAAGCTGCCCAGACACTGTGGCTTTTGCACAATTCAGTGCACTCTCAGTGGTGGTCCAAAGCCTGGTTAGAAATGAGAGTTCTGCATCAGGAAGGGCATCTGGCATAAAACCTCTGCCAAATCAAATATGTGGATCAAATATGCAGATCTGCTGTGGTGACCCCTAACTTGAGCAACTGGGAAAAAAGCTGAATAAAAACTGTGTCGAAGGTAATACTTTACATGTATTTCTGAAATATAAACATACTACAATATCTACAATACTACCACATTATACCCTTTTAAAATTATGTAACATGATTAGGATTTAATTAAAAAGCAAAAAGTAAAAAGACCTTCTCAAAACATTCAAATAAACAAAAACAAACAAACAAAAAAGAAAGTAAATTAGAGTAACTAAAGCTTACACACAAATGTATTTATTTTTTAATTTTTTTATTTTTAAATATGTGTAAAAGAAGTGTCTTGAAGGTGTCAAGACACTTCTTTTACACATATTTAAAAATAAAAAAATTAAAAAATAAATACATTTGTGTGTAAATGAAGGTGTCAAGTTCCTATAAAGATAATAATTCTGAAAGATTAATATACTATATATTATATAAAGTTAAGTTCACACTTATCAGAGACCTGATTCCAAACACTGCCTTACTATGTGGTTACTTACCAGCTCTACGGTTTTACCTGTACAAAAATAAGTCACTGGAGACCTCAAGCATGAGTAGAGTAATTTACTTGAGTCTGTTGCTGTTATGTTATGAACATCATGAACATTCATTTATTTTGATAATTGTTATTAGTATCTTGTGCCTTCTGAGACATGAGTCTAAACATTTTAAAATAACGATTTAACATTCATTACCATAAAATGGTTTTATTTGGCTTATGGGAAAATTTGCACACATCACCACCTGCTGGAGATTTGTTCATGGACATTTTTTTCATAGTGACTGAAAACCTTTAGCTAGTCTAACCTTTAAATAATAGATACAGAAAATGGAAAAATACACAGTACAGTCTGAGGACTAGTATTAAGTGTACCTCTGTTGAATCATCTTATAAAATCACCATACATTCAATGACAGCAAAAGAAACCACTGGATTTGTCTAAAAAGAAAACATCCCCAAAGTTACATTTTTGCCATCTATGTAGTTTATTTATCTAAAACTCCTGTTCCAGATTTTTCACACAATTGAACTAAACTGCATTCAACAACAACAACAAAAACTTACTCTTCCTAAAGGGGCATGTAACCATGTCTGCTGTTTGCTTCACTTCCTGCTGTGACCATACAGCGACATTATGCTGCAGTTAGGGCAAGGCGCTGTGCTTGTCCAAGATGCTTCGTTCCAATACAATTTGGGCACTGATTATTGTTCCATCATCCAACTCCACTGGGGCTTGGCAGCACCAAAAGCTCACCATCTTGCCATTCTTGCCATGATACAGTATGCATAATGTTTGGATACACATGAATTTATAAATTCAGAAATTTGTTGTTGTTACACTCATTGTTACACATCCATACATTGTTACACATCCATACAAACAAGATGTAATGTGTCTGTTCTAAAGACACAGTCATCCATGGGGCTCTAAAAAAATGTATAAACTGATAAGGCTTTTGTTCCCTAAAAAAAAAATTAATTATTGTGACCTGCATCACAAATACTGTATAACTATATATACATTTTATTCAGCTAAATTGATTGTTTTAATTATATTTTCCTGCTGGTCATAAGAAGTACCCAAAATGAATAACTGTGGGATGTACTTCTGTAGGTACATAGCCTCCATGGTGAATGCCATACAATCTCATGATTAGGTGAATGTAATTTAACCATACTATTTATAACACTAGTCTGTCATGGAAAAACTCTCATACCTTTAGTTTGTTTATGATATTAAAAGAAATGAATTGTATTTTAAGAATTTATATATTTTCATATTTTCCACCTCTTTGGTTTTATTCTATATTGATTCTCAGCTGATATAAGTACATTTAAACCTTTTGCTCTATTCTTTGCTTCAGCATGTTGGGTGACAGAAGGCTCTTTTTCTTTGCCAACTACCTGAAGAGAATGATGTTATGCTCATCCTCTGCTCTGTGGGGTTCCTGTTGGCGACATTTCTCTGCTGATTTTAATCTGCCTTATTTTTCACAAGAATTTAATGTGATCAATGTTTTATATATATATATATATATAACATAACATTGATCACATTAAATTCTTGTGAAAAAGAAAAAGAGCCTTCTGTCACACACACACACACACACACACACACACACACACACACACACACACACACACACACACATATATATATATATATATATATATATATATAGAGAGAGAGAGAGAGAGAGAGGTTATATATACAGTATATATACATATATTTTTAAATGTATATGAGTATGTTTAAAAATGGCAGAATACACAATACATATTTATTGTAGTCATATATGTATTGTATGTATTGTAGTCATATATGTGTATCTACAATCGTAACCATATATGTATGTCACATATGGTTAAGATTTCATGGTCAACTTCTCTGAATGCCTGATTTTACAGTTTATTTTGAAAAATTGTGTAACAATTTTCACCATACTATCACATTCACTATTATATTCAGTGTTTTTATTTAACCTAAATTATATATGTAAAATAATTAACAGGTTAGAAAAACAAAGAGTTCACATTAATGTAGTGCTTAAATATGAAAGTAACAAAGTATGAGTAATTGTATATACACAATATTGTAGCAAATTAGTTACTTGTACAAATTGCCTAACTGCATTACTTGCTAATATGATGCAAAAAACTGAAGAAAACTTCCTCTAATACTAAGATCAGTTTTGCCCAATCCTTGAGCATTTTTATAGTTTATAATTATTTCTAAATACTTCTTTCACACCAATAGGGGGTGCTGCAGCAGCATATTAGCAGTGTTATTTCTGCACGATAGTCTAAATAAATTAGGCCAAAGAGTAAATCTTGTAATATGTCACAATAATTTCCTTTTTGTAAGTTGTTACAATTCACCCCTGTTTCTGCCAGCTGCTGAAACTTATTTCTGAATGAGATGTGTTAGATATGTGTTATCTATATGTGTTAGTTTATAGCTATGCTTTTTTTTTGTATAAATGTCTCCTAACACAGATCTTTACATGACTGGTTTATTGAGTGCTTATACTGTTACCTTGATGTGTCATATTAATATTTTATTGTGTAATTGTGCTACATAAAGGCAACATTGTGTGATTTCCCACGGACCCGATCAGTAAATGTGATAAAATTTACCCAGCTGACAATTTTAGGTAAAAAGAAACTTTTCTGTATGGTTCATATCAGCAAGTCATAATAACATCACATTATAAAAAGGTTATTTTTTATAGCAGTCTAACCTTCTTATGACATTACTGTAACGTTTCCTGTAACATTCTCAGATAGATAGGGTATTCAGGCAATATAAAATGAAGCGTATATCTAGTTTTAACAGTTTCCTTCTAGACACAACAGTCAAAGCACCAAAGATACATATGAATCTTGAATTTCAATTGGGGAACATGTCTTTGGAAGAGGATTTGATGTTCCATAATGTTCTGATTTGACATTGACCTGATACAACTGGATTCTAGTAAGGTGTTAATAAAGTTCAACCATTAAGTAGATGAAACTGGTTGACAGCAAGTAGTCCTGTTTTAAGTTCGGGAAGTTTGCAGTGCCCTTTTTCATTGTGCCATGCTTTGTTATGCACTTCTCCAGCAAAGCTTTACCATCCCATAGAAACAACTTGCCATTGCCAAATATAAACTTCTTACTTCGTGAACATTCCACAGATTCCTGTGTTTTAAAATCCAGCCTGTGATCTCAGTCCTCAATCAGGTCTTTTACATACAATCAATTAAAAAAGATCAAACAGTCTTACATTCCATTTAAATTTGTCTATACAGTTAAATGCCATACTATACTGGAGGTTAATTGTTGCATAGCCTGAAATGTAGAATATTTTTTTTCTCAGCAGATTCGGATATCCTGTGTAAAATACTTACAATGGACAATATGTTTGTAATAGCATACCATAGCATATTATCAAGTTACATCACACCGAAATTACAAACAACAGATATCTCTTGTATACAATATATGGTTTTACACAAATTGAAACCATAAATGTTATAGGTTTATATGGTGATATTCTGTACATCGCTTTTAATTTCAAAGTAACTTGACAACATTCTTGTTCAATACACATAATTTGGTTTATGTGACCTTGAGTGCACCATGATTACAAAGAAAAGTTGTCCAGTAAAAAAAAACTTTGTGATCAAAGTTAAAAGCACACTTAGAGGATATTTGCTTTGTAAAGGCTTAGGCCTCTATATTTAACAAGACAAAGAAGCACTTGTCTTGCAACATTACATAAGAAACTTGCAGCTATAATTAGAACCATTTAATAGAAAATTATTACTTCAACAGAGGACACTGATTATTGCTGTGAAAGTGATGATAATGTAGAGAAAATTAGGTTCAGATATTTGATTATGTTTTAGTAAATACAGTGTGAGGACATTCTTAGTTCAACATAAATACAAAGTCTGTCTTATAGCAATGCACAATTCCCATAGCAGCCATTGGGCTGCGTAAATTGGGTCATGGACACTGAGATTCCTGAGTGACAGGTCAGTTTTGAGTCAGTGTTGGACAGTTCATTTCTATCCATTTGATTTTATTACTATCCTCCAATGGTGCATCAGTGAGCCTCATAAGGAGGTCTCCACACATGAACTGTTTCTGTGGAAAGAGCGGTGATTTTGGCAGCTCTCACTGCAGTGGACAATGAGAACCGGAAAGTAAAGCGCATCTTGGTAGGCTGGAGGGTCATCCTCAGTTGTGGCGATATGTCCAGAGAGACAGCGTGTGTTCTCGCTGGGGCTCTCAGGCTCATCCAGGCTGCCACTCCTCCAGAAACAGCTGCGGCGTGAGCCATATAGACGGCCCAGTGAAAAGCGGCTACTGCTAAATGGAAGGCGAGGGCTTGCATTGCAGATGCTTAAAGCACTACGGGAGAAAACTGAAGAGCTGCTGATGGCTCGATGGCATCGCTCACAGTTTTGCCTGAAACCTCCTGAGCGCTGCGCTAGGTCCATCAGGCCCGCCTCTGAGTAACTGGGCACCAGCTGTTGGTTGGAGCGGATGTGCCATTCTAGCTCAGTGCTGTCAATGGTGTTGACCCTGGGAATGCGTCTGCAGTATGGATGCTCTTCACATGGTGTCATTGGGATGTAGTCTGTTCCGAAAAGCTTTTCCACACGGTAGTGGGCGTAAGCTGTGCGATACTCTGTCAGCACCCTCAAAGGCCATGAGAATGTCAGGAAGGCAGCTGTCCAAAAGACATAGTTAGAGATGTACCAGGGGTGGTTGTCTGGATTTGAGAAGGCAATCATGTACTCTTTGAAGTCTACATTCTTCAGGTGCATTCCCTCCCGGGCCTCCATATAATCATCAAGACCTTCATTGTCAGTAAAGAACCTGGCCCGCTGAGTAAGGTAGGAGTTCTCAGACTCCACATTAGCAAAGCTAAAGCACTTAGTGAACCTTAATTTGGTGATAGGTGATTTATCCAGGCCAACTAACTGCTTGGAAACATCCTTCACTCCACAGTGGCCATAGTCAAATTCTGCTTCAGCCACATGCGTGTTCACCCTCTCATGATACACCTGAGTGGTGGTGTAGGCATCACCGTTGCGGTAGCGTGTTACCTGTCGCGTTCGCCGGACATAATGGTAGCTAATGGCTTTCCACCAAATACAGGGCTTGGCCTGTTGCATCCTCTGCACCCTTTCATAGATTCCTTCTACATCCACTTTGTACTGTAGCTCGTTCCTTGCATGGCAGTGCCAACACTCCACCAAGTAAACCACATAGAGCATGACAAGGAATGCTAAAGGGATATAAATGTAACCATCAGAGCATGGACTGTCATGGTATATCATGGACTTTCCTTTGTAGGCACTGTCGAAGCTTAGCCGGGTGACCTTGGTAACATGGCACCACACCATGGCTCCCATGCACCCGTACATGAGCATGGAGAGCAAGAGGCATTTCCAGAACACTTCTCTGCACAGGGACTTGCTCAGAGACTGTTTCAGAGGCCTTTGCTGCATGTAAACATGGGGACAAAATACAGCACGAAAAGATTTACACAGGGGAAACAATGACTCATTAAGCTAGTTGTAAATAGCAAGTTGCAAGGAATTACTCAAGGGTGAATGCTGATATTACATAATAAATTGCAGTGGAAACGGTTAATTGTTTTGCATGGCAGTATCAGAACATTGCTGCAAGATTACATTTATTGCTGCACAGAATTGATGGAACACATTTAATGCAATAAAGGATTATCATCCCAACTGTACCAACACAAACACAGGGGTGCTACAGGATAGGCTCAAAATCATGATTTTGTGCAAATGTCATGCATTTGCTCATGTGTTTACAGCAGTGGTTTCCAAAACGAATAAACTTACATAAGGTGACTGTCCATATTCTAAATACTGCACGAATGACAATGATCTTGGTCTGTGCACTAGTAAAATGTGCTATTTGCTTATGTCTGGTACAGCATGATGATGGAGGAATCAGTCTGTTTTCCTACCTCCTCTCTCGGGTTGTCTGCTTCCTCCTCTAACGCGGTCGCAGTGCTGCTTTCACTGGCTGTCGCAGCCGAGCCTGGCGGGGACATGATACAATGATGCACCGAGGATCACCGTTCAGAGATCAGAAAAAAAATATTAGGTGCTTAATCGTTTTTATAAACGCGAGACGATTTCGTATTAATAAACGCAAATCGATATTTTCTGGTCTGCTTCCGTTTGTTTCCAGTGTCGCTGTACAGCAGTGTCAAATCTCCGCCTGATCTTGATTTCCCATGACATCTCCAACCGAAACAAGTGGCACCAACTGAATAACAGGAACACACTTAAAGGACATTACGGAGAAAACAGTAAACATGCGCTGGAGACCTGAGCGATGCGTGTTTAGATTGTAGGATGTGGTGGATTCAGGATGCAGCCTTAGTGCGCCGCCATGTCTCCGGTGTGATAAAGACGACGCGTTAAGACGGATTTTAAACGCCATTAAAGTAACTACAGCAAGATTAGCCTATTAACCACTAGTGCTGATTTACTAGGATTTACACATAGCAAACGAAGGTTACCAAGGTTAGAGGATACTTAGTTATTCGGCGGCAGGTGGAAGATGGGGAGCACGACCTTGTGCATGGAGGATGGAAGACTCCACTCTTTCAGCCGACAGCAGATGTCGACAATTGGGCCAAATTCAATTAACGGAATTGCCTGGTTTAATCAAACATCCGTTATTTTATTGACCTGAGATGTAAAACAAGACAGGTGTTTTTTTATTTACCATCGCCATAAAAGCACCATCCTAACACCCTTACACACTTACCCTAACACACCCCTTTTTATGAGTTTGTGTTTGTATCAACAAATTGTTTACAGTCCAACAGTCCAACAGCAAAAGTCTTAGGCCCATGTAAATTAATGCTGCAAAAAAAATGATGCCTTACAAATAATAACATAAAATATTTACATATTTACAATAAAACCTTTCGTAAAGAGCTGAAACAAAGTAAATATATATTTGATGTAACTATTCTGTCTTTAAGTGTCAGTAGTCAGTGGTGCACATTTATACAGTTTTATAAGAAGATGCACATTTGTTGTGTTTTTGCAGGTGATGTCTGAAAACTATCCTTGTATGTTACTTTCTTCAATGTTTTTCTGTAACATTTTTAGGCTGAAAATAAAATTTTTAAAGATTTTAAAAATGTTTTTAAATGCTTTATTGGCATAATACAGATGTCATAAACTAATTTAGAACAAAATGACTGTTTAAAAAAAACAATTAAAAAAAACGTTGTATGAAAGTCAAAGGCAAGACTTGTGGAATTTATTCCAGAGTTTGTTTTGTAAGTCTATTTAGTAACTAACTTTTAGGACTTAAGAGTTATAGTTAAACTCTTAAAAAAAAGTTCAGCAATTATTTACCATGAATTAAAAAAAGAAAATGATAAGAGAAAAAGTGGTTATGAGCTATAGCGTAGTACTTTTTACTTACATTCAGCAAATATAACAAATAGCCAACCCAGTAATTATATATCTTCTAAGTGCATGGAAAAACAGAAAAAATCAATAGCTCTCATAACTCCTTTTTCTCTCTTTAACATTTTTGATTGGCAGACCAGTTTGAACTTTAAAACTCTGAGTCAGTTAAAAAGATTTGGTGATGTAATTTGCTGAAGTAGAAGTAAAATTATAATTGTCCACTAGATGACAGCATCACATTGTGATTGTTTCAGTTTTATCCCTCCATACAGGGGGTACTCAGATATCATTTAGAGGTCTACATTTCCACAGAAATGAAGGTTTGTATAGGACAAAAGAGCCTAAATAGATCATGAACTCATTGAGTCAAACAATAAGCTTCCTGAAGAGCAAGGCTTCCTTGACGCTCAAGCAACTCTGTATGGCCTATGAGACGACCGTCTGTGCTTTCACTGAGAATTCTGTGACATTTTTAACCTGGATATTTTTACTAGGAGAATTCAGGGACATTTTTGAGAAGTTGTAGCCTGTCTCACTCTGCAGCTGCATTATGGCTTCATAACTGTTCTCCCCTCTTGTGTAGCTATGGAAGGTTTATCAGGTTTATCTTCACAAAACCTGCTTTTAGATGATCAATTGCATTGTCTGTTGGCCATTGTCAATTCCACCAGCCTGTGACATGGACATAGCCTTTGTCACAGTATAGTTAGGTTGTTAATAAGTCTTCAGCTGGTCCTGCAGCTCTTCTTTTTGCAGTGAAATCAGAACAGGGAATTCAACTTTTTTCTCTGCCATTTCATCTTTTTATTTTTTATCAGTTCACTCACACTGTTTCATTATTGCGGCATCATAGAAAGCTTTCTTGTGTTTCTTGTGTAAGAGAAGCTTCTGTTTCTTGCTCTCGCTGTGTCAGTGTTTTTCCACTATTTTACTATTAGCTCGATTTGCTTTTGCCTTTTTTCATTTTTGTGCTTCTTACGTCCACGTTCTGTGATTTGATTGAAATTTGCACTTGATGTTAAAACTCTTACCAGTGGTCACAGTTACACCACCAAATAAGCCCATCTTCTCTTTGCCAGAATGAACGAACAGTTTTCCTTCCACTCTTATTTACTGTAAATGAGCGTTTTTCATTGTGTTCCTTTCATATTAACACAACATTTTACTTTTTTGATTAACCAAATAAACTAAACAGCTTTTGACAAACACAAGCTATTAAACTAGCTGCCTATCTCAGGTATTTCTGTTGCCATAGATACAGTACTGTTCTTTTTTTGTTTGTTTGTTTGTTTTCCCACAAGATGTTTGATTAAAGAATCTGAAAAGGACAAGGCACATGCGGATTTCACATGGATTGGGAGGTGTTTGATCAATCTGACATTTCTCCTTTGTCTGTCATAAAATACATTTAGGTCTGGACTATTTTCTCTTTCATTTTTATAAAAATAAAAAAAGTCCATATAAAATTGTTGCACCCTTGGAATTTGGAAATGGTTATGATGATAGCAACTTTCTGTAGCTCTACGTATAGCCATCATTCCAATACAGTGCCCTTCTTAAGTGATGGCAGCCTTCATGAAAATGAGCAACTATTCATTCAACTTTCAATCTCTGCTTTATCCTGGTCAGGGTCATAGTAAATCCTCAGGCAATCCCAACAACACAGGGTGCAAGTCCAGAGCATTTAACCCCAGATGAGATGTCAGCCAATCATGGGGCACCAGGCACATACACATTCATACCTTGGGGCAATGTACTGTAGCATAGACAACCTGCCTACCTGCATGTTTTTGGACAGTGGGAGGAAACCAGGGAACCCGGAAGTAATCCATATGTGTAAGAACAGAACTTGTATAACTCCACACAGGCCTGAGATCAGAATTGAACCCAGGACCGTACTGTTGCTCTCTGTAAAACAATGGTGCCTGCATAGCAAAAACTGGTGCAATAAGATGCAATAAAATTAATTAATTAATTAATTAATTCATTCATTCATTCATTCATTCATTCATTCATTCATTCATTCATTTATTCATTCATTCATTCACAATTAGTATTTTGTAATGCTTGCCTGAGCATTGAGTTTCTGCCTGTAAAATCTAACAAATTTGGTAATATGTATAGTGGTCCATAACATGAAGTCTAATGGACTATGGAGAATTCAACAAATTCAAGCACCACTAAACTGTCACTGTTGGGTCTTCATATGAAATCACTTAACAAGTGGCCTGAGGAGATCTGAGAAGTTACCATTTTCTTCCTATAATTTTTTTTGAATTTTCCGGGAATTGGTATGTTCAGTTCTTGAGTCTTTCTTTGACTAATTTCTGTACCTACCTACCTTTTGTCATTTGCTAGGGATAGAAATTCTGTGATACAAATGGGAACTGAAAGTTCCCAGAGATCAAATCTGCAGGAGAATATAGTTCAAAGCAAACCAATTTCTGAAGTCTGCATTAAAGGAAGAGGCAATAATTCATGGTAAAAAATTTGGCATTTCCCCCCATTCTATTTTTTTATTTTTATTTCTGCATTCTGATTTTGCAGTCTGTACCAACTGACATCCAATTCCTTCATGGAATAAGACATATCATATTTGTAAAGTAAATCTGGATATATACATTATAAAAGAGTCAAGTATGCAATTAATTGCAGAATTATGTAAGTAAGCAATGAATATACAAAGAATATATTTGAACTTTTTTATTGCCATATAAAATACATTGAGTAACTCCTTAACTATAACACACCCGTAGTAGAAACAGTAGTAGCACAATATGTTGTCATAATTCTTGCTTGCTTAGTTCTTGGGCAAATACAGAGCCTGAGTATATAAACCTACCAAAATGTACTGAACTGATGTATTGAGTATGTTATACAGTATGACATAAATGTTTGTAACTCACATTTTGTGATTTAAGAGCTTCCGGTATATGACAATAGTCAGGGTGACTTTACAGTCAAAAGCATTCATCATTCATGTTCCTGAGATCACATACAATGCAGCACATACATCACATATTTTGTGTTTAGTTATTAATAAAAGAATTGCAAGCAGAGTAATGTGATAACACAACATCTCTCTTGAGCATGTGGTAATATTTTGTTTTATAGCATTTTTTAAATTTCGTATAACAAAAAAACAATATTTCTTGTGTAAAAGTGTTACTAAGCATGATCCACTACTTTAAATAACAATTACACATTGAATGCATTGGCTAGCAGTTCACTGCCTTTTAGAATGTGAAGAAAACAGAACACCAGCCAAAAAAGCACCTTGTTAAGTGACTTTTATAGAGTAAATATGTTCTAATAATATCTTTAGATTGAGGTAATATCTTTCTAATGATTCATCGAGTGCTTGTTCTTTGAAACAATTACATGCTGACCTCTCTTTTCATGAAAAAAAAAAATCACTTGAGATTTATGGAATTATTCAAATTGAATTCATGCATTAGCATAAAAATTAAATAAATATTTTGAGTTTTACAGTGTGTGATAAGTTAAAAAAAAATTCAATTTAATTTTCCCTTTGTAAAATTTCCCCCGACACTATAAAATAATGATTTTGAAAGGAGATGGCATCCCCATATGGGAACAATGTCTCTAGAAACAGCAAGGCAGGAAAATGTCACACAGTGACATTTTCTACAGTGGAAAATGCTGTACACATGAATATAGCTATAGGTCTTTTACAGCAAAAGCACTTTCCTCATATGATTTCCACAGAGAACAGAAGCTTACAAACAGTTTCCAGCTAATTATGGAATATATTGGTGATCTTTCAGCAAAAGTTCCTTAAATGGACAATGAGTCTAATCTTTGACTAACTTAACGCATAGGATTTGTTTAGTAAAAGGCCATTTCTGATGCAGAATGATGGTAGTTTAGCATACAGCAAGCTGAGCCTAAGTCTGCTCCTCTTTCACACAGTTTTAAATGCTTTGCCAGGCAGCTAATCAATACAACTATACTAAATGCTACAATACTGACTCATTCTCAGCAGTGAGTTTTCATTATTTACTGGCTGCTCACTCATGTAATAAGTACCACAGATTGATATTGGTTGAGTCATTCTGTTCTCAGCTATTGTGCAGCTGCCAGAAGTCTTAACTCGTACCGATTTCAGGATGATTTTTTGGAAGCCAAGTTCAAATAGCACTCAGTCACCCTTTTGTGTCTGATTTTCTTTCTTTGTTTGGTGTGAAATTGAACTGCAGTGTCATTTTTTGTGTATTTGCTGTAATTCCAGCTGAAAAAAAACTTACCTTCTTACCCTTTAAACTGAGATCGGTATCCGGTGTATGTATAAAATGTCACATTTAACATGTTATGTCAATTATGTTATGTACAATTATGACATTCTAGATGTCATGCCAGAGCCAAAACATTTCTGTATGTCATGTTTTCTTGTCAATCTGGAATGATAACTTCTGCATTGAATCATATTTGCATATTCAAGGTTCAAGATTCAAGTTCTTTATTGTCAATACCACCATACTGTACTGTATGTGCAGACATACAGTACAGAGGAATCGAAATACTGTTTCTCCTTCTCGAATCAAGTGTTTACATTAAAAATACAATGTAGAGAGTTTGTATAACAGATTTGTATAGATATAACAGCAGTGTACTTGCAATAAACATAAAATAAATAAACCGAGTGAATATATCTCGAAAATCTGAATGAGTAAATGAGTAAATGTAAACAGTGACTTGTAAGGTGCAAATATTCATCTAAATGTATGTAAACATTCTGAGAACTGAGTATGAAGGCATTTGTAAAATGCAAGACATATAGCAGTAGTATGACAGTAGTGCAAAAAGACTGTAATGTAATGGAATTTACAATACAATATTTGCATCAAAATGCAGAGAGAGGGTTTATGGGTAAGAGATGCACTGACAAAATGATGAGCAGTCCTGCATAAAAGCTCGTCATACATATCTATAGTGCTGTGTGTCAACAAGTCTTCTGGTAAATGGCAATTTATTTATTTTGTGAATATGATTCTTTAATCTTTAATCAAGGGGGCACGGTGGCTTAGTGGTTAGCATGTTCGCCTCACACCTCCAGGATTGGGGGGATTCCCGCCTCCGCCTTGTGTGTGTGGAGTTTGCATGTTCCTCCTGTGCCTCGGGGGTTTCCTCCGGGTACTCCGGTTTCCTCCCCCGGTCCAAAGACATGCATGGTAGGTTGATTGGCATCTCTGGAAAATTGTCCGTAGTGTGTGATTGCGTGAGTGAATGAGAGTGTGTGTGTGCCCTGCAATGGGTTGGCACTCCGTCCAGGGTGTATCCTGCCTTGATGCCCGATGACGCCTAAGATAGGCACAGGCTCCCTGTGACCCGAGATAGTTCGGATAAGCGGTAGAAAATGAGTGAGTGAGTGAGAATCTTTAATCAAATATGGCATCAAGAAAATGCAGCACTATAATGAGCAGGAAGCATCCAAAAAAGTGCTGATGTGCAGTAAGGTAAGGGAGAGAAATGTCATGCTGTCCAGCTCCTTTATCACTGCTGTCGGCAGGAAATGCATACTCACACATAACCATATTTTGTTTTTGTAGAAGAAGATAACTTCAAAAAACTAGTCTTTCTGTTCATGTTAAACTAGCTAATGTGTCCATATAGTATATGAAAATTATATTTACTGAAAACATAAACTGCATTTTAGAGACAGTAAGCAGTCAATGCTTATTATACTATATTCTCTTTCAGGACATAATTTATACATTCGTCTTTGACCCGTCATTTTAAGAAAACCTCAAACTGCATACAAATTTTTTTTTCACATTTCCTTTAATCGGTGGGCTACACTATGGGCTACATTTCTTTATGGTGTTTTCAGAGTACACAAAAAGTTTGTCAGTGATCTGTCAGCTCAATTTCCAGCTGGAAAAATGCTGACCTGGCCACATTTTCATTTGTGGATAAGTTGATAGACTTATTGATATACTGTGCTACATTTTTGGTAGGAATGGCACAGGATGACAGGTTCGGCTACAGCTTGACATCTTTGAACTCTGTGACTACTGATAATGCATGCAATTAGTCAGTCTGGTTGTAGTGATGCCAGTAAAAAAAAAAGAAAGATAGAAGTTGGAAGATACACAAGCTACCTAGTACATTCCCAGATTGTTGTTTTGCATTTACATGTTCTGTTTTTGGTTTTAGAAATGTTTTTGACAAGCAGTTATACCTAAGGATTTGCACTTTAGGGGTAAAACCTGTCTACATACAAGAAATGTGTAGATATAGCACACACAAAACTATGCTAAGGTAACTCCCGGGGTCATACCTGTATTTAAAAGGTGGGTGGTCTGCCGTGTAACAGACAGTAGGTCTGACCTGATGTGTTATGAGAACAGATGTCCAATGAATAACAAGTAAAACCATGGTCTGTTTAGCTAGTATGGAACTACAGTCCAGCAACAGTATTTGCATAGTCTAAGGAATGTGTTCCAGAGTCATCCATAAAAGTGACAGTGGTGAAAATCATACATCTGTTGATTTGGCCAATCATGCACCAACAAATTCTGGCCCAAATACTTGAACCGTACAAAGCAGTGAGTTGTCCGTTTGTGAGCAGATTGACTTCAACTGTGATGTAAATGTTCCAAATGAACTGAACCACCGTCTTGTGGATTGTCAGTCTGTGGGCATAGGCTTGCTGTAAGACAGTGCATCCATTGTCTGATTATATACCAGCTCTCATTTTCTTTACACGTTCAGCTTTTTTCTATAGCCAACCATTTATCCATTGGAGTTGCTGCTGTCAACATATATGACAAATGAAAAAACTCTATATCTGGGTGATTTGGCTACTCATATATTCTGACTGCCTATATGATAGAGACAGCTCTGTCTTCTGCTCATTTTATAATAAAACTTTATAATGTTTGCATAGTGGAGTACACACAGACCCTCTGTACTTCACGAATGATTTAGAGAGTTAATCCTCATGAACTTCTTTAGGAAATATTTTATAAACATACAGTATGGTTCCCCAACTAGAAGGATCCTGGACTGATACTGTATGTCTCTCTGCTTATGTGGAATCACAAGCCCAACGTCCACAGCCTATAAAAGTGGAAAAGTACTCCTTTTATTCTTTATACCACCCTGCTTCAACCTAAGGTCAGTGGTCACATTCACCTGAAGCTTTGTTAACCCACAGAATGCATGCATGTTAGAATATCAGTGCATCTCCTTGCACCATGTCTTCCCAAAAACTCCAAAATATAGAAATCAACAACAACAACAACAACAAAAAAAAAAAAAAACAGTTTGCATTGAGTTGATTTTTGTTTAAAAAATGGTGGTAATGGTTCAAGACTGCTCATATAAATATTAACCATATTTAATCTTATACATGTATTTTAATACCAGATGTCACAGTGTGTGTTGATGTTAGCTACAAAATAATTAATTTTGCTTTATTAAAAGCCAGGTAAGCCACATAATTAAGCTTGTAAGTTTGACTAAAAACACTCAGATAGATGTGGAACATTCTGGGTCAACTGTGCAAAACCCATTTACTTTTTTTTTTTTTTTTTGGAAGAGTGTGTTCGTCACAGAAGGTGCAACAAGCCAACAACAAGTGATGGTGTTCAGAGCAAACCTCCAGTAGGGCAGGAAATTGGTCTCTTGGCAGCAGAGCACAAAGCTGCAAATGGACAGCAAGTGTAAGGCAGGAGCGAGACCTGAGGTAGCAAGGTGCTCCAGCTGAGATAGGACGAACTCTAACAGCCTGCTGCAGCTGATAAACTGCACAAGCTCCTACACCAATCAAATCCCAATCACTGCTAATGGCCATGCAGCCCTACAGTTTAAAACTGCTCTGGGTTTATTTTAGGACTGCAGACTAATCTGTTGGATTCACTGAACCTGCTTTGAATAATATAGTTCATTTGCATTCTCTTCCACTTAAACAGCTCTGGACACAATCAAGTATAACAAGAACCAAACAACTGCTTCATCCCTCAGCAGTATATTATTTATGTCAAAGAACTAATGATCTACATAAACGGGTATAAACTCATTGGGGATTTCAAAAAATTAATTTGTGTTCATTGCTTTGAGATTCCCTCCTGTTTTAGTGGTCTTTCAATCTCTCCAGAATGATCAGTTTTAAATGCAAACACGCCCTCGCTTAGTGAGATTCATTTAATCTTAGTTAAATGTGGAAAAAACCCTGCTTGCTGTAAATTTTACAATAACTTCAAGCTGCAGTGGAGCTGTAGTAGCACTCATGCACAGTTGTACAAGCAATTTAAAAGAATTAAAATAATAACAATATGAAATCTGTAGTGTAGGTAGATAAAGACCTTTCTAAATAAAAGCTTGGTTTAAAGAGCAGTCTATGTTGAAAGGAAAGGAACTAGGTGTGGACTACCACTAACACATTTTAATAGGTGTTCCATTTGGCTGGGTGTCCTTTTTGGAGCCTTTTTGGCCTTAGCAGAAGTGTATACTTCTTGTCAGACCATGTGGAAAGACTAACAATAATGAGCATATTGCTTCAGCTTTAAACAATCTACAGAGTTCATCTTTGGTTTTGTACCTTTAAATTTTTATTCAGTTAAAATCTCTCATATAGGTTTCATAGCAGATACCCACTTAAAAAGCATGAAGGTAGATTACAGTGCTTTTCACAGCACACTCATGGGCTGTCAAAATCCCCCCTAAAATAAAAAAAAACGTGTAAACCCTCTCAACTATAATCAAGCACCACTTTTTAGCTGCTTGTTAATGGATCCCACATCGTATATTCCACACAGTGTTATAGAGAGTGGTATTAGTGAAAGAGAGATAGGGAAAATCAGATGACAAAATGAGCAATGTTCATTTAAACTAACTGCCAACATTTACAAATCCAGTCTGCATGGTGTTTGATAGCAGGAGCAGCAATAGAGGGAATAGCATTGCACACAATGGACCATGATGAGGTGCCGGAGGTAGAGAGAGAAAGTGATTAGTCCTTGCACAACTCTACTGAATTACAGAGGGGATAAATACCTCCCTAAGAAGTATAAATGTAATGACAGAAAGGAGAAGAGGAGAGAAAGAAAACACCTTTAATTTAAGGGTACAGAGAAGCTGACTTAGTGATGTTGGAAATGATCATGATGCTTAGCAAAAAGTAATTACACGATTCCTTTGTGGCATTTATTTACAGTCTTTTAATAAGCATTAATTTATGTTTTGAACGATGGAATGAATTCATTCCAATCCAGTCTTCCACGAATCCCCAGTGTTTACTCTTTTGTTCTATTAGAGCTTCTAACACGATTGTCTTAATGAGAGTTTGTAGAAGGAAGATGACCTGGGGAAGATCTGTAACAAGATCTGAATTAGGAGCTTATTAATGAGCTAACATTTTAGCGTTAGCCACAAATCTAATAACAATTACATAACTATTGTTACAAAATAACTCAACACAATTTTGTAACACTGGAATTATCTCAGGCACTAAATGTTCAGCCAATAAATCCAGACAGTCACAAGCATGAAATAAATAATAGAACTAATAGCTTTTGTTCTAGTGTAACTTCTACACTGTTTACTTGGACTTTATATAGAGTATTAGGATTTTGGGGACTTTGATGGTCATATATTATCAAATATATATTCTGTAATATATTTAATATATGATACATTTAATAATATCTTTTTTAAATTAAAAAAAAAGTGTTGTAAAAATCTTTTTATCTTGGCAGAATATTACTTTTTATGCCATAATGTATATGAATTTCTCTTATATACTATGGTACAAACATATCATAGTGGCAGTCATTGCATATTGCGGTGTATGTTATAGGATCATTTTTAGAGCAGTTTGAAATGGTAACTCTCTAGCTCCTTTGCTGTGCATTCTATTTATGTACAAATCCTGAATTCTAATACTTCAATGACCTAAAAATCATATACTGTACTTCAGACCCAGTGTCTCTACATGGTGATGGTACAGCAGCTGATACAATTGGTCTCATGACTACCAGTAGTGTACCAGAACCCATCACCTTTGGCAAAGATCTCAACAACCTTTATGTGTTTTGACACCTCAGATTTCTCACCAGATTGTGTGAGTCTCCTGGACTCCCCAGCCTCAGTTTGAACACTTTCCTAACCAGGAAGGACATCTATTTACAGCTGCTGCAGCGCAAGCCAAACAGGGCAGCACTGTTGGAAAGAATCCCTGACTGGTTGCTAAGAACCTGTGCCCAGAAGCTTTCACTCATCCTTCACTTTGTCTTCTTCAACTTGCAGCTCAAACTGCAGTTTAATGAAAAACATCAATTATCATCAATGTTGCAAAGAAAGTCCACCGATCAGAACTGTGTATCAGTTAGCCTGTAGCTCTTACCAACTATCATCAACTTTCCTGTCCTTAAACAACCTTGCTTTTTGTTATTTTTCACATTTGGATCCCTATAGTTTTTCAGATTCTAAACAGAGACACGGATGACAGCGTGACCTGACTTCATATATTCAAAGCTGTAGTAAAATCACTGACCAAATCAGTAAGAGTTAATAACCCACTGACTCACACATTTATCTCCAGCATTGAAGCACTGCAGGGCTTTGTTCTATGAATATTTCTTTATAAATTGTACAAAAATAAATAATAAATTATCCCTGAGTACTTAAATAGATGAACTCAGGAGCAGGTAACAAAAATTCTAGCAACTTCACCAGATGGGGAAATTATATTTTTTTTCTGTAATTCACTTGCTGCCATTGATGGTGATGTTCTACCTACCTCATTTTTGCAGCGATAATAAGCCGAGCCCATGTTGATGTAAATGACCCAATAGTTACATTTACTCTGGCCTAATCTTTTTTGCTCAAGGCCTGTCTGTACAAGAGAATTGGATTTGCCAAAAGATAAAATACCTGCTTCTCTAATAATGAAGATTTGCTACTGATGTTAGAAGATGAAACATAGCTAAACTCAGAGGTGTGTAGAGTATCCAAAATCTGTACTCAAGTAAAATTACAAGTACTTCTGGAAATATATACTCAAGTAAAAGTAAAGATAACAATCTTATTAGTTACTTGAATGAATGTAAAAAAGTTTCCATTGAAAAAACTACTCAAGTAGCTAGTCACTAGTTACTTCTGATCTTCTTGATATAAAAGCGAAAGCCCAGAATTTCAAACTACTCTTCTTACACACCTCACACACCTCTTCTTAAAAGTCTCTTTGTTCTGCTTATATAAAACATAGGTTGAAATAAAGTAACCTATCTCAGTCCAGTGATGGGCACATTAACATCACATAACCTGTCATTTGCAATAAAATCTCAAACACACCCAGATGTTTTTCTAACAGTTAACTCTGTCTTTATTTTCACATTCACAACACAAACATGTCAGCATCTGCATTTAAACAAGTTAACAGAGAACAAAGGAGAAGGTGTGTGTGCAGAGTGTGTGTTTGTTATTATGTTTGTGTATGAACTTGTTTATGTGTGTTTGTGCTTCAGTATGTGAATGCTCTATATTTGGTAATATGTTCTTTCTTGAGCAATTAGCTTTACAAAATTTTACTGCTGAACCTCAGTAGTAATTGGCTCTCAAGATATTTACAATGCAATAAAATACAATCCCGTTTTTATATTGTATGTAAGTTTCTCACTTTTGTGAAGTGTCCGGATTTGTGATTCAATGCAAAACGTCACAGTATGCTGTTCACTTTATGGAGCTGGACTTCTTGTAACGTACTTCAATGCGTTTTGATGCACAGAGCAAGCACCGCATTATTAAACTCTTCTTTTTGACATCTTGGAGTGAAAACATAAACTGAACTTGAGGTCACGGGTGATCTGCCTCCGACAAATTTGAAAAAAGTTAACGGTGAAAAGAAATGATTTCAATAGCGCTAGAAACCACTAAGTATGGAAAACCTTTTGTGAATTCTTAAAAGAATCCTTGACTAAAGAGATTTTGTTTTTATATTATGTTAAAGGTGAACTGCTAATTTATAATGAGTCTTTTCAAATTAATTTTGGTTCCTGAAATATGATAAAGTTGCTGGGTTCTTATCTGCATCCTACTGAAAAGGTACACACAAAAATCCTCTCGGTAATGAAACCAACCAATTAAAAACAAACGTTAAGGTCAAGGTACTCTACAGCCTTTATTCTCTGCTGGCCTGGTGTCTTACAGTTTTTTCCCCACCAAACCAGATGCAGCTCAGGTTGATAATTAGCTATAGAACTGGGTCTATGAATCACTGTATTGCTGTACTGCTATTTATCCTGGTCAGGGTTATAATGAATCCAGAGCCTTTCCCAGAAACACTCAGCTCTATATGCGAATACACCACTGATAGGCCACCTGTCCATCGCAGTGCACCACGCACACACATCCCTAGAGGCAATTCACTTAATCCAGTCCAACTGCTGGCATGTTTTTAAAAGGTTGGAGAAAACCAGAGATCCTGGAGGACATGCTAAAAACATGAAAAACACAAACAGAAATCCATGCTCTAGATCGAACTGTGAATACTATCCCCTGCTAGATGTTTATTAGTTCTTTTAAAGCATACCAAATGTTGCACCGTATGTTTTCATGACTGCTGTAGGCCCACTGATCTCACATGTATTGATCCTCCTTTAATCCAGTCACGTGGTGTATATTGATCTTACCAAGGCATTCATGTGGAAAAATAAATATATATATAAAGTAAATATAACCACATTTAGTGAATGAGAAAATACACCTACAGTACATATCTTATACACCTACACACCAAAACCTCAACCCACCACAATAACAGCTCTTTTAATGCTAGAATTTTTTGCTATAAAAAAAGCACAAGGCTCAAAGGCTTTGTCTTCTCTAAGTAAGGTGACTTTTTTGGAAGTGTAATGAATATAATGCAGTCTGTCCCCATTCTGGACAGGAATAAGGCACAGAAGTAGAATAAATTAGTCCTGTCTGAAAAAAAGACTTATTTTTAGACTTTGAAATGTCCTACTCCATATGCAAGCATAGGTGCTGTTTTATATTGCAAAAGCTCTATGAGAAAAGGCTAGCCATTTGTGACCTGTCACATTAAGGACATGTGGAGCAGAAATAGGAACAGAAAAGGCTAAACAGAGCATACTGGGTTCTTTGCACATTCAAATGTTTTATTTCAGCAATAATACAGTTTGTTCAACACTGTTTTGTGTGTATTTACATTCTCTGCAACATAGCTTTTTATGGTTAGATCCTTTGAGTTAAAATACTGAAACATTCAGTGAATGAAATTTCACAGTGGATACCCTGACTAACACTACAATGTCAGCAAATGCCAGCCTGATACACAGAGATTTCCCATGGCTGTATAGATGTGGTTTCCTTCATCCATTATAAATAAGTTCAGGATCTAAGCTCCTGCATTTTGAAAGGCTTTTCTTTTTACCCCACTCATTGCTGTTTGATGTTACATATGTACAAGGTGTTACATCCACACGCCAAAGAATGTGCTTCAGATGAGAAGGTTCCATTATCAGCAAGGTGTACTAATTAAAGAGTTGTTTCTTGGGAATTTGCACGTGCCTTTATTCTGTCTGTACTCTCAGAGCGTAAACCAATACTGGAATATAATCCACTTTGTAGCTGCTTACTGGAAATGTTAATGTGTACAGTCTCCTTTTCATAAACAGGCAGAACACAGACTGTGTTTGTTAAAATAGTTATAAAATAGTTGTTACTAATAATGTTGGCTAGTTATTTTGAGCCTTGAATTCTACAATATTTGAAATATGTTAATATAAGTCGTGGAGGTATATATAAGTTTATGTGAGAAAATAGACCATTATTATTTTTGTTACGTATATACTGTATTTTATGAAAATATTCTTAAATAACAGCACATCCAGAACTGTTTTTCCCTTATGCATTAAAACAAACAAAACAATGTGTAATATGAACCTGTGATTTGAATTAAAATTCAAACTGCTGTTAGAGCTGTAGAGCTCTTATAGAAAATGAATCAACACCTTCTGTCTGATTTGAGATTTCAACACCATTAAGAGAATAAATTATACATCAAATGTGTTTTTTTAATGGTGTCTCTCAGATATCTTGACATATAATTGAAATAAATTATTAGTTTTTTTGCTAATAATTTATGTAAAAATATATATGAATAATAATAATAATAATAATAATAATAATAATAATAATAATAATAATAATAATAATAAATTAATATTAGCAGTAGTATTGTATCAAGAGCAGCCAATATAAAGAAAATGTTCACCACAGTAGAGAAAAGTATGAATATATATAGCCTTGCAGAAATGCCTGAAATGGAAAAAAGTTCTATATAGAACAAGTTAAGGCTTGCAGCCCAAAACACAGTGCCTGACAGAGTTTAAAAAATGTTGCTTTATTTGCATGTAAAAAAAAAAAACAGTTTTTGCAGTATTTTGCAGTCCTTTATGCCTGATTTATGCATGAAACATGCATCACATCCCACAATATATACGCCATACTATTCCCTCATATTGTTGCTTAATATTTGAAATTATAGAGCATACAAACTCTGATGGGGGACTTTGGCTGAAGATCTAACCGTTTGTATCTCAACTGTACAAAATAAGATGACGTTCTAAAGACAGTAGTTCTATAGTTTTCTCATGGGACAAGCAGGGAAAAGATTTGAATGATCTGGAAAGGACACAATAAATAAAGATAAATCAAGATATTACTTCCAGCTGGTGCATGGGTTTCAATTCTAAATTATATTAGAACTTTGTCTTTTTTAAATGATGCAAAGGAAAAGCTAATGCCAGCTACTAACAAATTACATTCCTGATAACAGTTTATGGACTGCAGCAAAAACACAGTTGTAAATGGTCATGTTTCCACAATGTATTCTTTTGATGGTTGTGTCTTCTATATAAACACTGTAAATATACTACATCTACTACTACTACTACTACTACTACTACTACTACTACTACTACTACTACTAGAGATCTAGTAACTTTCACTGTGATGAAGAAATGAACACTGCAATAAGACCCTAGAATTGGCATTCTGCTAGTAATGATCAAAACAAGCTAATAAAATATTGTGTTTTATGACCATTCAAAATGAACAATGCAAATACAGTCTGCAAATACATCAAGATGTTGAATGGCCATTGCAGATTGGACATTGCAGTATCCCCTTTGTGATGTATCAGTGGAATTGCTGTATACTGTATACCATTTAATTTTCATTTTTAAAACCAGATGAGCCACCTTCAAATTATAGCATGCTGGTCACACTATCATACTTGTATATATTAAGTATTCTTCATTTGCTCTGTAGCTTCCTTTACATGCATTTGCTGCATGGTTTTTGAAAGGAAAGCAATACTCAAGGATCATTGGGTTACATATCTATGTATTCCTTAATGATATTTCAGGAGTAAATCATGCATGAAGAATAGATCCTTTTGGATTTATGGTGACAAAGAAGGTGTCAGCATTAAAAAAAAGAGTGTAGGATAGGGCTTAAGATGAAGAGGACATCAGACACCATGACTAAAATACAGTATTTGACCAAATTCCCACCACATCTTGCAGGAACTGTAGACTGTGCAGCAGCAGACAGCTTTATTTGGAACTGCCTCAAAGACACACCATAGCCTCTATGAATAAACTTGAAGTGAATTAATAAGACTGCAAGAGTTCTAGATTTTCAAGTTTTCACCACATACTGTGGTCTATATACTGTTTCAGTCTCTTACAAAAGAATGCCTGAACACAGAGAAATAATGCTATCATCCGTTTTTTTAATGTGTCCTATGCCAATCATAATGTATTCATGATCATTGCCACCACATTCAAAAGAAAGAACTCCCCCCTGCTCCAAACAACTCTTTATTATGGGTATTTGTAAGGGAACCTGCAAGGAAATCCTCACAAAAAACTGTCAGAAAACATATTCTAAGTATTCATGAGGACCCTAGAACTTATGCTAGGGGACTGGGGGCACAAAGCAAAGAACACACTTATTCACACACTGTGGACAATCAGCTACAATGCACGGATTTGAACTGGGAGAGGAAACCAGAATACCCAGAGGAACTCATTGGGAGAACGTGCAAACTATGCACACAGGGCAGAAATGGGAATCTAACCCCAAATCCTGTATGTGCAAAGCAAACCATTAGGCCCAAAGTCACATAATTGACACAATTCTTGTGAAAATAAGAGAGTTTATGCATTCATAAAAAGTTTGAATGTACAACTGTTTATTTCAGGTGTACTTCACTAGAAGTCTTCAGAATGAGAACTCTCCAAATTCACTGAAATATTTGCATTATATTTCTAATTTATAGGTTTTAAAATAATAAAAATATTAATTCAATACTTCAAAATGTATAATTATAAGAAAACAACCAACAACTTGGTGTTGTCATACAGCCTATCACCAATCATACAACTGTTACAACCATGATTATTCTGTAGTTATGTTTTAAATGTTTTATTTCTCTTATACCACAGCAAATTTTAAACTTTAACTGAAACTATTTTTACTTTTATTTCACTACCGGAGATATAACACAAAAAAGCAACTTATGTTGATTTGTGAGGGTTATTTAGGGTTGTACTGACTTAAAACAGAGTAGCTTTACCTTCTAATTGTTACAAAGTGCTGACACCTTCAGAAAAATGATAAATAAACAACGTAGAAAGGCCGTCATTCAAGTCACAAAACAAATTGTTACTATAGAAATTATAACACAGAATGAGTTCAATAATAAAAGTGGGTGCTTTGCCTTGCAGTCAGAAGTGCAAGAGCCTGTACATCTTTCATATATTCCTAGACAATCTATAAAATCTCTTTAATAAATCAACTTTAAGTAGATGAGTGTCCATGTAATGCTTCACAGCCTGAACCAGATAAAACCCAAAAACTAAACCAATAGCTACAATTCTCTACATTTGAAGATAAGATAGATAATAATCTTGCAATAAACATATTAGCATGCTAGGATAGATATATGTATTCATATTATTTGCACTTTCATTTTCACACTTGGATGAAAAACCACCATGACAAAATACATGACATGTTCTCAAAGTTTCTTCCTTATAGTGATACATGAACATAAATAAATCTACAGGTTTATATCTGATAGATACTGATTAGAAAGATGTCCCACAATAATCCTTATGTATCTGACTATAGATTATACAGTAGCATTATTTAACCAGCAGTGTCAACTTTTGCATCTTACTTTGTCTATCATCATAACAGCTTCATATATTTCCCTGGAGTATGAAGACAGTGCAGGATCACAGCAGCACTTCCAATAATGCTCTCTAAATCTAAATCTAAAGCCAGAGAAGACCTCTGTCCTGCTGTATTCCTCCACTCTGTGTTTTTCCTGCTCATTAAACTCTCACAACATTGATGTAATGTTTAACAGTGAGTAAAACGAAAACATGCTCTCTCAAAAGGCTTAAGAAATTCTGTTTTCACTGCAATTCATCAAAATGCTATGACATTTTTTATGGTTGCAGAGGTGTACTTATTTAGTCTTGTTGCAGCTTGTCACTTTCTAAAGTGTTTTGTTTTTTAGTAGGAGGATTGCAGACAGGGCACATCCATACAATTTTTACAGAATTTTATTTTATCATCAAATGAAAGACATTCTTTTCTGCTCCATAATCTCTAGAGATCTTCAGAAGTGACACATTTTGGAACAAAATGTTTGTACTAACAAGGACTAATTTAATGAAGAAAAAGAAGACGACGAAGAAGAAGAACCAAGAACATTTTGCTTCACATACACAAACTCATTAATACTGCTTTCAGAAAAAACATCTTTAATTATCAGTATAAACACCTTAATAGACTCATAAGACAAACTGATTTAAATGCATTGGCAACACTCACACTTTATATGAGCATGACAATAAGGCTATAGAGGTTATTTAATTAAGAGAGCACTGTGCAAGAACATTAAAGCTGCTCATGAAGCTTCTTATTGCTCATTATATATTCTCACATGCATACATCAGAAGACATCATGCTCACAACACACAATGAGCAAATATAATGCACTTTTCTTACACTATGGCTATTGAGCCTACAGTATCTTGAGTGCACAAAATACAATGGCACTTTAATTAATTCTCAACATTGTGAACTCTCAAATCGTGTTCAGTTTGCTGTCTTAATTTTATGTCACCATTAATCCAAATCTCTATGTATAATATTCACTTCTTAAATGCAGATTTATTATATAAATGAATAAAACGATATGTGCCTACAGTCCACTCTGAAGCTTCGCAAGGCCAATTCATTTGTTTGTGTTATACACCAAAGGTGAATAGGAGATATGAGTTTAAAATTTTCAGCCTTAATTTCCTTGTATTGACATATAAATATGTTAAACAACATAAAACATTGAACCCTTTGTATTAGACCACCCACTTTTAGGTCAGCAAATTTGTAAGAACAGATATCAATTCTCAAAGTTAAAGTAATAAAACTTCATATTAGGTTACATGAATCCCTTGCTTGTAGTAACTGCATCAATGGTTTCTGCTTCTTTCTGCTTTTCCTTTTTCTGCTTTTACTGAAGATTACTACAGTTGCTATTTTTTTCTCGCGGGTTGAGGGATGTGAGGGTGGTAGAGGGTTCTTCCTTTGGTCTCCTCTTCGGAGTGCTTTGTTGTGTTGCGGGAGTGTTGTGGGTAATTGTCTTGCTGCATGATAGTTCCTCCCAATTAATTTGGATTCATTTCTCTGTAAAGTGGCAAACAAAATCTTCTTGCAAATGTCAGAATTCAATTTGCTGCTTTCATTAGGAGCTGCATCATCAATAAAAATTAGTAAGCTTGTTTCTTAAGCAGCCATGCAATCCCAAACCAGGACTCTACCACCACCATGTTTCACAGATGAGCTTGTATGGATCATTAAAACAAATCCTTTCTTCCTCCACACTTTGACCTTTCCATCACATTGTTAGAACTTAATCTTGGTCCCATAGCTTTTGTGGCTCATATCTGTATTTCTTTGTGAATTCCAATCTAGTCTTCTGATTCTTACTGCTGTGGTTTGCATCTAAAGGGAATGGCCCTATATCACTGCTCTCTAAGTCTTTTTCAAACAGTAGATTGTGAAACCTTCACTCCTGGCCTGTGGAGGTGTTTTTTTTTTTTTTTTTTGGTGGTTTTCCTTCACAAATCTCACAGTGATTCTGTCAGCAGTTGTTGTTGTTTTTTCTTGGCTGACCAGTTCGATGTCTGTTGCTCAGTATACCATTGGATTTTGTCTTCTTCATGAAATTCCAAATTGTATTGGCTATGCCCAAATGTTTCTGCAATTCCTCTGATTGATTTTCCCTATTTTCTCAACTTCAAAATGACTTGCTTTCTCTCCCATAGACAGTTCTGTGATCTTCATGTTGTTATATCCTTTTTAACAACAAATGCAGACTTCACAAGTGAACCGAAATCTAAAACCAATAGTGGATGTTTAGAGTTATTTATAGTGTAAACAATCAATCTAACAGAAGCCACATGTTCTGTATATGCTCACCTAAAAATTGAGTGGTCTTGTACAAAATGCAAATATAAAATTAAAAAAAATGCAAATACCTTGCTATGAAAGCTGAAATTCCAAACTTTCTTTACAGATGCATCTTTTCTTGTCCACAGCAAAAAATATTAATTGGCTTTGCAGTTCTTAGAGTTTCGGAGTATACTTATTCTTCAATTCACTCTTTGAAAAACAACCGACTTTGAAAATGAAGAAAATGAAGCAGCCAGACAGAGGAACCTATGGACTGAATATACTAAAATAAACATCATTAAGTATGGCTAATTCCTTTTATACCTCCTCGGCATGCTGATCAAGCTTTGCCTTATATTCAGAATTTATTGGCCACATTTTAAAGGGTATAATTTAGTATTTCGTTAATCTGTCAAGTGATTGCTGATTAGCATATTGCTAAGCCAACCAAGGCTGTATATTATGACCCTAATGAAATGTGATGAATAAAACATCTCTTGACTGAGAGATGTTATTTGTAAAAATATTGCTAATTGTCAGGTACACCCCACTGATCATAGATAACAGACAGATAAATTACTTGAGAGCATATTTCTCAGTTTTTTTTTGTTTCCTTAATGAGGAATGCTCCTGGCAATATTTCTCCTTTATTCTCAAGAAACTAAAACAAGACCCATAGTCTGCTAAATATTAGATGCACACACCCTCCCTCCCAAAGCAACAATATTTTGATCCCAGATGAAATTGGTGGTCTTTCACAAACAGACCCCTGCTGACAGTGTAAATGGGAACTCGCTTGGTGAAGCCCTGGTCACATCCCACAGCCGCTGGTTTTGAGAGGCTGCTCTGAATCCCCAGCAAGCCTCATCTATATTGCTTGAAATGAGAACAATATATAAAAGACAACAATGAGGCCACAGGAATGGAAAAAATCAGCATCTGAAGAAAACGTGAAAAGAGTATTAAGTTTCTCTGCTGCATTTCACAAGACTTAACCTCAGGGGTATGTTGCAAAATCCACAAAGGTCTACAGGAAAGTGAGAATACTCTCTCCAAGTGAAAGGAGGCACATTTTAGATAGAAGTACTAATTGTCACTGATAAACCTTTTAACTCAGTTTAGATTTCTGATAATGTCCTGTTCACTATACATTAATAAAATGTGAATACATGTCTTATGAAAAAGTGAAGATAACAATCCTATTCCATCGTAAATAAATGCACTTTTGTTTAGTTTTTCAGAGCTGTGCACGGTTGCTTGATATTTTCACTGCTCTTAAAGATACATAAATATTCTACTGATGTCCATTTGTTGAAGAATCCATTTCTTCAGGAGGGTTTTTGATGCAAGTCAAGTGTTTTTATCAGTATAAATGAGTTGGGAGCAAGAGGCAGGGGGAGGGAGGAAAAAATTATGCTTTCATGCTAAACTGTTGATGCGGTGTTCCCTGAAAATGTGAAATATCTTCCCCAGGGTGACTTGCATCCTGACATGCAAGGAATAACAACCATTGCGGAGGAGGTGAACAAAGCTGCCTCACAGGCTCAAGCGAAGGTGTCTCCCACCATCTCAGTTAACTGCTCTGTCATGCTGCATTCCACCGAGCATATCAGGATGAGCGTGGTGCAAATTTAGGCCCCGCTGCCTCCTTTTGCCCTTGCCAAAGTTGAGCCTGTGTGGTGTGCAGAGGCCCTTCTGTTAGCCACCCCATGTGAAATGAATGTTTATCAGCCAGGCTGTCTAAGCAGCAGTGACTGGCTCTTTCTGAAGCCAGGGCCGCTGGATCTGCCTTTGGCCCTGTTCCCAGCCACGCTTTACCTCCCACATCACATTGCACAGAGAAGGAGCTGAAATGCACTTTTACCACTCAGCATGTAGGTTGCAACATTTGACACTTGTTAAAGGTCTTTTGAGAAATTCGATGTATGGCATTATTTGATAGTTTTTTTTAAGCTAATCAAAAGTGAAACTCTGTCACACATTATTTATATCAAACAAAGCCCTAATTAAATTATGCTGAAATTACATTAAGCTGTAGGAAAAGCTTGAAGTCATTACATCAGTTTAATAAATCTTAATAATTCAACATAATCTACACTGAGATTCTGATAACTATAAAGTGTAAAAACATTCGAATAACAACAAAAAAAAAAACAGCTTGACTGAAAGCTGTAAATTGATATTGCATTAATGAGATGTGGGTTAAGACTGGCTTACATTATTTATTATTTGTAATTATCATCATGTTTAAGGTCAATGTCATAATTCATCCAAATAGCCACAGAAACAGTTATGTGGTACATCTGAAATTGTTGAGAATGTTCAGCGTTCAATAAATCTTAGACGGCTCATTTACGCACAGCATCCCTCTGTTATTAGTTCTGCAAAACATATATAAAAAAACCCACTGATGTAC
Source organism: Tachysurus vachellii (assembly GCF_030014155.1). Lineage (NCBI taxonomy): Eukaryota > Metazoa > Chordata > Actinopteri > Siluriformes > Bagridae > Tachysurus > Tachysurus vachellii. The sequence continues at coordinate 12,062,319 of NC_083469.1, forward strand.
TGTGCTGCTTCATTATCTACTCCATGCGTTTTAATGCAGTTCGTCTAGGAGCTGTCCAGTACAAACAGTGCTGATGTCCTCTAGCAGTACCAGTCAATCTCTTCTCTCATTCACTGCCTGTCAGGTTTCGCGTCACGAGAACTGATGCACCACCTCAGAAAGCATTCGAGGTTTTTTTTAAATACCAAACCGACGAATTACTTCGACTATAAAGAGAAACGGGCTATATATACAATATCCAATCAAAGTTCGTTGCTCCTTAACGCATCCAGGGAAATGTTATACTCCCCAAGACTTACAGACGCACGGCACTACATCATGACGACGTTATAAGCGCGCGTAAAGAGTCGAGGCGTCGGTGATTACAGTAGTGAGCTGCCATATACCCTTCACCAACTGCACGCACACAACTTAGGACAGAAACGCATCGACCCAAACTTCCTGTCTTATTGGAACTATCTGGCGTTTTACAAGGCGGAAATTAGTACTTGTACGTTTATGTCACTACTTCTGGCGGCTCGCGAAAAAAGCTGGAGCTGTTCTCATTGCGCCCTGAGAGGATATTTCGCTTCCTGTGCCAACTTGGACGTTCCGAGACTGAATCGTTGACGTGAGCGCGATGTTCGGCTCCCTGGAAAGTGAGCGACCCTGAAGCTCGTTTTCTCTCTCTATCTTTATCTCTCTCTATTACCGGATAAATGTGCGAGCGACGTGCGTTTGGATTGAAGCAGCGGCTGCGCTGGAAATGAACACGGCCGGCAAACGTCGAGCCGATCCGCTCGAGCGCCCCGGCAGCCTCTGGCACCCCACATGGGTGAGGAAACCTGGGCTCTCTTCCTTCAAACACACGCTACTGATCACTGAGCATGTTTGTTTATTAGGCTGTTGTAAGGGCTGTGTAAACTGGGCAGAAATTGGATTGCTGTATCAGTGGCTGATCCAATATAAACACATAACGCGACTTTGTAATGCATAGAGAGCTGATAGGATACGTTAATAAATACGCATTAATAAATGAAGCTAAATGTGGAATTTAAACATGACGAGCATGTGAGGGCAAATCTCGCTTTACGAGCGTTACAGAAAGCACAACGGAGAGGCTTATCTTATGTGAACATAGCTTCATTCACTTATTGGCTTCCGTACTTTAATGCAGTTATTTAGAATCACGTATATGGCAGTATGAACCTTAAAAGTACCACCATGTACTGTAAGTAAAAAGTGTTTGAGGTAAAGACACACAATCAGTTAAGATGAATAGTAATATAGTATAATTCTTTGGGGATGGTGGACTGTCTTTTTCTGTTTTGTTTTATTTTTTCTACTGTGGATTCCTTGTCATATATATATATATATATATATATATATATATATATATATATATATATATATATATATATATATATATATAATATGTATATGGTCATTTTACATTCTACATCTTTGTAGATTGCAGACCAAAGCTGTTTGTGTTGTGTAGCTTTGTTTTTCATTTTCTTCTTCGGAGAGATATGATGTGAAAAAGTATATTGACTATTTTCTCTTTTCTCTTTTCCCGATTTCTACAGTCGTCTCATAGAATTGTACTTGCATTACAGTTGAAGTGATGATGAATTTTCCCCATAAAGCAGGAAACCACATGCTAATAATTGCCTTACTATTAATAGCGCTGAAAGAGTGTCTCATTTAGTATGACATTGTTAGGGATGCTTTTTTTGCTGAATAGGTATGCTGTTGGTGTTGGCAGCACTAAATGAACTCAAACAAATCTGTATAGAATATTAATTTATTTCATAAGATTTTGCATAATATCCTGCTTAAAAAATCCTAATTTTCTTAAGTAATAATTTTTGACAGAGTAAGCAAGAACACACTTGCCAAAGAACAACTCTCCTTACCACTGAATACAGGTTAGATAATAATAAATCTGACAGTGGTGATAATAAGCTCTGAGCTTTAACACTTAAATGTCAGAAACTTCAGCAAAGTCAAAGCAGCTAATTCCTTATGAACCATAACTGTAAGGGGGATTTTCACACATTTCTCCTAACAGCTGTGCATGGAAGGGAGGTGAGATGTTGCAGAGGTTTACATATGGAATTTGTAATTGGATTTAACAAGAGAACTTCAAAGGCCTTGACCTGGGAAGGGAAAACACAATAATTGCATAAAAAACATCATATTCTGTACCTCTGTGTTTAAAGCCTATTTTATATGAAATTTTATATCTTTATCTGAGCATGGTGCTTATGTATAAGACTCAATAAAACTCAGATGGAAGTGCCAACAATTAGGCGTGTGTTATATTCAGGTCATGTTAATGCAGCAGTTGATCAGATTCAACTTGCTAATTAGACATATTTCCCAGGATGGTATTTCTTCATAAACCGTCACTAGATTTACATGATCTATACTGGCTGATGAGATTTACTGAACAAGTTGTTGTTGCTAAAGACTTTTATTTAAATGGTTGTTCAGTTATAAAGGGTTATATATAATATATGCCTGTATTACTAGGAGGATGTGAGTAATGGATTATTTAAAGCACAACTACTTGTGTGATGGGCAGATCATCTTTCTAAGAAATTATTATTAAAGACAATTTGTCACACTCATGACATGCAAATTTGTATTTTCGGATATTGAACTGATTTGATGGCATTATTATGGCCTAATAGATCTCCCATTAATTCACATATTTTTTGGTGAAGATTCTATTTTAAGTGTAATTTTTTAAACATCTTTTTCCTCTAAGGTCTATTTACCCATTTTCTCATTTCTACAAGTGCCAGCTGAGCTAATGACGGTCATAAAAATCATTGCAGTGTTTTTGTGCCCTGTATTATTTTGCCATTTAAATTGTGCAAACAGTACAGATAATTTTCAACATGAATCGTATTATGTTATGCAAGATGTGATGTACACGTACACAGACAAAGACACAATAGAATAACAGGATTTCTGCAAAGTATAGCATTCACTAGATGAACCACCAATTTAAATAGGATTGCACACTATAATATTTGTTGATACCTTTCGCAGCAGTGGCCTTTGCAATACTAATACTGCAACAGTGTGTAATATGCAAAAGGGCACACAAACAAACCATCATTTTTTATTGTGTTCTGTGAGCACTGTAACCCACTGTAACCTCAGAGGGTCCAGAAAAGTTTTTTGTGAGTGGTTTGATAAATCATAGCACTAGTAAGATAAAGAGAACACAGAAACACTTTGTTTCACACGTTATGAAGGACTTCTGCCCAAATCTGTTTTTTTTTGTATAAACTCTTCTAGTTCTCTGTGTAACAGAACAGAGCACTGACTCTATTCTCAAGAAAATATTATGCCAGAGTATAAAGAGCCAACACACTATACCGAATGATGGACATTTTTAGAACAGCATGTATCCTTTATGCTTTACTTGTTAATAGCACATGCATGACTTAACATAAATGACAGGGAAAACTGTGTAATGCGTTAATCTATATTTGAAATTCATGTTCATCACTGTGACATTAGTCAAAGACCTTAAGTATTACACTGCCTTTATTAGAACTATAGTCTAGAGTGTCATACACATGGTGCATTAAATAGAGGCAGTACAATAATCACTGATTATTATTAATTACTAATAAGAGTACCATTAACTTCCCAGAGTTGCTTATTTCCCTATAACTTCATGTACTACAGAGTGTTATTCCTTGTACATGAAAGAATTTCTCCAAGGTTGCTCTCACTCCCTCACTTCCATGGTTGCATTGGAATTAAAGCCTGAGGTGGGAATATACACTGGATAGGATGGCAGTCTATTAAGGGCTTCATGCACACACACCTTCACACCATCATTTACACCTAGAGGTAATTTGTGGATCATTTACAGACAGTAATGTTAGCTCGGGTATACTGGGAGGCAGCAACACTACCCGTTGTGCCACAGTGCTGCCTCAGTGATCATAGTATTGATTTTTTAAAGACATATGACATGTCAAATTCTTTATCTATTTAAAATAATTCTTCATCTAATTTAATAATTAGTTCCTCTGATCACTTACTTAAACAGCTAGAAATAATCATTCATTTTTCATGAGATTCTTCTCTTTTTTCCTCACTCTCTAAAGTTAAAAAGACACAATTGCAGTTTTTCTGATAAACCACAAAGCCCAACTTTCACTACCCTATAGTCTCTCCCATAGATGAAAGCATAAAGGAACTTCTTTACCTCAAAGTACCACTAAAATGTGCTACACTTTTTCCATCAGTATATCACCATTGCGGCTTTCCATTTAAAGTGGCATTTCATTTAATAACTTTTATTTTGTAGTACTTGCAGACATCCTGCTCAGTGAAGATGCATTTTGTCCTAATCTAGAATTAGTATGCATGACTCATTTGAATCAGCAGATGCATGGGCTGTATGATTAAACTACCATGAGGAATTATAAAAGATTAAATAAATAAATAAAAAATTGTGTGTATGTTTTACCTACAAGTAAATGTTTTAATTTCCTTTTTACTAGCTGATGGGCAGTGCATGAAAAAGTTACAAATTGATTTGAATGGTTCACTTTTTGTTTGATTGTTTTGTCTTTGGGAATTTGAGAGTTTGCTGAACTGTCCACTGCTGATTGATAAAACTTTTACAACCATAAATTCAGTGAACACTTACCCTGGGACAGGGCTGAGAAACAAAATAAAAAATTTATTGTTTAGCTTCAAGCTGATTCAAGCAGAACAGGACATTCTTCAACTCCAACACCAAAATGACATTTTTAAACCATTTAGAGAGCAATAAAAAGGCCAATATTGTATTTACATGCAGAATAATAGGTTTAATATAATTAAATAGGGCCAGGGTCACATATGGCAATTTCAGATAAGGACATATTCACATATACTGTCTTTGGAATTTTACTCTATACAACTATGAAATATTCATTCATTCATTCATTCATTCATTCATTCATTCAGTCAGTCATTCATTCATTTATTCATTCATCTTCAGTAGAAACTTTTTATTGGTTAGTGTCAGGTGGACATAAACCCTGTCCCAGAACAATTGGTGTGAGGCAGGAATACACCCTGAATGTGATGTCAGTCCATCACAGCGCATCATGCACACACTCATTTACAGCTAGGGTGTAGAAACATTAGAGGAATCTCATGCAAACACTGGAAGAACATTCAAAACTTGTACTAGTATCACAAACAGTAACCTGAGCTCAGGATTAATCTGGAGAGTCTGGAACTCTTTAGTGGCTACACCACACTACTGTTTGTGAGACAGTTCACCATAATGATATATCAGTATAACTGATTATTAGCACATGCTAAATTTAAACAGTAGATCATTAAGTGTGTTGTTTTAATTGGTTGTCCAAATCTTTTAATGTCACGATTGCAGATGCAGACATGCCACAGTGCTTCTAAGCTTGCTAATGATTCTCCACTTATTCCTGAGATCAGCTGTATTAATGTGGTTTACTGACCCGATGTAAGAGCTCCACACCTTCATTATTTTTCTCCACCTCTCCGTTACCTTTTTATTCTAATGCATAGTAGACAGTTTAAAATTTTAATACGTGCCTGATACATTTTAAGCTTTATTGTGCCATGTCTCTTGGTCATTTTTTACTAGACACATGGCACCTTTTACAGTAAAAGAGAACAATAGCAAAAGGGGAGACTGTTAGTGATTAAGATGACATTTCTTTATGTTTTAGAGGTCGATATTATTAAAATGGTGCTGATGCTTTTTTAATTATGCAATGTATGCACATCGTTTGTCTTTATCACGAAGAAGGAAGGCTAGATGTTTTTTGTTGTCTTCAATATATTGAATTAAGAAAGAGTTTCTTGTTAGCATCAATTTTCAAACCGTTTCAGTACTAATTACCTTTGAATCAACTTTGACAGCTTTGCTAAGCTAAAGCTGTTTTGTGTTTTGCAAAAGCACTGTAGCATGTCTTAAATATGGTTCGATTAAAGTCACATAAAGAGTATTCATTCAGGTACTTACTGCGTGTCAAATGCCATTTGGCCAAAAGATTTAGTAGTGTTATGTTGTAAATGAAGATCCCTGGTGACCATCCTAATAGAAGTGTACCTGGAAGTTGAGATTAGTCAATTTCTTTTCTAATCACTTTGAAAACTCCCTTCTGTATGATTCTTAGAAGAACGATTATTCAGTCTCAAACTTTATATGATTTCTGTCCATTCTGTGATTAGCAACATGGACAATCACAGTTGCTGCACAGAGCCCAGAATTACAGCAGATTCTGAACACGATTTACACCTCACAGATTCAAGTAACTGTACGTCTTTGATCTGTGGAAAAATACTGAGTTTTAAAAGGTGTAGTAGGTGTGATGCACTACAAGCTGTGATTACCTTTCCCTATCAGTGACTTTATGGATTAGAAAGAGTGTTTTTAATCTTGCACTACATGTTATATTGACTATTTATCACCTGTCCCTGCTGTGGAAAAAGGCAATATTCTTGGCTGAGGATCTGTGAGAAGCGTGCTTGGAGGAGTAGAAAATTATCAGGGCTGATCTCCAGGCAGCAGCTGACCTCCAGTCTCCTTCGCAGTAATGCTTTAAATGAGGCAACCCTGTCATCAGATTCTCTCTCTTTTTTTAGAAGGGAACAATTTTTTTTGACATACCTGAAGCAAACTTTCCTGAAAAAGTCAAAGGGCTGTGTGCTTTAATTTTTTTAAAACAGGTCAGACCTTTTCCTCTTTAGTAATGAAATCAGGAATATCCTCAGGCAGGACTTCAGAGATAAAAGCAGAGCAGAAAATGTCAATAGATGCATACATTTACCGCTTGGTTGATTTTACCACATCCACCCCTCATCAACTCCCATGCTTCTTATGCTGCATTTCACAGCTATTGAAATGTGTAGTAATGGAAACTAGTGCACACGCTATGCATCAGCACAGAGAACACAGCATGGTCTTTTCTCTTGGGCCCTGATTCTGCAATTTTTTTCATCTTTATAAACTTTTAAGTGAAACAGGTGATACATCAAACCTGACAAATGCTGCAAGATGTTTCATCCACAAACTGCATTTACTGTGTGCATACTGTATATTCTGATAGCATTAATAAAGTGACTATAGACTGTTAATTAGTTACCATTTGTTAGTTGTAATATGCGCACCGGGGTCAGCGGGGCAGAAGGGTACTCGTAGTTCATCATCAGAGAATCCTGCAGTAATGTACTGACTTAATTTTGCTTGCCATGCAGTGTAAATCTCAGGAGGCTAATGCAGTCTGGTGCAGATCCCAAAGTGCAGAATATATTTGTGTTCTCAAAGATTCAGTCTATGATTCAAAACTTTGATTAATTATCTTGTCCCTCTGGAGTTAGAGGTGAAGCCACTCGACCTAAATGTGCATGTCTCTTAAGAGAAATGGCCCCGGTGCCAGGCAGAGAACTAGTCCATGACAATCTAACTATATGTCTACACCAATTAATGTCATGCTCACGTGCGTCAGATATGCATACAATGTGTCAGCTAATGGTTTATCGCTTACCGAATACTTAACACACTTTATTTTTCAATAACTCGGGTATTTTTATATTGTATTTTTCACAGTAAGGTCAGTAAAGAAGACAAGGAAATATGTCCACAGGGCCATATTTATCTATGCATACTGTAAGAGTGCCTCTGCTTTAGATACTGTACTCACTGACATCCTCAAGACAATTACAGACTCAGGAATGAAGATCTACCTTCATGACCAGTACAGATCTGTTTGTATTTTGCTCACGTATTGAGGAATATTTTTCAATTTACCAGCTACAGTAATGTGTGCCTGGGATTAATTTCGGAGTCTAACTAAATTAACCGGAAAGCTTTACGCTATCTGTTCTTAGCACCTTATTCTTCTTTAAGAGGTACAGACCTGAAAGCTTGTTTTACTTAGTATATATTTAGTTAATCCCTTGAGAGCATTGTCTCTCATCTGGAAGAAAAAAAAAATAAAAAAAAATTCTGAGGCAGGAACTTTTCCAGAGATGAAAAATTGCAAACATGTTTGTTCTATGGAAGATTTTCTTATTTACAAATGTCATTCTCACTAAATTAAGATATATTTCAATGTTGTCAACTTTGACGTTTCGGCTGTTGAATATTCTTTGTTTGCATTTGGAAGCCAAGAAATACTGTGGCTACAACATGTTGGATCAGCAGCTATTGAGACTAATACAATTTAGAATGTTGCATGGAGGTTTCAGATATGAAAAAAAGTCTTTTTTAAAAGTTCTACACATGACTCCTGTAAAATCATTCAACTAACATTCAAATTTTTTTTGCTTTTCTGTTTACAGACAAAAACCGGACTCGCCCTTTTGTATGATGAAAAGACAAGTAATACTTATGACATCCGTTTAAAGTTAACTAAAGAGATATTGACCATACAGAAGCAGGATGTGGTCTGCATAGGTGGTGGTGCACATCACTTAAATGTAAGTACTGAGGCCTTGAACTGCACAAAAAGATTTAATTTCACAGATGCTTGAGCTGCTTTAGATTATTTCTAAGAGGCAAACATGCCACATTTTCAGCTATTTTAACACTGTGTACAGGACCAGTGTGGTGTAATGGGAAGATGGTTGTGTTACTGACAGATTACAGAGGATCAGCAGAAGTAGAGGCATTAGACTTTTTTATTTAGCATCTCAGTCAAGTGGTGTATTCTAATGTGTATTTTTGTAAGCATGGCCATCTTTCATACCACACACCAAGTGGTTTATTCTCTGTGCCCTAGAGCCGTCAATGTACACTTACAGAAACACAATTTCATATGCAGCACATATATTGAATATTAGCCACAAATATTTAAAAACTCTATTTGCATCAGCACTGTATTATCTAGTGAACTATACAAGCAACTCCTGCTTGCTTTATTTTCTTTCAAGATTTCTAAATAACAATTTGCGCCACATATGTCTTATAATTCCCGAAATTCCTAAAATCTGTCCAGTTTTTCTAGACTTGCTTTTGTTGTGCTGTATAGTTAGTGTGGACTGATCTCCTGTCCTGTGTATTTATTGTTATGTTCTGCATTATTTATTTATTGTACATATCTGTCATGCATTAGTTACACACTGTATAGTATCTAGTCCTGCTAGTGACTCTGTGTTGTCTTGAATATTGCACTGCAGACCTAGAGGAACAATATTTCCTTGTTTTATCTTGTTTCCCTGTTTACATGTCCATATTTCATTGTTGACTTGTATTTGAATGGGATGACAAAAACATACTTGGAAAGTATCATTAGGCTGAGTGTGTGAATAAGAAATATCCTGTTATGGTTATTGTTGCCTTTGTCACATGTGACATTCTGATAATCATGATGCCTTTATAATCCTACCAACTAAATTCCCCTTTTTTAAAGCACAGAACTGTTGTACTCCGGAGACAGGCAACTGGTGGTCTTGGTCTGAGTATCAAAGTAGGTTCATTTTCTCTGCTTTTTGAAAATACATAATTAAATAAGTAAATAAATAAATATGGTAATTTAAAAGTGTTATTATTATTGTCAGTATTTAGAGTTGCAAACAGATAACGTGGAGTTAATACTGAAATTGTGCATAGAGGTATTCAGAGTAATTGAACAGTTGAGAAAAGGTATAAAAAATGTAAAAGAATCAGAGTCAAAAGTTAAAAGATTTATAAAGTCCTTTTTTTTGTTGCATAATATCTCTTCAAATGAGTAGTCCATCACCACAATGTTACACTAAAATTAAAGCTGGTTGGTGGGAGGGATTCTCTCTCCTGTCACTCACAGAGACACTCATATCTTTCAGCTAATGTATGTGGAAAAGCGTAGATAGCATTTAACCCTTCTCAGGTAGTAGTTGTAACAGTAAGGCAGGTACAGTAGATAACTAGTTAGTGGTTGGGTTTATGGCAGGTGACTAAACAAGGGAGAAAATGGCCCCATTTTTTTGTTTGTTTGTTTATGTCCTGTTCATTCAATTTATGAAACTCTCAACAGCAGATGCATTGTTTAATACTTAGATTTATGCTTTATGAGGTTGTACTCTTAGCAAAAAAAACAGTACTGCAACAAATGCTCTTTCATAAGTCGAGGGTGGAATAATATGAGTGGAACTCATATTGTTAAATTATAACAAATATGCAAAGATTACTTAACTACCAATATTTCTACAGCAACATATCAACAATACATTATATAAGATTTTAGATGTGTTAGAATTGAATGCTTGCCTTCTGATTTATATGTCTTTTTTTATTGTGTATTTCATAATTTGTTACATGCATTGCAAGTATGACATTTTTCTGTACAGTTGACAGAAAAAATGTGATATCTTGCTCCAGGCAATGTTTTTTATTCCCCAATTTTTGGGGGATTAAAGAGAGTGCATTTTTCTTTTAAGTGGTTGTTTGAACATTATTGAAAATCATGACTGAATACAGAAATATCTTTTTAATGCTGTTTTCAATGTTGAATATAACCCCTTATGTATGATGTTTTACTGGGACATATCTTTTTAACATACTTGATTTGAATTTTCGTTATAGTTGTTATAGATTTATATGTTATAATTGATTGTACACTGGTTATTTAATGTGAGACATAAGTAATTTATTTTGACCTTCAAATGATTCATATGTTAATACCTTGGAACATTTATTTATTTATTTATTTATTTATTTATTTATTTGTTATCATTTAAATCAGTCACATACCAGACACACGGTGTTCTATGTGCATAGATCTGTTTTGGAGATCAAAGAGAATGCTATAGTATAGATTAAAATTTATTATGCCACCCAGAAGAAACTTGGATAAGTCGATAGAGCTGAATGATTTGCTAGGATATGAAGTGTAGCTTGTGTATCAGTGGGTGGTTGTTTTACTGAATCACCTGGAGTGAATTTTTTTTATTTCAGGGAGGAGCTGAGCATGAAGTGCCTGTGGTCATTTCAAAGATTTTCAAAGATCAAGTAGGTAAGGCATTATTGAGTTTTCCTTCCGATTTTTGTACAGATAAATTAGCTAAGGCTCAATGATTACTATACGTTACCCTCCCACTATCAACAGTGATTATTTTCTTTCCTACAGAATATATGATTTACAGAGTCTGACATCTAGAGCCAAAAGCCACTTAATCTCTTGAGGCAGACTGTTTAATAAGTGTGTAATTAGAGGCCATATGCTTGTCCCTAGTATAGTGATGCATGTGCCAAGTTGTGGACCATATGATCTCTGAGCCATGAATGCCTCATATATAAGCATACAACATCAATGGACTACTTCATTAGTTCTCTCAACCCAGAAATAATATTGCCCATGTCTGTTTTTTCTTGCTATCCCAGAGGCTCTCTCATATGCAGGATCAATAACTTTCAAGAAATTTCTGTGTGCCTTAAAAGTAGATTGGATATAGACTATATCATGTATCATGTATGTTTTCTATGCCTCAAAAGAAGAACCCCTTAGAGCTTTATGAAAAGAAAGAATATAAATCAATGAGTGAAATAATTACCCATAGCATCAGATCAGCATGATGCCGCATGCAGAGTTGCAGTATTACAAATATGCTATTATTTTGTCACATTTAAAATCTTAACATTTAAGAGTTTTCACAAAAACCTTCTGCTTAATGACTTGATCTTAATAACTTTAGTAAAGATAATGTAACCAGCAGGAACTTTGTCTAACTTTGGAACCACGTGATTATATTTCAAAACACTAATGAAAATCAAATGTATTTGTTATTTATGATGAAAAATGAGTTGAATTTCAGAGTTGTAGGAATTTTGGATTAGAGCCACTTTTATCTAGCACTCCGCTAAAGGCTATATTGGCAGACTTCTCAGTCACCAGGGCTGATTGCTATTTCCATCACATTAGCACATATGAAATGACTAATTGTATCCTAATGTCTCCATTAACCTTTGACACCTTGTGTCTGGCCTGCAGCTGATCAGACAGGGATGCTGTTTATCGGCGACGCCGTGTTACAGGTTAGTGAAGCGAACGTTAGCTTACTCTTATTCTCCACAATGCCCAGGGGCATAGGTGCATGTCAGAGCAATGTGCTCTCTGCATCCTAATGATGTTTCTCTCTGATTCATTTTCTCAAGGTCAACTGAAGGTTTAACCTTTGAACTCATTATATGAATCTGAGGAATAAAAGTAATGACACTTTTTTTTAAGTGCACCCTTATTACCACAAGCTCAAATAGAAAAGAAGAAATTTATTTTCAGTTTGTAATGCTATACCATTCATTCTTTAAATTTGTAGTCTTGTCCTATATTGCCCTAGGCTAATGTTATTCAGATGTTGAGCTTCGGTTGGTAGATGTGATATGCAACGTTCTCTACAATCGTCAGTGATCTAAACATTCCTATCAACTGTTTATGAAGCACGACTTTGAAAGAAATATGACATTTGAATATGATTTGACATCAATCTGAAATTATGTGAAATTATGCACACTCAAATCCTCATATTACGCTCACGCATATTTATGAACAAGAAGATTATATTTATTGTAGACAAACTTATACGTTGCTCTAGCTTTTAGATACGAGAGTTTTACATATTTAAAACAAAGGTGAGTTAAAGACAAAAAGAAAATGTTTGCAGAATTTAAAAATGTAAGTATATTGTATGAATGTAGGCCGCAAAACTGATTTTTATTTTTACTTTGTAAAGCATGTTTACATCTTTGCTTCTCATGGAGAGAGGGGGTGTATGGGTAAGCTACTAGCTCCATGACACACTGCTTGTTTCTAGGGAGCTGTGTGTCATCCACACCTTAGGCAAATTCTGATTGGTTGCAAGGTAGATGGGTTTGGTTGAAAACATTGTAATGAGAGGTGTTGACTTTCTTCCATGGGTTTTATATTCCAAGTTTTTTATTTTAACAAATGTATCAGAAGTGTAAACAATAAAATTTTCCCTTGATACATCAGATACTTTCTATCTTCTGTAGACTAGCTGTGTATGTATACTTCTTAACCCCTTTCTGAAAGATTAGTCTGTTAAAAAAAATTATACACAGTAGCTCTGGTATTTCTAACCAAATGTCTATAATAAAGCTATAACATTGGACAGTAAATTAACAGCACAAGTGAATATATCTGTTTTCCTCTGCATTTCATGTTTGTGTCACAAGGTGATATGATCACTTTATAGAAAAATGGATATAATTATATTTACTACAAACATGACGCATATTCAAACAGGAAGCATATTCAGATATAAATTATAAGACAACTTAATCCTGTAGGACTACATAATATTCTTTCTGTTGTCTTCTTACTTGCTTATTTACAGTAAAGAGATCACACATAGAATAGCAACTCAATTTTAAAACATTCTAAATCATTTAACATACTGTGATTGCTAGAATTGTGGATTTGAACAGTAGTTGAAGTATTTCAATTTATGAATCGATACTATTCATACACCTGATGCTGTTAATACAAACAAGTGAAAACACTTCATAAATGCTTTCGGGGGGGGAAAGAGACTTGGTTTATAATAGATCGTGCAAGGCTTCTTTTCCCCTCAGCACATTTCAAAACAAAATTACACCCATGTCTATTTATTATTCCTTCAGTGAAACTCCAATCTCTCCTTTGTTTTGTTTCTGAGGCTGCTCTATTTTCTGAGCTTTGCCCTTTTCTGTAAATTCTGGTTCAGCTCATGGGCCATTTCTCCATTATGTACACACTCACATTATAAACTCAAGTATGAATGTGGACACACAGATTCAGGTATCCACTACATGGTCACAGAAGTATAACATAAATCAAATTTGTAAAGTAACCAAGATGTAATGCTACACATTTTAGTATTACAGTAACTGCCACTGGAACTGCACTGTGTAGTAAACTGTGGACTAGAGTACAGTTTTCTGGACTGCAACCAGCTTTAACCATAAAAGTGCACAAAAAATAAATCGTAAGTGCTTTATAATGAAGAAACCCTTTCTTTCATACAGATCAATGGCATCAATGTGGAGAAGTGCACACATGAAGAAGTTGTAAGTATTCACTCATCAAAGTGCTATTACTCCTGCCCTGTGGTGTTGAAATGACAAGTGATGGAGCAATAATCAAAGGTGCTTGACTTGAACCATGTGCAATCTTTTTATATATAAGAAATATTTATATTTTTCATTCTGGTACTTCACCGTAACAGCTCTCTCTCTCTCTCTCTCTCTCTCTCTCTCTCTCTCTCTCTCTCTCTCTCTCTCTCTCTCTCTCTCTCTCTCTCTCTCTCTCTCTCTCTCTCGCTCTCTCTCTCTGTATTTTTTTCTCTCTCTCTGTATTTCCCACTCCAAACAGATGGTCTTTCCTTTCACATTCAGGAAGTCAAGAGACATGATTAATGATTTTACTCTCAGAAACCACAAGCTAACAAAGCCAAGCTGTTTCAGCTCTAAAAATCTCTTTGTCACAGATTGACCACTGATATTTGGGGGATTAGACTTCATTATTATGTATTATGACTGACACGGTCTCTTCTGTATGGTAAAGAAGAGACAGTGTCAGATTGTAAGCCTTGAATATACTAAGCTTGATGAAGACCATGTTTGCCACAATAAAAGATGTTCTTGTGTTCTAAATAAATTACTTGTCACTCAGATGTACAGACAGGCAATAAATGACAGTTAAATATGATGCCACTGTTGGGATACTATGGGAGGCATACTATGGTAGGCCCATTTGTCTGCTTAGAGACTTGTTTACAAATCGATACACATTTATTCTGACTGATCACCTTTATCCTATGATGAAACATTTCTATCCTGATGCAAGTACGCTCTTCCATGATGACCCCATCTCCATGCACAAAGCATGAGTAAAAATAGATTTAATGATGAAAAGGATGTAAAAAGTATTGTATGGCCTTTGGTCAGCATCCCTTTGGAAGACTTTGGACTAACAGTGCTATCCACTATCATCAAAACACCAATCAAGAGAATTTTTTTTGTAAGAATGGTGTGATCACTTTAGTACATTTGCTGAGTCTTGTGAGTGCTTTGTGAGTTTCAGTACTATGGTTCTGGAAGCTTGTGGTGGCATTTTCACACCTGTATGTGGGCTGTCCCCAAAATATTGCACACAATTGTCTAGAATGTCTTTATATACTGAAGTTTCAAGAGTTTGCTTTACTGGAACGGTGCCTACTCCTGTGAAGCTCCATGAATACATTGTTTTCCAAGGTTGCTGTGGAAAAAAACAAGTGTCCTGCACAGAACCCTGACCTTAACCCCATTCAACATCTTTTTTCATGTGTTAGACTACTAACAGTGTGCCAGGCCTCCTCGCCCTAAATCGGTGTCTGAACTCAGTAATACACAGTGACTGAATAGGCACATCCCATAATCCATGCTCCAAAATCTACCTAAAAGCCTTCCTAGAAGAGTGGAAGATATATTAAAACAGAAATGATGGACTAAAAGGGGGCACGGTGACTTAGTGGTTAGCACGTTCGCCTCACACCTCCAGGGTTGGGGGTTCGATTCCCACCTCCGCCTTGTGTGTGTGGAGTTTGCATGTTCTTCCCGTGCCTCGGGGGTTTCCTCCGTCCAGGGTGTATCCTGCCTTGATGCCCAATGACGCCTGAGATAGGCACAGGCTCCCTGTGACCCGAGGTAGTTCGGATAAGCGGTAGAAAATGAATGAATGAATGATGGACTAAATTTGGAATGGGATCTTCGTAAATCACATATAGGTTTGATGGCCAGGTGTCCGATCATTTTAGTCTTATAGTACATTATCAAAAAAAGAACCGTACTTCAGCAACCACTAATCCTAAATAGTTCATTAACGAGAACCATTGGATGGTTAGGATTAGTCTGAAGGTTTGGACAGAAGTCAGTTTAAAGAAAATATAGCAAAACTGCTCTAACTTTTTATATTTCTATATAACACAGTGTTTTGAAACACAGGGGAGTCTAATATGATATAAGTAAGTGCAAAAACCTGAATACATTTCCAAAGCAAGAGTCAAAAAGCAGGCCGAAAGCAGAGAGTGAAAAACCTTTGAGAGAATAAACCTAGAAAACGAAACAAACAAGAAGGACAACAGTCGTGGCTTAGAAAGGCAGGGTAACTGCATGTGATTTGGAAGGACATTTAAAATAATTAGATGCAGGTGCTGATGCTGACAAGGGAGCATGAACCAAGCAAAGCAGACAGAAAAACAGGAAACTAAAAGAAAAAAGTAATTGTGAGAGGTTTGAATACTTAATTAAACAAAACGATGTTGTTAATATCATAACATAATAAGAGTATTATCAGAAGACTTTTGCAGTATAGGGCCTGATATATAAAGATTAAATCAGTTAAACAGTTAAACAGTTGAGTGAATGTAATACCCACTGCAGTCACTCACTTATACGCTGATGATTAAAGGGTGGTAGAAAATCACAAATAGATCACTTTTAGGTCTGGATATGGAAATGAATCGGAGCTGAATGAAACTAAGTCATTTGGAAAAAAAAGAAAGAAAGAAAAAAAAAACAGAAAAAATGAAATTGTTTTACCACAATTAACCTTTTTACAGCAATAAATGTTAACAGAATAGTTTTCATTCTAGCCCATCCAAGGCATGAAATCAAACCGATATACAGTCATTGTGAATTAATTATACTTATGATCCTCTTTATAAGCTGGGAGGTACAATGGCTTCTGGCAGTTTCTAGCAACCAATTGGATGTAATAATAAATGATAATTTGTGAACATTGAACTGAAGGATGAAAATTAAAGTAACAAAATATCAATAACAACTATGCAGTCAAGAAACCTAAGCCAGTTTAAACATTTATTTACACAAAAAAAGGCAAACAGACCTCCTAATATTCTTTAAAACACTGCTCCAGAGTTTAGGAAATATACAAGGAAAAAAGCCCATTCACCAGGTTGTATGTGATCCCAGGGATTAACAGTAAGCCTGCATCAGCTGTGCAAAGTGGTTGGGAGCTGATATAATGCTCAAGAGATCAGCAAGATATGCCTTAGCAATGTCATTAAAGGCTTTATATGTCAAAGGCATGACTTTATACTCAGTGTGATTTGGGATGGGCCCTTTGTAGGAATGCTTGACAAACCACTTCTTATTAATCATAGACAGAAAAATTGGCTTGACTAGATTTAGTAATTCCTCTGTTTATGGTTTTGATCAAAGACTTTTAGAAGATTCTCCAAAGAAGATAAAATGTATTGGTAGGTTCTGAAAAGCATTAGGCAGTTGTTTAGATAAAAGGAGTAGTGTGAATTACTTGAACACAGGCATTTCATATATTTGGACAGTAGTTTTAAAGCATGTGCATAGTGGATGATGCAACGTGAAGCTACCAGAGACGGCGGGGGTAATTACGTGTCTGAGCAGCAGTTAACTGGCCTCTCAGATCATGCGAAAGCTTAGCTGAGGGTACAGAACTCTGTAATTATTCAAAGACGCTGTATTGAAATCCATCATGAATTGATTCAAATGTTGAAGTACTTTTAAACCAGTTCAAAGTGGCATTGGAATTGCATGCGTTTCCTTTAGTGTCATCTTTTTATCATGTCGACTGTCCTGCAGTGTTAAGAGGATATTATTCTCTAAATCCGTCTCCCACAGTGCTCTCACTGCCTCTCTTCTCTCCTTGTCTCTCACTTTCTTTTGTTTTCTGGGCAGGTTCATCTCTTGCGAACCGCTGGAGATGAAGTTACAATCACTGTGAGGTACCTCAGGGAGGCACCAGCCTTTTTAAAGCTCCCATTAGGTGAGTTCGCACTGCGCACCTTCACGAGCATTCACAAGCTCGGCAGGGGGTTATAACAGCTCTAAGCTGCTGTAGAGCCAAGACCCTTAAAGGAAGTGTAGTGCTGCTACTGGATTTAGTTGCCACACTAAATGTGTTCGTCTACAATCTCTACTATGGTGTCTTTTAAAATGTTTAAAAAATGAAACGTCGCTTTGATTAGATTTACTGGTTGAGTTGCTGGTTTTACTAATTACAAGTAATTACAGTAGAAAATCATGCAGACAAGCTGTGTGGTTATAATGGTGCTTCTTAAACAGTCTGGGATTTTTTTTCAGGCTCTCCGGGACCATCCAGTGATCAGAGTAGCAGAGCATCCTCACCACTTTTTGACAGTGGTTTACATTTAAATGGGAATTTAAGCAACACAGTAAGTCCATCTCTGCATACAGTCTTCTGTCAATTTAAAACATCAGAAATGAGCTTGAATTACAGGTTGTAAATACTACACTAAATAAAATATCCACAATGAGTGACTTGCATATTAATCAAGAATCATCATATCATCTTTAGTCTGAAATGAACTGAATCACAAATCATGTTTGACTATTATAGTTTCAACTTTACAATTTTCACTTTAATTAACAGTTTCCTACATTACCCACAATTCCTTTGGACTGGCTGTTGATAGTGGTGCCAGTGGGAATTAGGTTTTGCTGTATTTCTAACTAAAGTGTCCGATGCATCAGTGCAGTTGTCTTTTAATTTTTACAGCTTTCATTTATACACATGCACAAACACAACAGATTCCAAAGCTTCAACTTCCCTGCTAATACTGCTGTCAGTGCCATTGTGCTTGGCATTTTGTAGATCGCTAACTAGCTGAGCTAAATCTCTGCCATAAATCTTTGTGACCGCATTGTATAGCTGCAGAGCATTACTGAATTTCTCATTAAAATGACACAAATTGTTGCTGGAGCTAACAAGGGAAACCGATGATGTTTCTGTTATGTTTGAAATCATTCAAGAATTTTACTATTAAACATAATTGAAACTGCACTACCAATGACCCCCTGAGATGTCGGTGTAACAGACAACCGCTATACAACGCCAACCAAACAAATTACCACCAGAATTACTAAACATATCATTTATTTCATGTGCAGTCAAATGATAAGAATTATCAGCATTGCCATTTTGTTATGTTCTGTTTATACCCATGAGACGCTTTTTTTATGGCTTTTGTAAATAGTAGTGAAAATCATGAGCTGGCCACCATTTCATGCATGAATCTTTTTCCATTGTTCAGAGGTGTGAATGTGATGGCTTGCTGAGATGCGAAAAGAATTAGCACACATATAGTATCTCAGAAGACTATAATTTCTCAGCTCGACAAGGCTCTAGCTGTGGGACCAAACACCTCATCCATCCCATAATGTCACATACTAATGTTATGTAAATCTCAGTGCCCTAACCATGTGAGTTCATTTCATCTTTGTTTTGTAAATGGAATTAGACAAGCATGCTACGTAGTAAGGCATAATACATAGCAGGCCATAGAGATTGCTGTGCTGGTGTTCCTATCGGGCAGGGCAGGTAGGTGACAGCTTATCAGGCAGCTTATTATCAAACAGAGAGTGTCATGTGAAGGTGAACATGCCATGCCTACATGACTCAGAGCCTCAAAGCACCAAGAGTTTCACCCACATGAGTAGAAACACATGAATGAACATGTTGAATATGTATTAATCAGCTCAATCGCCAGCCCCGTTCTTTAGAGGTACTGTATGCTCGTCCTTTGAGAGCATGAGGGTGTGTGTTTTTTAATGAAGCCGTCTGGATGAAATATGCTCGACATGACAGACAAAGAAGAATAAATGGATGGTAGGCTCGTTTCTTGTTTCTCTTGTTACTATAGAGGAGATGTGAACTCCATGTGATCTTTTGCATCAATACAACATTTGTCAGACTGTATATTTATAATCGCACACTCCAGTGTCACCCATATGAGGATGAGGTTCCCCTTTGAGTCTGGTTCCTCTCAAGGTTTCTTCCTTTACCGTCTAAGTGAGTTTTTCCTTGCCACTGCTGCCTGAGTCATCTCAGACTTGCTCATTGGGGATAAATACATACACATTTAAATATATCTGATATTAATCTTGTATTCTTTTAATCTTTATATTATTCTTTATATTAACCTTTTGTTCTCTGTTTATGTTCTGTAAAGCTGCTTTGAGACAATTTCAATTGTAAAAAGTGCTATACAAATAAACTTGAATTGAAAACTTGAATTGAATTTTCACAGAAGACAAATGCTTTAAAAAATCTGCACATCTGGGCTACTCCTTTATTAAACTGTCAAACTATCCAGGTAGCAAACACGGCAGGTAAAGATTAGAATGCATTTCTATTATTTATGCTGACTCTTTTTTCTCGCTCTTGTTTTCTCTAGTTTTGTGTTCAAGGAAAGTTTGTATTAAAACAAGAGCTGTGGTTGTCTAATTGCTGACTCAACAAAAGTGTTCTTTAAATGAGGGTTTTTGTTAATCCTCCTTTACTCTTGATGCTTCCTTCCCTGCAGGTGATTAGAATTCGCAGAGCTTGTCATTCCCTGTATGCTCCTCCGACATTGAGTTGATTGACACTGTGTTGCTTTCATAGCACCCGGGGATGAGCACTGATTCATTTACATGCCTTCCAATAATTAGTGTTGCATCTCTCGTTGCCTCAGAAATATTTTGTGGTATGGCAGGCAGCCTGATATGAAGGACAACAATGTCAGTGGTGCTGGGAATTGGTCCGTGATAGAGAGCAGACACTTTGTCACCATAATTCATTTTGACATGGTGACCATATTTTATTCCTTGTCATCTCGGACTTTAGCACTGCACGACATGAAAGTCAAATCAGGTTTAATTATCCAGCATTGGTGTGCATCAACAGTGTATCTTGCTTGAGAAAGTGCCTAAGACATAAGCTTAATTGGCAATAGCACCAAGCTTTGATTTGATCACAAATGTCGGAATTGACTTAGACAGCAATTAGAAATGTGGTGTGATGAAATAGCTGCACAGTTGTTGCATGTGTATATAACTGCATATAGTCTTATTTCCTTAAAATGTTGATTATGGATGTGGAGTCTGTAGTGTATAGCATGGTGTTGTTTAATTTAAAGCTCACACGTATGACTTCATAGGGATACGAGTTATTTTCTATGATGGAATATTTTTCCACACAACAGAATGGCATCTTGTTCTATCACAGCTTATCAGTGTACCCATGCTCTAGAGCTAAGTCAGCAGCAGAACTTCAGGTAGCTTCTGGTTTCTGGATGTATTTTAGGGAATTTAATTTGCAATTCATGACAATAGATTGTAGAACTGTCTAGCAGTATTTTTTTTAACCCTTTATACTTCCAGAACCGATCAGAACCCCTGACTCATATTCCTCATTATATGCAGTACTGTGCAAAAGAAAAACTCACCAAGGTTGTCTGAGACCAGAAGCAAGTGTGACAGCCAAAGCTTGCAAAAGAATATGGCAGGTTCTCCAAGATACTTGGGGAAAAAACTTCCAGCAAAATCTATACCCAAGTTTAAAAGGATGCTTTTTGTTGATTTTTTTTTTTCTTACTTTACATGTTTTAAATGTAGAAACTTTTCATTTCTGTAAACTCATTAGCATTGCAGAGTTTCTTTACTTGTTCTATTTGCATATTACTGTAACCTTCTGCATTAATTCCACTGTATTTCTAAAAAATTCATAGTAGATCCTGGACAATCTTACTGCATAGTTTTTCAATAATTATTTTTTTTCCCTTGTAGATGCTTTTTTAAATTAAGAGTACTTCAGCTTGAGAACAGCTCTTCAGTTTTCTTAGTTATTTAGTGATGAAGCAGAGTATTGGGCTTTGTCTCCACTTTTGAATCAAGTTACAGTGCTAGAGTGGGTCTGCACAGACCCACAATCTATTGGTGGCTTTTCACAGATATTTTTTTTCATGGAGATAAACAAGGCAGGGGAATTAAATCCAAAACATGCAAACCAGCATCACATGGATATGAAATGATATTAGTTTTGAGTGTTATGAAGAGGCTGCTCATGACACAAAGTGCTTCATAGCCTGAGATTCTTCCTAGTCTGGGATTTTGATATAAATGTTTTAATGACTAGCACAAACCAATTTGTTTCAATCTTTGTTGTCTTATTTTTCTTGAAAAGCTTCATGTTTTTTGCATATTTATTGTAAATATATGTGTTGTCCTGATCTTCAAAGTGTCAAATGGTTCTCATTTAGTAAATACTCAGGAATAGTTGTACAGAAAGAAGGCGAGGTTTATTATCTAAAGGCAGCATGCGGCTTCATGATCCTACTGAAGCGTGCGACCCAGTTGTTGTTTTCACTGATCAAAGTGCACTGAAGTGGGGTTAAGATGAACTGCCCCTCCTCTCATGCTTATCCTTTTGCCTGTCTTTCCATTTCTTTTTTATCTCATTTATTCTATCTAGGCGCCGTCTTCACCCTCCTCACCCTCGGGTAATGAACCAAAGTACGAGAAGCGCTGGCTGGACGCTGTCTCCCTCCCCCTGTCAATGGCTCGAGTCTCTAAACACAAAGCTGGAAGCGATAAATTAAGGTGCAGTAATCCGTTGTGATGCAATTCCTGATCCAACGTGTGGCATAACCTGGTCGGTTTGTTGGTTTTGCAGACATTTTTTGTCTAAGTGAGCTAGTGTTAAATCCAATATCTATGCAGCAGCATGCTGTGTCTGAAAAGGTCACTGATGCAGATCACAGATTGAGGGGCACTGAGGTTTATAAGAAATAGCACTAACTTTGATAAACTGCTGTTGGATTGTAGGAAAACAACCGACTATTTCTTCTGAAGCGGAACTCCCAACAAATGAAGTAGAAAAATAAATATTTAAAATGATTGCATTAAAATTTTAAGATCGTAATGTCAATATGTGAAATCTATGCCTCATTCATACTTAGGAAAACTGCCTCTGAGTGTATTTATTTTGTTATCATGAAGTTATTTTATTTAAACACCATCATACATTCCTAAAGCAATCTCTTATTATTGCTTTGCTCTAAGCATTTGGTGCTTTGGATGCCTACTTTTCTGCTGTTTGACACTAAGTTTTAAATTAAAGTGACTTATGGGATTCACGAACTGGAATATAGACAAGCATATACTATCATGATTAATTATTTATGAATTGATTTGCATTAGCATTGGATAAGGCTTGATGCTATCTATTATTATTGTGTTATTATTTCTTATAGGAGGACATTTTTCCATTCATGAACATTGCATATTAATCAGCAATCCTGTTTTGGAAATATACCTTTATACAGAATCCAAATCTAACACACCTGCTCCACATAATCACGCTACTCAATTACATGTATCAGGTCTGTTGGATTAGGTTGGTGATCACTGCCCCAGGCTGTTTGTAATATAATTGATATAATGGATCTTATTCAGTTGTTTTGCAACCTACTGTAGCTAGCTTTGGCTTAAATTCTAATATCCAGATTTTCTTCATTACTAATAGTCTTGGAAACCACATATATTCGTTTGCTTCAGATTCTTCTCATACTCTTCATATAGTGTCATATCCCCAGAAAGAGAGATTCATTGATTTTTATCATTTTAAAACTCCCTTTAAAGCTCCCTAGAGAGTCCAAAACACCTTTTTTAGACCTGAATTCTTATGCCTTTCCACACCCATTCTGAACCTATTTGTTTCCACTCATTCTGTCGTTCATTTCTCTGTTAGAGCCCTTTCTCAATGCATGGTAAAGCCCAATAAAAATGCACTTCTCCTGACTAATGGATTTTTTATTGTGTTCTGTCACTCACACAGACAGATTCTTGGTTTCAGAGGACTTGACTGCAGCCTCCTGCTAGTTCAAGCAGAACATTACATTCTCAAGGCAATTTCTCTCAGAAGCAGACCAAGCAGAGAATCGTTCTGCTGTACTCATGACCTGTATTAATTTTAATTATGGCACTTTAAATAATTATTTTCAGAGAAAATATAGATATGATACAAATGATGGCATTTGTTTGTTGGAGTATGCAGTATAGTCAAAAATTTAGATCACAATCAAGTTTAAATGATCAATTTCATTTTTATATAAACTTTTTGAAACATTAAACATTTTCATTGTTCTTTATTTCTTTGATTTCCTAAAGAACAAATGCTGAAAAAGAATAGCTTATTTGCTATGTCTTCTAAACAAGAATATCAATATGTAAATCATTTACATACAGTAGCTGGCAGCTCTTGTGCTTTGCATTTCTTCCTATTTCTGAATGACATGGTCTATTAATGAATGTTGGCAGCAACGTTTAGTCAAGGTTATCCATATGCTGCCTATTATCTTATTATAATTTCACTTGTTTTTTAATTATGTTTATAATATTGCACAAAGGATTGAAGAATATGATACTGTATATTAATATAAATTATACTGACAGTAAAACTCTCAAATCTAATTAATTACTCTATTAGCTTTTGTGTCTATAAACACTAGATTACATGGATACTGTCTGACTAATGGCAAGACTTTTGTGCTGCTAAGCAATGGTGTGTTCTCGTTGTTGCACACAGCCGGTGTGGAAACTGCAAGAAAAATTCATTTATATTATTCATTTTATATTTTTACAGATTTATTTTCTCTGAATCTTCTGAATGTTTGTGTTGTTGTTTGCTATCTGACTTTTGAGAGTTCATTCTCTCAGTCTTTGAAGACCATCATGATAAATGCAGCTGCTCAACCATCATACAAATGTTTTTTGCCTCTATAGTCACTTCACTTTCGGTTGAATACATCTGACAGCCGTCATTAAGCAGTCAGTCCACAAAATCAAAAAGTAATTCATTTATACTAGGTTGCAAACACACATCAATGAAATGTCAAAGCCATCACATTAGATGCAATGCTACCATATAATATATGCTTTTATGAACACATTCCAGTTCAATAACATTTGAACAAAAATAGAAAGAAACCACCATATCTGAATGTCTGTCATTAATAATGAATATTTGATTTAAAAAAAAGTAAAACAAAATAATTGTTATCCTTTTACCTCTTTACCATTTATTTATTTATTTATTTATTTATTTATTTATTTATTTATTTATCTATTTATTTATTTATTTATACTCGTTTTTCTCTCTCTCTCTATCTTCTAACCAGGTCAAACAGTTTTGAAATATTTGCCTTAGATGGAGCATGCACAAATATTCTACAGTTTTGCACTGCAGCAGAAAGTACAGATTGGCTTCAAGCAATATCAACCAATATTAATGATCTGACCCAGGAGTATGTGAGTATTGTATGCAGAACCCTGATGAGTATGCTTGATGAGTAGTGAATGTGTTCTCTTCTGAAAATATTAGTATTAGACACTGGACGCTCAGATAGGTGAATATAACACACACACAAGACAATTACAGCTAATGCTCGGTTTCCACTGGCATGGAATAGAGGCTGGTGATAAGAGAAATTGTTGATTATAGCAGACAGAACAGGTAAAAGCAGCCTGTTATTATGCTTGTGCTGAACCCTAGACACAGGAAGTGAGCAATAACATAGAAAAGGCAAAATTACAACATCAGGGTCAGTTCTGTGTCCTACCTTTTTAGTGCAACTAGACAGCAGAAATGCCAACATTGCCACAAATAATATATAGTTCTGTTGCATGTGAACTTTATTTTCTGCCCCGTTTCTCATAATCTTGTGTTCTTGTTCCGTATTCTCCTGTTGCAACGTTCAAAACCAAGACCTAAAATCCAACAAGAATGTTGCCTAATGATCTCATTTCCTGTGTGGCGTGTTAATTAGAGCACTGATGATCTAGTGGGCCTTTTCTATAGCCGAGCTCAAACATGTTCTGATTTACTGCCACACAGCTGCTTGGCTTACATGCAATTACTGCCCTTACGTCAGCTAATTATGGATCCAGACACTGATTGCTAAATGTACAATTTAGTGATGATTGTATGTGCAAGTGGCAAATGGAACTCTGACTTTTATTGTGGTGACCTATAACCCATAAATAGTGTATGACATTGTCACTTATGTCTTGACAGGTCCTGACCACCTTATATGTGACGTTGTCACTTACTGTATGTCTTGACAGGTCCTGACCACCAGTCATTGTGGCTGAGTTTATTACATAAGGAATTTGCTTTGTTTTTGTTAAAGAACAAAGATGAGTTGGGGAGAAGAAGACAGGTTTTAGAGTTGTGAAGGCTTTTCAGTTGAATATTGTGGAAGATTTTATGAAACTAGAAAAATGCAGTTAAAAAAATGCTTTATCCATTACTGTTTTTGTAAAAGCTACTGTTTCCCCCCACATCCTAGCACAAACCGTTTGCTTGCAATTGAACCTAGAATTTCTAAAATAAAAAAAAAGTCTTTTTAATAAGCTAGCTTAAAGTTAAAGCCCCTGTCATAGGCTGGTACTATTGTCAGAGCTACTGCTATAGAAAACCACAGTTAAAATCTCATAGAGATTCGTAGAATTATTACATTCTGACCAATTAGATTAGAGAATTCCACACTGCAGTAGTATAAAGAGAGATTTTGAATTGGAGGAACTTGGAGAAGATTGTGTTCATTTGTTGTATTCTTTGAGAAAATTCTCTCTTTGACTGCACATCAATGCAAAGAATTTACATGGATTAATGGCTGATTTCATAGACATAAGAATACCTGAGTGTGTATCTGCATCAAATAATAAAATCATATGATAAAATGAGCAAGGCAAAAGTTCTGAGCAATTTAACACATTCTTTTTCTAATAATATAATGTAACTCATTCAGTTTTAAGGATTCTTTGTAGCTACACAAACTTTTCTATTATTCTTTATTCTAGTTAATTCATATTTTTGTAGTTATTATTTGTATGTGCTAAAATAAGTAACTTTGTAATGAGATCAGAGTGTAAGCTTAGATTGATAATCACGGCTTCATAATAATGAGACAAATTGTCAAAATATTTCTTTGTTTTTCAGATAAAATCTGCAAACAAATACTATTCTCCTGATGAGCAGGTATGCCTTTATTACAGTGAGTTTCTACTTATTCTCTATATATCCACAGTGTTGACATGTGGGTCAAAGACATCAACTTTTCCTCTTTCACTATAGCACCCCTAGCATTCATAAAAATGCATTCAAGCATTAAAGTCTATGATGTTAGAACAGTAATGTGCACCATTACTCTCGTTAGCAAGTTTGCTCTTTGGAACTTTTGCTCTTAATGTGTAATTTATTCCTGTGAACAACTACAGACCAAAGGAGTAAGTCTGGGATTATATGATATTAGATTCCTGTGAATTATTTTATTTAAAAAAAAATGCTTGTAAAATATGACTCATGGAATTGTGAGAACAAAAAAAAAAAAAAAAAAAAGAATATTGTTCTCCCTCAGATTGCACCCTACAAAAGCAAGGTTAGGAAGGAAGGCTCCAAGTCATCAAATTAGTTTCTTCTATCCTGTTTGCAATAATTTTTTGTGTTTTAGTTGGGGTTTAGTTATATATGCAGTGGAAGTTGGTGGTGGAAAATGCCGATGTTTGTGCAGTGCTCAAAGTGTGAACCTCTCTCTGCAGTTTGAGCGAAATTGATTTTCAGCATGCGAATGTTTCTCTGTGCAGATCATCCATATGGGTTGGGTGTATGAGCACCTTCACAGGAGCAATGCCAACCAGGTTCAAAGCTACAAGTTCCTGGCATTGAAAGGCTCCTCTCTCTACATTCTCAGGGGCCCTCCTGTAAGTACATAACTCTGTGAAGTAAAAGTCCAAACACTTTCTCTACCAATTATAAATCATAAAGTGTACAACCCCACTCAAGGACACTTTTAGGCCAATAGGATTTGGCAGTCAATCTTGTGCTTGGCTGTGTTCCTTCCATAAACATCTTTTAGGCAGTGCTGGTCCTTTGCAGATGTCAGCGCATCCTTCATAGTCATATATAATGAGTCCATTAGTTTTAATGGATTGTACAAAAGAAAAGCTATTACCACCACTCATAATAGGGCATAAGTTATTTGTGACAAATGTTTTATCATTTCATTTCTTCCTCTGAAATGCAGCATAGCATTGCTTTCATATTCATTTGAAATCTAACACTCTCTACCTCAGTAATACAGTACAGTGACAAAATGGCTTAGAACATAATCACGTTTTAGATTTATTATTAACAGTGGCATAGATAAACTGTGAATGGGTCTTATATTATGGAAAAAAAAACTGTTTATTTATTTCATAAGTTCACCAATAAATCAGTAAATCTTTGTCAGTTCAACTCATGGTACACACTCAGAATTATTTGTTAAGTAAGTATTTCAGCGCTGTGGGTCATGCAGAAGGATATTGAACAGATATGCAGATAAATTTGCTGAGCTACTGTTTCACAGAATATCAAAGGATTGTCTAAAACCTGAAACTGCTAAGCACCATGCAGAGATTCTTTCACTGCACCATGAATGTTGTATATGAACACTCAGTGCATGTTGCTTTTTTCCCCAGGCTGGTGCGTCAGAATGGGCTCAAGCTGAGGCCACATTTAACCTCTGTGAGGTTCTCTTTAAGGTTCATAAGGTAAAGTTCTATGTTTATTATTAGCATTTTATGCCAGCAGCATCATGTGCTATTAGCTGTTCTGCTCGTGAGCAAAAAGGTCACCATAAATGATCATGTAGTGTATAATGAGTTGGCCGTGATTCTCTGCATAGCTGTGGATAGCTGAAGACTGCTGGATTCAACCAAAGCTGTGCGTGGGCCTGCAGCAGGACTGTGAGCTGCGGGACAGCGAGGGGTTCAGCTTTAGTGTGCTGGTGGGTCATGGCCAGAGCCACTGCTTCAGTGTGGAGCTGGGTACAGAGCTAGCACTGTGGGAAAAAGCCTTCCAGAGAGCTGTCTTCATGGAGGTACAGAGAACAGGGGTGAGTGCCACGGGTTCATTGGAAACAAATCTAAAGCTGACGTTTAATAATATGTATTTTGTTTAGATGCTTGGGGACTTTATAAAGTTTGTGTCTGAAACAAGCAGAGAGCTGGCATTATTAAACAGACCTTGAGGATAAGAGAGAAAGATATACTGCTTGATAAAAAATGTGTGGCTGCATACATGAACAGTAAATGTTTTTTATTTCTATGCTGTAATTGTAAATGTAGAGACATTCTGATCCAATACTGGATATTAGTACTTAGAGGCCACAGTATTCTGAAGCGTACTATAATGCTGAAATTTTCTGATGCAAATTTCAATGTCATATTTTATACTGTAGTGCATTATGGTGACAGCCAAGAAACATATCTTGTATTTACAAATTAAAACAATGATTCATTGACAAATAATAAATGTGCAAATGAACTTTTTTTTGCTTTATAAAATAAAGTACAAAGGCCATAATCTCCACTTACTGTGCATTCTAGGCTTTATTATTATTTTTTTACACAATAGCTCAACGAAATACACTTAGGACACACAGCTACAGTGAAATAGCTTCAACTACAACATTGATTATAATAGTTATATTTCACAAGGCCTTGTTACTGCATTTAACTCTACTACTTTACCAAGTGCTGCTAAATCATGTTACAGTCTTAGAAAGAAAATTATACTTTTGCAGTAATTGCAGTAATTATTCAGCAACCTGTTTGCTTGTGCTGTCTTAAAAAAGAACTGTCTTGCAAAGAAAGGCAGACACAAAGCTAATTTACTTGATGGTAATAAATGCCTGTTTACGTGTATTTCTGTCAAAATTGTGAGAGATATAATCAGAGTATGTTCTAGTAATTCACTGCTTAACCTAGCCATGCAATTACATGTTAAGTTTGTATTTTTCCTAATTTATATGGTCTGTTATGCTATTTTAGGTACAACGACCTCTTAACATGAAAACATTTGTATTACCAGTCTACAACACAATCATTCAGAATAAATGATACAGTTAGTTTTTCTTTTACAAGTGAACCTTTTAATTATCCTGGCAGACCAGAACAGAAGTGTGGAACTTGAGGCAAGCCTGCCTTTCCCCCTGTGATTTGTTCCTTTTTGAACATTATTATTGCTTTAATTAAATTTCACTAAAGAAACTGTTTTGTAAGACTTACCCTCACTGAGCCGTTAAATTGACTCTACCGCACAAAGGCTGATGGTGGCGGCGGTTTACTGGCAAAGTACAGCAGGATAACTTTTGTAAAGTGTGAGCTGCCTTAAATTCAGGAGTTGAAGGATGTAATCCTTAACCATTCATTAAGAACATTGCTCTTTATGGCCAGGACAAGCACAAGGTCAAGCACAACACATTCTATAGCTTTTAGCATTTTTTTAGCATTTTTTTCACATTATTTTATGCTACAAGATGTGAATAATTTGGTATATAGAGCGCCAAGGTTGGAACTCTCACACTGCATGTGAAACAGTATACGGTGTATTTCCAGTGTTAACAGTATTTTAATGAAATATCACAGAACTCACATGGACAAATATAAATGGTCTTTTTTTTTCAAGCAGTAAATGTTAGCCTCTTTAGCCGTCTAGCAAATCAGGACATATCACTTAGAAATGTAACATTTTAATATGTTACGAGAACATAAATGGGAAATTATCTCAAACTAGCCAACCAAGCTGCATGCGATCATGGTCTGTTTTCATCCAAATTCATTGAGGCATGCTTATTAAAGTATATCTTCTGATGTCAGGTCAAGGATTTAAGAAATGGCCAGCAGTGCATGATATAATATTCCTTGTTCTCAAAATAGAAACAGAGGGTGAAAAAAGGCAGCTCGAAGCCTTAGGGCTGTGATGCTCGGTACTCTTAACTAGAGACATTTATAAATAATATAAAGAAAAGAAGCTGTCAGAAAAGATTAAAATCCATATAATACAGCACAAACACGAATACGGCATGTGTAAACCTTTCCTTATTCCACATTGTGGTTCTGCACCAGTGTGCTTTACAAACCCCAAGAGATTGTCTGAATACTTCTCCGTAAAACTTTTTATTTTATTTTATTTTGTTTAGTTTTTTTGTGAAAGAGCATGACAGATATAATAATCACATTATATACTGTGGAGTTTTCAAATGGCAAAGTCACAGGGAGTTCAAGAGGATGATTCCTCCAAGCTCTTCTTTCCTTTTCCTTTAACTGTGTGAAAAGATCCCAAGGCAAGTTCCTAAGTGAAGCAGTTGAAAAGTTCACATTAGATTTAGAAGTTGAACGAGGAAAAAGCTGCTCTTTCAGAATGTATTAATTGAGATTAAAGACTTAGTGCCCTTAATCCAGCCTACAAAATCCCTCTTATCAGTATGCAAAACTTGAGTATTCACTGATTCTGCTGTATGTAGTGTCCTTATTTGTATATAAATATGTTTAAGGATCTCATTAAACAAC
The DNA here is from genome assembly GCF_030014155.1 of Tachysurus vachellii. Taxonomy (NCBI): domain Eukaryota; kingdom Metazoa; phylum Chordata; class Actinopteri; order Siluriformes; family Bagridae; genus Tachysurus; species Tachysurus vachellii. The sequence continues at coordinate 12,093,505 of NC_083469.1, forward strand.
GCATGAGCCATGCTGCTGTGTAAACCCACCACTTTCATCAATTCACTAACGTTTATCGGGTGTAATCAATTTAGGATTTTACTGCGTGATTTCATGGCTGACTTAAAGAGCAAAGTTAAAGCTCCATGTGGTTTGGTTTCTGCCGGTCATCAGAACTAGTTCAGTTGTTGATGAGTTTATTCTGCATGTGTGAGCATGCCCAGTGTGAGGATTATCCCAAGGTATTTTGCAGAGAAGGCTTGCATGTGGCTTTCTCAGTGCTTTATACAAAATGAAACCAGCAGAAGGATGAAAAAAGCACCCAGCCTTATTGTAAACTTGCATTGTCCAATGAGGGGCTAGTGAATATAATGGAGAATTTCGATTAGTGGGTTATCCTCTGTTCTCCAGCCAATTAGTCAAACCTCCTGTGGTCTCTAATAAATGCTCAGTAGTTCATATTCAGCTTAGGCTGTAATTCAATAGGGTACAGTCTGAAATAAACATGAGCTGCAAGGAAAAAAAGACTATTTTTGTTTTTGTTCGGGTCCTTTAAACATGATGCAGTCGCTGGCTTTTAGGCGAGCACATTACACAAAAGGTTCTTCAGTGCACAGAAAAATGTTTTTGTCATCCGCTGAAGTTAGATGAGGTTCAGGTATGCTATGGTTATTGCAGCAACAAACATGCATGGTTCCTACTGTAGTTTTCAGCATTAAGAAGACTGTCAGAGTTTGCCCAAAGGGCTAATCAGATCTAAGCTTCAGTCAAGCTGGCGGGTAAATCCTAAAGCACTTCTCACTGTGTTTTTTGAATTCCCAGAAGAAGCTCTCCAATTAGCTCTGTATAGTCTGCACTTTACATGTCACAGACAGTGCTCACACAAGGTGACATCAGGCTTTTCCTGTCAGATGAATGTCTCCTGCCTCGTAAAGCATGGAGTCGTGTCTAGGAATGAAGCACCCTTCAAGTTTTTGCTGACAGGTTCTGCGATCAAGGCTATTAGCAATTGTTCCCTGTATTAAGGAAAACATGGACATAAAGTGCACCAAAATATGGCATTATAAGATGCAGGATTTAAGGATGTTAACATACCACCTCTAATGGAAATGTAGGTGTTCTGACATTCAGGATGATTGCTTTCCATTTGCAAAGGAATAAAACCATTGGGCTGCAGAATGTCAAATACGCAGCAGCAGAGAGCCGCTGGAAAGGTTTGTGTAGTGGACAAATGCTTTCAGAGAACTACAGCCATATTGGAGCTTAAAAACCTATTGGCCTTGTGACCTAGGATTTATAGCTATTAAATTAACACTAAATGAAAAGGTGTTCAGGAGAATGCGTCATAAAGCCAGCATGAATTGGCATACATTCCATATTAGTCAGTGGTACGAAGCTTCATTAAAGAAGTAATGGCTTGTTAATTTTAATGTCTTCACATTAAATGCCACAGACTTGTTTTTGTTACAGGATGATCAGCTCACTCAGTGACCATAAAATCTCCACGACTGACGCCTATTTGATTTAACCCGGCCACTAGCTCCATAGTCATGCATACAATTGTTTCCTTGCAGTGGAGAATATTTAGAAATGTAGGGCATGTAGAAACTGGACTCAGAAACTCAGTAGCAGCACAGCTACAACGATAAAAAGTGCTTATAGGATCAAAACACAATGCATATTAATCATTTTGGCTAAACACAAATGTCCATTTCTCTGACTACAGTAATTATGGAGTGAGATGTTATTAGTCAACAAAAGAAAAAGCAACACTGTTATCAGGGTTTTCCCTGCTATCTTCAGTCTGTTTCCTTTCATTCCCATTAGCTTGTCGATCATGATTTTGCTGGAATGCAAGAGAAATTCTTAAATAAGGCAACATCCACTGGCAGTGTCCTCCAAGACAGATTATAACTAAATTGTTCAGTAAGAACAATAACTAAATCCTTCTCTATTGACTTCATAATATATTCATTAGATTTCAAACCCGTTGCTTTTTCTCATTCCCCTCTCTGCTAAAAAGACAAGCGCTGGGCAGCTGTTGCCATAGCGACTAAAGTCTACCTGTCCTTTATCTGGGGAAAGTGACAAATATTCCCCAATTTACATCAGCATGAATGAAACAGTTAGATAATATGAGCCAGGTGTAATGACCTAGTGTTCTGAAGTACCTGTTATATGATGTGTTGTGTTTCTCAATTTAATTTCGCCTGCTTAACATTAACTGCTAACTTCTTTTTCCACTTCATAGTCAAAAACCTACATGTGCAGTAGCCAAGGGAAAATACTGTGCTTTACAGTCGACTTTGAATCCGGCTTCTCCTGCTCTGAGAGCATTTCAAAGGTAATAAGGACTAAAAATATGCTGGTCTTGACTCCATCTTTACTCTTGGTGGCACAGGCCTGTGTGCGACTGGAGGGTTTAACATGTGCTAATTTTGGCCCAAAAGGAAGGAGATAGTTCAGAGCCCTCAAAGCCTTCATAGACATCAGCTTGTGCTGAGAGTAATGTCTAATTAAAATACATTTCCAGGCAACTTTCCCCTTATTATCAAAACATGGCTGGATGAAATGACTCATTATTAGATCTGGATTATTATAAGCTTGACTTATAGCCCAGTCTAAATATTATTGGCCTATGCAATGCTGACAGGCTGTTCTAAATCTGGCCTGCATTGTTAATGGTTTGAAACTAATTTGCATAGGAGTGAGTGTGTGTTAGCTGATTGGTTTTGCTCTATAAGGCGGCCACAATGACTGGCGATGACGAATATGCAAACGAGGCCCGATCAGGCTTTTCAGCAGCTCTTAATGAGCTGCTTTCACTACAGGCTCCAGCTGTCCATCTTTGTTTAGGACTTAGGATAGCTCTATGCTCATGGGCTGGTACATAAGTCCATTTGTAAAGTCCCTCTATATGAGCCAGGCAATTAATACAATCCATTTTGAACAATAAAAAGAAGGATGTGGAGTGAAAAATGGTCACAAATACAGTAAGCATCCAGTGCCAGCTGATGCAATCATGACTACATATTTGTTTAGCATGTGACATTGACATATTACTGCCTGAAGAGTATACAAACACCACCTTTATCCTTTATCAGCTGTCCTTTTCTTGATTAATGGCTTCCTCTCCTGTTTTAGAATCAAATCTACAGTCCCACACAGTCATAGAAATATTTAATGTTTTATACAGGAGAAACTGGGGTAGGGAAGTCTTTCTGTGATTAGCAGTTTCACAAATACAACAGCGATTTAATATCCTGAACAGAAACTCCAAGACATTTGGCACCTTTAACCTCGACCTTGTATTTCAACGTCTCATTTATTTATTTATTTATTTATGCTGATCTACCTGTCATCCACAGAAAGTCATTTGGAGATATAAATTTTCTCAACTGAAGGGCTCCTCAGATGATGGAAAGACAAGAGTAAAACTTTTATTTAAAAATTCTGAAAACCAACAGATAGAAATGAAGGTAAGTCTTGTATTTGCAGTACATCAATGCAATCTGTACCATCAGACATCAAATGACACAATTTCTGTTTAAGAATGATCTATGATTATTCATTTTTTAATCTTTTTATCAGATCAGAATGAAATAGCTTGTTAAACACTTGTTTCCCATCTCACGGGTTCTTTTCTCTTGGGGTGCAAAATGTAGGTCATATCGACTTTTATTTTTTAAATTGTTTACTGCACATTACTGTAGAATGACCCAAAATCCACCATCCAGCTGATATTCCACAGTTGCCACTGTTGACAAGCAGTTACTGACTACACAGTTGATATTATTACACCGTCACATATGCCGATTAAACCTAAAATTGCATAAATTCTTGTTTTCCTGTCCTTGTTTTTATAGGCTATTGGTTCTAGACATTTAAATTGTTTACCCTAAATGCTTTAAAAATCTAGCAGGGAACCTGGGAAAAATCACTATTACCCAAGCCAAGAATATGCAGCTTGTGTCAACACTAAATCTGTTTATGATCATAAATTGCTGATGAAGCAAATGATCAGTGTCTTAGGTGATCCTTAATGTTCAAGCACTATGTGTGGAGGTTTAGATTTAAATCTGTGTTGGTGTGAGCAAAAATAACTAACCAGTTTAAACCTTATGTCCATTTATGCAAAAAAAACGATGGAACCATTACCTTTATGGCGTTTGTCAGATACCCTTCTCCATGGCAACCATTTTTCTCATACATACTGAGCAATTGAGGCTTAAGGGCCAAGCTCGTAGGCTGGGCAATGTCAGCTTGGTAGTCCTGGGATTTGAACAACCTTCCACTCAGTAGTCCAACACCATAACCACTGAGGTACCACTTCCCTTTGATTCTGTTGTGACCATCCAATTTTGGTGTCACTGACATTTTAGGCTGTAATGAGACTCAGTATCTGACTTCTTATAAATGTCTAGGAAGTGAGAGTTATTGCTATTATGGTACTGATGTGCCGAGGAGCATTTCAGTTTGTTCATAGCCTTTCCATTTTGAGCTAATGATAAAATCATTAAAGTCACATTTTCATATGGTTTCTGCTCCCTTTAATGTCAGACAGTTTGTTCATTATTAAACTTGTGTGATTTAGGCTTACTGTTAGTGTTTTGCTAAATGTTTTTATACTTCATCAGAATTAGGTCATTTTTAGTAAGTATTTTAATTATCCTCAATATATGCAAATGTTGAGGATACTTAAAATACTTACTAAAAATGACCTAAGTTTGCATTACATTACATGCAAACCATAACAAATGATCCTAGAAGATAAACCATTGTTTAATACATACAACTGCATTTTTTGCAGATGATGACATTTTGTCGTTCTTTGTTTTTTCTCTCTCTTTTTTCCTTGACCTAATCAGGAGCTGGAGTTTGCTAATCTGACAGCAGTTCTTCACTGTATCCACTCTTTTATCGCTGCCAAAGTGGCCTCAGTGGATCCACTTTTTGTCAACAATCAAAGCATCACACGAAAGTACATTTACAACAGCTAGAAACACAAGTGTTGTAAAGAACATGTACCATCTTGTCTGTGGTTTCATCTACTATTTTATGCACAATATCTATGAATATATCTAGTTCTTGTTATTTTTGTATGACTCTTCTAAACTAAAATGTTAAAAAAAAAAGAACTTTTGGATTAGATGATATTTTGACATGCACTGATTAATGGTTTGGTACTTGATTATCCTATCTTTACTGGTCTGCTTAAAATGAACTCATATTGATCATGTAGCAAGGCAAATTTTCACATCTAGTCCATGGCATTATGGGTTTGTAAATGCATGCATTGCATTTAACACTTTACAGACCATTACGGGTGAACCTTGGAAGAAGTTAATACTGTAATATGAACTTCTGTCCTCGTGTCTTTCTCTAAAGTTCTTGACCGATGATTATGAATATCCCAAAATCAATGTAAAATCTGTTAAAATCTATTTTTCATGATAGCAATCTCCATTATTATACTTTGACCTTGTTTTATCAAACTGCTGCACAGTAACTGCAACAAAGCCTCAACTTTTAGCAACTTTTAGCATGAACGCATCATTTTGTACTGAAGTGTCCATGAATTTCACCTTCTCAATAGAAAATTCCTTAACAATAACACATTTCACAGATTTGTAGTATAGCCGTTTGATTAAATAGTAATTAGATCATGTAAGGTCGCCAACTACCTTCATACAAAAGTTTCTTTCTCTTTCTAATCTGTGATCAAATCGAAGGCCCATAATTTGCCACATTGTTCTGTATGGTGTTATTCAGTACCTTTCCAAATAAAGGAACAGTTAATTAACTGTTGACAAAAAGGTGTATGATCTCTTTTGTGCCCAGATTTCTTTTGTGTCCAGAGTACTGATAAAACTTTTAGATGTTTAAAACTGACAGGCCTCTTTGTACAGTCTCTGCTCATTGTTCATTGCTGTACCAATAATTATTGCAATTATAGTAGATAAACACTAAAGTCCTGTGCAATGTGATATTAAACCTAGGCTACATTAATTGTTCATCGTCAGACCTGACTCAAAATTTCAGCAAAATTATGTATATCATTAAAAAAATTATTTAATTGATCTCATTTCTAATATTTTAGTTAGCATTACAAGATTGGAACAAAAGGACCACCTGAAGCAGTTTAGTGTGAAGCAAAACCCTTCAGAGAGATTTCTAAAGTAGCAACACTCAGTTCTATTCAAAGAACTCCAGCAGACTACTGTGCAAAAAGAAGACAACTACTTGAAACTGAAATTTTCTGAATAAAAGAAGGCTTAAATGAGCTGTGTTAAAATAAAACAGCGTTTTAAATTTGCATTACAAGCTCAAAAGAGATGACAAGACCTTGCTTGGTTGCTACTTCAGAACAAGCCCCTTACTGTTTAATTATGCACAAACCTTCACACAGGAAAGGTTCCTGACTGAAGAGCTTGCAGTGCACTGCTCAGGCATTATGTCACATGATGCAAGCTATGCGACGTTAATGTGTGATTGTAGAGGTACTGATGCAGAGTAATCACAGTTTCAGTTAACTTCAACAATATCTAAAAGGGATGTGAACACTGAATTCTTTAATTCATTCAAGGTCTTAGATATTAAATGTGTGTGAATTTGGATGGATTATTCAGCCAATGACTCTGCTATACACAAACGTAGCACTTAGAAACACTATACTAATACTAGGTAGAGTCTCCTAATGCTTTCAAAATAACCTCAGTTGTTTATGGCAGGGGTTTCAGATTATATTGGAGACAATCCTTGTTATTACTGTTGACATGATTACATATGACACAATTCCTACAGGTTTTTTAGGTGCACTTCTATGCTGCTGGGTTCAGATCCAGTGACTGGAAAGCCAACCTAAAGAACACTCAGCTCATTGCTCTGTTCAAGAAACTTCTTCTGCTTTGTGTCATGGTGCATTATAATGCTGGAAATAGGCATCAAAAGTTCGTAAATTGGGGCCATGTAGAGATGATCATGGTCAGCAACAAAATTCAAATAGGCTATGGTATTCCAGTGATGACTGATTGGTATTAACAGGCAAAAAAAAACCATTTCTCACATTACATATTACTCTACCTCCACCAGCCTGGAACGATAACACAAAGCAAGTGGGTCCATGGATTCATGCTGTTGGTGCCAATTTCCATCATCTGTTTGCATCAACAGAAATTGTAATTCATCAGATCAGGCTACATTTTTCCAGGTTTCAGCTGTCTAGTTTTGGTGAGCCTGTGCATACAGTACTGCAACCTCAGCTTTCTGTTGTTAGCTGACAGAACTGGAACCTGGCATTGTCTTTTGCAGTTGCAGCCCTACTGCCTCAAGGTTCGAAGTGTTGTGCATCTGACATGCTCTTCTTCTCACTACAATTCTACAGAGTGTTTATTTGAGTTGAAGTGCTTTTCTGTCAGCACCAACCAGTCTCTGTTGATGTCTCATTAACAAGGCTTGTCTGTCTACAGAACTGCTGCTCACTGGATGTTTTTTATTTGCTGCACAATTCTGAGTAAACTCTATAGAATGTTTTTTTGTGCAGCTCCCAAGAGTTCAGCAGTGAAATACACAAACAAGCCATCTGCTACTAACAATCACACAACGGTAAAAATCACTGAGATCACATTTTTTTCTCATCTACAGTTGACATGAACATTACTAGAAGCTGATGCCCTGTATCTGCATTACTTTATGCATTACTCTGCTGCCAAATGATTGGCTAAATATATAATTGCATGTATGTGCAGGTGTTCCTAATAAAGTGCTTGGTGAGTGTACATTAGTCAAATAGACCAGGTTTGGCATCCAATCAAGTTCATCGGTACAAAAATAAACATCAATAAATCAATCAATTGTGGCAACGTGTCATCTGCGGTTAATTTCTCATGCTACACAATGAAATTAGCACTATAACTACTATAAGTAACCAGACTGCAGTGTTGACCTTGAGGGTGAAAATCCCAAGCCCTTCATCATTCTTAGTAAAATGCTTCAATATGCCGTTGAAAATTTGAAAAAGCACTTTGAGGTAAGTTTTATTAATATATCATGAACTGCCTATATTTAACTAGCTTTTTTTTTTTTTTTTTTTTGCTAATGCCAGGTTCTAGAATCAGGTAGACTAGAATCAATTTAAGTAGTTGAATGTAAGTGGTTAAGTAACAAGTCAAATTCCAGCTAATGGCAAATGATTATTTACAGGATATAGAATTATTTCTGATTAATTCCCTGACATTGTGTTCATTATGTATTTGGCTAGCTTATTAAAGAGTAAGATGCAAAAGTATCTTTAGTTTAGCTATAAACAATTATTGATAAATAGATAGACAGACAGACAGATAGATAGATAGATAGATAGATAGATAGATAGATAGATAGATAGATAGATAGATAGATAGATAGATAGATAAAAAATAAATGTAACTTTTTAGATGAAAATATGACAAATGTGACGTAAATGTCAGTAAATGTCAGTGTACTGTGTATATTTTTGAGGCTTCTACCTACGTAAGCTGTGCACTTGAAGAGCAGCAGAAAAGAATGGAAAATCAAGTGGCTTTTGTGTGGAGTCAGCAGGGTATGACTATGTCATCTCAGGAGGAGAAAACTCTAGAACATACAGTAGACGAGTGAGTACACATAGTGAGCAAGATACCGCACAGAGAGACATACAGTAAGAACACTTATTTTTATATTTTTTTTATATGAGCATAATTTGCGCTTATTCCTGAAATGCTTCTGTGTTAAATGACCCTTAATGTTGAATATGATAGTTGCAAAAAAACAGTAGTAAGTTTAAATTGGAATAATGATAAAAGGCTCTATTTATGTCCTATTTATTTTTTTTGGTTTTAGCTCTGTAACAATGTTGAACTCCACACCCAGGCTGCTACTTTGCTGCATTTTGTTTTCATGCACATCTACAGACAAAACTCCTTCTGAACGTAGGTCATGTTTTATTCATCACTTAATATACAACCGATTTATGTCCATTATACATCATACTTCATTTTGCATATTACCACTGCAGCTAAAAGCATAGTGCAAAAGCAGAATCATAAATAATCACACGAGGTACACAGAGGTTTAAATCAAACTGTCATTAACTCAGGTGTAACTCAGATAAGATGTACCTTTGTGAATATTCTTGGTAATTAACTAAGCTCTATATTCATTCTCCAGCAGATGCATTTTAGATTATTTGACCTTTTCACATTCAGATTCTTTCAGGGAATAAAGGAGTTACATTTATCTACAGTATAAGATATTCTTAGTTATATATACTGGAACAGGCAGGATAATCATTGCATTGAGATTATTGTGAAAATAAATAATAACAAATTCGGACAAATATATAGAAGTCTGCATGGCCAATAATTTGAAAAGTCATAGCCAAATTTGATTATATGTATGCAATAGAAAAAAATCTTAAGGCATTAGAAGAGTGTTTTGATTCCTAAAGTTGTTTTGATGTTTGGTTAGTTTTTATTTTGTTCAGGATATGTATCTTATAGTTTGAGTGAGTATTTAGGAAGCTTTGCTTCAGTCATGCATGCCAAAATTGTGAGTAAATTGTTTGTCAGTTTTACAATTAAAATAATAATAAAATATTAGATTCAGTTCATCGCAAAGTTTGCTTAATACTTTAAAACCCATTACTTACACAATTATTATTATTATTATTATTATTATTGGTTGTCATGTCTCATAAATACATTAATTTTCTATACTTTTACCATAGCCATTAATAGTTTTAATAGCAGTTATTGAATAATATGCTATAAAGTATTATACAGTATCATCAATAGTAAAAACAATAAGTATCATCTTTGAATTTCACAGAAAAACTAAACAATTCTGAAACTCTGCTGTTATCCTCAATACAAGAGAGTCTTCAGATGGTCAACAGAGCATTACATGAGACAGAAAAGAGGTAAACAGAACATTTTGCAGAAATTAAAAAAATTAAATGAATAGACTTACAGTGCCTTTGTTTTTTTTTTTAATGGCAGGAATCACTCTCAGCCATCCTACACGCAGATGTTTGCATTGTCCAGAGAAGCAGCAGCAGCAGGAAGTAATGAAATAAATGCAGCAGAAGTCTTTCAAACCACTCTGCAACTTTTAAAGAAAAAGGAAAGTAGGAGGCAGAAAAGATCAGTCTCGGCTTCAGGTAAGATTCTGTTTCAAGAAAAGTAAAATCATACATTATTATATGTCAGTAAATTTTGAAATTATGGAAGACTTGTTCATATTATTTCTTAAGAACTACCTCTCACTATACTATACCAATACATAACCAAAAACCTATTTAGTATTCTAGAAAAAAAAATATTACTTTGCTTATAAGTATAAGAAAACCTTTATTAAAAGGTTATTATTATTGTTATTTTTTTTTTACATTTTTTTTTAATAGATCTCTTTATAATGTATCCCATATGACCATATGAACTGATTTCCCCTTGTGGTACTGCCATTTCCTGATCCTGGTGATGTACCTTCCACCAGCACACTTCCTGCTGCTATTCCAACAATCCTGCTCTGGCTAATCAAAAGGACAGATTATGCAGAGCAGGTGTGTTGGATTAGAACTGGAAATGAATTTGTAGGAAGGCAGATCTCCAGGTTGGTGATCACTATATTAAATTATACTGTATTTTGTTGCCAGTATATCTAAATTCCCACAATTTCAAAAATGTGATTTAGTAAGGAATGCAACTGAACAAGGATTACAGCTATAGGAAAACAATCCCTGATGGTATGGTGTGATGTGATGCAGCACTACCCCTGAAGTAAATTTTTTTTTCCAATAACAACATGTCTCTGAGTGTTTGAAACCTTTTAGAATTCGGCACATTAATCAGACAATAAAAAAGCAGCATGACATGGTATTTTGAACCGGAATGTACTGAAAACTCCCCCAGGAAAAAAAAAACAACAACAAATCAATCAAACAATCATTCTATAGATATTAAATAAATGGCTAGTTTCATAAAGCTTTACCATATCAATGTCGGCGTTCTTCTTCATTAAATACCCACTAATTTCTTCTTTCATAGTACATGTGACATGACTGTCAAACAAGTCCCTGTCAGTAAGCTGTTACTGTAGAAATTATAATGTATTAACACAAGTGCATTAACATAAACATGTGATTTGTGTTACAGCCAACACTATAAAAAAGCTGTGAAAAAGAAAACACCTAATGACCAATCGGATATGGGAATTTCACAGCACTGGTGTATAAGTGCAGGAGAATACACTTCTTGCCAGAGCAGCATTTAGCAGGAGTGAAATGTCAGAGTGACCATGTGCACACTTAGTTATAAAGGTGTTACATTAATCCCAGTAATGCATGTTTAATGAAAAAAGGACCACTTACTCAAAAGAATTGGAATATTTGAATTTAAATGAGTCAATTAATTAGCTCATTTTTTAGAGTTCCTTTCCCTGGAGGAAGTAAAGCTGATAGCAAACCTGTCTGGGTGTCCTTCACCCCTACAGCCAGCCAGCTGTCCCATAGGAGGAGATTCTGAGAAATACCGCACCATCTCTGGAGTGTGCAATAACAGGTAGCTAGCTACTCACTTAATAATTCATCCATAACACATTGCACAATGCCCATCTCCCAAGCTTATTTGAAACCATATTAATCAGTGCTGTGCTTGCTCTCATGCTAACCAGACCCTGACATTTTGCTGAAGCAACAAGGCCAAGTTGATAAGATGAGCCATGACAGATAGGATAGGTCAGGGCTTGTGGAGCAGATAGAGGCTATTTTATTTGCAGCATGAATGTGAAAGCAACTAAAGAACACTAAGCAGTGTGAGAATCATGCATTACTGCACCAAATGTGTCCAGCTCACAGAGAGATGCTTGAAATCAATATTTAAAGCCGCTGCTTTGGTGTATGACATTACAGGGTTCAGGCCAAGCTTCACTGGCTCAAAGGCACACTGTATCATTATTTACAAACTAGGTTTCTTAATGAACATATGGTATTGGAATTATTGGAACATATGTTTGAAATTATTTATGACATTGGTCAATCTGTATATCACCTGCTTGTGTGTATGATTATCATATTTTTTTTTAATAAAAGCTGAAAATTAGCCCAACATACAGAATAATTACTTGTTCTCGGATTATTAGTTACTCATCTTGAAAATGATTGTACATAGATGTAAATATTGAATTGCATCCACAAAAGATATATATATATATATACATATATATATATATATGTATATATATATATATATATATATATATATATATATATGTGTGTGTGTGTGTGTGTGTGTGTGTGTGTGTGTGTGTGCGTGTGTGACTGTATTGTGTTGTAGTTTTATTGTGCTATAGTTTTATAACTACTATAATGTAGTACATATAATTAGTTACATGACTAAGAGTGTCTCTCTTTGCAGCACAATATGCAAATACATTTGATTTCTTTAAAAAAAATGAGGTACTGTATTCAATGAAACATACAAATGCACTTTGTTATTCAGAAATAAACCTCTTTGGGGAGCAGCCAGCACGGTCTTGGCCAGATGGCTCCCAGCAGAGTATGAAGATGGAGAAAGCCAACCAAAAGGCTGGAACATTGGGCACCAGTACAGAGGCTTCCATCTTCCCCCTGTAAGCTACAGACACTCATACACACTTAATCATGAAACAGAAACATGAAAAACAAGAGTATTAAGCTCACGAGTTGATAAATATCACAATTAAACTGTAATTTAAAAAATAAAATGGTAATGAACTATAATTGCAAGCCCCAGTATTCACTTAAATGTTCAACTTAATTTTTTTGTCATTACCCGTGCACAGAATTATGAACACTTTTAAACACATTTTACTCTATTCTGGATTTCTTTATTTTTTTGCATCCTTAAAGTTTCCACCCCAGCTGTTCTATCACTTTTGGCACCTGGCATCCAACATCAATTTTATATAATGTGTCCCCTCAAGGCTCATCCTGTAAACAAAAAATTCCAAAAATATATCCCAATGGGTCCATTTTATTACATTTCCAGACAGATTAGGCAGTAAAAATTCATACCCTTGTCTTCATGGCTGTTAATTAAACATTTATTAGGCAAGGTGATCATAAATAAATAGAAAAATAAATATTCAGAAAGGATTTTCTCAGAACTCAAAGAGATTGAAACTATATATATATATATATATATATATATATATATATATATATATATATATATATATATATATATATATATATATGTTTGCGATATAATATATGATTAAATTTGATATTTAATAAAGATCAAAAGATTTCAAATAAATGAATAATAGACCTCCTTGTGATCTGCTTTTATGGCATATGTTTGTCTCCACAAATGTAACACATTGACTTTGATCACATACAAATTGGAAGTATTTCTCACAGGAAAGCAAAGAAAAGGTGAAAGTGGAGGCTGATTTCACTTAGTAAACTCTACAACTCAAAAACTTTGCTTCAATCCTGTTGAATTTAGACAACAGATTCAATCTCCCTTAGCAATACATCTGAAGTGTTTCATCCCCTGAAAAATCTTAGTGGTCTTTCTAGTCATCTCTTAAGTAAATGGAAGACTTAGTGTCCACATTAAAATGTATGAGACAGGAAGAATTATTTATTTAGAACTGGGCAAAGGCCTGACAACTGAAGAGTGAGGCTAGAAAAACAACACATAAAATTACTAAAGCATTTCGGTGTAGGAGCTGAGGACATTAATCACATTAGTCTTGTCTGATTTAAACATCACATCAATCATATTTTAAGGTTCGGGAAGTCAGCAACAAAATTATGCAAATCTCCAGCGAGTGCTGCTTAGAAGATGAGGCGTATTCCCAGATGCTGGTGGACTGGGGTCAGTATATAGACCATGACATCTCCTTCACTCCTCAAAGCACAAGCAAAGCTGCATTTTTGGAGGGAGTCAACTGCCTACACATGTGTGGAAATTCCAATCCTTGCTTTCCAATTCAGGTAACATCCACACATAAATGTCAGCAATCAGACAAGCAAAAATGCCACAAGATTGTTTGAATCAAGTATTTTCAAAAATACCTTGTTTACCTTGACCTTGACCTTGTTTTTTTTTTTTTTTTTTTTTTTTACAAATGCAGTGTCAGTCTGTCAGAAATAGAGGTGCCAAAATGTTCTCTGAAGTAGACTTTCTCAAAGTGGTCTGTGAAGTGTAACCATGGGGTCCATGCTTCTTTGTTTGCTTTTTTATTTTTTTGTTTGGTCGAAATCACAGTCCATTCTTATTAAAGTTGCAATAAATATTTTTTGTTATTGTTGTTATGGTCACTGAAATGTGTTTTGTCAGTTGAGAATTTAGGAATAAAGAGCCAGAATATTGTTACGATCCTTTGAATAACGAGCCCGTTATTTAAATATTTCACAAATGTTTAAAAGCAATTTCCAAAATTCCTATGCTTTACAGGAATTTCAGAAAGGGGCCAGAATGAAGGATTGCAATTTTACAGTTCAGCATCCAGAAATCATTGAATTGCCTGACAGAACCTTATAATGTCTCAAAATGTATCTCAAAATCAATGAATATCTCATTGATTGCTTCTTTATCCCTACCAAACCACAAACACTTGTGAAATAGTGACTCTCTCCGGACAAGGATACGTTTCAGAATCCTTCGGGCAATGCCTGCTCATAAAAATACAGTAAGAAATTACAAAGCTAACTAATCTCAGTATCCTCAGCCAGAGGCAAGAAGGCAATTGGTGAGGATACACAATACACTGGAATTTCTTTGTATTTGTTATTGGGCAAATATCCCAGTGTATATACAAATATTATGATATTCATCAGGATAAATGATCAATATGAAACAAATTCAAACACATTGCTAACACATATGTTAGTGATGGGCACAGTAGGATGTGGGTCTCCTGCTGGTTTTAAGTAAATGCCTTCCAAAAGCTGTGGAAAATACAATCTATAAATCCATGGCACAGCTCAAAATAAATAATTCAGTCTATGTTGGCTAATTTGTAAAGATGCAGCTATACAGAATGCAAACAAAACTCATCATACACAGCTATACATGTATTTCCCTGAGCATGCTGTAGAGATCAAAACTAAGCTCATCTTCAGCATGGTAGCCTGCAGCATTGAATACTGCCCCTGAGCAGCAGAGCTATTTTAGGAACGTGCAAGCTGTGTTCCAGAGAACGACTTCACAGCAAACAAACTATATAGCAAAATGAAACGAATGTGACTGGCCAGTAATCTTTGACTGAAAATGGCCTTTTGTCAGAAGCATTGCCCTGAACCTCCAGGCTAGAGTTATTCTAACTTGTCTGTGGGCATGGAGCTCATTTACAGAATCCTCAGCTCTGAAACTAGAAAGGATTAAACAGTTTAAAAAAGGAAATAAAAAGATTTAGAGAATTATAACAACACTGCTGCTGTATGGTTCATTACATTTATTTATTTATGGTCAAGCTATAGGTTATATAGGTTATAGTTTATATATATATATATATATATATATATATATATATATATATATATATATATATATATATATATATATATATATATATATAAATAAATAAAAAATATTATAAAGATGTGCTTTGGATACAGTACTTTAGCTGCCCCTTTACCAAGTGCAGATATAATACAAAGGATTTTTAAACATTATTGTCAGTTTAATTTACTCTAAATTGAGAATTGTTTAAGGCAGTATTTACTGGGCTGAAGGGTCAATATAGATAGTTCTGTGATAACTTTGGTTTAGGAAGTTTAGAGACGAGACAATTGGATATTAAGAAGGAAAAAAGAACACATGGAATACATGATGTACTCTCTGTGCCCTTGTGTTTAACTGTGTGTTTGTGTGTGTCACAGATTCCTCTGCATGATAAACTATTTGGAAGTAAGAGCTGTCTCCCATTTTTTCGCTCCGCACCAGCCTGCCTAAATGGCCTGACACACACTCTACACCCACAACAGCTGCTGCAGAGACAGCAGATGAATTCAATCACTTCCTTCCTCGATGCTTCTACTGTCTATGGACACTCTATTGAATTACAGAAAATGCTCAGGAACTTCTCAAGCTCTGAGGGCTTGCTCACAGTTAACCGTGAGCACACTGATACAGCAGGTCGTGCTTACCTGCCGTTTGTCAATAACCCTACGTCTGCATGCTTTCAAGAGCCAGGTACAGGCCTGAGAAAACGCCTGGAGTGTTTTCTTGCTGGAGATAGCAGGGTGAATGAGATTCTGCCTCTGATTGCTCTTCACACAGTTTGGGTGAGAGAGCACAATCGCATTGCCACACAACTGAAACAACTGAACACCCACTGGAGTGCCAACACGATCTATCAAGAGAGCCGGAAAATCGTCGGAGCTTTGCATCAGGTACAAGAAATTTACAACAATATCTCCTACTAACAAACAGCTTGGCTGGTGTTTGGAAACAATCGATCATCTCTGCATCTTGGCTGTCGTGCCATGTGGTGGGAGAAACGTCCTGATCGTATAGCAAAACTGGAAATCTTACAACGTTAATTGTAGCAGAACTCAAAATAAAACTCAAACATTAATATCAATTTAACATTCATTGAGTAATAATTTAAGATTGGGATGAAGTTTAAGCACTATTGCTCAGAACTGGAAAAGCCCTGGGGTATAATTAAATCAAAATTATCTTACTGCTGAAGTTGAACAATGACTGCAATGAAACATGACTTCTCAAGTTAATTTATGTAAAATACATTCCATAAATTACTTATGCTTCACAAACTTGACCTCTAAAGGGTGATTACTAATGATGAAGCTCTCTAGATTTGGGTCCTATTCTCTAAACTGCATAAATGTACATGCCTTAGCTTTACAGTATTAAAGAAGATAAGAAAACTGTGCATTACGTACTTTACTGTATATATCACTGGAACATTACACATATCCCTCAAGCATTAAGCACAATTAACAAAACTTCACCAAACTGAAATTATGCAATAGGGTAGGACATTGTGCCTTCGTTCCAGGTGAGGATTTTCAGTTTCAAAAACACAGCAGCAATGGCTTATTTATAGCTATAATTTTACCAATGCTGATAGAAGGAACATAGTAGAAAACCTCATGCTAGACAATTGGCCATCTTTACCGAGAGCAGTGTAGGAGGAAAATAGTTTCATCTTTGCTTGTGCAGCTTCAAATCTTTCTCTAGAGATTTCAACATAGATCAGTGCTCACATGCTCTGTAACCCATACTGTAACTGCAATATGCTTCTTTTATGCTGCCAGAGTGCTGATTCTTTTATATGTATTATTAACAGTACCCAGGAAAATTAACTACCATATAATTAGCAAAATCATTTCCATAATGGATGCTGAAGCTCTTTTTCCTTTCTGAATGTATTGTTCCATTAAGACCGCTGAAGAATTTCAAATGCTCTGAGTGCAAATAGCAGTGGCAGGTGGCATGAATGGACTAGTAGATCTAAGACCTGCCTCTCTCTTTCAAACAAAAAATACATTTAATGATTTGTTTTTGTTCAACCTCATCAAACCTATTATGTCTTAAGATGTATTATCATGAATCCTTTTTTGGACCCAGGCTCAACAGCACCACCAGCGGTCATAAGATGAAAAATTTGCATGAAGAAGCAAGACTGGGGCTGATTTCTTTCAAAACAGTTACAGCATGAACACAGTAGGATGACAGAATTGAAACACTTGAAATCATGAATGCTTTAAAATATGAGTGTGTTCATGTGTGTAAAAGTTTGTCCCATATCATTCTTATTATGCCATCAAGGAGACCTCATTACCTAACTGGCCAACCTTAATAGATTAGTTGTCAAAGCTACTAGATTTTAGCTCAAATTTAATATCATGGCCAGCCTTCACTGGCAAAAGGAAACATGATTCACCACACTCAAAAGAGAATAATTTTTTTGGATTAAAGGCTGTCAGCCACAAACCTAATGTCTGTCCTCTTTGAGCATTCTACTCTAGATCAAAGAAACCTTGCCCACAAAAGGATCTATAAGGTTGAATGCAGCTCATGCCCCTTAAATTAAAGTGGCAGAGAAAGACACTCTGAAGTGCTATGAGACAGAAGTAGATGGGATGCGTCAAGCAGTGTGTGCACTGTTTTAACAAAGTCCCAGAGGGACTGACTTCACAAAAAAAGCAATAAAAAATGGTTTCCGGTGCCTGGTGGTGAAGCAGTTACATTATAGTCTTCATGAATAGTGAGTTTCAATATACGCAACCCTGCTGCTAAGGAGACAGTGCAGGGAAACCCTTTAGTCAGACAGACAGTCCACTGAAACAACTACAGTAAGGATTCTAGAGGTCAGCTTAGCTATTACTTTTTTCTTTTCTTCTCTCTCTCTTTTTTTTTTTTTTTACAAGTTAACTTACACAAAGAGTTATAAGGCCAGATGGTGTTTTGAGGGATAGCACAGGGGAAAGAAACATACTATCTTATCTAATCTCACACTTCAGTATTTGCCAAATTGCTATTTTACACACAGATTTCCAGTTGAACACATACAGCATCCTAGATAGCAAACATTATGCAGACCTCGGTGAACAAACCTGGAGCTGAGCTACTCAAGTGTACCATCTGAAATTTCAGCCTTTTTTCCTTCGTCTCATGCCACTTACATCTTTACGCTTTTAAACCTGGTAAGACATAGATTGTATCGGTTGAAGTGCACTGTATTAGTGATTTTCCTCAACTTCAACTGATTTTCCTCTAAATAAACCTTAGATCTTAATCAAGGCTGTGTGCTCTCTTTACAGATCATCACCATGAGAGATTATATTCCAAAAATCATAGGAGAAGAAACATTTAATCAAACCATTGGACCTTATGATGGTTATGATGATGCGATAAATCCTTCCATCTCCAATGTTTTCGCCACCGCTGCATTCCGCTTCGGCCATGCCACCATCTCGACACACATCAGAAGACTGAACGAGAGTTTCCAGGAGCATGATACCTTTCCTTCCTTAAAACTACATCAAACCTTCTTCAGTCCATGGCGAATAATCAAAGAAGGTACATGTTTGTTCTGCTTTTCTTGTTGATACTTCTGTATACCTCAGTCACTATAATTTTCAGTAAACCAACTTCAAAGAAAACGCAGAAAATGAAAAGCAGAAACATTTTCTCTGCCTTCATTATCATTCTGATTCATACAGATAAGGCAGAAAACAGCAAAACTGAATATATTAATGTTAAATTTTGATTGCTCATATGCTCATATGCAGGCAGCCCACAAGTCCAAGAAAACTAATTAAAGGAAGTACTGTATGATATTCCCACTTTGGTATGTAACTCATGGATCCATCATCACAAGCAGACATGTTGTTCACTTCCATATCTAGAAGGCATTTTCCAGACTTCTGTATGTATTACAGTATATTGCAGTGAGAGCTCTGGAGGGTTCCCCTCTGTAGGGGTTGTTATTAGCAGCCATTTGGAACACAGATGAACGAATGTGTTAACATAACATAATTTAATAATCAACATTCCAACTAAGTAACAAAAACTTCCCCAGGCTGCCATGCAATATTCAGGAGGTACAGTTCATGTAGCCTGATTTTTATACATATTTTAAAAGCTATGGGATGAACAGTGACGAAAATAAAAAACCTATATGAAAAGTATTATTTGGCATGCATTTTTATTCCATTTACAATTTAATTACAACTGAAGCTCAATTGCACTTACAATTTAATATTACTAATTCCAAAGACAATAAAGTGAATGTACTTTATAATTAACTTATTATTTTGGCATATTCTTACTATAGTTGAGTTTTTCTGAAATTGATATTTTACTCATACTTACAACTTTTTACTCTTTAAATTTTTATATAGACCTTCAAATCTTGTATCTAATTTGAGAAGAGTTAAGTGTTCTTTTTTGTATATAGGGAAGGTTCGTTTTCTTTTATAATATTGGATTAGACTAGCAAATATTCCTTTAACAAAAACATTAGTTTAGGCAGCAAGACAAATTTTACCAAATGGTAAATATTAGTAATTTGCATTATATTTTACTTTCAATTATCAAACTTCACTGTAATATTTTCTCCCAACAGAGTTTTTATACTGATGGTATTCTTAGTCAATAGGCCTAGTCAAGCCTTATTGATGTATTCATTTATAGAGACTTTAAATCACTTCTGTAAGTCTCTCTGGAGAAAGGCATATGCCAAATGCATTAAAAGTAAATGCAAACATTAGTCATGTACATTATCAACAAAGTTACAGAGACTGATTTTTTTTTAAGACAATTGTTTTAAACTTAAAACGATCTAAAGGTTTCTTGTCAAAAATGTTGAGGAACCTTTTAAAGTGATCATTTCAGTTTGGAATGTCCCTACAGTGGGTGTGTTCCCTTCACTGTTTTTTGGGAAATGGAAGAAAACCAGACATGAGGAGAACATGCACAGAAAATCGATATTAACCTGAGGTCACGATTGAATCATGGACCCTGGAGCTGTGAGCCTGCAATTACCCACTGCACCACTGTGACTCCCCTATGCAATTACAACAACTTTAAAATAGTAAATGGAAAAACGGTGCTCTATTTGCTGCTTTAAAAATAAATACCTTTACATATTTTTTTTATTAGGAAAGGCATTGTTAATACGGATGTTGAATTAGATTCTAATTCTATATTTATTTTTACATACTGTATATAGTTTAGTAGTTTGTAAATATAAAACAGTTTAGAATAAAAAAGGCTTTAAACACAAACGTATGATATTTATATCTGTATGTAACAATTGAAAACAGTGATGAAAACAAAAACCTACATGAAATATATTATTTGGCATGCAGTTTTATTCCATTTACAATTTAATATTACAATTTAATTACAACTGAAGTACAATTACACTTACAATTTAATATTATTAATTTCAAAGACAATGGACATGCGTGATTGTACTTCATTATTAAATTAATATTTTGGCACTATATAGTTGAGTTTTACTAAAAATGATATTTTACTCATACTTAATTACATTTCCAATAGAAAACTTTACTTTTTACTCTTTAGATTTTTATATAGACCTTCAAATCTTTGAAAAGAAAAATGGTGCTCCATTTGCTGCTTTAATAATAAATATATTTACATATTTTTTGATTAGGAAGGGCATTGTTAATGCAGATGTTGAATTAGATTCTAATTCTATATTTATTTTTACATATAGGTGTAGTAGTTTGTGTATATAAAACAGTTTAGAATGAAAAAGGCTTTAAAAATAAAGGTATGATATTTATATCTGTATGTAACAATTGAAGTATAGCCTCTCTGGCTGTTTCCTCTCTCAAGGAGGACTGGATCCAATATTACGAGGTCTCATAAGTCAACCAGCTGCCAGACAAAACCAACATCATCTGATGAATGAGGAGCTGAAGGAGAAACTCATGGTGCTCACTATTCCAGAGGCACTTGATCTGGCAGCTCTAAACCTCCAAAGAGGACGAGATCACGGCCTGCCAGGTGAATGCGCTGCCAACAGAAGCACACACAATGTAAATTAGAGTCTGTTATACAAATTACAGACTGTTAAATTGTTAGATAAATGACAGTAACTGTACAGACATGCTTCGAGCAACACTTAAGGCTAAATATAATATCATCGCTTTAAAATGCATTTCAGGTTACAATGACTGGAGGGTGTTTTGTGGATATGACAGAGTGCAAAGCAAAGCAGATCTGAAGGATGTGATACATGACAGGGCTTTGGTGGAAAAGATAATGGATCTGTATGGGCATCCTGATAATATTGATGTGTGGCTGGCAGGTCTGCTGGAGGATTCAGTACCTGGCACGAGGACAGGCCCTCTATTTGCATGCTTGATCGGAAAACAGATGAAGATGCTCAGAGAAGGTGACAGGTAAGTAGCTTAGTCCATTGTTATTGCAAGTGGTGTATAGTATATTGGCTTGGAAGACATGTAAAATTAGACATAACACTCATTCCTTCCTGCCTAAGTCTTCAAATGTTCACTGATGAAGACCCGAGCACAAAGCTGACGACACAATGGCAGTTCATTTTCTTGATACAGTAAAATATCAATACAGTAAAATAAATGACCTGTAATTGAACTTATACTTACATGGAGAATTTGAAAATGCCTTTCTACAGTCACAAAATGATGTGTCAGCCAAAGCCTAGATGCACTGTATGTGTTTCAGATTCTGGTGGGAAAAGCCGGGTGTGTTTTCCCAGCAGCAGAGACAAGAGCTACAGAGACATTCACTGTCTCGAGTCTTATGTGACAACAGTGGGCTGACAGAGGTTCCCATTGATCCCTTCAGTGCAGGAAAGTACCCTGAACACTTTCGCTCATGCACCACCATACCTTCAATGGACCTGGATGTATGGAAGGAGGACCCAGAAAAATGAAGTACATGTTAACTGAGAAATTACAGCACTATAAGTATATAAAGTATCCTCTCTATACTAGATGGCTGAATGTAGCTACCTGGTGGGGTTAAATTTAAAAATAAATCTAACTAAGGACAATGACAAAGTAGGTTAATTGATTTATTGATGCTGTAGATAGAGCTAAAAGGGATGTAATACAACTATACTATAACTAAATACAACTTTAATGTAATACAACTATGGTTAACTATGTTTACTGTACTGTATATCTGAATCTAGTAATACAGATTTGGTTGATTTAAAAATGATTGTGTTGTGATTAAACCTTTCTTACTTTCTAAACCTGGCCTTAATGAATGACATAACCTTCTCAGCTACGACTCTGTTATGAGTTTTAAGTTTACTCAATGCGTAAATGCCAAAACTAAGCCAAGCAATGTATTTTGAGGTCAGTTTGTTATGAAACACATACAGTTTATATGTTGATAAACTGGGTGTTTATGGAATTTCCCAAATTACTCTGCATCAGTGTGAGAGAATTAAGGAAGAAGGCACAACATTCCTTTTCCCCTGTTTGGTCTGGGCAGTTTTTGCTCGATTGTCAAGTTTTCACTGATTTTACCTCAATATTCACAGTTTAAATCAAACAAATTCTATCATGTTGTGTGAAAATATAATGAAAATAATATTCCCCCTCTATTTCTCAGCCTCTCTGTCATAGTTCTAACAGGACAAGCTGGGAAATTATTATTCTGAATAAATAAATACTTTTGAAATGACTCATTGCTACAGACCCACTGACAGAATAAAGCTTAAAATCATAAATATGGCTTCAATTTTATAGACACTTATTGGCACAGTCATGCAATTGTTTATGTTCTGTACCTATTTTGTGTGGCTGTATTACTTGATTCTGCAACAACTATAGAAATATAGTTTTCTGATAGATATCTATCAGCAATGATAAAATTATATATGTAACTGTAATTGTTTGGCTCTTTTTTGATATCAACTAATGCTACAAAGATAAGCTAAGAGAAGAGAAAAGAAGAGAAGATATACAGGGGGGAAATTTCTAAGACAAAATGTGCAAATATAAAGTAGAAACATGGTACAAATATACATTACAGTGTATAAATACAAAAGAAAAGAAGCATTATGGTGACTGGTTCACTGGGAGCAGCTCTGATTATACAGTCTAATAGCAACAGGAGGAACAGACCTTTGGTATCTCTCCTTTCGACACTTAGGATGTAACAGTCTGTCACTGAAGGAGCTGCTCATAGATGAAGCTGTTTTGTACATGGAATAAGAGTCATTCTTCATCAATGATGATAGCTTAGCTACCATCCTCCTTTCTCCCACCTCATACAGTGTCCAGGAGAATCGCAAGGACTGAGCTGGCCTTGCTTATCAGCTTGTCCAGTCTCTTCCTGCCTGCAGTAGAGATGCTGCTGCACCAGCAAACCACTCCATAGAAGACAGCGTCAAAAAAGCTCTTCAGTAGTACTCCCTGCACTCCAAAAGAACTTAGTCTCTTCAACAGACTGAGTCTGCTCTGCCCTTTTGCCCTGCAGAAATCCACTACCAGTTCTTTGGTCTTCCTCGCATTTATCTGGAGGCAGCTTCATTGGCACTAATCCACAAAGTTTTGGATCAGTCCTTTGTATTCCCTGTCATCATCCTCTGTGATTAGGCCAACGATGGCAGTCATCAGAGAACCTCTGCAGGTGACAGGTTGCTGAGCTGAACATGAAGTCTGCAGTCTAGACGCTGAAGAGGAACGGAGCCAGGAACGTTCCCTGCGAGGCACCAGTGTTACAGACTTCCATGTCTGACTCACATTCACAAGTCCTCACATACTGTGATCGGTTTGTCAGGAAATCCAGTATCAAGGTGGATGATGGTCCACTCCCATGCACTCCAACTTATCTCTCAGAAGCTCAGGCTGGATCCAGTAGTAGCATAGTAGACTATATCCAAGCACTTGTGCACAGTGATTAGCCTTGATGCATCATATAGTGGCTGGGTAATTAAAATACTACAATATAAGTGGTGAAGAGATTAGGAAATGTTTCTTGAGTGTAATAAGAAATAGATAAATGACTATCTACCTTTGCTTGAGACAAAAAGCAAAAAGCTAAATTGGGGAATTAATATAGACGTAATTATATATAAAGTTTTTCATATATTTTATTGACCATTTTGAGATGCATCATTATTTTAATAAATATTTAATTCCTACATTATATATTTGAATTTTATATATTTTTGACTCACTGAGTAGACTGTTATTGACTTTTGTTGCTTTGGGGATCACTTTAGCCTCGTATCTCTAATGCACAACTAAAGAAGAAAACACCAAACATGTCCTGACTGATGGACTACATATTGCAGTAAAGAGATATCTAGGTTAATTAAATTTTTGGCTGAACTGCAGAGGATGACTTCAATGTGCGGTGCTAAAAATCTTGCAGGCTTCCAGGTGAGATGGAGAATGAGCAGTTAATTTCCAATCCAACACAATGAGTGTTACTTTGAGAAGGTTTGCTAATCCTGAACAATGACTGAGCCAGAAATGTTTAGGAAACTAAGCTGGAACTCTCTCAAGACAGTCTAGAAACATAAAAAGACAGAAAGATCAGTTAAAAAAGATTGAGATTGATTGAAGTTTACACCAAGTTTAATTAATTACACCATGTCTAAAATATGCTCAGTAATATTTGTGAACAATAAAGGAAGGTTGACGGCTGCTTTTCGGATGACCAGTCTAAAGCTTTTAGGTGTGACCTCGAACAAATTCCTATAATCCGTCCGCTTGTTATTGAGCGTCTTGATTACAAACAGTTCCCATGATCCTCAGTGTGCGCTCTAAATGAGTTTTTCATGGGCTGGCAATCTTTTCAACTCTGGAGTTCTGCCTGATGACAAATATTGATCCATTAGAGAAATGTAGCTCTGCCAGAACAATGAACGTCTTCACACTTGTTGCACAGAGAAATTAATCTTTGTAATGAGTAAATAAACAGTTATCTATGAATAGATTATAATTTAGAGCCTAGAGCACCAAACAGATATTAGCCTATAAAGCATATGACAGGAGCTGGTTCCTAGTCCGTATTCTGTTTGTACAAGCTGCATTTGTCATTCTCCATACTTCCAGATATGAAAAGAGAGGCAATGTTTACTTTAGGCTGGTCCTGTGACCTTAAAGGTCATGACATGCTCTAGCCATATCTCTAGTGTTTATTCAATCTACCGCTCAAACTAGGCTATGTAATAGGGTGCTGCTGCGATGCTGTGGACTGAGATAATGTCCTTAGGAAAAAAAAGAAAAGGAAATGGATGTCACTGCATACAGCATTGCCCAGTCCTCAGACCACGGAATGCACACATACATATATCCAAAAATAAACAGCTCTCCACTGACACAATATCTTGTTCCTCCTGTGTGATTGCCATTACATTTCCAAAGGTACACAACAAATAACATTGCATGCATCTTTTTTTGGGAAGGCTTAATGATTAAGTAGAAGTATCTGTTGAATTCATTCTTTAAATAATGACTTATTGCCCTCAAAAGTGTATATGAAAAGTTAAAGTTTCACATGCATCACATAAAATGTTACATATCAGTCATTCTGAAAGCTTTTGTCCATTAAGGGTTTATTCCTGCTTCATGCTCTGTGATCCTGGCTTAGGTTCCAGATCCAGTGTGCACCTTCAATGTTTTAAAACAGCTCTGTTGGTTGTATTGTCTGCTATTTTCTACCATATGTAATTTTACTGAGTTGAGTGTTCCTTGATTGGCCCATAATTCCCCTTTAGCTGTTATATATTTTTATGTAACTTCTGCTTTAATCAGGACTAGTCTGTCATCACTTTCACAAACTAGCATCCCATTTTGCGAGTGCTTCAACTAGCTATATTGTAATCCTAAAATCCCAACACATTTGTTGTTTCTCCCTGTGCCATTACACTCTATACAGTGTGTTCCATTCAGCTATAGATATACTGAGTGGAACCACTCTATATAACAGAGTGAGTGAGTATATAACACTACATTTTAGTTTAGTCATTATTCTATCACAAGAAGGATAGTGTAGCTAATCTTCTCTCTATATTTGCACTTTGTTGTGATTCATCCTGTTGTCAGTGCTTTATTAAAGGAGGAATATACACATAACCATAACATGGAAAATGCTATCACTTTAGTCATTCACATGCAGTTTCAGTAATACAGAATACTCCAAAAATTACAGAGCATTTAAAATTTTGAAAATTGAATGTTCAATATACATTTTAAGAATATTACATTTTAAGATTGTGCAAATTTATGATATTGACCATTTAATATCTTTGTACAACAGATCAGCTCTTACTTGAGTCTAATCCCTACCACTGATGCACATGTTCAGAAGACACTGATGTATTTGATCTAACAGGTATCATCAAGATTTACACAAACTTGCAGAGACTATAGCAGCTCAAACACATACTGTTACTAAAGTAAATGTGGGGCATATCAGATACTAATTAATGAATCTAACCTGCATTAAATGTTGGACACCATTGTATATGCTATATGTAAATACATAGATTTCTGTTATAGAATTATTGTATTTTGAGAAGAAAATACAATAATTCTATAACAGTTCCAGAGATGGCAGATTGAACCATGTGTTTAATTTGCACCTTTGAAAAATACACACAATTAAAAACACAGCCTGTACATGAATTAAATTAAGTAATGGAAAGTCTTTAGAATGCTTTAAAATTGTTTTAGTGGAATTGTTGTTTGTGTGATTTTCCCTCCTTTCTGCAGACATAAATGATTTGGACAGCACAGAAAGGCATGCATGATGGAGTTTATCTGACTGTCCAATGGTGTCATCATCAGAATGAACTGAGGATGCCTCAGCTGTGTTTACTCAGAGCTCCTGTCAGAGAAAGGACGTGCAACAACCCGAAGCAAAAACCAAAGCAAAATCATGGTTAAGTACATGTAAAATATATAAACATGTGATGAATACTAAAAAACCCCACAAATTTTCTACAATATACAGTGCCCTAGAATTCAGCAACTCAATACAAACCCCTATTAGAAATGGATGAATTGTCTTCATGAGTGACTGCTTTTCGTTCTCTCGCATGGTATATCGCTGTATTCACAAATCTGCGGCAGACGCACAGAGGTGCAGAATGTTCTCACTTTTATACTCAATTGATTGAACATGCTCCAATGGATCAAAGCATCTAAAGACATTATATTGCCTTTTCTCATATCTAGCTGAAAATGAGCACAGAGATATTCAGAGATGTATTGGCTACATTTACATCGTAATCACGAGACAAGGCACTGGTGTGACAAACAGGTACAACATACCTATATACAAAAAGTGATATCTTGACATGGTTTTGTTTCTAAAATTATAATATTACAGCAAACAATCGAGGAAATGCTTCAGGCAGCTCCTTTTGAGATTCTTTGAATTAAGTAGCGTCTTGAATTACAGGTGGACTTATTTCACTGTCTGATACTGTAGAGTACAACTACAGGCCATTCACCTTAACGCTTTTTTGCATGCTTTCAGAAGCTCTTTTATTTACACATCAACCAGTGAATTAAGAGCTAAGATATTTTATAAGCAAGATAAGCAATAGAAAAAATCTGTTCCATATTTTAGTAATGTGCACAACAAAGTAAATAAAAAAAATATAAAAAATGAACAATTAAAACCACATATCACTGAAATCTTTGTACTTCCAACAATTTATTCACTTGTAATTTTATAAAGTTAGCAGAAATATTTACATGACATCATAGTTCAGTATACACAGAAAATACTAAACTATATAGCTATGTGTAAATAAGAAAAAGTTTAAATTCAGTACAGAATCAATACAATCAGAATCAATCAGAGGTAATTGCACTGTAAACTGTAGCTTATTATCCAAATACTACTTAACATACCAGATCAATGTGTAACTGACTTTCACAAAAAGAACTGTCATTGTATTTGTCATTGCTCTTTAGCTTTTTACTAAAGAGCAATGACAAATAAATAACAAGATTCCTTTAGTGCTTGTATTCACTGTTCCACATACGATAAAATGGTAAAAAAGCAAACAATAAAACACTGCAGTGTACATATTATAGTGTTGTTTAAATGAAAAATGGAGATTTCTGTGAAACCTTTCTGTATAGTTTAGTTTATAAAGAGTAATTGCTTGAGAAAGCTTCTAAATGAGAAGGTATGATAATGAATAAAGCAATACTGAGACCCATAAATCATCTCAGTCTATTCATGTAGTAAATAGAGCAGATCTGTTGCTTCTTGAGGTAAGCACTCGTACAATGTTTTAAAAGAGTAGAAAATCCTCAGTGACACATTTTAGGCACTTAAAGCAACATAGTTTATATACATCCCAACTTTTATATTAGAAAACTTCTAGAATTCAGTACTAAATAAGAGACGTTTGTTGTGTTGTATTGTAGGGCAGAAAACTCATGTTCTTCATGTCTGCATGGGTTTCCTCTGGTTTCTTCCCCAAACAATGCCAGTAGGTGAATAAAATATAGTATGTTACAGCATCTAATCCTGCATATACCTATAATATAGTTTTCCAAAAGTATTTTTCAGCCTCATAATGCAATTGAGGCCATGGTTTAATTTTTCACGTCCTACACATTTTTGAGGTTATCAGTCATCTGAACATCTGTCTAGAAGTAATCACACCCTCCGGTGTCACCAAAATCAGGATGGGTTCCCCTTTGACTCTGGTTCCTCTCAAGGTTTCTTCCTTTACCATTCAATGGAGTTTTTCCTTGCTACTGCTGCCTGAGTCACCTCAGATTTGCTCATTGGAGATTAATACGAACACATTTACTGTAAATATAGCTAATATTAATCTTAAATTTTGTATTCTTTTAATCTTTATATTATACTTTATATTAACCTTTGTTCTATGTTTATGTTCTGTAAAGCTGCTATGAGACAATGTCAATTGTAAAAAGAGCTATACAAATACATTTGAATTGAATTGAATATAACACAATCATGATCATAAGTGACACTAATTTGAACACAAGGTCAGCATTAAGGTCAGCTGTACGTAAAACGAACCATGAGACAATTATTCTTCAAAATAATATAAAAAAATAAAAACAGCTCAGGAGTGATCTATTTAACCTCCGCATGCAGTGCAGTATGTGATGAGATCTCTGTATAAGAAAATTAGAGTAATGCGCATGTAATCTGTCATATATCTTAAAGTTAAAAGGTCTTTGAACAAATTACTCAAAAAAAAAAAAATAATAATAATAAATAAATTTCAACCATTTATTCTACTTCTTTATGCACTTATTCTTGTTCAGGTTCATGGTTAATAAAGAGTCTATCCCAGGAACACTGAGCTGGAGGCAATTATACACCCTGGATAATCAGACCATTTGACCTAAAAGTTCTAGTACAATTTATAGCTGCACTAGAGAAGTGTGCCACAGGTGCACCGCTTGAAACTCTTCTTGAAATAATGATTATAACAAGCACTCTCATTCCTTCAAAAGCACCCTAATGCCCATCAGAACACTTTATGACATTTGCATTTCACAATCATCCTGTGATCTTTTCTCATTCCTTTCATCACGAATGAGGTTTCATTTTTAAGCACATTATTTTTTATTCTACTTACAGAATGAGCTGAGTCAAATTTATCTCACAAAAAAAAAGAAAAGTTTCAACGCTTAAATGTGCCATAGTTGAAGTGATAATTGCATATTAGCCTGCCGCCTACCCCCAAAGGGAATGGGCAGAATATATATCTTCATGTTTGCATGAGTTAAAATGTCAAACTTTAATCACCGGGCAAAAGAAATAATGATGAAGTGCTTTGAACCTAATTGAAGTTTCTCTTCCTGCTAGTCGTGCGCACATACTGTCATTTTAGAGCACCTAGTTCTTCAGTTCTGTCTCTCCCACCATCTTGCCCAGACAAATGAATTCACTTTTTTCCAGCACATACTTCTGACGGACAAAGTGAGAGTAAGAGACAAGGAGAGGAAGAGAGGGATAGGGGGTGACAGCAGGTCACCACCATTCACCCGGCTGATTGTCTACCTAATCCCAGTTCAAACAGCTGAAGAACGAATGCTTCAGAGATCAGCTCTCTCTCTCTCTCCTTCTCTCTTCTCAGTGATACTTCACATAGACTTCCTGTTTCTCATCTTTTTTGTTATTCACATTATTGACATTACTGGCTTATGAAATATTTATAGCACTCAGAGAGTGTGCCACAGTGATATACTTGACCTTAAGCACTATGGAGCAGGTGTATTTTATTCCAAATAATACAAGCAAAAATTTATGATTAATGGTTAAATTTGTTGTAATATTTGGTCAATTTCATCCCACCTTGTTGCAGTTATCAATAAAAAACCTAGTTTTTGTGTCAGCATCAGGATATAGTTTAAGCTCTACTCGCTTTTCAATATAGAAATCTCAGACTCTTGCGTATCTTTTGGGGGTGTGGCTTTAGAGGACTGTATACAGCAATCATTTACCTAATTCATGAAAATAAAACCTTCATTTGTTTGCTGTTGTGAGAAAAAATGTTTAAACGGTTATTTTAAAAAAGTAATATAATTGTCTTTACTTCAATTCAAGCCTAAGCATAAAAGCACACCACTGTGTGCCATTTCCAACAATCACCTAATGCCAAATAGAGCATTCACACATAAAGGATAGAGACCTACTACAGTGTAATAGCATAGCAGAGCATTCCTGAAAATAATAAGCTGATTATAGCAAAGGTAAGGTCAGTTAAAAGACACTCAATTACTTTAAACATACTTTTACCAGCATGTATTTATTCATTTTTTATCTTCTGTAAACTCTTTGTCCAGTGACCCAGTGGATCTGCTTCCTCTCATTAACACTGAGCATGAGACTGTATTACAACATGGATGGGACAACATCATTACAGTACAGTATGTATGCCAGTCCACACGCTTAAAAAAATTACAGGGACATGAGTCAAACACATGAAACTTATATAGATTGGACCTTTGAGCTGTGAAGCATCGATGCTGTTGACTAGACCGCAGTGCCGTCCTGCTGGGAACCCTTAAAGCTATTGAAGAAAGGAAAGGAAAAAAAAGCTTTTTTTCCCTCTTCCTTTCAATAGCATTACAGGTGGATGAACAGCTCATCAGTTCTTTCTGTTTGCACTAAAGAAATGTTTGAATTCTCAAATGTGTAAACATGTTCCACATTTATATCTTGTTTAGGCTACTTCCTTTTATTTACATGGTGATGTATATATATATGCTATCCATCGAGTAATATCAGCATTGTACAAGACAAGGTTATGCACCTGACAAATGTAACTTGGCGTTAAATAGGATGCTCGGATGCTGGCCAGACTGTGAGATTTCCTTTTGTTTCATGTCCATGCAAAACACAACACTACCAAATGCACTGGGCCAAGCCTGTGGGTTACTTATTCAGCATGATGAAACATGCGGACACATTGAATGGTCTGCAAAATCACTAGACCTCAATCTCATATGAAACTTGTGGGATTATTTGGAACATACTGTACAGAGAAACACTGAAAGAGACTTACAGTACCCAGACTTCAGATAGATTACACAGCGGTTAGTTAAAGAGAGGAATACAACTGACATGACACTGGGGAAATCTTACCTGAGAGGATTAATACTAGCAATAGAAGGTGTATTAAAAAAGAAAGGACACATGCAAATATTGTTATGTCTGGGGAGGTTATCTATTGTCTTGCATTGCTGCTCATTTGCATAAACAGAGTGGATTAAT
Organism: Tachysurus vachellii; assembly: GCF_030014155.1. Classification (NCBI taxonomy): domain Eukaryota; kingdom Metazoa; phylum Chordata; class Actinopteri; order Siluriformes; family Bagridae; genus Tachysurus; species Tachysurus vachellii. Next base: position 12,125,727 of record NC_083469.1, read on the forward strand.
CTGATATAATCAGACTTTAAGTCAGTAAAGACAGATGTACAGATAGACCTGCAATATTTTGTTGATTTCTGTAAACTTTAATGCATAGTTACTTGATTTTTAATTAACCTAAAATAGTTAAGGAAGAAAGCAAGTAAGGAAGTGGCATGAACCAACGTTCTAGTTCTGTGTTATTATTGGGCCATCAAAAGCTTCAGTATACTGTACATTTTATGATGATGGGTTTTGAGCTAGGTTTTGGATCATTATTATGTTGTAGAAGCCAATCTCTTTTCAGAGTTAGTTTCTTGAATAACTTCATCATATTTGCTTTTAGAATTTGCTTCCAACACAACTCCAGTGCCAGTTAAACCGTTCTGCACCGTATTCTCTGTAAATGGAATTTTGTCACATCTCTTTTAACTAGCATGTGCATTGTACAGTAGGTCTAATGAAAAGTAATGGCATTTGAGTCCAGGGACATTTATAAAGGGATAAACAGCTCTGGGCACCACTGTCTATTAGATCAAGATTCATTTGAATTTTATGCAAAGAAAATAAATAAATAAAATAAAAAAACAACAACAGAAAACACCTCACTTTGCTATGCTGCAAACAGAAGACAAAGTTGTTTGCGTCTGCAATAATTAATTGCAATGTTACATGATCCACAGATGCAGAATGTTTCAGCTTCATCATATAAACCACAAGGGAGGTTCAACCGATCACAGCCTGTCTACAAAACACACATGGGATCAAGCAAGACAAACATTCTGTGCTGCTTGAAGCCCACTACAAACATTGATTTCTGTGAGAGACTTGGATGATTTGCTTAGGGGGAGTGGCACACATTAAAAGACAAAGCACTTGATAGACATAAAGGGATTTTGCACAGTCCAATGTCAAATCTGTGCCTGTTTTTTTTCTGAAAAGTTCAGGCATTTTGCAGAGAAGATGCACATGCCAGCATGGTTGGTAACTGAACGTTCCCTGCTCAATATTGAAGAAACCAGTCCTGGCAAGAAGCCCGGTGATTCCTAAAAGCCTAGCTACATGTACAGCCTAACAATTATGTTGAGTATGTTTAGTTCTGCATTATACTGTAGATATCCTGTACAGTACAATTACATCCTTGCTCTTTTCACTTTTCTCTGTACAGGTGGAACATGTACTCCAAATATAAGGGAGCATATGAAGAAAAGGTCTGAAGAGAAAAGTGCCCATTTGAGATCAGGACTTTAGATTTAATAATTTAATCAAATTAAAGATACCCAGAATTCACAGAATGCTGTTTAAAGCAAAACACACAATGTTATTACTTCCTCTAATAGGCACAAACAGTACATTTTACACAAATGTCTACATGTTATACAGTAATGGATTGGTGTTTTTTTCTATTCTTTTGTTTTTCATAAGACCTTTCATTAACACTATGTGGTTCTGATAAATCATCAATCATCCATTCCATTTTTATTTTGGAATTTATTGTTTCGTTGCCTTTTTTATCTTAACATTACACCTCTCATTTTTTTCAGCAAAAAAAGCACAATTTATGTTTAACTTGAAGCACTGTATACCCAAGACTAGAAGAAAATGTTGTTGAGTGAGTATCAAAGACAGGTAAGCTAGAATGACAGGTCAAAATGTTCCCCAAGATACCTGCATTTCAACCATTACAATGTCAATCAATCAATCAATCAAGTAAAAAGGCAAAATGAACAGCAGCACACAGTGACCCAAGCTCCACTGGCTTTGCAAAGACAGTTACAGGACAAAATATTTCATTCATAAACCCAACCAATTCTATCAGTCCCTTAGAGTATATGCAAATCTCTGGACAGTTTCCTCATGCATTAGTGACAATGTACAGTCTGAATGACACATGCTTTGCAAAGTTATCTGCTGCATTTTATATGCTGCTGAAATATAGAACACTGTGAGAGAGGACATCTGAGGAGGGAAAATGGAAGGAGAACGAACATGAACATGTGAGAGAGAATGCGGTGAGAGGGAATACAACTGTGAGAGGGAAGACTGCAAGAGGGAATGGAGTAAAGCAGAATACGATGATGGAGAATACAGAGTGTGAGAGAGAACATGGTGAATGGTCCTAGTTGGAATTGATTTAGAAAACCAGTTATTGTTAATTGTATGTGTGCAGATGCCTAGTCTAGACAAATCTATTCATCCATATGTGAGTCAGATGTAAAAAAATAAAATAAATAAAATATATCGTTACGAGATGAAAACAGCAAATCAGTCACATTTGACCGGAACACAACAGGAGATCAAGGGGCATATATACGCCTCCACACATGAGCAGAAAAAATTCATAGAGGATAAAAGCATAATGAATGATGAAACTCAGGGCAACAAGCTTATTAGAATAAAGCTAATGGCTGGAGGACTGCAGGCTGATTAGTGCTGCTTTATATAGAGTCAATCAATCAATCAAGCAATCAATAAATAAAAAAGTATAATAAAATAAGAAAACAATTTGTCACAGCTACACCTGATATTCCATCTTTGAAGCCTCCTTACAATATTACTGCTTGTAATTTCCTCTGATGTGATATGGTTTAAAACAAACGTTACGTATTCACTTACGTAAACTTTGGTCTAACGTGAAAAGAAGCATCGAAACTGACATCTTTCTCATGGGATTCTTTCCAATCAAGCCAACAGCACATATTCATGTTTTCAACCAATTACAGTGCACATTCCAGATGTTTATACAGTTTCTATTCAAAAATATTATAAAACAAACATGCCCAAGGTTAAATTACTATGAAACATCTAAAAGTTACTTGTGTTTATTGTAATGTGTCTGCGGGCTTGGGAAAAGCCTTCATCAAGTGAAATTATTACATATTCTATGTGCAGTTCTGAAAAGTACATGTTTTGACAGTTGAACTATTTCACTTTTTCAAGCATTTATTCAGCAGTCTTCACATAAAAGTGAAAAAGCATTTAAATATTCTATTTCAGATCCACTAACAGGCAACACACTGTCTAAAAGTGTTGCTTGCATTTAGTCAAGCTTGCTTAGCAAGTTAGGCTCAAAGCGTAGGCAACGTTATAGAGTAAATTCAAAATGTCTGCGATTAAGGTGAAATATATTTTTTGTAGATGTCAAATATTGGCTTTTTCTGCTTTTACAGAAAACGAGTTTTAATCATTTTTGACATTTTTCCATTATTCGGGAACAGAAATTGTCACAGATTGTTCACATATAAAAGCATATTTCAATTCAAGGATGTAGTTGTCATTTACAACATACAAATATTCCAGCCATACAAATGACAAAAGTTAAAAATTTATTCATCCCTAGAATAGATAAATACTTGCCTGGAAACAGCAGAAGCTTGTCTATGAGGCACCATATACAGCAGCAGTTCAACAAATATACTTCATAAAGTCCTCAATCACAAATCAATACATTTTAGTCAAATGTTTAATTTATTGGTACAATGATTATTTATTTATTTATTTATTTATTTGCTTTTTTAGAAAAGTATAAACCAATGCTCTATTGATTTCTTCTTTTGGTGTGTTGCACAATCACTTGGCAGCATGCTCACTGCCCACCTTTGCCTCATAGAGTTATTATTTTAAAAAGCAAAAATAATATACAGTAAAAAAGATCCACTGGTCAGGAATCACATTTCCTGTATTAAGGGAACGAAACAAAAGATAAGAGTTAATGAGAGGGTTGCCAGTTTAGACTACTTTTTAAAATATTCTGTGGCCACATTCACAACTGGCATTGACCTGCATCCTGGCAGATCTGATCATAAGTGGAAAGCTTCAAAAGTTTAAACGTACATTGTGATCTGACCATATAACATTTGTAGAGTGAATACAAAAGCATCTTGATACGTCCTGGACAGCACCAAAGGAAGACACAAAACAAGTATTCATTGGATACTGTTTAAAAATTGTTCTTAATAAGAGAGTTCTCCAATATTAGGCTAACTGATTATGGTGATGCTAAGACAGCAGAAATTTTGCAGCTAAAATCAGCTGGTTTTTGGAGCTCATCTCTGGTTCATTTTTTAATCACAAATCACTTTTGCATTTGAAATATTTAAAATAGCCTGTACAGGGACATGAGATAGAGCATTACTGCCAGAAAGAGTAGCACAAGTATGACATAATTAATCATTTATAAAATCTGATCACAAGTGTTCTTCCCCATGGCATGTGGTAGCCTAGTGGTTAATGTGTTGGACTACTGATCAGAAGGTTGTGAGCTTGAACCCCAGGTCCACCAAGCAGCCACTGCTGAGCCCCCGAGCAAGGCCCTTAACTCTCAATCGCTCAAATGTAATGTAAGTGCTCACAGGAGGGATTCAAACTGCATTTTATCTGTCAACTAGAGACTGCTAGGCTCATTGAAGATGTTAAATCCAGATATTTACATGTATTGGCAAAAAGAGTTGAACAGGTATAGCAAATAAAGTTACAGTTTTTAAAATGTATTTATAAAAGGTCACTGTGTAAATGCAGACATGCATTTTTATTTTATGATACATTGCAAATACATTGAGAAAGGGGGGTTATGCAGTGGATAATAACCGTACATCAGAAATGTGTGTGCACCAGTGACCTTGTTTCCCCATACAAAGGCTGAGAAAAATAATAAGAAAAATATGTCTCCCTTTTCCATTGCTCACATTTTTTTGGCTAGTTTCTGTTCTTTTCAGTGTTGGAAACACTTATCCTGTATAAATTCGTTTAAACATAGGTATGTCTAAATCATTCAAAACAAGTGCATTTTGGATGACTGTCAACACTTAACTGCCTATTACTGGGTTACTCTAAAAATACAGTAGCTTGAAGTCTGTAGCAAATATCAAGTGTGATCATCTCCTGAATTCTCTTTGAGGCTATGTTGTTATAAATGTCATTCTGTCCCACGGAAATCTATGATTACGAGCCGCTCTAGCCTGGAAGAAACCTTACTGACTGAGACACACTCCAATGTCGGCCTTTCAGCAAGTGACGCTTGTCAGCAACTTCATTTTAAAATGGCCAGAACAATCAGTTAACCATAAAATGGTACATCTTTGTAAGTGTACGTCCAAAATCTCAGTCTTTCTACAAATCATACAATTCCTTAAGACAGTTTCTCACAGGCTCATAAAGACTGCAAGTGGTCTCATAAATATTCATAATCGCCGCTGTGTCCCCTCCCCTTCACAAATTTTGAAACACTTATTTTCAGATGTGCATGCTGAATCACTGTATTTAAAGGATGAGACATTGACAATGACATGTCTAACAATGGAAACCCACCAGACGTAAGATCGGGGAAACTGGATTCGAAAAGGCTAAAAAAAATTAATAGAAAAGTCTGTATTCTTAAAAAAAAAATGAAGTGCATATATTAGTGTGAGAGTAAGATGAAAATGTGGCTTATTGTTAAATACAAGCAGAAGAAAGAATACAATTTTCAAAAGATAAATCTATACATTTCTAATTCGGAGTATGTTGGAGTAGATCACTGTACTGCTGGTCAATAAAGCAAGAGATCTTTATGTTGTACTCAGCAACTCTGCATTGAGTTAATATTCATATTCCAGAGATATTTTAATAGTACTATAAACAACATTAAAATGAGAGGGTTCAGTAAAATTAACCTCTACCCATGCCCCAATAATTTACACTGAGAGCATTACAGATCACCTATAAATACAAAAGAACAAGGGGTGAGTAGTAGTATAGTGGTACACAACATGTACACATACATTATATATATATATATATATATATATATATATATATATATATATATATATATATATATATATATATATATATATATATATATATTCACCATTTAGGCAATATAAATGTATAAAATATATTAGTATAAAAATACAGTTATGAAAAGATATATACACAAAATGTTTTATGTGAAAAAAGACCAACTTTAAAAACTATAATACATATACATGTGAAACCAGAATGCATTTTTTTTTTACACTTCTGCAGCTGCTTGTGTGTGTATTTGTTCAGAGCTGCTGTTATCTCATGTGGTTAGAGAGTTTAGGGCACCACTGGGACTTCGACCTTTTTCACCTCTGTGTTCTTCATGTGCATGTGCTGTGTCATTTTGGCCTAAACAGGAACATCATATGCAGCATTAGCACAAACAATAGATGTGCACACAACCCCATACATCTTTACTTTCCTGCAAGTTTCATTAATTGTTCTTTGATCATTTAGAAGACCAAAAAAAAAATCTACCCAAGCCTGGCCTGGTGATTTCTATGACAGATTCCTAAGTGGAGTTCCATAAGATTTAATTCTCCACAGGTTTTTCCATCAGGTGCTGCTAAGCCTGGTGCTGGAATAATTAAAAATGTTGTGAGAAACACTTTATGCCAAGTTGCTCCAAGCCAAAATGAATTTCTTTCAAAGAAAGAGTATTAAAAGATGCAAATGAACCTCACGAGTTAGTCTTGGCAGTAGCTTTAGGATCAGCATGAGCAATTTATACTGTATGATCTCTATCTGTATCCACAAAAATCATAACTCTCTGCTCCTTACTGAGCCCATTTACGGCATGCATGCTGCACAATATATTCACTGACAGCTTTTACTGATTGATTATATGATTTCTGACACCTTCAATAATCAGGACATTTATAGGAGAACAGTTTTCTCCCTCTGATCAGCTTGATTGGTTCAGCAGTCTGCAGGAGTGTGAGAGGTTCACTAAAAACTTCACAGGCATGATGTATAGCAGTTTTATAGAGAGAAATAAAAGGATCATGAGCAAGGAGAGGTATTGTAAAATTGATTTGTGAATGCGAGCTCCTACCCTGGCACGGAGATGTTGAAAGGTGTGACTTCAGGAGCTAGAATGGAAAAAGAACACAAAGTAGTAAAAGCACTGAAAGAATTAGTGAATAAATAATTGTGTGCATTAGAATGGTCAGATCATACTGAAAGATTAAAATAGAAACTGCAATACCTCAGCATTATATTTATCCAGCTGCTCGAGTTGTTCACGCTGGACCGTCTGGAGCTGATCAAGCTCTTTGGACTGGTTCAAGGCAAGCTGTCGATACATGTAAGAAATTATTTAACACGACCAAAACAAAGAATTAAGTTTATCCAATTGTTTCATAAGACTTTTATATACCTTTTTTCTTTCTATAAGAAACTTTCTTGTGTTGTTGCTGTTCAGTTCTCGAACTCTCCTGCAGACACAAAATGGCCCAAAAAAAAAAAAATGAGAAAGTTCAAATCACAGATTTATATTAATGAGCTCCTTTGAATACTTTACTGTTTCTATAGCAACAGCTCATTCACAGGGATTGGATGGCAGACGATCAAAACAATCTGAGGTTAATAATGCTGTTGTTCTTCGGCTGCTCCCTCGTCAGGGTTGCCATTGAGGATCATCTGATATTTCTATATTTAATTTAGCACAGGTTTTACACCTGATCCCCTTCCTGATGCAACCTTCCAGCACTGACATCAGCTGGGGTTTATTCCCTCCCTAGGAATTAAACCCGGCCTGTAGTGGTGAGAGAGCTGGATCCTACAGCTGGACCACCGTGGAGCAATCTAAGGCTAATAATTAAAATTTATAAGTTTACCTTATAAAGTTTTCTGTTCTTGGATATTTGTTTACCATTTATAGAAGGAGTCTCCAGTGTCAGCATTTTTAATAATACATTTACTGGCATAGGAGAAAATTAAAGAGATCAGGGAATGGCTGAGATTTGTAATTAATAAATGATAAAAATTAACCGATATGGAATGCAGTTGATCCACAAAATTAAATGGCATATTATTATAAAATATAATAGGTATTATAATGATCAACTCTGTTACTGATTATGTCCCTACCATTTCTGACAGATGTATTATGAACAAATTTAAAAAGCAGACATGATGCATGCTAACCATTTATGGACACTAAATTGGCACAAATAAACTTTTTGTGGCTATCCATGACTGCTTGGGACATTCTCATTAACAGACCCATTACCGCTCTCTCTCAGCCTTGTTTTTGATGCTTTTGTCTTGACTGATGGCTTTACTGTTCTCCATTGATGACTTTGCTTGGTTAGCTCTCATCTCCTTACTCTGTCTGGAAGAAAACACAAACAAGCAACAAATGGAGTCATTTGTTAGATCAGGAGTAAAATCGGAAGAGAATATTATACCAACTTGCCGTAGGACATCCAAATTCCATTAACATTCTTTGCCACGTTTTATGGATAATGTTTTCTACCCTATCCCATAATAAACGCATCTGCACTGAAGGAAGAAGTGATGTATGGATCATAAAAGCATAATATATAAAATTGGCAAGACAACTTAAGAAGATTTATACAACATGATAAAACAGAGTTGTCGTCTATTTCAGTGTTGAGTATTTTGGTATTTTAATGAACTACAACCCTGGAGTGAGAATCCTGAGCAAAATCCCGAGGTTCCAAGTCAACTTACAGAAGTCAATCTCATTTTGTGAAAAAAACACCCACAGAAAGCCTGAGCAGAGAAGAGACCCCAAAGTAAAGGGGCTGACCTGAGGCTATTATTTGAAACTGTAGGGAGGCATGAGGCCTTCGCCAAGTTTGTGAATAAGTGAAGTAACCCAGGGATACATTGTACATGTGCAATACTGCAGTATCTTAGCAACACTTAGAATTGACTGAAAAATGTTACATAAACATCACAGCATGTTTATTCAGCTTGCACGGGACGCTTCAATAACACTACAGTCCGTGCATTTCTTTCCGTACGGCACATTTGAATGGGAAACATTAGCAGTTATAGTGGTGGTATTTAATACACTTCTAAAAAGTTAAAGTTACCAGAAATCCCCTTTCGAGTGGTACTTCATTTGAAGAACACACTATCCAGGTAAACCTATTCACATTAATGTCTCACCGCTCATGGAGGTATGTGAGCTGCTGTGTCTGCTGTTCCTGTGTTATTAGCATCAACTTTCTGAGCAGTTCACACTGCTGTAGCACATGCTGGTCACTGAGGTCCTGGACCTCAGCACTGTGAGTCTTCGTCATCTCAGCCAGTTCGTCTGCTTGAGCAGCGACCGTATTCTTCACCTGTCGCAACAGGACAGAAGAGTAGTTCACTGAGCACACAAGTGCTGTGTAAAGTGAAGATCAATCTGCTTTAGAGAGAAAGGAGCAAACAGAATTCAGCACCTTTATTTTGTAGTCTGCGGTAATGCTCTTTATTCTCCTCTCCATTTCCCCGCAGGTTTCCAAGTTATATTCACTGAGGAGGGATGAAGAATGAAAAAGAAAAAACAATATTAAAAATACATTCTGAACTGCCCCATTATATATAAATGTATTGAATATCTAGGATTGTGGGTCCTATGCTGGATGACACTTCTTTATCGATCTACCTGACTTTCTTGCTACACCTTTCTAAATGCTTTTCCAGCACCCGCTTTTCTTTTTCATGTTGTGTCGCCATCTTGTCCACCTGTGAACAATGTGATCTCTGCAATGTAGCGTATGTCTGCAACAGGAAGAAATATCGTGTCAAACATTAAGGACATTTTGTACTTTGCCTCATGTTCCTGAAACCGCATCTCATGAGCATCTATTACAAAAGCAAGCACAGTGTGTTCATAATGCACCCATAATCCAATTACCACAAATGGGGGAAAAAGGTCTTTAGTCACCTCTGTATGCTTTTTTGTCAATGCATTAACTTCCTTCAGCTGCTTTTTTACTAGCTTTATATACGCCTGGAATTTAAGAGGAATAAAAAAAAATTATGCAGTGCATTATATGAAATAAAATAAAATTAAGAAACAAACATTCACTAATGTTATAGAAAAATACATTTCTTTGTACCTTCATCTGTTTCAGGTCATCAATGGTAACTTGAGACATGTTTACAGGTGTGGGAGACACTGTTAACACACAAGTAAAAAAAGTGTATAAAAAAAACTACATCCAAGGTGTCCGCAGATAACGTTAGTATACATTTATTAATTATTCAAAGCCTCTTGAAACGTAGCCCTGTATTCACATGCCATTAAAATATGTTATTTATGGAGAATAAGATAAGAGATTTCAGTGAACATAAGTATCATTAGAGAACAGCTTTTAACTTTTTCCTCTGCCTGAATTGTCCTATAGATTTGTGTCTCTGGATATGCAAGCTGAAATGCTGGCTTCAGTTTAACACGTATCCCTGACCTTGAGTTAGTGACCTGGATTATTCAGTAGATGTGTGCTGTCAAGTCAAACTTCTCCAAAACATTAGATTCCTTAAATCTGCCATTCATTCTTAACTTTAAAAGCACCTGTTAATACTAAGGTCATGAATTGGGTTAAGAAAAACAGAAATGAAAAAGAAAGTAAAAGGGAACAAAAGCAATAATACCACAAAAATAATAATCAAAAAAAAATAATAATGAAGAAGAGAAAGAGGTCGAAAGAAAGAAAGCGTGTTTTAGAAGAGAATAAGAGGATGGAGGCAGAACAAGAAAGAGAAAAATAGTTTTCAAAACAAATTTGATTGAACAAGAAAGAAAAGACGAAATTCCTAAAAGCTTAAAATTTATGACAAATAAATGTACACACCCATCACTTTAATAAGAAAACCTGTACACCTGATTTACACAATTATCCAGACATATAGCAACAGCATAACACACAAAAGGCACACACAACTGGATAGTTAAGGCAATAAAGACCAGGCAATGTTTTCCAATTTCCAGCTGTCTAGCCGAGGCGTTCTTGTCAATTTATTTCTATAGCACAACTACACACAAAACCAGTTGACCAGTGTGCTTTACATAAATGCAACAAAATAAATAAATAAATAAAATATCAATAATAGATTAAAAAAAACAAAACAAAACATAGAAAACACAAACACACAATACAGTATAATATATTTCATCCTGGACCATATACAATATATGGACCATATACAGTACCATATGCAATATATTTCATCCTTCTTGCCTGTCAGGAGTGGACCTCATTTCGCCTTCAGCTCAATATTCAATGTGTTGTGCATTATGAGATGCTTTTCTGCTCAGCACAGTTGTAAAGAACGGCTATTTGCATGACCATATGATTACTGTCAGCTAGATCCAGTCTAGTCAATTTCCTCTGCCTTCTCTCAATTACAAGGCCTTTTCACATGCAGAACGGTGGCCCAGTAATTAATTTTTATTTATTTATTTTTTTTAAGAACACCATTCTTGTAGTCTCTAAAGACTGATATGTATGAATGCCCCAGCAGATTAGCAGTTCAAACATAGCACCAACAACCAGGCAACAATATAAATAACTGCGATCACATTTTTTCTCCATTCTGATGTTTTATGTAAGCATTAAATATAAAAGCATGCAAGTACAGGTCAAGAGTATTGTGTTGCACTACACTGCTGCCAGATGATTGGCTGATTACATAATTAAATGCACGAATGACTAAACGTACAGGCATTCTATACAAGAAAATACAGTATGATCAGAAATAAAAATGTATTTTTTATTAAGACCAATTAAGACACTGTGCACGATACAGTGAAACACAAAGAAGTGCCTGCTGATGTAATTCTGAAAGTATAGTCACAGTAGTTGAAATGTATAAATTTGTACCTTTTCTTGAGGAAATGTTCAGATTTGGTCCTGATGATGCATCACAACTCTTCTGAGGTGACACAGCCTTTAGATGATTTGTCTTTCCTCTTTTAGTTCTCTTCGGGCTGTCATTTGGCACCTCTGCTATCTCCCACTGCACACAACCACAGAAAATCAGTCTCATGCATGATTACACTTGCAGAAATGACAGTTTTTAATCTCCATCACTTCATCACAAAGTGACTCATTTTGACTAAACTGACTAAAAAATTAGTAATTTCTCACCGAACTCAATGACAAAAGCTTTTTTACATACTTCCAAATGCTGCATATGAAATATAACAGTGACTATAAAATGATAATGACATACAAAGTTTTAATTGTAGACCTTTGTTTTATTAACTGTTTTACTCTTTTAGAGGATCATACATGTACTAAAGGAACAGACATAACAATGTAACTGCATAATAACTGCTAATGATTTAGCAATGTCTTTCAGCCTCACAATAAACTGCTTTAGCAGCATCTACATGACTTCATGTGGTCGCAAAAGCAAATAAAAAATAGCAAAATAAAAATATTACTTATATATTAAAAATCCTTAACCAAGTCATGGTCATGATTAACACAATGCTAGGAGCAAATCCTGGATAGGACACACTATACATGACAAACTCATTCATACCTAAAGGCAATTTAGCAAAGACAATCCACACACTGGCATGTTATTAGGAGGTGTAAAGAAACCGGATAACCCTGAGAAAACCCCTGTGTAATTACCCACAGTGAATTACACAGGAGTAACATGTCTACAGAATTAAATGGCATAAAAACTTCACATGAAATACATCAAGAGTTCACATGAACTGAATATATTACTCCACTCAGAAAAGAGAGTAGTTAATACTGTATAGATTTTCTAAATTAAATTGAACATCTATAAACTGGACCATCTAAATAAATGGCAAGAAAGGATGAGAGTTTAGAGAATGTGTAAATATTAAGACCAATAAACTGTTGCCATAGTGTTTAGAGTCAGTTAACAGACTGGTCACATGACAGGTTTTTGACTGTATTATGCATAATAGATTTTCTAAATAATACTACCAACAAATGCTCTAATTTGTACTTGTATCAGCAATATAAATACAATTATATTTCAGCTACTTATTGTTTCATTTAAAATAGAATGTGCTAGAGTAATGAGGGAAAATAACATACAAATATATTATAATAGAATAATTTTATAACTGTGCAATTATTTAGAGACTGTTTAATCAATGTTCTCTTCTATGTTGAAAATTATTGTAGAATATATTAATAAAGTAGAGAAAATGATCACTGTATCACTGGGTGCTGTATTTATGGAGATGCTCACCGTTTCAATGCCCATGGCTCTCATTTGGTCTGTTCTCTTTTCACAAATGGATAAAAACCTTTTCGGATCAGAAAGAGCATCCACAATGGCTACAAAGATATGATTAAAAGAGAAGATTAAAAATCTTGAAGATTAAAAAGTTATGGATGTGTGATATGATATTTTAACAAGAACATATTAATAAAGCTAATTAATAACTATTGGTTTATGCGACTATTGTTAGTTAAACTTCAGCAGCAAGAAGTGTTCCTGGTGAATTTGTTTACTGAATGCATTTTCAACCAACTTCTTAAAAAGATAAGAATGGTCGCTCTAAGAGAACTTGTGAAGCTGAAATTACCTCCAAATCCATCAGGTACATATGTTTTGAGGATGATGTTGCAGAAGATGGTGGGTAAGGTAAGGGGATTGTTGCACTCGTTTCGTAGGGAGATGTGTCTGTAGCCAGCCTGCAGACCGTCTAGGGGGAGAATCCTCTGACCAATCAGCTTATTGTTGTCATCATACACCGCTATTCTGAGCACTGCAAGGTCCGGAAGGATTACCTTTGGGTTGGTGGAAAGTATATTATTCACTGTGTGTGTGTGTGGGTGCATGAGGAATTTCAGTGATAAGCAGAAATTCAACGTTCAGTGGAGCAAAGATATGAGGACAGTGAGGCAGAGTGGCATGCTAACACACACAGCTGCTTTTCTGCCTGTAGTCCTATAAAGCATTCTGAAGATTAAGTTTAATGATACCATAAAGATTTAAAAATGAAACAGTACCAGTCTGAGACTACAGTATGTAAATAAGACATGGTTGTGACAACACAGCATTACTATGCAATAACACCACAACAAATATTACCTTTCTAAAAACAAATGGTTCCTCGTTGTATACAGGGTTTAATCCATTGTTCATCACCATCCTAGTTCGAAACTCCTTGCGAATGGTATCTGTGGGCAGGCCATACATATCCACCTCCACATAGGTGCCAATCTTCTTGTCAGACAAAAACTGGCCTGAAATTACCTACATCAATGCATAAATGTTAAACAGGAATGAATTATTTTCAGAAATATGAAGACTGAGCTGGTTAATGCTTCTAACTAGGAGCTAAAAAATCATCACTTATAAATGAAGCTAAAAGAACATGACATTTGGACGCTGAACCAGAGGATAGCAGGTACTTTCATGCATTTCCTCAAAAATCTGACTCTTTCATGTTTCCTCTAAATTCTGACTCTTTCATGTCTTTTCTCCAAACTCTGTCATCATGAACCTACGCAATTCAGCCCGAATATTTTCAGGACGTACCCTTGTCTTGCCTAATCAAAACCTTTTTGAACTTGTATTAATTTGCCTGCCGTGAAATAAGCAAAGATTTTAAGCCATAATATTTTTAAAAAGTTGAACCTGGACACTGCAAGTGGCTGCAATCACTCCATCCACAGGGGTCTCAGAGAAAGGGTCAAATGTGCGGTCTGGCCGACGCATGAAGTCTGGCTTCAGCAAATAACTGCAAAGGAAAAACATCGAACAAGCTGACAAAAGGTAGTTTATTTCCATTATATTCCAATTGTGCCATTACCTCTAGTCCCCTTATAAAGCAATGATCCGTTTAATTATTCCACCATTGTCTCATATACAGTACTGTATATAGCACTGACGGATGTGTAACTCTTACAGATTTTAAACTACTTTGCCTTGACCTATGTGTTAATATTATGTTTAGGATTTCTCACTACCAGGACATCGTTACTTAAATAATGCTATATTTTAGTTCATTATTATCGAATACCTAAACTTGGTGACATGCTTTTAAGGCACTTTTACCATCCAGTGTATACTCTGTATTAGAAACATATACATCACCTTTACCCAATAAGGATCATGCAAAGCACAGTACAATCTTCTAGCTTGATGTACTATGTATACTTTGTCAAAAACTGCAACAGTTTTAACCTCACTGCTAAATATGAAAATATTTCACAAACAATTCTTAAGAGACATTTCTGATAGACAATATGGCCAAAAGTGTGTATACACCTCACCCTCATCCCCACATGTGGTTCTTCTCCAAACTGTTGGAAGAACACAAATATATTGAATGTCTTTTTACGTCTAGCATTAAATTCTCTGCTTTACTAGAACCACAGGCTCAAACCTGCTCCCTCATGATAATGCCCCTGTGCACAAATCATGTTTCATAAAGACTTTGCCAAGTTTGGTGTGTAAGATTTTGACTGTTCTGCAAAAAGACCTTAACTCAACCTCACTGAACTCCTTGGGGAAGAACTGGATCAATAACCTCCTCCTTCTCATCCAGGACCAGTGCCTAACCTCACCAGTGTTTTATGTTTGATGGAATAAATCCATACAATTCCAAATCTTGTGAAAAGTCATCCCAGGTATTATAACAGCCAAAAGAATATTACATCTAGGAGATGTTCAGCAAGCACAGATGGGTGTAAATTATCAGGTGTCCACATACCTTTGGCTATATATATATATATATATATATATATATATATATATATATATATATATATATATACATTTTTTTTTTTTTTTTTTTTGATGCCTGCATTATAAAGTGAAGACAAAAGGATCCAACACATGCTGACCACATAATCAGACAGAAACCATTTAAAAAAAATTCAGGGCATAATTACTTTTTTAGTACACAGAGCTTAATGTAATTACAATGTAAATGGAAACATTTTTATATAAAGATAGCAAAATAGTGGTTAATTTGGTTCATTCCCAAATAATTCTTTTTAAATGCAGCAATGAAGTGTGTATTTGATGTTAACAGTAATCCGAAGTTCACATACCCACATGACCCATTGTACTCAAACTTTCCTTGGTTCAGCTGCATTGCCAAATCTAAAAAAGTCAGAGGATGATTAGACGAAGACGAATCCTTTTTCACATAATGATGTACATTGCAGTACGTGAAATTTTTTTCTTTGCATAATCCCTTGTTAGGAAGTTGAACCATATACACATATAACTGATTAAACTCTTTAAAGTCGGTACAATGTTTTCAGAACAGTGATAGGACATGATGTACAGTATGGACCAGGCTTCCTTTAGCTCAACACTTTAACATTTTGTTTTAACAGAAACTTTGTGACATTTCCATTGATTTCCCCAAACCGATTACGTTGTGACTCTCAAACAGTCTGGCATATTAGGTCTCAGAAGACTGCAGTAGTACAAACAGGTTTCTGATTGCTGAGCACATTCATCTGGACTTCTGCTACTTCTGAAGAAACTTAGAAATGTGAAAGCTCCAGATGTCTTGGAATGACATAAAGGTTTCTAGAGTGAGTGCATGTGAATATTCAACAGGATGGCTTCTCCACAAACCACAGTGTCACTGATTAGTAATGTGCGGCAGTGCACTTACACAATAACATTTATATGAAAATAACCTTCTTTAATTTATGCTTGATTTTGCTGATTACTGGTATATCAATATATATGGTATTTGTAAAAATGTACCATAGGGATACTTGAGTGGAAATGAACCTGACTGTTCTCCCTAGCCACAGTTTCTACATACATAACACTGCTGCACAACTGCAGTATGCCTAAAGCACAGCTCCAGAAAATAATGGAGGTGGATTCACATCTCTGACTGTATGTGTATGCAGGGGTTGTTACAGCAAGTGACAGTGGTGTCGTTTGCATTACCTGGGGTCTGGAAGTTCAGTGCTACCATCTGGCAGCCGGCATTCCAGAATATCTGAGGCATATAATTACTAGAGTCCACTCTGCCTCCTTTGGGGTAGATCCGACTCATCTGGCGCTTGTTGTAACTGTTCATCTCAGTTAGGGCAAAACACAAAGTTTTTTCAAAAATTTAAGAGGAATTTGTTAGGAATTGAATTGTTTTTAGATTAAATACTTTGGAGAAAATTAGCAAAATTAGCACAATTGGCAAATTTCCTAAAGCCTTTTGTTTTTATAGATCACAAAGATCCTGACTTTAAATCCATACTTTTATAGAAGAAAGAAGGATTCTGAACTCCTTTAGTGATGCTCCTCCAATTGATGCAGTCTTTCTTTTGTATGCTTTTTTGCACGTTTCAAAAGATGATGGGCATTTATTCTGTTATAACATTTCTCTATTCCAATGGCCAAATAAAAATCTTCAATCATTTTAAAAGATATAGACAGACAAACAACCCATGAAATAAATGAGTTGTCTCATTTATATAACAAGTGAGCACTTACTCTTCACTGAACACTCTTGCCTCTTGGCATTATGATAATATATTCCAAGGCATAAGCAAAATTCGTAAACAGTCAGATGCATAGATTTAAATCAAACTGAAACCAAAGGGAACATTTTCTTCACAGTAGCATAAACCCTATGCAGACAGTTATATGTATCAATATCAGGAAATCATTTACTGTATATTTTGACTAGTTTTTATTTAAATTACCTATTCATCTATGGACAGGAGACTCCCATGAGTTTCATCATCTCCAAAAGGAACTAAAGTTTCAGACAAAACCAATACGTCACTCATACAGAACAATCTTTGGTGAAATTGGAAACAGATCAATGAACATGCCTGTGTGATAGAAATGACATGGAGACACTTAGTGTAGACTCTCACAAGCAGATGGGCTAAAATCTAAGCAGTCAAGCTTCTGCAACGGGTTTCCATAAAGAACACCCACTACATTATAGGCAGGAACAAGCAGAGGAGTTGCTAAGACCTTGCAGATATATGCCAACTAAATTACCTCCACGGTTCAGCGTATGAAAAGCAAATCTTAGAAATGATGGCCTCAAAATGGCATGCCAAAAACAACCAATCAAAAGCAGACAGGTGACCACAATGCCAATGAATCTTAGAGATTCAATTTGTAAGTCAGTCAGTCAACCTGCTTGACTCATATAGATTTGCACAGAACTTCACAAGTGTAATACTTAAGATTACTTTTTGCAGGAGTCTAGAGAAATCTAGATCAGTCCAGCACTGCTAGTATGTCTTTCCTAATTAACTTACGAGTATTCAGTGTGAATACAAAGGGTAAAGAGGGGGGTTCCAACACAAAGTATATCAGCAATTGCTGGTCTCATAAATCTGGGCCAACATGGAGTAAAGACAATGAATTTCAAGTCAATTTGACAGAAAATGCATTTAAAGTGTATACTAGCATCAACAGTATTAACCCATTGATTTTAAATACAAAATCGGTTAAAATACATACAGTACAAATAAGGTTTCTCTAACAGAACTATCATGTTTATCAAGTTAAAGCACTTTATATTGATATATTAAAAAAAACAGTAAGCTGTTTGAAGAAAATTGTGCTAGTGAGAGTAACCTTTTTTCCTTTATCCATGTCCATTTACAATGCCATTACTTATGGCATACAACAGATTCCACTTATTATTTGGTGAATGTCTGTTCTATTTAATTACCAGTTCTTCAAATAATCAGTTACTGTAAAGCTCATCATGCTGCTGATCATTGTATGTACCGGTCTACAGACAATGTACTTGAGCCAAAATGGTCAAGACTGTTTGATTTGTAAATATATTTTGTAGTTATGTATGTGGACATAACATCTCACATCTAGCACCATAATGGCTGATGTGATACATGGAAAAATTCCCAGCAAAGCACCTTATTTAGCATGATCATCATTATAATAAAACAAAACATGGGCTAAACACAGTTTTTTTGTTTCATTTACACAGTTTTCTACAAATCCTATGAATGTTGTTTTGAAATACAAGTATCTCCCCCCTCAAGTCTCTCACTATCTCACTCTGTAGTTCTCACCCAGAGGCTGGATTAAGAGATGCAGACGCTGCTGGATGGCACCTATCTTATCATTGGAACAGTGCTCAGAATATCAATACATTGTCTTGTCAAATTTCAGATGTTTTTGAAACAAAGTATTATTTTATTATTATTTGTAAATTAATACTTTTTTCTTTTTTCCACTGACTTATTTTAAGACTGACCAACATATTCAGTACATTACTTTGAGATGTACTGTGCCAATAAGTTAGCTGCAGTGTTTATATACAGATTCATACTATATTTCATTTCATCAGCACTATAATGTAGATTTTGTTAACAGTAAAACAATGTTAATTTTAAAGCAATTAAATGCCAGATGTTTACTGTTTTTGTTGCAGGAAAAAGTTGTCTATGTGATTATTTAAGAAGGTTCGGGAAACATTCCCAAACTATTTCTTACTAACCAGAATAGTGAAGTGAGAATACATTATAAGCACTCATGCAGCTGACCAATAGTTATCCACTCTGGTGTAGGGGAGTCTCTATTTTGGCTTAAGAGCTTTAATTAAAAAGGTTTTCATTATGCACTTGAAACCACAATTTCCACAAATTATTACTCAAAGACCATCATTAGAGGACAAGCTGTTGGGGGAAAAAAAGGGTAAGGATACTTGACAAATTCAATGGCGTTGGTCCGCAAGTATCCCAATCCTACTGACTCGCTGAATGAAGACATGTTGTGGTGGATGTTTTTCTCTGGAAAAAAAAATGCACAACTATAGTTTTAGATTGTACTGTTAATACTGATACTAATACTGATTTTGTTCTTAACATTATCCTATTTTATTATTCAGTCTTGGGCAACACATGCTACAGTTGACAGAAACCAAACACTCTAAAGCATGATAGAAGATAGAAGCTAGAAGCATATTATTGAAAGAGCACTGCTCAGGGGTGACAAGCAAACTGGGCCAAATACAGTGCACTTCTAAAGAAAACCAGTTCCAATCTGCAAGATATCTAAAACCGAGTCAAATGTTCATCTTCTAACAGGACAATAACATTAAGCTTACTGTCAAAACTAGACTCAAATGGTTTCCACCCAAGACCCTGAATGTGTTCAACAAATAGCTTACATTATTCTAAAGAACAGGCAAAAATATAAGGACCAGATGTGCAAAGCTAAAAGGTAATAACATTAGATATCGTCGCTGTCGGGCGGAAACCTCGTATGTCCAAATTTGGTCAATTTCATATTTTTTCACATATCGATGCTATTGGTCAGTCCCCACGTGGGTCTGTTATTTTCACAAGTTATTAACCAATCTAAAGTCTTGAAAATAGCTTGAGCGCAAATCTCATAACTCCATTGGACACTTCAACTGTCCACCTCTTCCTCACTCCGCGGGAGAGATTTGCGGCATATTTCTCCTTAATAAGAGTCGCAACGAATCAACACGTCTTCTGAGGTAAATGTCTTCAAAACACTGGGCTCAAAGAAAAAAAAATCTTGACCCCCGCTAGTTCTGTTGCTCGTCTGAGGACAGGAATTTAGCGCAAGACAATCCACTGCAACGCGGACTAAACCCTGTGAACTGCAGATAAGATACGGCGTTTTTTTTTATTTCCTGAAAAATAACGGTTTTGGAGATATGAGGATTCCGTCCGACAGCGACGATATATTGTCTAAAGCATACTTGGACCATTTCAATTTCAGGTTGTAACAGCACAAAATATGAATTCTCATGCTATGTTCTATATACAGTACATATAGTAAGAGATGAGAGAGAGATAATAACAGAGATATAATAATGCAAACTTGCCTTCAGCTTCCTCAAAACCTTGGAATTTCACAGCCTGAGCATAGTTTACAATACTAGAAAGGTACGGGTGGATATTAGTAGTTGCTGCAACATATGTGTAAGACTGGATCAAAGCTTGCTCATCAGCCACATTTGTTTCACCAGCCTGCACAAGAGACTAGAGTTCAGATTTAACAGTAAAAGGCATAAATGAATTTAACAGCAAAAAAATCAAACAAGAGCCAGTTGATCTTTGACACAACAAAGAAAAAGCAACAAGAGACCCAAATAAAGTACATTTGGACTTCAGTGTATATCAAACTCTATTAGTGTCAATATTTCAATACAACGGATTAAAAGCAAAATCAGAAGAGACAAACAAGATCTTATTTAAGTTTTAGCAGTTTGTTGGCACTGACTTGGAACATCTTGAACAACTGACAGTTGCAAATTTTATTATAAACAATCATTTTGGCCATTGTTCGTAAAAAATTGAAGCTGACTTGCACAGGACAATCTTCTCAGAAGCAAATTGGGGAAAAAAAACATATACAAAAGAAATGCAGTACAACCTTTCTTGCCCCAAGCATATTGCCTTCACTATTATTCGTCTGGCTAATGACGAGGTTTCCACATATCCGTTCTGGGTGAGCCTCATCTGCGAGCTCTCCTACTGTATACGCATAAAAAGATAAGTGAAATATTTTCTCCCAAAAATGAAACCATCAAATACTATTATTCATTAGCACAACACAGGAGACTTCGGAGGTCTCAAAGGAGACCACAGGGAGATATGAAATTTCCACATACCATTATATTTCAATGCATTTAGCTAATGGTCTTACAGCAGTTAGAGATGGACTACTATACTTTATAATGAAAGTGTGTTTTGTGCATTTAAACAGCTGGAGAACCAGCACTTCCCACCAGAGCCAGGATCTTCCTCATTCTCATCCTCTGACATAATAGCGATCGTCTCTCCAGCTTCCATATGCTTCCTGAAGTGATCCAGTTGCTCTACCAAACAGCAATCATACTTATGCCATTAGAAATATCATTGCAACTCATCAGCTAAAAATCTATCCATTCTAGATAGCTACAATATAAACATGCATTTATGTGTATATATATATATATATATATATATATATATATATATATATATATATATATAACATTAACATATATATATATATACATTAACCTCAAATGTTCAGCAAAACATATACATACTCTTTTCAACTTCAGGTTTTAATCTTCTGTTCTTAATGAGGATTTTTCCTTTAAGATCATTTGGTGAAGGCAAAGCCTGTCCGGACACCATCTAAACGGCAAAGAAAAGCATCTCTATAAAGAAGATCATTAAACATTAATACAAATCATTGGTCTTCATTAACACACATACTGGGAAGTCTTCTAAAGGTTGCTTAAGGAGCATATCTCCAAAAATGTCTTCACAATATCGGGCCAACTTATACTGTTGATGTCTCCTATAAAACAAATAAAAACAGACATTAGAAATGTAACGGTCTGAACAAAATTCAAAAGTGTGTTTTATATGAATGTGAATTTAGAGACATGTTGTAGAATTAATTACATTGAGATATGCAATCTCTTTAGTAGGAGCATCAGTTCCCCTGCTTATTCATGCAATCATCTAAATCGGTCAATCATGTAGCAGCAGATACAGATGTAGGTACAGAGCTTTATTTAAAGGGCTGGTTTAAGTATTTTAGAAGAAACTGCTGATCATTTGGGATTTTTACTCCCAGCATCTCTAAAGTTAATCAGAGTGAAAGGAAGGTTATATGATTATGAGGAAGGCTCAAATTATTACTCTTTACAACTGTAGTGATTAGCAGTCAAGAACATTTGGATGGGTGGATGGCCAGGAATCTGAGGCTAAGGTGGGCAGAAAATAAAACCTAAATCAACAGGACATATCTGCCTGCAGTACAGCAGAGGAGCTTCTCTGATTACACAATTACAACAGTTGTAAAGAATAATTTTTAGTTACACTCAACTCTGCTGAACTGCCACTCAATGCATGCTGGTTTTATGTTTCACAACATTCTGTGTAAACTTCAGAGACTGTTGTGTGTGAAAATCCAAGAAGATCAAGTTTCTGAACAGCAATAACCACAGTCATAGTCAGAGATCACATTATTTTTTTGATTTAAATATTAACTGTAGCTCTTGACCTGTATCTGAGGGATTTAATATTTGATATTTGATATATATATATATATATATATATATATATATATATATATATATATATATATATATATATATATATATATATATACATATTAAAAATCCTGAATCTAATCATGTGGCAGCAACACAGTGCGTACAATCCCTCAGATACAGGTCAAGAGCTACAGTTAATATTTAAATCAAAAAAAGAAATGTGATCTCTGACTATGACTGTGGTTATTGCTGTTCAGAAACTTGATCTTCTTGGATTTATATATATATATATATCATACTACTTGTAAATAAAAAATCTGGCCACTCGATCTAGACTAGTGCAAATAAATGATCTAATATTTAAAAACCAAGTTGAATGAATAGAATTAATAAAGTTATATAATAAAATATAGTATGAAATGTGTGTATATGATAGTTTTATAAGCATGATGTGCAATTAAGCTACATGTACAGTACAGTAGTAAAGGTGCAGATTGTGCAAACATACAGGTGAGTTACATGTAGTAAGAGTAGTGAGCAGAGTTTAAATGAAGTAAATGAGTCTTTATGGAATCTTGAGCGATTTATGAGATGGACATGAGGAGTCTGATGGCCTGAGGGAAACAGGTCCTCCTGCGTCTCTCAGTTCTTGCCAACAGACTGCAGATGATTGCATGATTAAGCAGATGTGCCTATTAAAGTAACTAATTAGTGTAGACCTACTAAGCATTACTATTTTATGCATTTGATTTGTAAATAAGTTATTAATGTATAATATGAATTTTGAAGCCATTCACTGTCTTTTAAGACATAAAACATACGTACGAGCAATGGTTCTCAAACGAGAGAATCACTGGGAAGTCAGAAGTCACAAATGCAGTTTCTTTGATGGCCTGAATAACGTCCTGGAAAGTGCAGTTCATTTGATTTTAATCAGAATGTAGTTCACATATTCATATTATCCTCTTGGTTTAAATAAAGGCAATGACATGCGATTGTATAATTTGTATAATTCTGATATCGCCTTATCATAAATAATCAATTGAGTACAATGAGCTCATCTTAAGATGTCTGTGATGCTTTTGGCAAAGATATTCACCTTGAAAAGCACATCTGTGCACATGGCCTTGCCATGAGTAATAATTGGCTCCTGGTCCTCTCCCTTTCCATCCCAGCAGTCCAGCTCCACACACCTGCAGGAAAAAGACAAGCAGTTCAAAATGTACACTTGCAGACTTGGAGGTGCAGTAACTCCCAAATGCTGACATCTGTTTTAATGCCTGCAACCAATTAAATAAAATATTAAATCTCTAAAAGCTGTGTTATTAGGGTTTGTATTAGTGCTGGACCTATACAGACCTCTCACTGTAAACTTCATTCTGTTTTATGGTTCCATTTAACGGTTGATTTTATTTTCATATATAAAAAACAGACTTGGCTGTTGCAAGGCAAAAAGATAAAACATTCTCAACCCAGAATTATTACAGGTTAAAATAACCTGAAAAACGTTGTTTACAAGCGATTCAGTGTCAGTTTGATTACTTTAGTATTTAGTTTACCTTAGATTTTAGAATACATAATTGGGTCAATGTAATGTCGTCAAGTATAGTGATATGATATGTGGGCACATCTCCCAGCCCAGTGTTGGAGTCGGACAGTGAATTCATGTGTGATCGTGCACCTGCAGCCGGAGAGCAGGACCTGCCGGTACATCTCCACAGAAGACTTCCCTCCAAACTGTCTGCCATTTAGGTACGTGTTGTGGGAGGAGTTAATGAAGTAGTGTGAAAGTGGGTGGTCCATCTCCTGATAGAGCTCCAGTCGGTCGAGAAACACTGGAGCGTTCTCATCAGACATGAGGTACCGACAAAACCCATCACACGACATCACTCCTGACAGACCAGAGAGTTTAGTTTGTGTGTACCAAAAACATTATCAAGCAGCATGCAAACTACAAATGAGAAAGAAATATCATGGGAGTTCGAACTCAACAGTCCTGTTAATGAGTGCTAATGAACTTCAGTAGGGAAGAGAGAAAAATATTTGCTTCATCACTATCCAAAACTCAGTGATCAATATACAGTAAATAATACAAAAATTCATTATAAAAGTTGTAATAAAAAGCTTCTAGTGTTCATACTGTGGATGGTTTCCAACATCCTTTACCTTTCATTCTAAGCTTCTCGTCAGTCTCGTAGGTATCTATGATTTGCCTTGCACGTTTGGGGTCATAAAACGGAAAAAGGATCTCGTTAAGCCGAGGGTCCCGTTGGTTCTATGTGCAGATAACAAGGGTTTTTTGTTATTTACAGGAGCAGCTACAGAGTCTCTGGCTTGCAGTAAAAGTCTACAGTAATGCCATTTTTAAATGGAACCTCATCAATCACACCACATGAAATCTAAAGTAAAAAGGTATGCTTTTTATATATGTGCTTAAAAAGTGCAAGAATATGACAAGTAATCCGAAGAAATCAGTGTGAAAAAGGTATATGTGTATCAAGATTACAGTACTGTTCTGTTGGTTTTGGTTTGTTTTTTATTAAAAAAGAAGGAAACAAAAAGTGGGAGAAGTGTGATTTAACAACTTAGGAAAAAAGAAGCCAAGGTGGGTGTAAGTTGATGTGTGAAAGCCTCTTACTTCATTCAAAAAGCTGACTAATTGGTCCATGTTTAAAAAATCACTTTTATCTCCACAGCTGAAAAGATATGAGACAATATATTACACAATATAACTGGGACATCATTTCTACTTGAAAAAAAAAGCACCACAGTATCTTTCCTCTAACACGGTTTTTCTTTCCTCTTGTTACAAGTTAATATTTAAAACTCTTAAGGCAGACAAGGTGACATGAGTTATTGAAGATTATTGTAATAATAAAAGGCTTTTGGTTATCTACATTGCTCGGCTGATTAATTTAAAACATATGCAAATTGAAACCCGGTCTTTAAGTAACATGAAATCGGCTACTCACAGATTCTTGAACAGTGCTTCAATGTCAGTTCTGGGGCAAATCTTTTGAGTGAGGGAGTAAAACTTATCAAAGGTGAAAACATCAGGCTCAATTTCATCGTTCTGTAAACAGCAAGAAAACAGGAAGTTGTCTGTTCTAAAATATGTAGGTTTGTACTAGTAAAACGGGTTAGGTTGGACACTGATAGCATACATGTTAATTAATGCTATCGGCAAATCAGTAAATCATGATTTAAAAATCCAGCAAAAAGCGTTTTAATGAACATTTTTCCACTTCACCTTTCCACTAGGCAGACCAAGGTCTTTTAGCACCTGGAATATAACCTTCTCGGTTTTTCCAGAAGCAAAAGTTCTTGTTATGCTATAGAGGGGAAAAAATCTATTAGATCTGAAAATAACTTTGCTGGAGGTTCAAATATGCACAACACTGGACATATCACATTGATGCTTCTCAGCATGACCACTTCACAAGCAGCAGGAAACTCGCTACGCATGACTCGTTTATTTGATGCAGAAATCGCATTAATCAAATAGCGATGCATGTCTACTGTACCTTCTCACTGGGATTTTTCCGCTCACGTTGGTCAAAGATGACAGCTTCATCCAGCTACCGTGAGAAGAATGTCATTTAATTACAATCCACATACCACTTGAGAAGGTAATTAACAGTGACTGAATCACATGTGCGATAATGTTTGATACAGAGCTCCGTGTGAAATCATAACCGTCAATAAATTACAGGTTTTTATTCTCTAAAATAGTTTTGGTAACTTAATTGGTCTGATGTGTCTGTCAGTGGCACTTTGATACTCACTGTTTCTTGAGACAGGTCATGGGACACACATTGTTTGTACGGGTGTTGTGAATAAGTAACCGCAAGCTGTCAGTCCATTGCTGTGAACAGAAGCAGAAATGTATGGTTAAAATTAGCATATGGCAAGAGACAACTTCTCCAGCAAGCGTCGCAGTGCAGTGAAAATGACAAACAAACAAATAAGCAAATAAACATAGTAATATATAACTAACCAGACAGGAAAAAACCCACAAATGAACACACAAGAAAACTGAAACACTAGAAGTCAAAATGACCAGATAATTCAGAAAATATCATAAATTTTTAAAGATTCAATATGCTTTTTTTTTTTTGCCTGTTTGTTTTCAACATCGTTTATTAAAAAGTCAAAATAAAATATATTTGCGGCAGAAGAGATTTCTATTTCAGATCTTATGCGACCTAAAAAAATAATATTTACATTTCAAGGCTTGATAGTCTGCTTTCGTATGTAATAAATTATGCCACACACATTTATAGACGGAGATATTTTTTCCTTGCATTCTTCATCCATTTCCTCCATCTCATCATTCTCAATAACAGTTTCATGAGGAAGCTATTTTTACTGAAAATACCAGGAGACAGATGATGTCTCTTATGGTGCTTAAGTGTGAGGACTTTAAATGTACTGGTACTCCAGTCAAGTACTCATCCTTCTCCGAAAATGTTCTCGAGTGTACAGGGAGAAACAGATTACCTCAGGATGGGTTTTGTGACTTTCTGTGAGTGCTTAGGTTACCTTTGCAATGCTAATGGTAGGTGCCACAATGTACATGAAGCTGAGGTTAACCAAATCGGTGCCACTGCATATGCAGATGATCCTCCCATCCAAGTCACTCTCAGACTTCCCAGTGCTCTCAATGGCTAATAAGATCTTTGGATCCTTCAGAGGCAGAAAGCACAATTGAATACACAACATGCAGAGCTATGGATAAAATAAGTACAATGTAGTAAATATATGAAACAAAAGTGTTTTAGACCAGGGTTGCCCAATATACAGCCCAAGGGCCTTTACCGTCCCCAAAAAGGTTCTAACCTGGCCCATACAATTCCTTAAGAACCAGTGCCAGCGACCATCAGTCTCCACAATGCCATGTTCCAAAGGGACTTTTCAAATTAATTTTTACAATAAGATAGAATTCATTCATATTCATATACATAAATCATGGCTCACCTCTTGCTTGCTTTGCATGTCTCTGTGAGGTTGCCTCTGCACTGTGTTTTTGAGAATATGTGGAATTTTACATACATGTTGAATGCCAAATTTATTATTTGGACACAATGTTTTCCTACTGGACGAGTCATTGCTGCTGCAGCACCCAAAGCATTTTAACCCAATTGAAAGGTTTGAAAAAGATTCTATTCTTTATTCCACTAGGGAGCTAAAGAGAAAACAGAGTATGTGTGTATAGGCAGTTGTAACTCAGTGATTGAGGCTTTTGACTACTGATCAGAAAGTTGTGAGTTCAAAACCCAGCACCATCAAGATGACACTGTTAAGGCCTTAAGATGCCACCCTTAACCCTCAACTAAATTTAAGCAATATCACTCAGTACAAAATGACTGAGTGTTATTTTGCTTTTAAATAACAGTTTTATAAACAAGAAATTATTCTAACTATTTTAAATTATTCTATTCATATTTACTGACATTTCAGGCACAAAATGGCCAAATATTTTGTTTAGAATGCGGTCTGTATAGAGTAACCACAGCTGGATAGAATATGTGAGCAGCCATGCAACACACTGACAGCCTGTATTAAGTGTACTATGGGTTTTAATGTGATGATATACTATTGCTAGAGCTGGACTTCTATGTCACAAACATGAGACAAGTGGAGTGATGAACAGTGAAATACACCAGTGCTACTAAAAAAACATTAAACTTTGTGTAATGGGGTCATTACCTAAAATGAGTTTGACACCACTGATTTAGAAACAAAATAATATGCTGAACTTCAGATTTAATCTATAATTTGAGCACCAAAACAAACACATTAATGTCTTTACCTTAGGTACATTTGTGTTCCGAATGCTGTTGATTAAAGAGAACTCCAGAACCTGACCTTCCTACGGGCAAATATTAAAACATCAATAGATAATGGAAAAGCAAGAGGCAGTTGTTCAAACATTCTGTAGTCCAGAGAAAGTATTATGATGTACTGTATTAGTCTAACAAGGGTTCTAATACCTTTCCTTCACTTTTCCACATGATGAAGAATGCAAAGGCATCCACTTTAAAAAAGCAGTGAGGCTCAAAGACAAATGGATCCTATAGGGAAAAAATAAACACGGGACAAAAACAGTATTTAGACACTAATGGGCAACTAATATATGTAATTAATCTATATACAATGTTCAAATGAACAGAACAGAGACTGAATTCTGCAACAATGCAACAAGCAACAGTGCATCAGTAAAAAAAGAAATAGGAATGGTTTTAACATGGCAAACAAAATGAAAACTTATTAACTTCAAGTTAGTCCTGCTTAAGCTTGACCACATCTGTCGAAATCTTTCAAGCTTTAAAAGACAACCTGAAATGCATCCATTCATAAAGTTTCATTAGTTATAATACTGCATCATAAGCCTTATGGCTGATGAAAAAATCAATCTGTAAATAAATCCTGCTTCATATCAAAGACAAAAATTTGAAATTCTCTGTGCATGTATCCTTCACTGCAATCTTATTATTCTGTTCACTAGACAAGAGCTTCATGAAAATCTAAAAACCCTCCAGGAGGAAGAACATGGTTAAAAATGTACAGGTCTTAGATAATATGTTCTTCATTAACATTCAACAACAGTCATATATTGTGCTTCTGGTATAACAGATGTAATTCCAATAATTTCAATTAACATACTGTTACCTGAGAGGTGCATATACATATGCAACCTGTAAGAGATTTATCTTATTATCTGGTACAAAAGCTACAGCTATATTTAGAGAAAAAAAAAAACAAACAAACAAAAAACAGAGCTAATGGGTCGTTAAGGGCAACCAACATGCACAGTGTGATAGAATTTACAGTCAAAGAACATTTATAAAATGTTAATTAAAAATTGCTCCGTGTTTAGTGCTAAAATGTTATTGTAAACACAAACTGTGATTGGCCTCTTTTTGGACTGGAATTTGTATAAATCTGAATTTATACTGGTTCCAGTGACAAATTTTGACCTTGTTTCTGAGGTACTGTGGGAAACTCTTAAATGGGCAGTTTGTCAAGTCTTGGGGAAAAAAATAAACACAACTTAATAAGACAATATAAACTAGCAGATTAGAATCTATCCATATCTATCCCTGATTTAGAGTTCCTTGTAATGCACCAACGCAGTTTGGAAACCGTTTAGAGGATATTTATTTAGTAAATAAATACCACTCCACTGAATTTCTATCAGTTGAGAAAGAACTCCCAAAGTGCTCTATGGATCTCATGGGAAATCCATGCTAGGGTTTGACAGCTTTAGCCCGGTCACTCACACGCTGTACGTGAGAATAACAGCCTTCCAAAAATATTCAGTCCAAGATAAACTAGCATGGACTGACCAGGAATTCTCAAAGGACCTTTGAGAACGCAGATGTCCTCAGCAATAGACGACTTTGAAGCTGTAGCATCTATGAACGTCTGCTTTAAACTAAGGACCTTAGATTATCAATGCATAGATTCTCAGTCAATGTGTGAGTGTACAAAACAGGAACTGCTGTTACAGCATAACTAAACTGAACAATAATGTCACTGGATAATTAACCAGCCGCTATTTAAGTATTTATGTTGAGTATTTTACGTACTTTAAGTTTATTTTCACAGGAGATCATAAAAAGGGTAATTTGCTTTCTACATTGACAATGAGGTTAAATCATTAAAAGTGACATTTTAGAAGTTCTTTTCCAGACATCAAGGTATCTTAGAAAACAAGCAGCAGGCAATAAATATCTACGAAAATGAAACTCAAACATTGTCAAAGCAAATCAGCATGAAAGCAAAATAGAAAAGCAAATCATTTCCTTACCTCATCAAATCTATCAAAATATTCCCCCTCTTGCATAAAATGAGGCACCAACCTCATCCAGTTAAATTCATATGCTTTGGCCATTTGTCCTACAAGACAGAGAAAGCTGAGATAATAAGAGAGAGAGAAAAAAAGGAGTGAATAACATCACACAGGATCCCTCATGAAAAGATACAACCCAGGGCAAGCATCCATAAATACAGAGAATGGGAGGTGCTATAAAAAACTGCTAGATTAATAATAATAATAATAATAATAATAATAATAATGAATAAAACTGAGAAATTATTTTATCAAATAAACTGAGAAAGAGGCTTGAAAACAGTATTTGTATATATTTATAATTATTATTAATATTTATTTGCTCTCCATTTGTTGTTGCCTTTCATCATATTTTTCTTGGGGTATAGATATGAGGCTGCACACATATCTTTGTTAGCCATTATCACTAGCTACATACAGTGTGTTGTAGCTCAATCTAAAAAGTATTATGTGCATCTGAGATACATGTTCAAAAAGAATGTGTGTCAAAATAATAAAATATAATGCACAAAATAAAAAAATATTATAATTATAATATTATGATGCAGTAATAGACAAGGTAGGGCAGGTCTATGATAATTATATTTGCTGTGAGAAAACACACATGTACGCATATAAGTTCAGCAATCAGTCTTTTAGAGCATTCAGTCATCTTGATATGACAATTTTATTCCACCATTCCTTGCAAGAAAATTGGCCAAATCTATCAAATTGCAAGGGAATCTCCTGCCTCTTCAAGTCATTCCACAGGTTCACAATAGTATTTATCTGGACTCTAACCGGACTATGAGTGAATTTCTTACTTTATCTTTAGCTGTTCAACTGAGGACTGCAAGTTCCGTGCCAAAACTGGTATGTGGATCTATTCAGGTCCCATAGCATCAAGCAGCCACCACGATGCTTCACTGTGGGTATAGCGTCCTTTGAATGATAAGCCATCTTTTCTTTCAGAGTTATGCCCAAAATGTTCTACATTTGTCTCATCAGACCATAACATATCAGACCACTGTCACATGGTTTGGGGTGATGAAGGGTTTTCATTTAGCCACACTAGCCCACAGCACCAGGCATGTGAAGTATACAAGAGATTGTTGTCACATGCAGGAAGTGACCCAGAACTTGCTAGATTTTCCTGCAGCCCCTTTAATGTTACCGTACTTCCGGAAAAGCTTTCTTCTTGTCCTTCTGTTTTTGGAAGGACATCAAGTTCTTGGGACAGACTTTTCTTCACCTGTTAATGATGGCCTTTACAAAGTTCAATCTAATGTTTTAGAAATTCTTATTATACCCCTCTCCTGGTCGATACCTTTCAACAATAAAATCCTATATATTCATGGCATCAACAGTCTGATGAATCCAAGATGACATGTCTATGTATGTATTTTATGTATTTTTATTATTTAATGTGACTGAGTTAGTCTTACATTTGATTCAAAGATTGAAGGTATAATCCAATATAATTCAATATAAAAAAAGGGATAAACTGACTGAACAGTGAGCATGATTTTGATCTTGAGGAAAACAATCATAACTTTCTGTGAGGAAAGAGATTAAAGAAAAGCACCACATTTAAATGCTTTGTCTTATATTAAAAACCATAAAACACTCAGTTAAGTAGCAATACCGTTACATTCAACATAATTTGATGAGCTCTAATGACCTTAAGTGAATATATATGTGTGTGTGTGTGTGTGTGTGTGTGTGTGTGTGTGTGTGTGTGTGTGTGTGTGTGTGTGTGTGTGTGTAACTAACTAGCTAACTAGACACCTGAACTATGGAGCTCCAGTACCCTGACTTTGTGTTTGAATACGTTTGCCTCACACCTCCAGGGTTGCGGGTTCGATTCCCGCCTCCGCCTTGTGTGTGTGTGTAGAGTTTGCATGTTCTCCCCGTGCCTCGGGGGTTTCCTCAGGGTACTCTGGTTTCCTCCCCCGGTCCAAATACATGCATGGTAGGTTGATTGGCATCTCTGGAAAAATTGTCCGCAGTGTGTGTGTGCCCTGCGATGGGTTGGCGCTCCGTCCAGGGTGTATCCTGCCTTGATGCCCAATGACGACTGAGATAGGCACAGGCTCCCCGTGACCCGAGGTAGCTCGGATAAGCGGTAGAAAATGAAAGAATGCATAAACTGTTGGGGTTTACAAAAGGCCCACTTTTTTGGTGCTGAGTGAAAAACAGCTCCTGTGTGCTCATTGAAATGGGCTGTGTGTTGTGGTCAGCAAGCAGCATCTAAGAAGCGTATCAAACAGAATGGGCCAATAGGGGTCTATTACAAACACTTCAGTCTGTCAAAATCATCAAAGCCTATAGTACCAGAGAGCCTAGCTGATCGTTATGGAACATGTATGCTGCTCACTCATGCATGTGTACAAGTCCTCAGAGGTATCGAATTAAGCTGTAAATAATGCATGCTGAAGTAGCAGCTGCGGCTCGCACTTGATAAGCTCCAGACCAAAGGAGTATGGACTGACGATTACTTCACTAACCTTGTTTCTTTGACTTTCCCCTGTCCTTTCTGCTGGAGAGACCTGTTTCACTACATTCTTAATAGTAAAGGACACTGGTGTAGAACCCTGACAAGAAACTCTAAAGAAGAACTAAAAACTGCAGATATTTCCTCATGGAAAAAATGGGGGGGAGGGGTGTGGGTTACTAAATCATCCGGTAACTCCCTCATGTAGGGTCAGTACTGATGTAATTTAGTATTAAGACAAGATAGATAATAAAACATATGGTGGCTGGTGTACACTTACATTTTCTAGTTCAATCGTCTTGTCTTCTTGTGAAGAACTTGCTGACCTGGCTCAGCATTGTGCTGAAACGAGTCAAACAGAGCAAGATGGCACATGTATCACTCAGTGCTGTGAGGAAAGGTCAAAATAACCCTCATCAAGTTTGTGTTTATCTGCAAGTAAAACAATTGGTTGGAGGTTTTGTTTTCAGCGGTGGTATACTGAAAGCTACTGTATACTAGCCCAAGACACGGAGGTAGCTGGATTTAAGCTCACACAAATCGCTGCAATTCGCCAGGCACTGTTTTATGAAGTCGTTCCTACTGTTGGTCACCATAGTAACATTTGTGGAAAAACTAGCAATTTGCATTTGACAACAAATCAGATTTCTTGCAGATAAAATAAAGCATTCCGGAGGGAGATTTTGTGGTTGTATATAAACTATAAACCAGCGTATATTATGCATCATAACCTAAAGGATGAAAGAGAAGCAGTGTGTGCTCCTTGACCTCAAGGGAATCTATCTGTGAAAGAGCAAGTGCCTAAATGTCTGGGTCCATGATACAAGAGGCCAATCACTTGAGCTCTACTGTCTTCACTCCTGTTGATAGTTGCTGCAACAAGTCACTCAATAATTGTCCCCTTGCTGGACTTGGACACGTTTAGTCACCAATGCTGACTATGTCACTGTGACTCACTGCACTTGTGAATGTAGCATTAGATGTAACAATTTTTAATTTTGGAGGTGTAGGTCTGAATATGTTTAGCACAGCCACATAAGCAGTGAAATAGACATAAAGGGGCAGGCTGCTACAGGAAAATAATCAATCTGATAAACTGATGGCAGCACATCCAAAAGTTTTTTATTCCTCTTATACTACAGCAATCTGCAAATATAAACATTCATTCATTAATTCATTCATTCATTCATTCATTTTCTACCGCTTATCTGAACTACCTCGGGTCACAGGGGAGCCTGAACTACCTCAGGCGTCATCGGGCATCAAGGCAGGATACACCAGGGACGGAGTGCCAAACCATCGCAGGGCACACACACACTCATTCACTCACACAATCACACACTACGGACAATTTTCCAGAGATGCCAATCAACCTACCATGCATGTCTTTGGACCGGGGGAGGAAACCGGAGTACCCGGAGGAAACCCCCAAGGCATGGGGAGAACATGCAAACTCCACACACACAAGGCAGAGGCGGGAATTGAACCCCCGACCCTGGAGGTGTGAGGCGAACGTGCTAACCACTAAGCCACCGTGCCCCCCTTAGACGCAAATATAAACAATTTTATATATTTAAAATTCAGACCATTAAGTATATCATAGCAAATATAATAATTTTCTCATTCAATAGCCACTCTGTTTTGCTTTTTTGCTACCTTCAAGTGAATAAGACAAAGTAAAGCTTGTACTGTTACCTACTTTCTAACAACTCACCATGTAGGAAAACCGAATGGGACAACATTACTTCTGTTGAAAAGATCTGAAAATTGAGACTCTGTCCAATAATTTTAAATAAACATCTCCTTGTGTGAAATGTCCCAATGAGAAAGAGAATGTTAATATAAATCTGTGGTTTGTCTTTAAGTGAAAACTATTGGCAGAAATGCTGTTATACACAATTAATCACCACTTTCTGGCCAACAATTCAACATGTTGTGGAGTAAACATGAATATTAATAATACAGAAGCAAATCTAAATGAAATACAGAATAAATATTAATAACTCAGAAGCTGTGTGAAACTACACTGATATTCAGGTTCATGACTTTTTTGTGTAAGACAATTTGTGATGTGAATACAATGTCCTAGAGACATTTTTTGTCCAAATAATTCAACAGAATCAGAAAGCTAAACTGACTCAATCACTTGGTGATGATTAGAAATAATTAGAATATTCTGAAGTTATTATTTTTTGCGTGTCGCTGCAGGATACAAGATGTGTGAGACTACAGTGATGCTGGACTATATTATATTTAAAGTTTTCCTCCAAAACCCACTTTTACCAAAACAAGACTTAAACGCAAAATGTTGGGTTATGATAACGGTAAGATTAAACACTAGTGATGGCTTGCAACATAATTTAATATGTTCATTTCATTCATTTAGTACTGACACTGGATGCTTACATGAAGCGCTCTTCATCCCAGTTAGCGTGTAATGTGAACTTTAGGGCAGATTAGTAACCAGCCCAGCAAAAGAACTTGCTAATAGCACAGCTTTGGGAATTAGCGAAATCCCTTAAGAGCTAAGTGTTGTTACAAAGCCTGCCTTGCAGAATATATTAGCACCAGACGTGCTGAATGAGTTCTAGGTGGAACTCATTCAGTTATTGGTGTTGAGTCCTGCTTCTGAATTCCTCACAGCAAGAAAGATACGAAACTTATAGTTGCACACTGATGTAACTAGGCACATGACCTCAGTGCTCCATGAAAAAAAGATTATTTGATTGGCTAGCTAGTGGATTAGGAGATTTGGCGGAGTCTATAATGGAATACATGGTCCTTTGATCGTTCTTGCACTCCTGATCAAAGCAATGCATGTCCTGATACAGAAAGAAAGAAAAAGCAACAATCGCAAACCATAATATGGATCAAGACATACTACACACTGTGGGCTAAATAACTGTCAACAGAAAAATGGCCTAAAAATGATTTTCTTTTGAACTTTTGAAAAATGTCTTGATTTATGCACTATTAATATTCAGCTATTTGGTGGCTTATGTAAACTAAAGTAAAATTTCATATTAGAGTACAATCTTTATAAAAAGTCATAAAATATATCCATCTCATCAACCTGTATGTGACTATTTATCTGGCATGGTCCCATCTCTGTGACCACTAAACATCTAAACTTTACTAGTGTCCAGCTGACTTGCTGTCATGTACACTCACGTCCTGGTGCAGTAAATCTGCTGTACAGATGCTGCACATTCTTGATTCAGAGCATGTGAAGCTCTCTGTGAATAAACAACCCCTACACTGTTTACCCTTTGGGTTTTCCTTTAGAGAATCATAATCCATGCAACAAAACTGAAGTCTCTTGTTTCTACAAGCAAGCAACTTTCTCTTGTCAGATCCTGCATCAGAAAGGGGGGTGTGTGTGAGTGTGAGTGAGAGAGAGAGAGAGAGAGAGAGAGAGAGAGAGAGAGAGAGAGAGAGAGAGCGGGAGGAACAAACAGACAGGGTGGAGCAGATGTATGTAAGTGCCTGGTACAATGTCAATACTGACTATACAAATCTGATACTGGTATAATGAAGGTCAATAGACAGATGCTGCTTCACATACTCTTAGAATAGTCTGTAGAATAGTCTGTTTTCTAGTACTTGCATTCGACTAGACTACTAATATGAGCTCTCCTGATCAATTCTACCATCGTCCTCTATTGTAAAAACACCCATAAGGCTAAACAATAACTGAATGCAGGTTATTTATAATAAGGCGGCATCATATACAATCAAGTGTTGAAACCTACTTCTCCTTCCCTAATGAGAATTAAAAACTCAGATTATTAGAGATTATTAGAAAATCCAAATCCTTGTGCAACACGTGAAACTTTATAGCTGGAAACTAATATTTAACATGGTGAGCACATAAGCACAGCTTTAAAGCAAGTCCGGTCCTGTTGCCCAGCACAAACAATACATTACAGAACAGTCATGTTTATTGGCTAGACATTACAAGTGTGCATTATCTATAACAGTGGTTGTAAAAGAGGACATCTGTGAATTATAGCTCTCTTGGGATTTTATTTTTAAATTAGTTGCACTGGAAGATCCACAGTCATGAAAGTTATAATGTTTATTCTTGAGTTCATGCAGTTATTAGTCTGTTTCCCTGGTCTTTGGGAATTGAATCATTTTAATTAAAGCCCCAACAAATAAACAGGCCTGAAATAACATCCACTTGTATCTACTGACAATTTTCTTAGTGAGTGGAAAATTCTGAAAAAAAAAAAACAAACATCTCAGAACCAGTGCATAGCCAAAATGTTACTGTATAGTACACATTTAAATAATCAGCTTAAATATTTGGATTACATTCAAGACAATCCTCTGGATCTCTGATAACCACAATCCCTGGTTTCATTCTGAGCTTGGGTTAACATCCGTCTTTAGATTTGCATGTTCTCCCCATGTCTACATGGTATTCCTCTGAGGCCTCCTACCTCCCAAAAACATGTAGGTATGTGGATTGGCTAAACTGACTCAATCTCTTGGTGATGATTAGTAATAATTAGAATATTGTGAAGTTATTATTTTTTGCGTGTCGCTGCAGGATACAAGATGTGTGAGACTACAGTGATGCTGGACTATATTATATTTAAAGTTTTCCTCCAAAACCCACTTTTACCAAAACAAGACTTAAACGCAAAATGTTGGGTTATGATAACGGTAAGATTAAACACTAGTGATGGCTTGCAACATAATTTAATATGTTCATTTCATTCATTTAGTACTGACACTGGATGCTTACATGAAGCGCTCTTCATCTTTCATTCTGAGCTTGGGTTAACATCCGTCTTTAGATTTGCATGTTCTCCCCATGTCTACATGGTATTCCTCTGACGCCTCCTACCTCCCAAAAACATGTAGCTACGTGGATTGGCTGCATGAAATTGCTTCTAGGTGTAAATCTCTGTGTGCATGGTGTGCTGAAACGGACTGGCATCCTATTCAGGATATATTCCCACTTCATGTTAGCAGGAGCATGACCAGGATAAAGCAGTCTTTAAAGATTAACAAGTCAATGAATGGATTATGTTCATAAATCTGTACTGTGTTGATGGATAAAATTTTGGTTTCCATTTTAAATGCCTGCAAAAAGTTAACAATTACAGCATATTAACACTGATGTGCTTCATGCACCAATTCTAACAATTGCAAACCAGCAGCAGAAAACAATAGCAAACACAGGACAGACTGAATGCTCTGTCTCCTCTGATAACACTAGCAGGAAACATTTGCATATCTTGGGTTCCTCTTGGTAATGGCTGGAACTGCACTGCCAAGTTCAGTTAGAAGCACTAACTTGAGTTACAGAATAACTTATACTCATGGAGGCTCTTTGGGTAAATCATTCAAAAATTAGGCAAACCAACCAGGACCATCATTAAATATTGTGATAGTAACCTAAACCAGAACTGCAGGTTTAAAGGAAACCTCTACCTCCTTTATCAGCTTCTCCATAAAGAAGACTAAAGAAACACCTCACAAACACAGCATGGAACCAGCTCGCCTGTTCTCTGAAGTGGCTGTCAGACGTGCACTTTTTTTGTTGTCGTTGCTGACATTTGAGATAACGTGTAAGACTTTTTAAACAAGGATGTGAATTTTAATTATAGTCAGAGATGAAGGCTGAAGGCGTGTGTGTCACTCCAGTCAAAGCTGTGCGCGTAAAATTCACTCACCCGCCGTGCCGCTGTCTCAAAGGGAAACTCGCCCTGTGCGCCCTGTGCGCGTCTCTGTGTGTGTCCTAATGGCCTTGTCCTAATTTCCACACTGGCGCCTTGCTGAAGTGAACTTACTGTATGTGTTGTAAGAGAGACCTGGAAACAGCGCCGCTTATAGGCAAATTGGTTTAGTGCACTTGGGTGAATTGTGTTTTTAACGCTGTATTTTATAGTAGTGGTATTTCAGTACTCTATCCTGGTATTTTCTGGATATCAACAATAAAATAATACTGAATTCTCTAATTGGTGTACAGAAAAACAATAAATCTAACAAACACTGTGTTAGAAAAGTGTAAATTATGTTTTTTAATGCCATTTTTTGCCAGATCCCAAAGGACTGTCACCTGCTTTTTTTTAGGCCATTTTGACCAGTTCCACACGTCTCTTAGAAAACATTTGTTTTCTCCAAGATATTTCAGCTTGACCAATAGCACCTGCCCCAGCAGACATTTTCAACACATTCCGCAAGAACCAAAAGAAAGTCTGACCAAACCCACCTGCTCCCACAGAACATCTGACCAATTCCAGGTACTCCTAAAGAAAGTCTGACCAAACCCACCTGCTCCCACAGAACATCTGACCAATTCCAGATGCACCTGAAGAAATTCTGACTAATCCCACCTGCTCGAGCACAAGGCTAGGCCAATATCAACTGATCCTAAAGAAAGTTTGACCGAAAGTCTGACCAAAAGTTTGCAGAAAGTTTAGCTTGACCAATCCTACACACTCCTGCAGAGTTCCTGTTATTATTGTTGGCACCTTTCTGTGATATTTTATGATAGACTTGACATTCAGTTTGCAGGCACCACAGTTCCAGGTGGGGTAAACCACCTGACCTCCTGCCTGAGATACAGGACTGAGAGGAGCTCTTAGCACAGTTGAAATCTCCATTGCTCTCTTTCTAAGAGACTTTATTTATTATTTCCGCATACCGCAATTTTCCTGTCATCACTGAGCCCCGAAGGCCCTTCAGGCAAACTCTCCAATGTGAGGGGGATCAACTCTAGTAGAGGAATTGCATACAAGATTCGTTTTGTCCACATGTGCTAGAGCATCCACCTGCGATCCATCAGAGAGAAAAATAGTAGGCAGTACATGTTTTCTCTGGATGAGAAGAGATCAATCTGCCAAACCAATCCCATGTCTTTTTCACCCCCTGAGGGTGGAGCCACTATTCTGTCACCAGCCAGCCATCCCTGGAGATAAGCTCAGCTCCCAGATTGAGGTGGCCTGAAACATAAGTTGCCAGGAGGGACAGCAGGGAAAAGACAGCTCTGTGTCAATAGCAAGTAAGACTATTTAAAAACATTGACAGGTGTTTGTTCATGTTTATGTATGACACAAATGTGGTCCATCCTAATAAGGATGTGATGATACCTAAAGGGGAGGCAAAGATGCCTAAAGGCAAACCACAATATCACATCCAAATGATGTGGGGTTTACTTTGTACTGTGAACTGCTTTACTTATTTTTATGGGGGAAGTGGAAGCTCAGTGTTTAGGATGCTGGACTTGTTTGAAAGGGTCTGAGTTCAAATCCCAGAATCATCAAGCTGCAATAAAAATGAGATACATACTGTACAAATCTATAATATCTACTAGTCATAACAAAACCCGTTAAACTAAACCCGTTAAACTATTTTAGCAAGTGAATTTATATGATTATATAATTTTAAGCGTTAAGTTGATAAGTGAACTAAAGACAGAACAACTTTAAAATTCTAGCTTCAGTAGAAAAGCTTTAAAACATATTGCCAAATAAAATGAACGCGGAAGACGGTTTCAGCAGCGTGTCCATGCTCGAAAGTCCAGCCGGTATCCCCTGGCAACTGTGTACTATACTGCGCAAGCGCACTAATTCAGGCCTGAGAGTGAAGTGCTGTCGCCCTCTGGTGGACAAACGTTATTTAATCTTTTTGTTTTCTTACTGGTTAATCTATATTGAGAAAACATTCACTATAGAACATTTCAAATACTTGATGTTTGGAAGAGTTGATTTGCCTAAAATACTGATTGCCCCTCATTGGTAAACCTGCACAAGGCTTGAAAAGACTTGTATTGTGTAGGCTTATATTGGCTAATTAATATCATGGATGGATAGTAACTGTTACATAGCTGAATTAAAGCAGCACTCTCACTCACTCACTCATTTTCTACCGCTTATCTGAACTACCTCAGGTCACGGGGAGCCTGTGCCTATCTCAGGCGTCTTCGGGCATCAAGGCAGGATACACCCTGGACAGAGTGCCAACCCATCGCAGGGCACACACACATTCACTCACGCAATCACACACTACGGACAATTTTCCAGAGATGCCAATTAACCTACCATGCATGTCTTTGGACTGGGGGAGGAAACCGGAGTACCCGGAGGAAACCCCCGAGGCACGGGGAGAACATGCAAACTCCACACACACAAGGCGGAGGCGGGAATCGAACCCCCAACCCTGGAGGTGTGAGGCAAACGTGCTAACCACTAAGCCACCGTGCCCCCATTAAAGCAGCATATTGCTTGTAAATTAATAAAAAGACCAAACCCCTGAATATATTATTTTATTTGTTATATGTGTTGGCAGCTAAGGTAGATGCAGTAGATTTGCTTGTTACTGGTTCAGTGCAGTTGTAGGTTAAGGTATCGGGCCCCAGAGATGCTTCAAGCCCAGTTTTAAACCATGATATTCCAACCGATTCTTTCGTATTAATACATTTTCCAACATAAAAAATAATGGATGATGGCGATGAAAGGCTTGAAGTTGCTTGAAGTGACTCGTGATGAGATTCACAGGATTCTGTTTAGCTTCCTAGGTTTCTCCAGTTTTCTTCCACCTCCAAAACACATGCAGTGTAATAGAGCATAATTATTAATAATTATCAGATGTTCATCAGATGTTAAACAATAATTTTTATTAGCACGGTTGCAGAAAAATAAGAGTTCTTTCAGATTGAGCAGTGAAAAGTTATCAGAGGTTTCCTCCCACCCACTCGTCCAAACCAATAAAAACATGCATGGACAATTTGTTCAATTTGTTTATTAATTTGCTATTAATGATTAAATGTTGATTCAGATAAATACAAGTTAAGAATTTAGAAATTATGTGTTATGTGAAAATTACCCACAGTCCACCTCTGTGATTATTTTGAAATATCTAAAAGATACACAGGTCACACACACACACACACACACACACACACACACACACACACACACACACACACACACACACACACATATGCGCACACACATTTGACATTTGGATTTTAATTCTCTGTGATAGAAAAGATCATTGTATACTAAGCACAAGCTAACTAAATAATTACTTAGACATATTTTGCACTCTGCACATTCCACATTTCACAAAAATGTTTTATTAAAACCATTGCACAGCACAAACACAACTTACATTCAACATTACCCACCTTTTAAAGATGCAGATACTGTTGTACCAATAATACAGTTTCATGAATTCAAATGATTGTAAATATTTCTTTTCCCTAAACTCTAATGTCTGTTTTGTTGAATGGAATGAATGTTTGAAATAAGTAAAGTGGCACTCGATAGCATACACTGTCAATAGTATGACATTTAAACAATTTCAAAGGAAATTTTTAGTATAAACAGTTTAAAAGTGCGTGCACAGTTTATACAAAAAAGAAGAGCTCTATACATCAACACTTTGTTTTTACATTCCACATCTAACACAGAGAACATTCAAAGGCACAGAACGTCACTTCAAAACGATCAAAAATGAGTCCAGTCATAAAAGTATTTCAAGTAATTTTACATCGCAAAAAAGAGTTTGGTCAAAAGAAAACAACAGCACAGAGTCGTCATCTAAAAAGAAAAAAATTGTACAATGTAATTCAGTTAAATAGCTCTTATGTGTAATCCCACAGAATATTATTTACAGATAGTGAGTGTGAAAATCTAATTTTAATACTTGTTTGATAGCATTTATAGATGCCGCAATATTAACATGGACTTTACCATGGCTTTAATATATTGCATGGCATCTAAGAAAATTAATCTAGACCGTCCTATACATTATGTATAGGCATCAGTTAAGAAATCATTTGAATGGAGTTCTCTTCAGTTTCATATTTCGAGAGATCATGTTTGACCTGTCAGTAGTGGGCATTTGTTTGGCACTTTATTTTAGTTGTCCATAGCAATCATGTATTGCAACAAATACAAAGCATGAATATAATTACCATGAACAGTTACATGAATAAAACCTAGATCTATCCTATATGTTACAAAACCTATATATATAGTGAGTGAAAGTGACAGACGTGCTTTAATCAGAGCTGAACACTGAGAAACCACCAGGGGAAGTATGGGGAAGCATATTCTAGGAAAAGAATCATCACGATACTTCACTTGGCATCACTGACCCCATGCTTCAAATCCTACACCGAACCATTGAAATGGAAACACACCGAAAGAAGAATCTCACTCAAGTAAAAAGATTGCATAATAATACCAATACCTCATGAAATCCAAAGTGCATTTCCATATATCTTATATTATTTACACCCCTTCTGCATTAAGATATCAACTTCTTCACTTCATTAATTCAGTAAATAGGTTATTCTACTTTAATATATATATATATGTATATAACCGGCAAAAA
This sequence comes from Tachysurus vachellii, assembly GCF_030014155.1. Classification (NCBI taxonomy): domain Eukaryota; kingdom Metazoa; phylum Chordata; class Actinopteri; order Siluriformes; family Bagridae; genus Tachysurus; species Tachysurus vachellii. Next base: position 12,169,128 of record NC_083469.1, read on the forward strand.
AAAAAGCTATAATATTTAAGCATACTATAATGAAATAGAAAAGGAATGCAAAATAATTGCTCTTAATAAATTGAATGAAAAATATTGGTTAATAACATTGTTAAATCTATTCGTTGATAGACATTTCGTCCTATGTACTAAAAAAAAGGAGAAAACACGTACAGTATGTTTTTAGATGGTCTAACAAGCTACAGAGCTGCATTTACAAATCGCACAAAATGATCAATGCACCCAACTCATGCATTTCTGAAAAACTGTTACTGTCCTGTAGCGGATCTGCTTAGCACAAACTGTTTTATTTAATCAGTCTAGATGAAATAAAACAAACAAATCAGCAGCAAACTGAACAACAACAAAAAGTAATAATCCACATGTGCAAGCCACCTGTGCTTGCAAATAAAACTATTGTAAATAAACTGCAGGTACAGTAAAATGGCCACTTAAAAACACATCTGAAAGAGAAATTAGAGCTACAGTAATGTCTGTGGTACCTGCTCTCCATGTCCACACTCATACAGAGCTCCTTTAAAACCGCTTACATACTGGCCATGAAAGTGTGATTAGGATTATGTAAAACACACCATATTAACTACAACAAAAGTGAATCTCATGTCAAATTAATTTGACACAAAAATGTGATTATTACCCATATGTAATATGATTTTAGTAAATTGTGCACATCATAAATAATAGGTTCATGTGGTTCAAGCATTCTAAGTGATTTCTTGCCTGTTATCCCTTTGCCCTCCACCCACAGACATTCTCCAAAAACGCATTAGTGACTAAAATGTCAAATCTCCCCCCCAAAAAAACAACCAATGACAAAATGAATTAGGAAGAGTGGCTGTAGCATTGTGAAATTCTTAATGCTTCACATCATTAGTCTTTCCTATCATCCTCCATATCGTCCTCAGACTGTGCTCCCTTATGGCTGATTTTTTCCAGGGTGCTGGAAGAAGTCAGGGACTCCTGATCGTTCGAGTCAGTCTTTCGCTTTGTTGTCTCCTGCACAAACTCCTGAATCTCCACTGGCAGCCGACGAAACTTGTCCTGATACTCCTGATCCAGTTCATTCTGAAGCTGTGAAAAGATCATACCCATTACATACTCAATATCTAGACAGTGTTAAAGCGTCTCTGCAGAAAATGCCAATGGCTTTTCACAGCATTTACACTTGACCTAACATTTACGCAATAAAGCATGAATCAAAATGATCTCTTCCAAGCTGACACCCTAATCGCAAACTTTACAGTCTGGTAAAGGTCACAATCAACGTGTCAAGACAATAATACAGCATTTAATAGTATCAGCGTTTGAGAGGGTGAACTTTTTGCCAGACATGTAATGAAGTGCTAATGAAATCAGTCTTTGGAAATAATTAAAATGATGAAGGACTTCTTGATACAATGCTATAGTTATGTTACTGTAGGAATAGCCCTAATGGCACACAAGAGGTTGTCTTATTACTTAGGTATTATTTTGTTATATTTATACTTAAGTATTACTGAAAATACTTGTACTATTACAGTGCATCCAGAATGTATTCACAGCACTTCACTTTTTCCACATTTTCACAATTCTACAAACATTACCCCATAATGACAATGTAAAATAAGTTTGTTTGAAATATTTTCAAATGTATTAAAAATAAAAAAATGAAAAAAATGTGAAGAGAGAAAAAGAACAACCATCCAGAATAACAACCGTCTCTGCAGCACTCCACCAATCAGGCCTGCATGGTAGAGTGTCCAGACAGAAGCCTCTCCTCAGTAAAAGGCTCATGGTGGCCTGCCTGGAGTTTGCCAAAAGGCACCTAAAAGACTCTCAGACCATGAGAAACAAAATTCTCTGATCTGATGAAACAAAGATTGAACTCTTTGGTCTAAATAGCAAGTGTCATGTCTGGAGGAATGTAAAATTATTGAGCAAAGGCTGTAAACACTTATCTACATTTGCAAAGTTGTAAAAAAAAAAAAACCTATGGAGTAATGTTAGCAGAATTTTAACATAACAAAATGTGGAAAAAAGTAAAGTGCTGTGAATACTTTCCAGATGCACTGTTTTCAGCACTAGTTCTTTCCCAGACCACAAGGTGGGCTGTGCCATGTCTTTTCCTAATGTGTTTTCCTGCTTCTTGTTTCCTTCTGCTCTGTATATGTCTGCCCTGTTGTCATGATTATTGTCAGTCATTATTTGTAGATAATGTTAAGTTGTGTGTGAGCTGCAAGGGTGGACGCAGTGTTATCCAGGTTGTTTCCATGTCACAGTTATGATTTGCCTTTGTTACGTTTCATGTAAGTTTCAGGTAGATTTTGTGTTAAATAAAAGCAGTGCACGCAAGAAATCCTGCATGTGGGTCTGATCTGCTAAATGCAGAAGATCGACGCAACTGTGCAGATTCGGGTTTGATCCCTGCAACCAGTGGCGTTTGTCAGTAAACAATTGTATGTAATTACATACTGCTTACATTTTTATTTTCCAGACTATTTTCTTCTGTCATCTAGTCAATGACCAAATGTTTAAAGTATCCAATCATGTTCATCAATACAGAAAAAAACAACTTCTGAGTATCACTATCTACTGTCGGTAGATCAGTATCTGCTGTCAGTATTTACTTTCAATAAAAGTATTAGTATTTTCATGCTACACAGTGTAGTTGATGCTTTTTCTATCTGTATTCATCTGAAGATATCCAAGCCACAAATGTGAACTAGAACATTAAACAAAGACTCGTATAAAACCAGGGATCTTATTCACCTACCCATAACCCATAAACTTAATTTAACTGAATGTTTTAATGCTAATTTGCTAATGTTAACTATCTAAATTGACCTTTGTTAGCCTGTGCTGTTTCAGCTAGCTTTATGCTAGCTACATCGAACTTTTAGCTTGTGTTTTATGTTGATTCCAGGTTAATCCATTTTTGTAGGTAACATTACTCTCTCAGTTAGTCAAACTCTAGCTAATGGTAAATATTGGTTATTGGTTATCATTCAGTCACTTGTTATTTTTAACACTCTACTACAATTAAAACTAGCAAAAATCTTTTACTTTCGCTCAAGTATATTTTTTTGGCTAAATATTTATGCTTACTCTGGCACATTATCTATAAGTTTTGACCCTTCTCTTTATCAAACTAATTTAAATAAATGTATTTCTTTTGTGTGATTATATGATTATATGTTACAAAAACTCTTGCGTGGAACACAGAGACTATGCATGCATGCTACAGAGACGAATCAGTGTCAGCAACTTCACTCTGAACGACAAGATGAATCCAGTTCCAAGGTTTGATAATGTTTCTGTCAACTATTTTTAACAGCCAATAAGGTACATTTTTATTAGCTGTAATTAGAAAACTTTTGATTAACTGATTTATTAACTTATATTTTATTTATTTTTTTGTATTCCAGATATACTTTATAGCCGTGCAGCCTAAGTTAGTAAAACCTGTGCAAGATTCAAATTAAATGTCCCCCTCGTTTTGTTATTTAACATTTACTAATGTTGATGTATTTATCAGATAACATTATCCAGCTTATTATACCATTATACAAAATACTGTTATTTCTGAGCTACTTTTCAAATGCATAGCAATTTGTTCATTTTCAATGCTATAATTTAGTGAGAGCTGCACTGGGAATAAATGTGCTTGTGGGAGCCCTGAGGCCTACAGGACTCTGGGGAAAGAGACACATTTACAGAATACAGAAAAGCTCCTGAACAAGCTACTGAGTCTCTGGGACATAACAGCACAATTTTTACAATTTTTAACATTTTTCTTATTGTACAGAAACTCACACAGAAACTTTCAGCCTAATTAATGATAATAATTCACAATTGTTTAATAATTAATGTAATTCATTAATTAAATTCTAATGAATGATATTGTTTAATTGTTGACATTTGTGATTTTGTGTAGTTATATAAACTTATATTTTATATCTTCAGGCTGTATATCATGTCTTAAAATAAAAACATTTTGGTGCATGCTTTGCTATTTTCCTCTAACAGTATTAGAGGAAATATAAATATTCCTCTAATATTTAATGTTATTTGTCAGGTCTGGTGGTATAATGTAACTGTACTAAATGCTGTTTGTCTGGTCAGTTTGTATAACTTTAATGTTGCTTGCGAAAATATTGGTGGTCTGTTGTCTACACAGATACACTTTTTAGCAAAAACAGCAGTAAATTAAGTGCCCAAACTTTCACTAACAGAAAGATTAAGACTAAATACTGATATCTGTAGTCAACTCCAGTGCAGTCCAGTATGGTGCCTTGCAAAATTATTCACCCCCTTGTTTTTTTTGCTGTCTTGCTGCATTACAACTTTGAAATTAAAATGGATTTTTTTTTGTGGGTGGTGTTGTACCATTTAATTTACACCATTTAGAAGTTTTTATTGTTTACAGTATATTATTTTATAAGAAGTTAAATATTTTATTGTGACACAAATAATAAGAATATAGAAATTTCGAGTAAGCATAATCATTCCACTTCAAAACATTTGGACTATTTTATTAGGTCCATTACATAAAATCCAATTTTCCAAAAAAAAAAAAAAAAAACAACAGACAAAAAACAATGAAAAACACCAAGCAGGTGAATACTTTCACAAGGCACTGTACTGTATGTATACATCTGCAGAATCATGATGCAACATATGCCTCATGTGCTGTAACAATTCATAACAGTGGGTATGAGGCATGACGGAGGCCACAGTGACTGTCAGATTCCATCCACACACTATATAAACTGAACACTACATGCTAACCTTTCATACAACAAATTAAATAACTATAACCATATTTGATATTTGGTTGATAGCTGCACAAATGCAAGGAGAACTTTACCATATATTCAAATATCATCTCAATAGTAACACAATAGTGATAGAAATCTGTATTAGTGATACTGTCAATAGTGGTACAAATCTGTATTAGTGAATGTATGGCCAATGTATTCGCCTTATATAAATGTTTCTTTTGTTAAATTTTGCTTTCTTTAGATGTGCACCGTTACAGTGTGGCCTGCTGGGAGCACATGGGAGCGTATTTAGACCTTGCCTTCAGTTTATCTGAAAGCACAAGATTTTTGGATTGCCTTTTTATAAATTTATTTTCTCCCTCTTTTGTTTAAATAAGTATACAGTAAAATAAAATGGAAATTCATGCCTGAAGCAAATCCATGTGGACAATGTGTTTTAAGACAAAGGAGATGTCTAAACCCTCAGCAGACCCACAAAGTGATTAAGGAAGCAATGTGGTCATGGATAGTCACTACAGTGATACTGCCAGTAGTGACACAAATCTGGAAGTAAAAGTCTAAGCTAAGTACAAGATCAAAACTGATGTGCGTACCTTAGGTTTTTCTTCAACAATCTGTTGCAGAATGTTCTTATGGGTCTCTGCAAGCTTTTCATGTCTTTTGGTTTGAGCATCTTCCAACTGGCCAAAGAATATAAACAACAGAATATAAATCAGGTTCAGTGCATGTTTCTGGCCATGTGCTTTCAATCACCTCTGTGTGTAATAGCTCTTACCCTTTTAATGTGTTGTACCACTTCATTAACATATGACCTGTTGATCTCTAGTTTTTCCCTAAAAGCACAGGTATTGATTAAATAAATCATATGGACAGAGTATTAATTAATCTGGAAGAACAAAGTGATAAAGTGTCTGATTCTGTGCTAGAATATATTCACTGACCGGTGTGGTGTCTGTCTGGAACATGTCTAGTACAGTGTCTCACAGTTTCACAAAAACTATAACATTCAAATTTTCTACACTTGCAGTTATTTATTTTACGAATAATGTTCATGATTAATATTCATCATTAGATCAATTTGTATTCGGATAAGTGGTAGAAAATGAGCGAGCGAATGAGATCAATTTGTAAAACATAAGAGAGTGTAGGAAACATTTGGTCTTTCACTGCCATCTACAGGGCACTAGCTGTCTCGCTACAATGACTTCATATTTAGCTCAGAATTGCCTTTTCTTTTTCCTGAAACTTGACTCAAAATCTTTACTTACTCCTCTGTCAAGTGTTTCTCTTTCGATTTGGCTTCATTCAACTTCTCCTGCCTTTTTTTGTCCATTCTCTTCTTCAGCTCTTTCTTTTCTCTGTGAACATTAAAATACCATTAAGGCATAAAGGAAATGATTTTTGTCCATTCTTTTTTTTAGATCTGTCTTTTCTCTGTGGACATTAAAACATCATTAAGGACAAAACGAGAGGCTGCTGATTATTAGGATTTATTCAGATCAAGCTTACTTTTCACACAAGTCTTTCAGTTTCTTCATTTGGCTGCTTTGATTCTCCTCAGCTAGCATCGTTAGTTTCTCCATTAGCTGTGAAATGAGTTTGGCAAAGTGTAGTTATATATAAGAGATTTAACTTGTACTCATTGTCCACTTTAATAGGAACATTTCTCATTTGCAGTTATCTAATTAGCCGATCAGGTGGCAGCCATCTGGCATCACACATCAACAACCGTGCCACAGTTAAAGTCACAGAGATAACACTTTTCCCCCGCTCTGATGTTTGATATGACTATTAACTGAAGCTCTTGACCTGTATCTGCATGATGTTAAGCACTATGCTGCTGCCACATAATTGACTAGATAAATGCATAAAAGTGCAGGTGTAAAGGGACTAATTTAAAAGTTGACAGTGTAAGTCTGTGCTTACTGTAGGACAGCGGTCTCCAATCTTATCCACAAGGGCCGGCGTGGGTGCAGGTTTTCATTCCAACCAAGCAGAAGCCACACCAGAATCTACTGAAAGCCAAGAACAGCTGATTAAACAGGTGGAATCAGGTGTGCCTTCTGCTTGTTTGGAATGAAAACCTGCACCCACACTGGCCCTTTCCGGATAAGATTGGAGACCACTGCTGTAGGAGATGTTAGCCATTTACTGTACCTGCTTGATGTGTTCTTTTTTCAGGTACTTCTCACTGTAATACTGTTCCTGACGCAGGTTCAGGAGCTGCTGTTGCTGCTGTTCTTTGAGCTCAGCCAGTTTTTGTCCACTCTCCTGATCCAGAGTCGCCAGCTCCTGCTCAAAAAACGAGGCGCCATGCTCCGGACTGGAGGACAGACACCTGAAGAACAGATCTTAAATCTGAATTCCATACAATTCTACACTTCTCAGCCATAGAGTAAATACCAGCACTTTTGAGGGGGAAATATTGAGCAGAGAATGTAGACCTACCTCTTCTTACCATCTCGTTTTGCAGACTTCTGCAGCACAGCTCTTCTGCGGAGGTAGTCATGCTGGAATTCGTTATATTTGGCTGTATGTTCCTTGATCAGTTCTGTGGTTTTTTTGTGATGTTTCTTTACAAGCTCCTTCATTTCTTTATAGTGTCTTCTCTGCTCCCTGACAAACACCTTCTGCTGCTTCAGCTCCTCTAATGTCTGAGCCTCCATCTCTAAGATGGGACAAAGTTCATAAAGCTAAATTTATTAGGCTTAAAGGAGTACAATCATTAAACTTTATTTTTGTTTATATTTGTTTATAATGTATGAACATTTAATAAAAAAAAGATTTATTAGTCCTAAGAAAAAACAACTATTTGATTAAAAAAAGAGAAAACGTTATTGGGGTTTCCACAATATTGCTTTTAATTGCATTATTCTTGTCTTATAGAACTATACATTGAATGTAAATAGGAATGTTTGTGGTATGTAATACAAACAGTGACTGACCAGTGAGAACACTGTGTATAAGGTCTTCAGTCTTTGCTGCAGATTTAGCTGACCCTAAAACACACAAACACCTGTACATAAAAGTTTTGTGAACATGCAGATGGACTATTCTCACTCTCCTGCTGTAGAAAACAATATACATTTAATATTCATATAATTCAGAAAAAGAAAACAACAGATATAAGAAATCAGTCTAGCTCTCAGTTGTACGTAGATGAGGTGGTAATAAATTTGTTGCTGTTACCAGTAGACTGTGGTTGTGTATTGAGCTGTGACGCTGGTTTCGGCGTCACACTCAGAGTGTGACTCAGACCGTTCTCCACGGGTGCAGGTTTGGGCTCACTCTTTGCCTCTGACGCCTGCTCAACACCTGACTCAGTCTGACAAACAAAGGTTGATCACAACGATTCATGCTGAAAACAACATTTTAAAAGGAATTGAAGCTTTTGAACAGAACAGCTTTTTATTTGTGGATTTTTCTTAAATGCACAAAGGTAATTAATAATAAGGTTCCACATTAGAAATAAAAACATTTTAAACTGGGACGGGTTGGAAGAAGGTGGCATATGCAGGCTAAAGGTCATGGTGCAACACAACAGCGCTCACCTTTCATCAGGAAATGGCGAGTTAAAATCCCAATGATGCCACAGCTATCCATGGCCTATAGGGTGCACAATTGGCTGTGCTCTCAGCTCTCAAATAGAGATGGCATCATTTCTATCTCCTTTCAACTGCAGCAACACTAACCCATCCTAAGCATATGTGAGCTTACATATGAGGAAAAGATACAAGTGTGCTACTCTGGCCTGTGACGTAACATGAGCTGGAATTCTGAAAGATGTGGCTGTCATATACAGTAGTTCCACATATCTCAGAGTAAACATGTGTTAGCCTTCTCCGTCCTCAGCTGGTGGCTGTCATATGACAGTGGCGTGATAGTGGGTGGGAAATGGCAGATGACCAAATTAAGAAAAAAACAATATATCGTCATTTGTAACTATATAAAGCCTTTTAATTTAATTTAAAGTTTGCATTACAGTTATGATGTCAAATAAAAAATTAAAAGGCACAACAAATTGCAAGCTTTAATATTCTGTTAAGCCACATGATCACTCAGGTGAACCTGCAGTGAACTATGTAAATCTGGATGTAACAAAGTTGTTCAAATTGTACAGAAGTCATACCTCTTTGGCATCTTTCTCCTCCTCGCCTTCTTCTAATGTCAGAGCAGCCAGCTGCTTGGATCTCTGCTCCATTAAGTTGACATATCTAATGGGGTTAGACAGGGCCTCTATGACATCTGTTCCAATAAGAAACACACAGTCAGTCATCACAAGCATGGCAAAAAGCATTCACAATTGCATCACTTCTGTGGGGGACTGAGAGCTCCTCTAAACAACAGCGTTAAATGCTGTTGAAAAGCCTGGAGCCGATTGCACCTGTAAGCCCCAACGGCATAAAACATCTGAAGTGAAGTCATATGTGCTGAACAGGAAGCACATGTCCTGTTCAGCATTTCACAGCTTCTGGATCACACCTTTACCTCAAGGCTGCATTGCTAAAACCTGTGTGATCATGATGGAATTTCACATTTTTGCGATAGGTTAAAGAAAAAGGGCAGGTAATTATTATGTGCTAATTTGATACTATTTACCTGCAAAGGTGTCTGGCACATAATCTTTCACTTCAATATACACAAATATAGCAGGAAGTGTGAGCGATTGGTTTTTCTCATTCCTCAGTCCAATATACCGGTAACCTGTAACAGCAATAAAGCTTGTGTAAAAACTCTTTCATCATATAATCACAAAGTTTAACGGTTTAACACAGAAGGCACACATCTACCTGGTCGAATGGCTGATACTGGTATTAACCGATGGCCTATGAACTTTCCACCTTCCTCAAATACAGCTATTCTCATTGAGGCAAGAGTAGGAAGAACCACCTTTCAAAGAAGGGAAAACAAGAGTAATATATATAATTTTAAGCTACATGCTTTATGTGACTGTCTTGAGTGAGCTGCAATACCTTTTTAAAGACGATCGGCTCTTCATCCCACACAGGGTTCACAGCGTTGTTCTGGGATGTCTTTGTTTTGAATGCTTTCCTTCTCGTGTCAACTGGGAGCCCAAACATGTCAATTTCCACATACACCCCCACTTTTTTGTCAGTAAGGAACTGTCCTGATATGATCTGATTGAGCAAAATAGTAATTACAGCATTCACCATATAATATAATATAATATAATATAATATAATATAATATAATATAATATAATATAATATAATATAATATAATATAATATGTTGATGTCAAGCCTGATGAGTCACTTTTATTGACTTTATGATCATGTTACTAGGACCTATACATTTCGTGTAAAATGTGCTTGATATTTTTATACAAACACCAGATTTTAAAGGCATACTTTTTTGTTAAAATGTAGAACAATAAACTCATACAAACAGAAAATAAAAGTCTTGCAGTAAGAATGCAAAAAATGCATCTTTCACTACATTGGTACTATTAGGAAACTTAAGCATGTTAGTGTTGGATATGTTTAATCAACCCCTCTGTCACTTGTGTAAGGACACAGTACCTTTAGTTTGTGGTGTTGTGTAACTTGAGAATCACATGGGAATCAATGTATTGGAGAATATACCTAAAAAACCTTACTTTTGTCTAAACCCAGATATGATAAATTGAAGTGATAATAATGTTTCAGTAATTTAGTCATTTTTAGTAGCGTGTGAAGTGCTGGGAAAGATGTTGAGTATTTTGTATTGCAACACATGCTGCTTATACTATCCTAAAATAAATAGATATTTACTAGTCATTTTACAAAAAACAGTCCTCGAATACTCTAAACAGAAGTCAGAAACCTTTACTTGTTAGAGTCAGTTCACAGGACACTTACCTTTATTGATAAAGTATTGGCTACAATGCCATCCACAGTGCTTTCTGTGAAGGGGTCAAAGTGCTTATCTGGTCGCCTCATGAACTCAGGCTTAAGCCTGTAGCCACTCTTCCCATTATACTCAAACATGCCCAAGTTCAGCTGCATGGACAGATCTAGGTAAGCAAAAGAAGACACAAAAAACATCCAAAGAGATATATTTTCAGTTTTTGAACCACAATGAAATGATGTTCACTTTGTGAACCTAAACCTTGTTTCTGCAAAGCAGCAGTGCACAAGCATCAGCTGTGGACAGAGAGGAGGATAGCCTGAAAGTTTATGATGATACTCATCTTTTGTTTGGTCAAGTAAGTTTACTTACATGTGTTTTGTTTGTCTTTTGAGAAAAGCACTGTGAATTGAAGAATGAGAGCTGAGCTGAGCTGGGCAGCTTGTGTTTTATGTGTGTTGATGAGAACCGAAGAGATGTAGAGGATTTAAAGGAATAAGTAAAAGGTAAAACTCCTTAAATAAGGTACCTGTCTTCCAACTCCTTCCATCATACACAGTGGGCTTTAAACTCAGAATGAGGTACCAGACACCACTATGGAAACCTCCCCACTCAGTGAGATAGTTAAGTCCTTTGGCAGCCTCCACCAGATGCCACACCAGGCTCTCCTCAACCTGCACCATGACCACCAGTGAGGCTATCACTCAGGAGCAGGCTGAGAAAGGACATGTGCTCCAGGTGCTGCAGCAAACTGCTCCTATAGCTGTAGCTCCTCCATCTACGGCTGCTCCAGTCAATCTGGCCATGACACTCATGAAGACGTACTCCATGGACAAACGTAGTATCTGGAATGTATGTGGCAAACATACAGGCCTAGGGAAACAGCCAATCTTTCATTGAGTTCTTCTGCTTTCTTTTAATTTTCCTAATTCTCTAAGATTGCTTTGCAGTACTTACAAACACTCAAATAGTTAAATTCAGCTCAGTACTTGCTCTCTTATTCACAGCATTCTTCTGAAAGGACAAAGCACAAGTAAGTATATTCACTGTGATCACACACACGTGAGAATTATCACGAGTTACTTGCCAGTTCAACCAGTCTCCTATCCGCCCACATCCGACACTCAACAACACCTGTGTTGATGTACATGTTATGTACTTTATGACTTATAAGTTTTACCTGAAAGCTACCTAATGGGAATTTAATGCTTTCAGTAAGACCACTTTTAGTGACCGGGACTTGTGCCAGGCATAGGGGTGGTGTATGCAGAAGACTGTCTGTCAACTGATCACCATTTGGTGGTGAGTTGAATTTGACACACAGGGCCTTTATTGTTGTTTATGTGTGCCTGATAGAAGCTTCTGTAAGAAACAAATTTACGTCCCACTTCTAAAAGGACTTCTCCCCTTTTGCGCATGAGGTCAGGAAGAGTGAGTCTGAAATGACATTGTGCCAGTCCACAATTGTAGAGGCAGCTTTAAGAAGGCTTTCTGTGTCTTTTATGGTGGTAAAGCTAGAAGTAGACAGTGATGTGTGAAGCTATTATGCTGAATAAGGAGGATTTCTGATCAAAAATAATCATAGAAAACTCTCATGATTCAAAATCTGCTGCGCAAATGTGGGCGAGTGTTGACCTCTTCTCTTCCGGAACAGTAGATCAGCTCATCAGTGTGGTCTTTGCACATTTGTGAGGGGGTGTGGGAGTATGCTAAATCAGTATACATGTTTTTGGTGGATTTGGAGAAATTCCATGAGCATGTGCCAAAACAATTTGCTGTGGGAGGTACTTGGGTCACCACTTCATACAGTCTGGTATTTAAATGAGTGTAATGGCAGTTGTGTCTGCACTTGGCATTAAGTCCAAACCATTTAAGTTAGGTTTCCGTCAAACGTTTCCATTATCAGGGAATAGAAGTAGTATCCCGATTATCTTACAGGTTATGTTGTATTGACACCATCAGGAGCAGACCCCCAGCACTCACTTGAACACTGCTGAGTGTAAATTGGTGTAAATTGGCTAGGATCATAAAAGCACCTTCTAGTCTGACAGCATTGTTCACTCCCAGAAAAGGGTGGTACTGTATGCTCCTGTCAGGTGAAATGAGAGATTATTCCCATGGTGGATAAGTTGAAGTTATAATTTACAAGTGATGAAGAAAGACAGTGTGAATTTGACAAATAGATCAGGTCTAGGGAAGCAGTGTTACAGCTTGTTGCCACTTCAAATCAGGAAAATGAATGAAATAATGCTCATATACAGAAGATGACTTATGAAACAGACTGCCTTTACCTATTGTCTGAAAGTTTAGTGCCACCAGCTGGCAGCCTGCATTCCAGAACACTTGAGGCATATAGTTGGAGGAGTCGACTCGGGTGCCCTTAGGATAGATTCTACTGAGCTGAAGCTTGTTGTATCTTAGAGAATTCAGTTAAGAATATAAAGGCTTTCTTTTAACAGGTACAAACCTTTCAATGTTAAGAGATAATTATCCTAAACGTTTACCATATAACAAAGGTTAATCCTCAGTTGAATTAATAAAATAGCTTATAATTATTACTCCTTTTTATAGTTCTGACTATATTCACATACAGTTTAAAATGTACATTCATCATCATGTTTTTTTTTTCTTCAGATAACAGCAGAATGGAGCAGAATAGAAAAGATACTCCACAAACTCCACAGGAGTCTTAGTGAGCTGCTCCAAGGCCTTTGTCTCCACAAACGATGACATCTGATAACTGCGGTTGACCTCTGGTAACAAAATGATAGAAAAAGCATCAGCATCAGTGACTACATCATAGTAGCGAATTAGGCCAAATGAATGAGCCCAAATTTACAAGTAATTTTGCTCACTTTTTGAAGTCTCAAAGGAGTGGAACTTAGTGGGTTGGATGTAATTAACTAGAGTGGACATTTCTTCAGTTGCGAAAGCCTCACATCCAGCTGTGCCCTGTAGAAAGTCCATATGCAAACAAATTAGCTGCTAAATCAAGTCATTTCAGACTTGATAGGAATGTGATAAATAAGCCCACTTACCTCATCCATTGACTTCTTACAGTCATCATCGTCATCGTCATCATCTTCATCATCATCTGCCTCCACCTCTGCTGAAGCTTAAAAGATCAATAAATAGGGTTTAAAACAAACAAAAAAACATTTCTGGCTTAAGCTTAAGCCAGATAAGTCATGTAAGTGCATATCTGCGAGCATATCAGGGAATTGTGTGTGGAAACACAATTAATGTTACATGTGCAGTGTGGAATCAAAATACTAATGAATCCAGAGAGGTACATAAACATTTATAAAGCAGTCAGGTTTCTAGAATTGAAGTGGTTATTGATTTGGGGAATTTGGAGGCACACACTCTTTGAACTCTATGTCATCTTTCTCTAACCTTTTCTAAATAATGCTTGCAGGCAAAGTGACATTGCACAGTATCCTGCTGAAATAGGCAACTGCCATCAGGGAATGCCATTGCTGTGAACAATATTTAGGTATGCATCAAAGTAACAGCCACACGAATGCCAGGATTCAAGGTTTTAACAGGGTTTTAACTTTCCTTCTTCCCAAAGTCCATTCTGGTGCCATTATTTCCCCAGGTAATGATAAACACACACCCAAACATCCAAAATGACATAAAATAAAGCATGATTCAACAGACCAGGTCACCTTCTTCCATTGCGCAATGATCCAATTCTGATGGACAAGGTTAGGGTTAGGGTTAGCATGGGCATTCTGCCCGGTACACAGCTATGCAACCCCAAGCTGTGATTCACAGTGTGTCCTAAAACCTTTCTATCATACCCATTATTAATATTTTCAACTATATGTACTACAGTAGCTCTTCTGCGGGATCAGACCTGACTAGCTAGCCTTCTCTCCCCATGTGCATCATTGATCCATGGACGCCCATAGCCCTATTGCCAGTTTATTGGTTTCCTTCCTTGGACCACCTTTGTTAGGTACTAACCACTGAATACCAGGAACACTCCACAAGACCTACTCTTTGGAAAAGCCCTGACCTACTTTTCTTGACACCACAATTTAGCCCATGTCAAAGTCACTCAGAACCTCATGCTTTCCTATCCCACCCCTTGAAAGGTGTGATATATATACAGTATTATGCAATAATCAATGTTATTCATGTTTTAATGTTATGGCTGATAAATGTAAGCAACTGTTTACTGACTAAACAGAAGATGCCATGAAGAATGCGTTCCTCCTAAAGTTGAAATTAAGCCACCACTTGCAGTCCAAACTATAAATGTATATTAGCATAGTTATCTCTATACTTCACACCCCACCAGATGGCACTATAAGGATAACAAACAGGAATGAAAACATAGGCACCTGATACAGGTGGTGATTAGAACAGTCATCAGTATTCTTTACTTCCTCCTTATGCATTAGACTAAGCCTTTACTGACATGTATATTGTGTTTACCTGCAGGCCCTTTGACATGCGTATTGTGTTTACCTGCAGGTCCTGCACTGGGTGAGGATGGCTCAAACACACTTGAGGAGTCACTGTTGGTGTTCGAGGCTTGCTCAGACAGCTTTTTCTTTGTGCTCCCATCAGGTGGTTTGGGGTGAGACTTTTTGTTTTTGATGAGGATCTTTCCCATGAGTTCCTGTGGACTGGGGAGTGGAACCCCTGAATCAAGCTAAAATACACACAAAAACAATCTTCTTACATTGATGTATTAATTGTACACTTTTTGAATGTCTGTAATAGTGTAAAAGGATCCTTAAAACCAGGTACATACCGGATATTTCTCAAGTGGCTCAGTCAAAAGGGCATCTCCAAAAATTGATCTGCAATATTCTGCCATCTTGGCTTGTTGTTTTGGACTGTAATTACAAACATAATTATATTTTTGACAAAAATTAAAAATAACATTCTTAAAATTCAAAGATAAAAATGTATTTTATCAGCCCTGATCATAGGCTTCTATTGTGTTACTTTAAAAGGTGTTATAGAGAGCTGCCACTTTATGACACATTTATCTGATACAGCAGGAAAAGTAGCAGCAACAGTGTGTGGCATTTCAAGAGGGACAAGTGAAAACAAATTGTGCATTACAGACTACGCTATAATCATTCTACTCCTTGTTGCCATAGTTGCACACAGCTCTTGTGTGTGCAGAACATTGGCACTCCAAGGCCAAAGGTAAGAGAGACTTGTCACATGCAGGCAGTGTGACGCTTTCACTCACGAGTCCACATGATTCTCAAAGGACAGGATGATGGGAAAAGGAGACGTTTTAAAAGCACATTCGGCAATGGCTTCAATTACTTCCTGAAAGAAAATAGATTGATTATGAATAGGTTTTAGAATATAATCACTAGCTGAGACATAAAAGAAACACACTTAAGTTCTCCAATCTGAATGCAGTTCATTTCAGGGTGATATTGCATTCAGCTTTGCAATTACATTAAGAAGAGTATTAAGTTAATTGGCTTTGTCAATTGCCATTGACTTAAAGTCATTTTGGGGTAAAACCAACAGAAAACCAGTCGCATCTGGATCAGTTTAAGATGTAACTATGTGACAGTCCAAAGTGTACTGTGTGTACAGTTTATTTTACCTTAAAGGAGATCTCAGAGGTCATTGTGAAACCATGGGTGATAACTGGTTCCTCCTCAGCTGTCCTGCCTTTCCAGCAGTCCAGTTCCACACAACGACAGCCTGACAACAGCACCTGCCTGTACATCTCCACTGAAGAGTTTCCTGCTAGCTGCCCCGCTGAAAAACACACATACAGTATACAGTACATGAATTCTGACATGATCATTACATTTGACTAAATAACAGACGGCTGGTTCAAGGTCCAAGTACAGCTTATGAGAAGTATTTATCTGTAGTTTAAGTTTAAGGAACATCTTCTGTTCATTAGTTACCAAACATCTCCTGTTGACTTAAACAATTACGCATATGGTTCATGTACCAAACCATTTCAATTTTTTGCAACATAATTCTGAAGATTATTCAGGGTAATCAATTTGCACAAATATGCTAGGAATAAATGCTAGCATAATCCTGTTCCAAATTATCTGGACAGATTGGTCATTAGAAAATATTTATCTAATTCATCAAATGGAAGGTCTTTGCATCATTAATGTGTTTGATTTGATCACTTAAATTTGTGATCACTTAAAAATTGTGACAATTTAGAGTTTACATCATATCAAACATACATCTTAATCACAATGCATATGTACATTACCCCTTTTTTGTCATCTTAGTGTAACCTGGTTAGCGTTATCAATAGTTATGTAGACTAGAACCCAGACAGGGATACTAATATAGTTTTGTTTGAATATGTTCTGGAAGAATATGTTCCAGTTTGTCGCTTGCATACTTAGGAAACCTGAGCTTTTAACCAACTTGTTTGTTCAGTAAATTATAATTGGTTTAATTAGTTTTATATTTCTGCACTTACAGAGGAAAGCCTCATATAGTTAATTGGTTAGAGAAAGAATGGGAGTTTAAGACATTTTATTTCCTTGCAAGTGTTTCTGTTGTTTTCTATAATTTTAATTGTTTCCCGCCAAAGCTGGGTGTGATAGTCTCTATTTGTGCATGTTAGTGAGTTGCATAACTCAAAGGAAATTTGACTGCAGACATTTATCAAGCTTGTTTAGTTCACTGTTGGAAGAGAGACTGCATGAAGGACCAAATAGCATTCTAAAACCCAAGGTGGTAAATGCATATTTCTAAATTTAATTTGTGTTTTATTTTGCTTTTGTTGTAGATGAGTACATAGTACTTGGTTAACATTATTTTATTGAACTTTAAGTAGACATTTGTTATTCTATCCTTATAGTTTTTCGTTTTAAAACTTTGTTAACTGTTATTTAATTGTTTTGAGTTGATTACAGTTTACCATATTGTAATATTTAGTTTTTTTTAAAAGCAGTTAAGGCAACTTTTAAGCCTTTTAGTAACCTGGTGCTCTGCTCTGTAAACTAAGTGTAGGTGATGGGTGTACTACATTAGTAAATCAGGGCCTAAATGTCTTGGTATACTGTAGTAATTTAGATTTCTTAGCCTTTTTTATAATGTACAGTATGAAATATAAGTTTGTTTTTTTATTTATAATGATTAAATAAATGTATGTAAAGTGTTATATATTTAAATTTTTACACTTAAGTAGATCAACTGACCTAAATAATTTCATGCTAGAAAAAATGTATGATATGGTGCTAAGAATCACATTTTTCTCTTTTAATAGCTCATTTACAACCTAGACAGAAAATAATGGTTAAATTGTGATTAATACTGAGCTTAAGAGCAAACATACCTGTGAGATAGGTGTTATGAGAGGAGTTGATAAAGTAGTGTGAAAGAGAGAAGGTCATGTCTTCACTTTGGTCCAATTTCTCAGGTGGTATTACTCCATTCTCATCACTAATCAAATACCTGGAGAATCCCTCAACTGAAATCTGCCCTGTAAAACAGTTTGGAAATTTCCTTACACTATGTCCATGGGCTAAATTACATCATTTCAGCTGATCTAGCAAGAATAACAATTCAGCTCGGGATATGGTTGAGGTGACAGACCTGCTACAGTGTACTAGCAGAGAAGCTGTTTCCACACCAGTTTTGCACCTAAAGTAACAACCTGTCTTATCAGTGAAATATATGCTGGAATTGCATTGGCATTCTGCAAAGTCATCAAATTAATCTTGAACTGTAAGATCTGCATTCCCTAAACAGAGCTTGCGCTTGTAGGGGACACACTGGAATATGGATGTCCCCTGTGATAAATTCTCAGCAGTAGTTTACATTAATTAAGGTCATTCGACACAGACATATAAAAGTAATTAACCACAGTTCATATCAACATTACATGAAGAATCTCAGTCTCAAAGGGACTGCTGCTGTTATGTCACTGTGAGGCAAATATCTTTGGCTTCCACATGGCAGAAACAAACCACCTGGCTCTCCCTGGAAAAAAGGAGACTAGCGGATTTTAAAGACTACAATTACTGTGCTTTGCTGAAAGTTAGTAATTGTCTTGTCAATGTGGAGAGTAAGCCGAAAGTGTGCAATTCAGATAATATTTTTGGCTCCCTCTATTCACATTCACTTAAGGACACAAAGATATCTCTGACGTCTGACTCTATGAAACTGTGCAAGAAATGATAGATAAAATCACCTTTGACACTGGGTAACCTATGGTCTATGGGGACAATGACTTCTCTCACCATCCCTGTTGCTAAACCAGAATTATGTAAGGATAAAGCACATATAACCAAGTCTGGAAATGTGTGGTGAAAGACTCGAACGCCCCATAACCATTTCCCCTGTTTCAGAGCGTGGGCTCAAAGAATAGCTCATAATCTAAATGACAGCGAGGTGTCATGGTAGCTCTGCAAGGTAAAGAGCTTGATGATCACTCTCATCTATCCTCATCTCCAGGCTCTCTGGGCTAAACATGTCTTATCAATCAGCTGTCACAGGCTAACTGCCTCTCTCATACGATCATTCCAGTGATCAGATCCCCCGGTTGTGTACTGGATTATATAAATAAACTGGCTCAGCTGCAGTGTTGGAAGGCATGTTTGAGTCGATCTCAGGAGTCACTGTTGCTATGGTAATGAAACGGAGGGATAGGTAGAGAAAATGTTTTGTGCACCGGAAAGAAAAAAAAACGATTTAATATTACACAATTTGCAATTCAAAGCTACGTAGAGGAGTTGAAGACGGTGAAACATTCTTGAGGAAGAACAAATGACTATGAAGCGCTATTGTGTGGGTGTCAATCACATGACTGTGCTAAGCGCTACTGTGGGTTTGGGTTCCAATTTAAGCAATCTGACAAAGGGAAAGAGGTGGATGGAATAAAGGCATTCAGTAAGAAAGCACAACAGCACAGAAAATCATAACATAGCCTTGTCAGCATATTGTATAGTACAATACAGTGCACTATACTACGGAATAATGTTAGAGTATAGTGTATTGTAATCTAGTCTAGAATACTGAAGTATAGTACAGTATAACAAAGAATGGGTATTTCTTATTTTTTCAATATACGGAAAAATAAGTACAGTCATTTCTATGGAAGCTAACTTATTCAATAAACAAACACTTAAATGTGTATCATTACAAAATATATCCTGTATAATAATATATAGTTTTATAAAATACAGATGTTTAGGCTTGTTATTTTGTGACTTTTGATTTGCCTTTTGCACTATTGCACAGACACTTGTTGCCTGTGGGATAGGTGTAGAACTGTGAGAGTGAGATGAAGGCAGTAGGAGTACAATAAAGTTTAATAAGTCGTTTGCTGGGTGAATTTAAACACGAAAACAAGGTACTCAATCACTTATCTAAGTGTCACTTCAATTTTATTATGCTAAATTGTAACAACTGAGATGAACAATGGGGTTTTTGTTAAACAGAATGGTTTTTTGTTATACAGCCTATAATGCCTAGAAACAGTCAAAAATGTTATTGACTACAAAGCAATAAAAGCATCTGACACCTTTGAGTGGCATCTGCTAGGTGTCAGTATAGAGCAATAACATGAGAAAGACCACTGATTGGTGGTTGCAACAGGTGGGGGCATGCTGTAGCATGGGTCTGCACTGGGAAGGAAGTTCATTGGGGTAAGTTAATGGGGTAAGGACATGTGATTCTTTTTCTCTTCTTAACCAGTGAAGTATTCATATGTGCTGGATCATGATATCCACTACTAAAATACCATAAATAGCCTCACCAAATAAAGGCAACTCACTGGCTATGCTTTATGAAACCCTAGTGGTTTTCTGGACACTACTTCAGAACAATTTGAGCAACATAAAAACTACTATAGTTATCTATAGTCTTATGTTTTCAAGAATTATATTGCTGCTTGAAAGTTTGTGAGCACTTTAGAATGTGCTATATTTCTGCATAAAAGCTAAAACATTAGATTTTCTGAAGTCTTAAAAGATAACAAATAGAAAACAATTAAATCAAAAAAATATATGAGGGAAAAATATTAAACTTAGCCATTTATTTATTATGGAAAATGTTCCAATATTTCATATCAGTGAGTGGTAAATGTAAGTCCTTTTCTTTCAGTATCTGGTGCGACCAACTAGCAACTAAAACCACAACTAAACTTCCAGTAACTGTTAATTTTCACCCATTCCTCAGTACAAAACAGCTTGGTGGATTTCCTCATATGAACTACTTGATTCAGATCCTTCCACTACATTTCTATTAGATTAAGATCAAGACTTTAATTTGGCCAATCGAAAACCTTAACTCTATTCTTCTTACCTGTATACTGTACTTCTTACCTTCTTAACTGTAAGCCATTTTTTGGTAGGATGACTTGTGTGGTAGAGTTGTTGTCTTCCTGCATGTGGTAGAGTTGTTGTCTTCCTGACATTAGAATTCGCTCGTCTAATTCATAAGTCTTTGTTTCAACAATAACGGCAAGTTGCAGCAAAACAGACCATGATACTACCACCACCCTGTTTCACATATGGAGTAACCAAAAAGGTTCTATTACGGTCTCATCTGTCCACAAAACCTTTTTTCCAATAGCCTTCTGGCTTATCCACATGATCTTTAACAAACAGCATATGGGCTGCAATGTTCTTTACGGCGATGTTTTTTTCCCCTGTCATCTACGCCTCTTTTATTCAATAACGTTAATTTTAAAGCAATGTGAGAGAGGCCTGACGCTTAGAATTTACCCTGGATTCCTTCATGACATGTTACACATCTTAGCCTTAGAGTCATCTTTGTTGGTAGACCAGTCTTGAGGAGGGTAACGGTGGCCTTGAATTTCATCCATCTGTACACAATCAGTTTGATGTGGATTGTTGTTGTCTAAATTCATTTGAGATAGTTTTTAACCTTTTTCAATCTGAAGAGCATCAACGCTTTTTCTGTGGTCCTCAGTTGTCTCAGTTGTGCCATAATTCACTTCCATAAACATGTGTTGTGAAGATCAGACTTTGATAGATCCATGTTCTTTAAATACTCACTCTCTGGTATGTAATATTGGATCATTTTTCTCAATAAATAAATGACCAAGTATTCCTCTTTGTCTACATGTAGGACTTGTTTGCAAATGATTCCATATATATGCAGATATACAGAACATTTTAAAGTGTTCACAAACTTACAAGTGCCACTGTATATAACAGTCTTCTACAAAGCCTGGCTTTTGTAGCATCGCTCATGGCTACCTGTCATCCCAGGACAGTCTAGGCTTATGTGACATGACAGCATATCAACCAGCTGTAGGAATCAATAGACAGCTGAGACAGTCGGAACATGATGGCTGAGGACCGTTAGTTTTTAGGACTGACCTTTTTGTATCATGCCTGGACTGGGCTCAAATTTCTCCAAGAGGAGCTGTGTTTGTTCTGTCTTCAGTGGAGGGTATAGGATTTCATTCAGACGAGGATCCCGCTGCTTGTTGTTAATGAACTCAGTCATCTGCTCCATGGTTAGATAGTTCTTGCCTTTGGCTCCTCTATAAATCGGATAGAGAGAAGAATTTTCTTTTCAGAAATATGGTTCTGTACAATGCTTCTCAAAATTCAAACCCACAATAGAAATACATAACAGAAAGCTATTTCACTTCGAACCTTAGCACATTCTTACTTACAGATCTGCAAAGATTTGGTTGATTTCAGGTCGGGGACAAAGATTGGCAATGAAGGATTTGTAAATCTCAGGAGTTAGGTCCTCCAGAGGAATGGAATCGTTCTGTATGAATAAAGACTAGCAATTAACTGCTGATCAATAGTTACACATTTATCCTTGTTAGTTCCTGAGCAGGATCTAAAGTCCATTGCATACTCAAACTACTTCCAGTTGTTAGCTAGTTGGATGCACATTACCAATCAGCTTCTTGTCAAAAAGCTTCCAAATAGTATCAGAATCCACCTCTATTGTTGAAGTGAAGCACTCATTTCATTGAGAAATCAATACAGGGACTGCCACAGATACTCCTTTGCATCAAATCAAATGGCAACAAAAGTAATGTCCTTGTGTTTTGGTTTCAGTTTACAATTCTATGCTGCCTTCCTGTGCTATCAGACTTATCCTGTTTCCCACTTCTGAAGAAGTAATTACAAGTATGTCATGCTCACATGCTTTGTAGTCAGAAAGGACATATTTCTTGTTTTTTCTTTTGTTATTATTTTGACACCATAACACATATTACTCAGTCATATTACTCAAGCTATTTTCATAGTGGAAAGAATCATAATTCAAGATTCAAAATTTTTTAGGGTAATTCTCTGCTATGCTGAACGATTAGGACTCTCATCTGAGAAACTTGGGTATCAAAATTATTTCTCATTTTCTGAGTCATAATTATGACTCGGGAGGTCGTTCATGTGCAATTTTCCAGTGGGGAAACTCAATAATACAATAATTATGATTGCACATGAAGGCAGCATTATCTTTGCTCCTATCAAGTCAGTTGTGGACTGTTTCCACCTGCTCTGTGTTTAATCCTTACCTTGGTTCCTCTGCTTATACCCTATTGTTTCATTGTCTCACTGTAAACCAAGCCTTGCTGTCATGTTCTAGTTGCCCTTTGGGTTGACCTTTGCTTGTTAAATTAACTGATGTGTCCTACTACTATTACCTTGTGGACATTTACGACAAATTTTTGATTCACCCATATAAAGCAAGCACTGAGTTAAAGTATTTGTGTCAGAATCGTTACAGAAACATTGAACAATCTTTGTTGCTGACTTTAACATAGTCAAATAAAACAGTAATGCAACGGAGGAACTGCCCCATGTTGATGCCTGGATGATATGTGTTTCTCATTACTTTAGATATGGATTGCGATGTCATTCAAAACAATTTATAAATAGAGCTGTTTGCTTTAATGTCATGCTGTCCAACTTAAATAATAACTAAAAGCATCACGTAGCCAATTAAATTAATTTGTGCATTCTGTCCAAGTCTGCAGACAATCCAGTTAATTTGCCTTTAACTCAATTGACTCATTTTAACAAATGTAATAATAAAGTTGTCAGAGGGCAAGCATTAGTCCGTGTTGCCTCAATGTTATACATTTTGGACCAGTAAGCATTCAAAATATGCAAAGGAGCCAAAGGAACCAGGAGGCAGTGAAAAGCTCAAGGTCGATTCATGTTTCTGTGGTCAAGAAAATGATGAGATCAAGGAAAAAAAGAGATTAAAGGCTCATGCAGTGTGTGAATCATTGAGGCAGAACTGGGAATGCCTTCTGCATTGTTAGAGTGATGAGAACATACAAATGATTTTGGAGTAGAGAAGACGCTTGTGCGGTGTGAAAATAATAATGTGCACCTGTTTCAATGTGATGTGATTCATTATGGATTCATATATAAATAAATTTGGATTTTATTAAGAACAGGCATTGCATGAACATCAACTAACATTATTAAATAGAAAAAGGTTGAAATCTATGCATGCAGTATGCTTCTATGCAGTTAATCATAAATACAAGGCGATCACTTCCTGGTAGAATGTGCACTCATGCTTTCTCTCAGTAGGATCCTGGAGAGATTAGCCAAACATATGCTTACCCTGCCTGATGGAAGATTACAGCTCTCCAGTGCTGTTTCTACACGCTTCCTGTCAGTTGAAAACATGCGAAATATGCTGCAAAAAAGAAAATTTACAAACCGGGATTATTTATTATTTACACTTTAAATATGGAGATGGAACATCTAATACCCGGGCTGTGGCTTACTTCTTTACAGGAATACGTCCTTCTTGGTTTGGCTGCAGCTTAAGCCTTGTGTACCTGGTTTGATGAAGCAGTATGTTCAATGAAAGAAAAGAAATGTTTATTTAATAATATTTAGTTCTTGTGATATTTAAAACAATTGTGAATTAATACATACTGCAAACTGTATGTTTAGTGCTTTCATTGTTCATAAAATTACATACTAGATATGTAAATCAAGACCTTTTTTTTGTTAATAGATAAATGTGTTTGGATGCCTTGACAGAAATGTATTGTGAAGTCAGTTTGGCGTGATGGTGCCCTAAGGCTAATGCTAAAGTGTGAAAAGCTCATGGCAACTGTCATGTTTCATCCAAAGCCATGAGGGATAAATGTAGACGACATGAGCCTATCTGCGGGTGCTTACGCTTTTTCCAGACTGGACTCTCGATTCATGTTCTGAGCCAGCAGGTTGGATGCCAGACTAAACAGCTCATCTGCCCACTCCTTTACAGAGAACAAAAGACAATAATACAATGCTTAAAAATGCCTGATAAATAGAATGAGAAAAAGAAAGAAATTTTGCTTAGAAATATTTCTTTACTAATGAAAAATTTGAATTAATGGAATGATAGACCTTAGTCACTAGAATACCTTTGCCACTTCCTCTTGGAAAGCCATGAAGTTTAGATATGTAATGTTGACCATGTCTGGCCCTGTGACCACCGTCAGCATCTTGTTTTCTATCCGTCCCACCAGATTCCCAACATCAAGTAACTCTCGCAGCTTCGCT
Source organism: Tachysurus vachellii (assembly GCF_030014155.1). Classification (NCBI taxonomy): domain Eukaryota; kingdom Metazoa; phylum Chordata; class Actinopteri; order Siluriformes; family Bagridae; genus Tachysurus; species Tachysurus vachellii. Next base: position 12,194,229 of record NC_083469.1, read on the forward strand.
TCCTGGTCAAAGATAAAAGCATGACGTCTTTATCTCATTTCAGAATTAACTGAAATACAATCATCATTAAACTCATGACAAGGTCATTTTCTGTTTAATATAAGGTATAAGAGCTGGGTATGTTTACTAAAACACAATACAACTTATAAGTTATATGTGTTATAATATGTGACAATATTTTAGACTCTTACTATTCACATGGAACAGACTTGTGCCAATAATTGGACATGTTATATACTGCAATGCTCAATACACAATTTTGATATTAAGGACACTCCATAATACAGCGATCTATGATGATTCTAAGACAAATCTACCCGACTAGTTAGGCAAACTAAGGGGAAAAATTCCAAATTTAGAGCTGGTGTCAGAAGCAAATCAATCATTCAGTTCACTGAGCCAGTTTCATGGAAAACAAAATAATTGCACAGAATTTCACTCTCAAAAAACTAAAACATCCATTGCTCGATCCATCTATTTGGAAGTTAAGAACCATTACCTATATAAACAGCCATTCAGGAACACTATTTCACAGTGAATGTATTTTCTCTACTGTTCTGAATAACGAATATAACGAAATATGTACTAATGTGAAAATTTCCATGTTTTAATTTCATTACTTTTTTCTTATATTCCCAAAACGTATATAGCAAAATGATATCTCTTTAGCAACATGTAGCTAATTAGGACATGTAGCTAATATAGGATATGACACTTCCTATATCACATTAGTCACTAATACTAATTTTGTTGCCATTCTGCCATATGAGTGCATAAGCGTACTTCATTCATTCATTCATTCATCTTCTACCGCTTATCCGAACTACCTCGGGTCACGGGGAGCCTGTGCCTATCTCAGGCGTCATTGGGCATCAAGGCAGGATACACCCTGGACGGAGTGCCAACCCATCACAGGGCACACACACTCTCATTTGCTCACGCAATCACACACTAGGGACAATTTTCCAGAGATGCCAATCAACCTACCATGCATGTCTTTGGACTGGGGGAGGAAACCGGAGTACCCAGAGGAAACCCCGAGGCACGGGGAGAACATGCAAACTCCACACACACAAGGCGGAGGAATGATAGACCTTATCAATTATAGACCTAGCGGAGGTGGGAATCGAACCCCGACCCTGGAGGTGTGAGGCGAACGTGCTAACCACTAAGCCACCGTGCCCCCCTATAAGCGTACTTGTAGAACTCATTATTTCTTCCTTGGGTTATTTTTCAAAATTCTTTAAACAAATCAGTTGACATTGCAATGGTCCTTTCTATTCAAGAAGCAGAGTATTCTCTGTTCAATGCATTCCCCATAGTATTACTTAGACAGAATGGCCACTTGATCCCATTATTGAGGAAGGAGGAGATGCATGTCATTCCAGGAAGTCTAGCTTCACTCATACTCTGTTACAGTGTGTGTTAACATAGGTCATGGCTTTGCAGCATATGTTATCTATATTTACATTTATGGCATTTGGCAGAAACCCTTATCCAGAGGGACCTACATTTAAGGCAGTTTAGTGGACCTATGATTTGAAATAACCTTCCAGACAGATTCTCTGCCACTCGTTAGGGGTGACATTGCTTGCTAGTATATTACTGTTTTTTAAACCCTGGATAAATGGTTCTGTGTCTTTCAGAACAAGTACCCCAGTAAAAAGATGGCTGTCTGATGGGTATTTATAGCAAAAACTGTGACTCTATTGGACACTCACAGAAGACAAATGCACTGTTTAATGCTTTATATAATTTACTGTAACAATCTGATTATGATTTGTTATTAAGGCTGGCCAATAAAGCCATTCAATTATTTCCAACTTGTTCAAGGTTATTATATCAAATATTATCACTTTTAAATTATTTTATTCTGGCCCTGACATTTGATTCTACTCTTTATCCATGTTTCCCCCCAGCTTTTCCCTCTGCAGCATGATGTCCCACTAGTCAACAGGTCTGTTGGACCCTGCTGCACATACATCAGATATCACAAAATAATTATTGTGACATGTAATAACTTTCCAATTGAGAAGGTTTTTTCTTTGTGCTGTCTGAGGCACAGCGAAACAAATGACTAAACAACATAAATATAATTCACAAAGATAACTGTACAGCTGAACAATATGGAAAATGTTTCACCATTCTACTTTTACAACAAACTGCAGGTTTATACAGGAAAAGGTCCTGCATTTTGACATTTTTACATGGTTACTTACTTCTGTCATCATTTTGAAGACGCTTTAGCACTCTCCAAAATCACATAGTGACCATTCAAAATGACATTAAATAATTCAGTTCAATTTGCTACACAAGGCACCAGTGCACTTTGGTCATACCGATTACGTTTGCTCCTACTCATTATGACTCATAGCTCTGTTCTGGCCCATGTTGGCATCTTTGATATATTTGGACTTGGAACGCAGTCCAATTTTACACTTTAATTCAATGCACTTTGCTGAGAAATGGCTTGAGAGATTTCATTTCTTGGATTTCCCTGCCCAATGCTAGTTCTTGATACACATTTGTTATTTTTATACTGTATCTTTCAGGATTGGTAGTGCCCACACATTCTGAAGGGCTTTCTCCATGCACCGTGGAATGTTAACTGAGAAAAACATTTTTTTTTCCTAATTTAGTTTAATGCATGCTAGAACTATCCTGTCAGGTTTATGATATTTATCTATGCTGTCAGATTAACTAATCCTCCACACACTATTACTATCAAACAATTTATAGTAATAGTGTGTGGAGGACTAATTACTATGTTCAAATTTAAATGGAAAATCATATTTTGTCATTATAGACATAGAAAAACATAACAACCAACCAACAGACTATCCAGGGCTCCAGATCTTGGGAATCCAATTCCAGTGACTTCATGAGTTATCATTAGAGCTGCTGAATGGCTTTGCTGAATGTGGAGTTTGATAACGTCTAGATGTAATAAATTGATGACCCCATGTTTTAACTTCCTTGACATTTTAAGATGAGCACTCAGGATTAGCATACTGTGTGGCTGAGAAATGCTTCACATATTTAGTCAAAAATGATCCATGCTGGAAGGAAAACACAGTCTCTAAAATTCTATAAATGTAAATATGCATGTGCACAACTGAAAATGCCAACTATGCAATAAGTAATAGTTGTGGGGCATCAAATAATTAACTATTTAAAAGAAACCCTACATGATAATTCATTCCACCTTTGTAATGTTATGCTATTTCTAGTTGCTTTTTTATGTACATCTGACTATTTAATATAAATAAACATAACCATGCTGTACTTTCTAACACATCAGTGCATATACCTACAAGAATAAACACTTTTTCCATTCAGTGGTGTTACAATCCAATCCCCCTCCCACTAACCTGACCCACCACCCCCACACACAACAGATGTATGGTAATGATGAGTCTCCTCAAACATTCTCTCTCTCAGTTCTGTCCAAGTGAGAATGGTCTAAAATGCATATTCATTATACTTGGCGCACTGAGGAGGAGGACGTCTTGGATGCGATGAGTCAGCTGTGAATGCAGGGAGGGCTGCAACCTGTCTGCAGTGAAACACTGTTGTTTGTATTGTCACCTTGTCCTCGCTCAGCTCCTCGCCATGTTGGATGCCCTTTCTTCCCACCTCATTAGCTCCCTTTGCCTATGGCTTTGGTCACACATGGGGAGCTGTTCCACAAGAGTTTCTATGGCAACAATCCATCAAGACTCTGCTGCGACTGAGAACAGGATTTGGCCAAATGTTTAGCCCACGGTCTAGCAAAGTGAAGCTACACTGTGCCTCTGAGTTGGCCAGGACTGCAGGCTTTGTACTAAAGGTTCAATCAATATAAAAACTCCACATGCCCCTGTTAAAATGGCATGTTTTTGTGATGTAAAAAAAAAAATCATGTCAGAATGTTTTCTACTGTTAATGTGAAATTGGAATTAAGTGAAAAACAAATAGGAACATTTTAGGGAAATATATAAAAAAAATAAATAAATAAATGTGTGCACACCCTTTTATAATTGGGATGTGTCTGTATTCACATTCAATCTGATGTTCAGAAGTAATTATCATGCAGCTGTCTTCATCATCGTGAAATTATTCTGATTAATCCCAAATAAAGATCAGCTGTTTCTGTGAAATTTTCTTCACATCTTTTTTGGTTTCAACTAATTGGTAAAAGCAACGGTCCAGAAAGAGCTTACAAAGCAGTCATGCTATCTCACTTGAAAGGTATCCTTGTCCTGATCCATATCTATCCTTGTCTTGATCCAGATCTAGCCAAACATTACAATGATCACACTCACCTGACCTCCTGCTTCATGTTTTCTCCCAGTCACTGTCTATGAAAATGGACTATTAACACAAACATGTTTTTTTCAATTGTTTTCCTTTTCTTTGACACTTATACCCTCTATCCTAATAGCTAGTGTTTCTCCCTTTCTCTGAAATAACCTCATGAGGCATTTCTTTTAGCCATCTACCAGTTTCTGACATTGACTAGAAGAAGATTTCCCTCACACTTCAAGGGAGAATTATTTTAGCTGTGTGATGTTTGAGGAGTTTCTTGCATATAGTCCATTTTCAAATCACCCCACAGGGTCTAACTCCTTTTTCTTTTTTAGATCTGGGCTTTGACTTGGCAATTCCAAAATCATCCAATTCACTTTAACTGTAGCAAGAGCTTGCTGTAGGTCCCGTGATGATATTTTAGGGGTTTGGAGACTTCTTTAAGCATGTTGTGGGCTGCTCTTGGGGTGAAATTGCTTGGATGGCCTGACCTGGCTATGTTTGCAATTGTTTTATATTTTTTCCACTTGTAAATTATTTTTGAACTGTGCAATGGCTGATTACAAATTCTTTTGAGATCTATTTATATCCCTTACCAGACTCATGAGCATCAACAATCTTCTTTCTGAAGGCCTCAGGGAGCTCTTTAGATCTCATCATGTTGATACTCTCTCACTACAACAATTAAGAGCAAACCAAACTAAATATCTGAGGTTTAATAAGGCAAGACTTCTTCAAAATGCTCTGTAAAAATGTTCTAATAATTTGCACCTGATGTGATACACGTGTAGGTAATGTTATACAATTTAAGTACAGTTAATGTACTTTAAGTACAGTTTAATAAATGTGGGGGTGTCCTTACTTTTTCCTCACAAGAAAGTGGACTTTTTTTAAATTACATTTATAGATCATTAAAAAAGACTTTTCTTTAGTTTTATTTGTTGAGATATATTACTTGAATCTTCCTATATTGTTAAAATGAAGATCAAATGCCCATATATTTAGCTACTTAAATATATATATATAGCTATAATATATATATATATATATATATATATATATATATATATATATATATATATATATATATATATATATATATATATATACATATATATATCTTGATCATTTAACCTCCCTGTAAAATAAACAAAAAAAACAGAAAAACAGAGCTATATAAGGCTCTGTATTGCTGATCATTTAACCTCTCTATTTCTCACACAATTCCGCCTGTGTATTTGGATTTTATTTTTTTTATTTTTTTTGTATTATTCCCATTATTTCTCTCTAATCTGGTCTTCCCACCTACCAGCCAGTTTGTTCCTATTATACAGCAACTACCAAGCCTGGGGGTAAACATTTTGAATTGCAGTTTATATTGTATAGCAGGTCAGTACAACACATTTGGAAAGTTATCTGCCCTCTTTTACATACATGAGATTAACAGACCATCATGATTGGCTAGCATCACTGAGATTGACCAAACAGATTATGCCGTTCTACCATTCCAGAGAGCAATTTTACTTCCTTGAACTCCCAGCTATAAATGGGTAGACAGGGTAAACACCATTCTTATGTACTGCAAGGTAGCCAGATTTGGGAAACTATAAAAATATTATGTTAGTGCTTCTATCCATCTGCCTCCAATCCCTGACAGCAGCAAGATCTCTTTTTACAAGCATGATCAGATCTCAAAGACAGCCATGCCAAGAGTCCTAAAGCAAGACCTGAGTTGATGTGGGTGTGCAGCTCTGAATGAAGGTAAGTAGATGGTGTATGCCAAGCTCTTTGAGGCCTGGAATGTCAAGATAAGAGTTTTGAATTTAAGGCAGTAGATGTTGTGATCTCATTTAGTGTGACACATGAAATAGTGAAATAGTAAATATGTCTAGAAATAACTAGAGCTTGCACGAGAAAGGAAGGACCTTGGCACTAGTCCTGCTTTTTCAAGCTTTAGGTTTAGATGACGGCTCTTTTCCAGCAAGGTAAAAAGCTGTCGGAAAGACAATCTGGAATCTTCTATGAAACCTGGGAGCTGGATGGAAGAAAACAGTAGTAGGAGAATCCCTGTCAGCATATCATCCTGCCTGATGATTTAATATATTTGAGGGACAAGATTGGATCAAGAAGTGAACCCTGGGGAATTCCAATAGAGAGGATGTGAGGTGATGAAACTAAAGGACTAGGTCTCATAAGTAATATCTCAGAGGCTTGCAGAGTATAAATGAGCCTGCTAATGCTATGTGCACATCAAGATTTTAGCTCCTATCTTCCTGCTGCCAACAGATTATTGATATCTGCAGCAGCTGCCCCAGATTGGCACCTAATCTCTTTGCTTGTCCTTTAAGACTCCTCAGGAAGTGTGAAGTACAGTGTTGTGATTACCCCCAGTCTATAGACTGGTACAGATTTCTTAGTGAGCTGCTTGGATAACACATGATAAAGCTACATTCTAGACAGCCAAGAAAAGTAAATAAAAAGCCTCTATTTCAAATAGATGTATGACGTTTTACATCACGTATCAGCACAAACTACTACTTGGAATATAATAATAGTAAAAATCAACAAAATGCAAAACCTATGGAGAAATCAAATAATAAATAAAATTGTAAGCTGCATATAATTCAGACAAAATAATGAAAACTATATTTTTTACTGCTAAATTTTGAAATTCATCTATTTTATGTAACAATGCACTATTTAAAGTCAGTCTATGAAATTGAACACAACTTCTCTGTTTGTATGTCATATGAAATCATGCTTTGGAATTTTGGTATGTGGTGTGTTCAGAACTCATAAATGTCAACAAGGGACTTCCCATATCTAATTTTATTTCAAGCGGAGCATAAAAGAAGTGATGAGCAATGGTCAGTAAGGAAACTCAGAGAATGACCAAAATAAAAAGTCATGCCAAAGGCCATGACACATTCTGTGTGGAACCAGGAGAGGAGACTGCTATAGCTATGGTTATTTGATGTTATATCTGAAAATCTCCAAAAATCAACAGTTTTGTTGCTAGTTTCATTTCTGCAAATTGTTCTAGCAGTTATTTTACTAAGACTGCAGGAATTTGGAAGCTGTCACTCTTTATCCGGGAGCCCTCAAGGTGACAGGTCAAGTAACGTCTAAGCCTCATCAACAGTCATCCGCTACTCACTATTATGCCAACATGGAAATAGTATGTGAGTGTTAATTGCTGTGTAGTGTGAGCAGTACAGCAGTTTTAATATTTTGAAAGCCATCTAGTGTCCACTAGGCATAGCAAATTATAATTAGCATCTGACCGATTTCAGACACTCGAGATGAGTGTGTCTGCAGGAGATTCGATGAATCACAGCATCCAAATGTTCCGACAAACAGAATTATTTTTGACCAAATGTAGGGCCCGATAATCACTGTAAGACATTTCATGATGGTTAAACTTTGAAACAAAAGTTCACCTGCTGTAAACTCAACTCAATCTTTAACTTTGTTTCAACTCACAAGTAAAGACAATGGTTCAATTTTCAAAAATGCATCAACTTAAATTCAGTATCCAAAACTTGTCATGTCAAATGGAGTTAAAGAGAAGAAATAAGTTAACATAACTTAAAATGGCTCTCATTTTTTACAGTGTAGGCATGTATACATATACAGTATGTGGCAGAATGACGAGGGTGGAATAATGATGCAATGACACCTCACAGCTTTATGGTCTCGAGACTGAGCTTAATGTCTGTTAAGCATGCTGTGTTACATGTTCTACCTGTGTCTGCATGGGACTCTTTGGGCTCTTTGGTTTCGTCCCACCTCCCAAAAATACGGAAGTAGGTGGACTGAGTATATTAATAAGTGATTTTGTGTTTGAGAAACGAATGGATAAAGAGAGGATGGTGTTTTGTAATATTGTGCATCTATTCAACCAAAGTAAATTGACTGCCAGCCCTCTACAGCAAAGAGATTAACTGTATGAGTGCACAAATTGTACCTTTGTACCAAACAGCATGAATATAACAAATATAAAGCACAGGTTTGACCAAGAAGAGCAAGTAAAAAAGGTACAAAAATAAATTAGGAGTCTTAAACCCTTGGTCTGTTCTGCTTTGACATCCACACAAGCTTTTGGTCTCTCAACTCCTCTAGAAGCGTGTCAACAGATGGAGCAGCCTGATTTTATGGCAGTGTTGTTGAGCTGATAATCCTCCTTGAGGCAGTTTTTGCTTGAGGAAAAGTGGGCAGGAATTAAAAAGGAGTCTCTTCCACTCAGATCAAGGCTCTATATTCAGTCCTTAGCTTGCTTGCCTGAGTATGGATGCCTTAGAGCCCAGGGAGAAAGTTGCTGAAGAAAGTTATTGTGTGCATAAAAACAAGAATATAGTTTAAGAAAGATTTTCTGTTTACATTCCTGGCACTTGGGAATACTGTTTCAAGAAAGCCATATGTTCATTACCAAAAGCAGCAGCACTAACAAAGTGCCAGTGGCTTTTCAACAGATGGCTACAAATAAACAGCCCAATGCTTAATCCTAGAATGGGGTTTGTATCACATTCTTAATTTAACACTTATATATGATACGTTTTGGAGATAATTGTCTTATCTTTGCAACAATTTATCGCATTCAACAAAATAGCACAATATACCCCACTGCTGAGATTGCAATTGTCAGTGTTATAAAAATTTCATAACGCACAAAATTAGAAAGAAAAACAAATGTGCCAAAAAGTAATAAAGATAAATGTTCCCTAAAGATGACTAGTTCTTGTCTCTGCTTAAGTTATATATCCTTTTCCTGCAGTGTCAACAAGTTTAATAGGCTTTTTAATTTTCAAACTTTATGACAGTTTTTATAACAAGGTAAGATCACAAACAATAGAATGGCATTTATGTTCCCTCTCTATATAACGACAATGAAGCTGTGCTGTGCAATTGAGGGCTGATAATGCATTATAACCAAATGGTTTTCTATTACGGTTTTACTGTGCCTCCGGGAATAAGAGTAGCGATTAGAGATGGGGATCTCATTGCTCCTGCCTTGAGCAACCACTCCATTTTCTTTGTAGCCAAGATTGCTTTTGGGATGATCGATTGCATAAAAGTGAAATATTTTGTATCTTACTCCATCTGTATGTGTGTGTGTCCATTTTAGTCTTTAACATATGTGGAGACAATGATGGAAAAATTCTTCCACTAACTAACTAGCATCTCTCAATCATACTTCATATGTCAGGTGCTGAGTAATACATTGGATTATTTCAGAAACATTGCCTCAGAAGAAATCTCAAATCACCTGACGTGATTCATTCTTTCTTTTCAATCAGCTTCGACCTTGGTGCGTGTCGCTGGACGAATGGCTCGTAGTGAGCTGCAGGCACATTCACATGAATGTGAAGCTTACAGATTTATTCAGTCAGCTTTGACCCAGGCACAGTAAATTTCCCTGACTTACATTTAGCTGTGTCGTCTCTTGACATCTTGCAGCTCTCCTTGAGAAATCTCCCTAAGATGATGTCTTTGACAGACTGATGCAGCAAATGAGGAGGAATATTGATGAACCCTATTATATTCTGTTTCTATTGTATCTATGTACTGTACATATAAGTGTATCTATTACATATTCTATATTTTTATATATACACACCCACACCTATCTCTCTCTCTCTCTCTCTCTCTCTCTCTCTCTCTCTCTCTCTCTCCGTATATAAATATATACGGAGAGAGAGAGAGAGAGAGAGAGAGAGAGTGTAATATGTAAAAAGATAGATAGATAGATAGATAGATAGATAGATAGATAGATAGATAGATAGATAGATAGATAGATAGATAGATAGATAGTCTATACACTAAGCTTTAATACAATAAACTCATCATGTTTATTACATAGTTACTAGTTATTACACTTTTTTTAGATGCTTTTTAAATGTGGATCCAGATGCTTGCCTCTGGCATTTGGACCCAGACTGCATATCCCATTACTCTCACCGAGTGATTCTTATCACCCACAAACGTAATTAATCTATAGTTAGATTGTCAGGCAGGACATACAGCAGGTGGAATAGGTAAGGCTCTTTTTAAGAGGTGGTACTGAAGACCTAATGAAAAGAATTTAGATAGTATATTCTGAAAAATAAATCTAAGAGCTCATAATGCTGGTTGGAGATACTTACCTTTGGCGTTTTAGTACATTTCCCAGTTCTTGCATCTTTGATATAGGTGATATCCAACAGGTCAGTTTCCTGTCATAAATAAAGACACCAAGTAAGATATGGTTTGTACATGCATCATATATTTTACATAAAATTATATAAAAACCCAAAGTAAGCCAAAGGCTGACCTGAACAATAATAACATTCCATAAAAAGATTAAATGAAACAACACAAAAGATACAGAAAAGAACAGTGTTAAACATAGTAGCCAATTCAAGTGATTATGGATCCAACAACCGACAATTCTAAGCCAAAATGCTCCTGAAGAAAACATGCAATTACTGAGTGCTGTTTCCTATAGCCTTGAAAGAGGTGATCGTTATCCCTTCAGACAACTACAGCAAAACTGTGTGCAGTCTATGTCTGACTGCATCTACAGAGTATGACTGAAAGCACTGAACTATACTGGGGTAGTGTAGTCAAAACATTAAATAATTCAATAAAAATTTACTGAAGGTCTTTGCATAATTGAACAATATTATTCAATTACAATAACAGAACATCAATCGACTATAAAATTGATGGCTAAATAACCATTGTTAGGTTCAAAGATTTCACTCATAATAATGTACATCAATATAAAATCTATATATAAGAAAATATCACTACAAACAGAATAACTAAGAGGCAAAGCAGTAATATGACAGTCTTTAAGTTATTATAATAAAATTAAAAAAAAAGTCAAAATATAATTTTAGATTTCTGACTTAAAATATAGAAATGTTTTTTTTTTGAAGAAAGATTAATTAGGATTAATTCAAATTGGAAACATTTCTGTATGATCTGTTCGGATGAAACACTGGTAATTCTGGCAGTTAAATCTGGAAAAGTCATTAGAATTAAATGTGTCTGGTTTTCTGTTTGTCACATATTGATATTTAAGTCCTGAATAAAACCATTTATGCAACTTCTGTTTTCTCACAACTGCCAAAAATTAAAATGTACTAGGATAACTTGGTGGTATAGAGGGTTTATAAAATTTGTCTAACCTTTGAAATGTCATTACTTATCTATATGTGTACTGCGCTGTATACTGCTATATGGTATTTTATATATCTTGCATAAATATTGATCGCACAAATCTAAGCATTTTGAGATACGATGAAAAAAAATAAAGAAGCATTGCTTCAAACTGTATCATTAACAGTATAAATATAAAACTAGAAGTCATTCTTTACATTCAGGAAGACATTCATCTTCTCCATGAAGACACAAATTTCCCCAACAGGCATCAGGCATCAGATAGTAAATGTGTGACATTATATACAACAACATATGGGCTGATTCATGAAGTTATGACAGGTTGAAGGTATCTATTATGTCATCTATGTATTATTAATGGTAAGAGCATCAATAATTTATCTAGATAAATAAAATGTGGCTTTATTTATATGTTCATGCTCTCTTTTGTTGTCTTCATCATCATCTGGATTACCTCAAATTCACACACAGCTGTAAGCTTCAGTAGTGCCATGGCAACAGGACAAGAAGGCAGCCTATTGAGGAGACTTTGGGTCACAGACACACTTGAAAGAAGCCGGTGGAAGGTGTAATAACAGACAATATGATTTGACCTAACAAGACCAGTGTATTCCTTCTTTAGAATCCACTTAGGCTGAGTGATAGACTTAGTGTGCTGGCAGTCTGTTGGATAGCGCAGTCAGTCTACTGACTTCCTAGGCTGAGAATAACTCACGCAACTGATGCAATTGCAGCAGTCCACTGCTACTGTGTACTAAATGAATGTCATGTTTGCTGTGCCTCTCACTGGCGACAAGCCAACCTGCAGTCCTCTAAAAATAGAAACCAGAGTATTGATCAAGAGACCCTTGGTTTGCATAACACGACTGCACGCTATTATTTTCCTGCCGCTAGCAACTGGTTATGATTTCCTCACACATTCTCTACAACAGCAAACATGTATAATAAGTCATTGTAAGCTGTGATTTGCAGAATAGATTGCACTATTATTCCAACACACATTTATGTCAGGGAATCCAGTCATCCCAGAACTTGATGTGCTTGGCTTTGTCCTTAAAAGCAAAATTACATAGCGTGTAGTCATTTAGATCTCATTAATGTGTGCACATTCATATTCATTAGCATCTGGATACTATTATCCAGTGGCTCAATTCAAAAAGATGGATCAGACATACAGTTGTGGAAAACATCAGATCAGTTATATTCCATTTGAAATGATACTATACAAACTGTATTGGGTGCAGTTTATCAATGCATTGGAGTTTACATTTCCCTGATAGACTAATTCATACTGATTTTGTGTATATGTGAGTGGTGTATATGTCTGGCTTAGTTGGAAACTGGAGACAATTGTTTGATCCAACAAAAAATTTATGCTGAATTCAAATGTGAACGATCACGCAATCTATCACCTATGATTTCTGAGAGCAAAAATAATTTGTATGAATTAATCTATAGAGATGCACTGAAGCTCATTGCAATGCTCTTAAATATGAACTGATATCTGGTTGAAACAAAAAAAAAACTGCATAAGGTATTTATAATATAATAAGGGACTCTGTGTTTTTTTTGTGGAGTTTACTGACAGGTTTATGTAATAATAATTTCAAATCATTTCCTAGAACTATGAATTTCCTTCTTTTATAAAAAGCTGACCTACAGAGATACTGCCTTATATCTTTTCTTTACTCAATCTTTACTATATTACAAAACTCTTTTTCTTACAAAACATTTTTACCTACAGTGAACACGGTTAAGGTCAGCACAACACATGCGTGGGTAGCCTTGAGGCAAAATGAGGAGACGAATGCTCCCTTCTGAAGACATAAAGCCCATTCTCTAGATACAAATGAAAGATTTTTGCTTATTTATTATACATATAAAAACATGGGGTCAAGGGAGGTGACTCGTGTTAATTACTGTAGTGAGAGGAGAATTGTGAAAAGAGAATCAGAACAAATCTCTTTAAATGGTAGTCCATGCTTTCAAAATCAGTGCGAGTTAAGACAAAACAAAACACTATATTTCTTTTTTTTTTCTTTTATCATGTTTGCAGATACTCTTTGAAAGGAAGCATCATAGCACCCTTATTACATGATGCACTGAAACCTGATGCACTTGCAAATCTATTTGCATCATTTTGAAAGCAATTACTGCTGAGTGCAATGTATGAGAAGCTATTCTAATCACCAGACCATCTTGTGATTCAGCTTCATGAATTAAATGTATGAGTGTATGGTAGCGATGATTAATATACCATGAGCGAAGATGGTGATTGTATGACTGATGTGACATTTCAACTCTTAAAATTGAAAACAATATATTTTTAAATTTATTGTCAACATGGAATCTAAAAAGCATGCCTTTTAAATATTCCAAAATAATAACTAAACTCAGGCAACTAGCTCTTTTTACTAAAAGAAAAACCCAAAAAAAAAACCAAAACAAAACAAAAAAACAAGGTTTGCTGGCAATGGCAGCATTTCACTCTTAAATCAGTAACAGGGTTGAAAGTAACCGAGGTTGTTAACAGAAAATTAGCAAACACTCAAAATCTGGCTGCCATTCTAATTCTAATAATGTACATGACCTTTACCATGTGAAGAACACTAAAAAATATTTGAAGTTTTACCCTGCATACAAGTTTGTAAATTAGCACCCAAGCAGGTTTACAAAAAATTCACATTGGACATTTTGAACAGTATCTAAAATATTAAGAATTATTCTTTGTCCCTATCAAGACTTTTTATGTTTTAAATATTTCTAGCAAGATCATTTATTACTATAGGATAAAGGATAAAGTTCTGATTTCTCACAAGACCTGGATATATATATATATTAAAGGGCATGAGATAGAGATGTAAAGGGTAAGATCACTTTCTATTATTTAACCTCACAGGCCGCTGATTTCAGAGATTGCACTGCTGAAATAAAGACACCAAAATTATAACTACAACAAGCAAGCACATTTTCTGACAGATAAAGCAAAAAAAACAAGAAAAAACTTATCAAAGTATTTGAGAGGTCGAATACTTTGAACCTGAATGCAAATCACATTTGCCATGCCTGGTTTAACTTCAGAACCCAGAACCGCACAGACCTTTATGCTACATGACCTGACTGCGATTCTGAAAGTGCTTCAGTGCTTCACTGGTCACAAATGCGTATGTCCTCTGCGGTAAATAAACTGACCTGGGCCAGTTCTTGTCCACTGCACAATATTTCTAAACTTTCAGCTTCCAAAGTCCGAATGTGACAAAAATGCCTTTTTTTTTTTCAAAAATCTACAGTCAACATTGTTTTAAATACTAAAAATACACATGACGCTGGTTGCTTCTCCTGTAACATTATGTCTACAACCTTCTGTGTTTCTGTGTTTACCAAAATTTTACAAGACAGCAGTAATTATGACAATTCATGTATCAACATATCAAAATTTATTCCCACTGCACATTAAAAACTGTTTCAATTCACCATTAAAAATCATTAAAAATCATTAAAAATTTTAAAATAGTAAGCTGTCTGATTCAATTTCTCTACTATTCCTGTGACACTGTTTATTTGAAATGAGGCCCTCAATAGGGAACTTTCAGGCTATCTGGTGGTAAGCCATCCATCTGGACTATGGACACTTTCTCCCTTCAGGCAAATTTTCACTTTTCACTACTTTATGTCTGCGTGTGACACCGCAATCTAGCTAAATTTAGATTTCCATATTATTCGACCTCTCAAATACTTTCCAAGTATTCGACCTCTCAAATACTTTGATAAGTTTTTTCTTGTTTTTTTTGCTTTATCTGTCAGAAAATGTGCTTGCTTGTTGTAGTTATAATTTTGGTGTCTTTATTTCAGCAGTGCAATCTCTGAAATCAGCGGCCTGTGAGGTTAAATAATAGAAAGTGATCTTACCCTTTACATCTCTATCTCATGCCCTTTAATATGTATATATGTCACATTCCCACATGTATGCTTACACCATGACATCCAGAATAAATGGGTTCAGTATCACTGCAAACTAAAGCAATAACATGGATGTAAGTTACATCATGATGATCATACTATATATTGAATCATTGTGATGTAAATTAATCATCATACTATTGATATATACTAGATCATTACATACTGTTTCATCATATACTGAATACTATATACGAAATCATCATATACTGGAACTGAAAATATGTCCACTGATGACACATATTTTACAATAAATTTTTAAAATGGATGAATTGAAAAAAATAAAATAAAATCTTACCTTATTCTGATCAGTCCAGTACAGAAAGTAGCCCTGCGGATCCACACGTAAGGTCACTGGCGTCACTGTTGACGAATCCTTAATAGAACAAAACAAATACTCATTTCAAATGGTCCCGTTCTTCATGTATACTTCATGTTTCCTTGTATAAATGTAAATGTATCTTTAGATTACAATGCTATAACAGCATAAAACTAAAACCTGCCAGCTACTAAATGCTGCCAATTATTAATCATCATAAAAATCACCATGGAATATCACCATTATAATGCGATTTAATACACTGTCTGGTCTCTGAGTCTGAGCTGCATGAAAATTTGAAGTTTGAGTCAGACCTTGCATAAGTGTTCTACATATTCATGTTAATTTTTAATAACTTCCATTGGTGCAAGTTCCCAAATCCTGGCACCCTGCATAGAGCTCACCTCCTCCACAATGACTGGAAACTGCAATGTTATTTTAGACTTACATATAGCTTATCAGAACTAAATGGATTCTGTGAAGCAAATGTCTGTCTATCTCAAGAGGGAAAGAGACACTTTCCCTCTTTATTCAGTGCCAAATGTCGACTGTGGCTTGGTGTATCCTTTACAGCTCTCTAATTGTGTTATTTTAGACCAATGGAGGATTTGCCCACATGCACAAGCACATCTAAGTTGGGTGGCAGAGCGCATCTTAGCTAAAGTAAGAGAGCCAAGAAGAGGAGGATTAAAAGCATGAAAGTTGCCATAGCAACAGACCAATATTTTCAGTTTTATGTGTAGCCCAAGCTTTGAACTGCCTACATTTTCTGCGTGAGCATACCACAAACCTTTATTTATTGTCTCCCTTCTGGCATCTTGTAAGATTTTGCGGGTGTAGTGATGAATAGGCTTGAACAGCATTTGACGTTGTGCAGCTCACCATAAGCATCTGCCTCCTCTTGTTGATCACAGAGAGATGTGAGCATGCATGAATGGGTTGCACTATCTGCATCACATGTGTGAAGGTGCTATTTGCTGGATTGTTCACTTCAATGTTAAAAATAAGGCTTCTTATTTCATTAATTTGTTGTATTTGAGCACATTCTCAAAGTGTATGTGTGTGTGTGTGTGTGTGTGTGTGTGTGTGTGTTTCTTTTAGATATTGTGTTCTCATAAATTATGGATAACATCAACTCCTAGGGATGCAGTACCACTTTTTCTACTTTTTCTTTGGTACAATATGGATATTATAGAATTGGCTCCAGCTCTGAGGGATGGTCGATTTCTGACATCCTCTTAGAAATTGAGCTAATTCTCTCTAAGCTTATGCAAAACCCTGATGGCATGATGACTAATATATTTTAAGTCATGCCTTATGTTTACATGCATGATTATGTTATATCAGTCAATGTATCATCCTTTCACAACATTATTCATCGGATCAAATTGGAAAATATATGAAAGAAGCTTCAGGCCCAATATTAAGATGAATTGGTGCATCATCAAATACCTGGTGCTCTATACTCTATTGTAATATATTGTACACTAATATTAGCTAGACAAGTAATCTATTGTGTACATTTTTTTGAAGTAGTCTATCACAAGCACTCTATTGTGTTATTTATAGGAATCGGTCAGTGGGACAAGGTACAGTATAACCCACTATTCCAATCTATGTAAAATTGTTTCAGAATACACGTAAGCTTCTTTCAGTGCAGCTCTGGAGTTAAGTAGTAGAGTTGTCATGTCTTTTTTAAGAACCAACAGGTGAGCAGATCAGCATCCTCATCCTCACCGCTTCCCCATCATTAACAGTGCAGCACTGAGGGACTGCATTACACTCCAATAATTACTCAACCGGCAGCAGCCTGCTCGTATCTCCCAGTCAATACCACAGTATATCTTAACAGATATGCCATTATTTCTGAGATGGAAATAAAATAAAATCCACCTGTGTCCTCCAGCCATTTGTGAATAAGATACATTATAAAAAGTAATTAAATACTGGGATTTCAATAACCTTGAAAGCAGAAGCAACAACCGAGAGCAGTGGAGCATGCTGGTGCATTAAAAAGGACAAATACACTGATCGTTTAAGTGCATCAACCTGTTTATGAACGTTCGGGATTCTGCATGGGTTCAGAATACGCTGAGGTGGCGCGAGCTCTCTGATAAACGGATGGCAGAGTTGCCCAAGCTATCTTTCTTATGTTTAAATTTAAAACTTATGTTTTGATGAGAGAATTTAAGTTACAGCTTTTATAAAACGTAATCCATTGAGGGAAATCGCTGTTGTCCATGACTTACCTCGTCCCATTTCATAAACCTGCTTCCTTTCTTCAGACTCTCCGGTACGCACACCGGCTTGAGCTGTAGCGCGTGAACCCCGGGCTGTGCACTGGCCATTCAGCATGCACATTTATCTCCAAGAAACGAAAAACAAAGGAGGGGAAAGGACGGAGAGCGAAATCTTCTGTCTTCTTCCAGAGCCCTGACAGGGCTGTGCGTAAAATGACTGAAGATTAGGACCTCTACATGCGCGCGAACATAATTTATATATTTTTTATATTCTGATGTTGTCTTTAAATACTGTGAATTATCTTGCTGGGAATTCCGACAGACTGCGGAGATGCGAGAGGTAGAAATGAGCAGCAAAAGAAGAGCGCTCCTGAATGATGGCGAGTAAATGGGAAGGGGGGGCTGGCAGCATGAGTGGCCTCCGCACATTGACTCATTTGCGGCACTTCAGCGCTTGAACACTTTGCTCGCTGGGATTCAGCGCCTCCTAGTGCGTTTGGACAAAGGCAAGGTGAGCAAAGCCCGCAATTTGTGCATAAGGGACCCAAAACAAATAAGTCGGACACGCAACATGGTTATTCTTATATATCTAAAACATTTCCCCAGACCCGTGTGACATACGGGGATGTTGTAGCCTAGTGGTTATGCGTTCAAGTCCCAGGTCTACCAAGCTGCCATTACTAGGCCCCTGATCAAGGCCCTTAACCCTCAATTTCTCAGTTGTGTAAATTGTAAGTTACTCTGGATAAGGGTGTCTGCTAAATGCTATAAATGAGATTGCACTGACCCCACTTCTTTTTTTTTCTATATCAGAGTTGCTAGTAAAGCACCAGATACTGATCCAATACTGAAATACTTTCTGTAACTGAGTCGACTCGTTACAAGATTCTGTTCCCACAAATCAGAGGATTGTTTGTTGTTCAATGTGCTTCACAACCCTGATTTGTGCTGTGCATGTGGTTTTAAATGGTCACAGTATGACAACCTAATCTAAAATATAAAATGCATTATAACATTTTTTATGCTGTCACTATAATAAAAAAAGATTTACTGTAAATTATGTCATATGTGTGGACATATGACCTTCACCTATACATGTGCATTCTCCAATTAGTACCTGTGTTCACTTTACTTAATTAAACTAAAAGACCCACACTAGTCCAGCATGACATTGCCCCTATGCATTAAGAAATGTTCATGAAGATATGATTTGCCAAGGTTGTAGTGGAAGTCAAGTGGCCTGACATCAGTGCCTGACATCACTAATCCTCCCCACAACCACCCTCCAAAGTCTAGTGGAAAGCCTTCCTAAACACATGGAGGAGAATATTAATGCAAAAGAGAATGAACTGTCATAAATATCTGAAACATTGAGTATCTGAAATGGAGTCCTGATTTCAGGTGCATTTTGACTAACATTCGATTAACCATGAAACAGTGAGACCACTGAAGAAAATTGTAATAAAGACAATTTCACCTTTCATTATATTCAATTAAAGCATAATTTAGGAATACAACTTATAAAAAAAGAACAAACCATATCATGTGTTTCAAATAGATTAATCAAATTAATAATATGAATGTCCACTATCCTTCGTTTGTTTGTTTGTTTGTTTGTCTGTCTGTCTGCCTGTCTGTCTGTTTGTATGTCTGTCTGTTTGTTTCTCTTTTTGTTTGTTTTGGAAACTTGCCAGATAGGTTGAAAGGATGAATAAGTGAAGGTCATGTGTTGACACTAAAGGTGTGCATTGGGGCATTTAGATGGTTTATTCTTTCAGTTGTTTGCTAGTACAAACTGCACACAAATGCTGTTATTGTTCAGTGCTGTTCAGTGCTTGCATTTCTATGTTTGTTTTTTTTAACTATAGTGCAGAGATACCAAAGTCGACAGTAATGTAGGCCTTTTATATTTATGAAATTCATATGAATATTAATGGAAACACCTTATTTTTACTGAATTTCAGACGATACATCGTCATGGATACTACATAGATCTGTCGCTGTTGAATAATGAGAGACGTCAATCATTTTTCTAGCCAATCACAGGCAGCTGGGGCGGGGTCTGTGAAAACAACTGGAGGATTCAAACTGAAAGTGGCGCGTTTGGTGAATCTTAGGCGGGACATTTTGCTGACAAACACGACATGGGAGCCATTACAACCAACCAGATACTACCATATTCGGTGCCAAAGTAGCCAGAAATCTGCGTAAGGCGTGTAATACACCTTATTAAACAGAGGGCGAGGCAGTTCAGGTCTCTGACAGTCATACGTGTGTGCAGACAATATGGCGGGACAGAAGCGTCCACAGCAGCTGCTGCAGCTTTTAAGAAACATGTTTTGGTTTGTTTCACTTTTCCCTGTTTTAATGAATGTCAGTGCTCAAACCGAGAGCAGCGTGTTGACAGTCGCTGACTCAAACTGGACACTTATTCTGGAGGGCGAGTGGATGTTAAAATTGTGAGTAGTCCAACAGATTATTATTATTATTATCATTATTATAATAATTCAGTATTAAATGAACTGCGAGTTTAATAACCGACAGCTTTAGATTATGACACCACGCCCACTGTGGTACCTTTTATCTCCTGCACAGAGCGGAAGTCATGTAACATTGTATCATTGAGACATTTTACTGCATACTGTATATATAGTATACACTGTTATATATTTTTACTGCATACTGTATATATAGTATACACTACACACTGCATTTATATTCTTATTATATTGTATACTGCATGTATGCATGTATACACTATTTATGGGAGAGCTAGCATACAGTGCTAGCTAATAGAATGTAGCTAATTTTGTTGCCTTGCTGTTGTGGTTGTATAATTCTGCACACTACTTTCTGGTTTTATCTGAGAACCTTTCCAGCTAGAGGTAATGGTGCTGTTTATGTTCCCACAGCTACGCCCCGTGGTGTCCAGCGTGTCAGCACATTCAGAACGACTGGGAGGCTTTTGCCAAACAGAGCCACAGTCTGGGGATATCAGTGGGAAATGTTGATGTCACACAACAACCAGGTGTGTCATTTAGTTTCCTTTCGGTTTTGCAGACGGCGTGGAAGTTGAAAAATTATTCAGGTTTATAACAGGACAATAACACAGGCCTCTGTAGTAGCAGCAGCAGCTCAGCTATTGAACTGTGTGTTGCCAGATTGGTATATATAACCCTTTTACTATTTAATCAAAGTTACTTCTGTCTCAATTTCGTTACAAGTTAAGATTTATAGAAAATACTTATTTGTTTAATTAAGGCATAGCCACAACTTAATGTTTACAGGCCAAAAGCATGAGATGACCATGAAGTACTATGCCTCGGCCATGACATATCAAAGCCATGACTATGAATTGTGTAAAGCCTGATTTACTTGGGAAAATGGTACAAATCTGATTCAACAAAGGTGATTTGTGTTTTTTTTTTTTTTTTTTTTTTTTTTGAGACAACAAACTAGGTATTTCAAGGTCCAGTATTTCTGCAGCAGAGCAAAATTGCACATTGTAAATTTACATTTAAGATATTTCACAGATGCCCCAAATGCATTAAGATTTCTTACTTAATAAAAGTTATTTGAAGCCTTTGAATAAATACATGCTGGTGGTATTTGTTCACTAAGTCACAGACCAAGAATACCCTCAGTCTAAAAACCCTCAATCTCTTTGTTGAGGTAATATAGTAAGAAAAGCGTCCAGGATGCACTAAATATTTATTTTTTTCTTTTATAAATTCTTTGGACTTCAGTTAAGACCAGTTATCTTAGAATCTGTACACAGGCTGCCAAAGTAACGTCACTGTGACCAGAGACACCTAATGACAAAGTTCTGGCCATGTCAGGTATTTTTGAGGTTTCTTAAATCTTTACAATACGCATAAATGCCATCAATAGGAGGATAACATACGATGACACAAAACTTATGGGGCAGCTGCAAATATGGTATTGGAAATGGCAAAATGTAACAAGAAACATACTAAATTAATTGTTTTTGAAGATTTCCTCAAGTTCACTGCATGGATTGATAAATTAGCAGAATGTGATAATCATATTCATCACATAATTTTACATGGAGATTTTACACATCATCACATTATATCAACATCACTGTTATAGAAGCAGTCAAGATTTGATTGGTTGATTGATTTGAAGTTATAACATTAAAAGAGTACTGTAATTACGCAGTGTAATAAAGTCTTTACATGAGTCCCAAATTTGACATAATATGTTGTGGGAGCAGCATACTTAAAACTCTTGTTAATTATTTAGCAGGAGTGTATTTACTTATAGTGATGCTGGCAAAAATGGTGTATCCACATCATTGTACATTAAGTCTTTATGCAA
Organism: Tachysurus vachellii; assembly: GCF_030014155.1. Taxonomy (NCBI): domain Eukaryota; kingdom Metazoa; phylum Chordata; class Actinopteri; order Siluriformes; family Bagridae; genus Tachysurus; species Tachysurus vachellii. The sequence continues at coordinate 12,216,540 of NC_083469.1, forward strand.
CATTTTCTAGGCTTAGGTTCCTGCAGCTACAATGCTGATCCAACTGATGTGTATCTATCTTTCTTATTTATTTTAAAATACAAGCCTTCTACAAATCACTATGTTGAATTAGGACTCCAAGTAACTCAACTTGTGTTTTAGCATACAATGAACCAACACACAGAATTTACCTTATTAATGTAGCACATTGTGAGAAATCACAAGGTTTCACTGTCAGACACTTTAGAAAGCAGATGAAGCAACTGTGACTAATTTTAACCTTCTGAATAATCACACTGTATTAGTATTTGTAGGTCATGTTTGTTGCAAATGAAACAAGTGAGAACTGTATTGAGTCTTATTGTTGCCGAGCTTGTGTTTTTGGCTTATGTCATAATGGGAATGAGAATTTATAACACTATACTGTATATTGTCAGTGTATTCTGGTACCTGGGTGTTGAATAAGCATTCCCCTTGTTATATTACTACATGCTACAGGTTCTTTAAGTTAACAAATCACCATTAATATAAGGCTTATTTGGGGAGTAGAAATGTGGTCTACCTATCAGTGTGTGCATCTCTAAAATAGAAAGCTCAGGTCAACTGCATGTTAAAACCAATCTTTCAAAAGGACACTGAATAACCTTGGTAAAGACTAACCTGGGGGAGGAGAGCCAGGGGAATTGGGGAAGGACGGGGTAGGTGAATAGTTAAGGGCATTTGGTATACAAACAGCAGCCTAAAGATGGCTATTTTACTTCAGATGATTTCAGACTACCTATAATAAAAACCAAACCAAAAAAAATGTGTGTGTGTGTGTGTATATATATATATATATATTATAACCTATGTCTTAAACCTAATTCTACTTATACATATACTGTGTTAAAATATGTGCTAATTTACAATAGTGCTGGTCTTGACTAGTCTTGAATCCAATTACTCAGAAGGTGTTGATTGCATTTTTTACTAGCCTTACAGCTCTGCCGGTAGTGCTGGCTGCCTGGAGTTGTACAAAAACCCATTTCTTCTAATATCTTATTGTTTCTATAGTAACACATCATCCAGTGTGTATTGTAGAGGCTTTGCATAATCTCTTTCTCTGTGTCTCTCTCTGTCTCTCTATATAAATATGTGTGTGTGTGTGTGTGTGTGTTGCTAGAATATTTCTGAAATTTCTATATTTCTGCATACATATAACCCAAAACATTATTTTATATATCTGTGAGAGGCAAAATTATGTGAACCTCTAGGATTAGTATTTACTTTCAAGGTCAAATTGGAGTCCATCTATCCGTCTCCATGAGTGCTTTATTTTATTTAAAGAACAGAGATATATCAAAGTCTGATATTCATGACACGTGTTTGTGGAAGTGGATCATGGCAAAAACAATGGAGATTTCCAAGGACATCAGAAAAAGAGTTATTGTTGCCCATCAGGCTATAAAAGTTTACGAAATCATATTTAAAGAGTTTGGACTCCACAAATCTGCAGTCATATAGATTCATTACAAATGGAGGAAATTTAAGACCATTGGTACATACCAGAAGTGATCAACCAACAAAGATCCCTCCAAAAGATGAATTGTCATTGACATGTAATTGTCTGTTGGGTCAGAAAGGAATACAGGGTAACTTCTAAGCAACTAAAGGCCTCTTTTACTTTGGCTTATGTTAATGTTTGTGAGTCTGCCATCAGGTGAACACTGAAGAACCTTTGTGTGCAAGGCAGAGTTGCAAGGAGAAATGCACTACTCTCCAAAATAATATTGCTGTCTATGAAGTTTGCTAAAGATCATGTGGACAAGCCACAAAATAATTTGTGGAGGAATGAGACCAAAATAAATCTTGAGAAGCATTATTTTTGGAGAAAGGAAAATACTTAAATCCACCATAAGATCCTTATACTGTCTGTGAAACATGATGGTGGTAGTATCATGCTTTGGGCCTGTATTGCTGAATCTGGGTCAGGACAGTTTGCCTTTATTGATGGAACAATGAATTCAGAATTATGCCAGTGAATTCTAAAGGAAAATGAAAAGACCATGTCCTGGTTCATGAAGTGTATACCAAGAAAAAATGCACCAAGACAATGAGCCCAAGCACCCAAGTCTGTCTACTAAAGAATGAATAAAGAGGAACAAAGATAATGTTTAGAATGGAAAATTCAATGTCCTGAGTTTAATCCAAAAGAAAAATTGTGGAAAGACCTGAAGCAAGCAGTTCATGTGAGGACACCCATCAAAGTCCCAGTGTTGAAGCTCTTCTGTTCTAAGGAATGAGAAAATTGGATTGAACAAACAGTTACTAGAATCTTTATTTACAGTTATTGCTGCAAAAGGGCTCACAACAGATACTGAAATTAAAGGTTCACATACTTTTTCAAGTCTCAGATCATAGATCATATTTCTCAATAATTTAAAAAGTAGTAAAATATATATACACACATACACACATGGCTCATTTGTTTGATTGCATTCACGCTGTTTACTTAAAAGAATCTGAAGGTGTTGCAAAATATTTCTAAAGGGTTCACAAACTTTCAAGTGACACTGCATATGTATCTGTGTGTATATATATGTTCATTTTCTGAAATGCAGTGATGTAATGGGACACACACCTTCCAAAAAGTTCAACTTTTGTCTTGTCAGTCCACAGAATATTTTCCCAAAAGTCTTGGGGATCATCAAGATGTTTTCTGGCAAATCTGAGATGAGCCTTTATGTTCTTTTTGCTCAGCAGCGTTTTTTGTCTTGGAACCATTTTTCCCCAGTCTCTTTCTTATGGTGGAGTCATGAACACTGACCTTAACTGAGGCCTGCAGTGAGGCCTGCAGTTCTTTGGATGTTGTGGGGTCTTTTGAGACATCTTGGATGAGTCGTCACTGCACTCTTGGGGTAAATTTGGTCAGCCGGCCACTCCTGGGAAGGTTCACCACTGTTCCATGTTTTTGTCATTTGCGGATAATGATGTCTTCCTGAATTTCTTTGGATCTCTGCATGATGTGTAGCTTTTGAGGATCTTTTGGTCTACTTCACTTTGTCAGTCAGGTCTTATTTAAGTGATTTCTTGATTGTGAACAGGTGTGGCAATAATCAGGCCTGGGTGTGGCTAGAGAAATTGAACTCAGGTGTGATAAACTATAGTTAAAGGTGGGGTCTCCGTTGTTTGAAAGCCAATGTTGACATTTGAAATCACCAAAACAAACACGCCCCTAACCCAAATGGGCCCCACCCCTGTATTGATAGCTCCGCCCATACATACATACGCAACCCAGGCAACTAATGGAAAGAAATGTGTCTTTATCATAGCTGAAGGGAAGAACAATACGATTGCAGATAAACAAACAAGCAAAAATGACACAAGCATAATCATGCAAAGGACGGCATATATTAGTTCTGTGAAACAAAGCAAAACCAACGTTACTTACTTATCGAGAAGGAAAAAAGCAACCTCAGCGTCTTAAGTAAAGTTGGCCCCATATTCACAAATTCGAGTTTCCCGAGTCAATAACTCCTGAGCTAAATGCTGTTACTAGCAAAATGCGGTTGTAGCTGCCTCTCTACATTACTACGATAGAAAAGAGGTATTATATGTGTAGTAACAGCGTTTAGCTCGGGAGTTATTGACTCATCTGTGAATATGCGGCCAGCTTCCCGCTCCTTTAGTTCTCTCCAATGCTGGAAAGCTGATTGCGTGTGCATATTTTTGGCCATGAAAGAAAGAAGACTTCTTTCTTTTAGTGTGTTCTTGCAAATAACAAACCCAAGCCACACTGTCTCTTTGAGGCTGCCTTTTACACACTGCTTGCAAAAGACGGATGTCTGAGGAGACCTCAGCTGCTGGGTGAAAATGAGACAGTTCACTATCAAAAAAACTGAGTTACTTTACTTGAATTACAGCTCCACTATTGAAGCAGTATGAAACTCCCACACTCGCGAGATGAGCCTGTAGGACCTAGAGCTGCATTACACCCTCTGCTATATATATTTCTGTAATAACTAATTCTCTCTCTCCTGCCCTGTGTTGCTCTGTTCTGCAGGCCTGAGTGGGCGCTTTCTAGTCACCTCGTTACCAACTATCTTTCAGTAAGTCTCCAGAGTTCTAAGTTTGAACATTGTATGATGTTGAAAACACTAAGCACTTTTATTTTAATTGAAAAGAAGCCTGCATCATTTGATATATTTGATATAATACGATACAATACAATATATACAGCAGAGAAAGTGTTTGTGTTTTTGTAACATTCTGTTTCATTTTGCATCAGATGCATTTTTAGTCTAATGAAGTAGTTTTGCCACAGGATGCTTCACAAACTAGACCAGATAATTAACAAAATGATATATACACCAACCATTTTTATTACCAAATTTGACCCATTTTGTTGATTGGGTGTTGCACAAATACTATTTAATGTACAGTAAATGGTTTGGGATGTAGCCATGAATTCTCCCCCAAATGTGTATTGCTTGGCACTCACAGGCATGAGTAAATCTTAATTTTAGCAGTTTAATAATGGAAGTAGAGCTCTATCTCGGTTAATTTATGTGTTAAATAAACAAATTGTCAGGTAGAACACAATGTGTTCATAGCTTGTATATACAATACATCACTAGATCTCTCCTTAAGAGAGCAATCAGTCATCAGTCTGCTTTGTTTTTGGTTAATATCTGCTTGACTACCTCTCTGTGGAATATAATCATACCTCATTTTATAGTCTGTGGTCAAACACTCATCTCCTGTCTACTGCAGTGCTAAAGATGGAAGTTTCAGAAGATACATGTCATCACGGGCCTTTGACGAAATCCAAGCATACATTGTTCAAAAAAAGTGGAAAGCTGTGGAGCCGCTGCCCGGATGGAAATCACCATCATCGATCTTGTAAAGAATACATTCATCTCTCTCCATGTCTCTTCAGTTAGATGTGTTCAGCACTCAATTGAGTCATCACATACCAGAGATGTTTCGAGCAAATCTGAGGCTGTTTGTGCTGTTGTTAATCAATTATTGTTTAAATATATTTTCATTTTTATTTCAGAATGTCAGGAATGGCTGGTCTGTTCCGCCTCTCTGTTTGGATTCGGGTATGATACATTTTATTGGATGTTTGTATAGGAGGTAAACAACAAAGACAACAAAGGTGGTGTGATAAGGATCTCTGTGTTGTGGATTATTTTCCTATAACGGCACATCCTGAGGTGTTTTTTGTTCCTCCAATATTACAGCAAATTGCTAATGGTTACATTTTGTACCAGAACATCTGCAAGACAAATTTGTTCCTTTTATCACTTATATTATGACAGTCATTGCCTCAGTTTCTCTTGAAGTTAATAACAGAGCGGAAAATGCTGCTGGTCTTGTTGCCAAGACTACAGCTACAAAAGTCTCTGTCCTTAAACTTCCCCATGGTAGAAAATACAGAAGAACCAGCTGACTGATACAAACCACTGACCTGTAGAGTCTTACCATGAACGTTAAATAAATGCTTTCTTACAGAAATTTCACCATATCAGCAATTAGATATTGTTTTATAATCTGTTTATTAGTAGCTTCATATTATTCAGAACATTCAATATGCAATTTCTTTTAATTTGTTTTAATATAGAAAAATTGCTGTTATAGAAAATTAATCAACAAGCTTTGGGAATCAAATACAACAGTTCTGTGATATAAAAACTGAATAAACACTAAGAAACTGACAATCATCTAGACCTTTAATTTGTGAATATTAAAAACTTGTACCACATTTCAAGCTATCTATGTCAATGAATCATCCTCACTATCTTTTTATTCAATTCAGCAAATCCACACATACCTAACCACCACTCTTGGCATTCCTTCATGGAGCTCTTATCTAATCTTTGCCATTGTCACGCTGTTCCTGGGCCTTCTTCTTGGCCTGGTAAGTAAAAATGACCTAAATCCAGCTTGGTGAAAGAATGAGTATGATTATGATTATTTTAGTGAACGTGTTTCAAGCATAACTTTTTCACAATCCTGTAAAAGTTAAAGGACCCTATAAAGGCTTTAACATTTGGAAGAGAATGTACATGACTTTCTCAGTTCTAATGTAATGATGGTTCTATTACCACAAAGGGATAATGACTTGCAGCATTAGGAATTATGTAAGAAAATAAAGGTGTTCAGCAAAAGTGTTATACAACTGTTGGTTGTGTAATGATTATCTATTATACTGCACGTTTGGGAATAAAGTGGGTGGAACTGGAACCTTGCATTGTATAAGAACTTTTGTCAGTACTCCTAAATCTGCTGTGCATTTCTAACAGATGCTGGTACTGATCGCAGACTGCATTTGCCCATCTAGATCAAAGTACAAAGAGGATAAAACTGGTAAGATGGATAAGATCACTAGTGCCATACAGTATGTTAAAATTATAGTATAGCTGTACCTATTGTCAGTTTACCAAATGTGCCATATATCAAGACTGAACTAGACCTAAATTAATATATATGAGAAAATAGGCAAATGAATCCAGAAACAAGTGCAATCTGATGTTAAAACATTTCTTTTGCTTGTTGATTTTATTTCCAGAACGGGGGTGTCAGGAAAACTTTTATTTCAGGTAGACTAATTCATTTGAGCTTAACGTCTCAAAAAATGAATACGAGATGAGCGTTTTCTATATGTAAATTTCTTAAAGTAAATCCCAAAAAATAACCCTTAATATTTGGTCACAGAATCTCTTGCTTGCAATAACGTAATCAAGGTGATGACCCAGTAACCTGACCAAACTTTAGCATTCTTCTTTTGTCATTTTGCATCTTTCAGTAGTTGTTTATTTTGGGGGTTTCTTCCTTAGTCTCCTTTCAGGAGCTGAAGTGCTGCTCACTTAGTTTAAGCTGATGATTGACTTGATCACTTGATCAGTTTAAAACCCCTGATGAAGTGCAATGTTGTGTTAGCAATGTGTTTTGTGTCATTGTCTTGGTGCATGATCAAGTGCCTCTAAATTAGATCTGATTCAATTCTCTGTAATTTGGCAGACAGAAGGTTTCTGTAGACGTTGTAACTCATGGTAGCGGCAGAATGAATTCAATCATCAATAAAGATTTGTGGTCCTGTTCCAGAAACAGTCATGCAAGCCCAAGCCATGACACTACCTCCACTCTGCTTGACTTATGAGCTTGTATGTTTTGGATCATTATCACCTCCTTTCTTTTTCTACACTTTAGCCTTTCCATCACTTTGGCAAAGATTCATTTTTGTGTGATAACTTTATCTCTGTATTTCTTTGTTAATTCCAGTCTGGCCCTGTGTAGGTTGTTGCTGATGTCACTGACTGTTGTTTTTGTTTTTTTTGTTTGGTATTTTTTGTTTAACAGCAAATGCGATCTTCATGAGTGAAACTCAGGGCTGAAACCAAAAGTAGTCAACAGTGCAATTAATTGTTAAACAATCAGCTTGCACACCTGGGTCTCAAGAAAATATGGCAGGCACATATTCCAAAATTGTGTGATGGAGAGTGGGATATCTTCAGTGTATATCAAGAATGGGTTTTGCCTTTCTATTACTATCAGAGGCACCTGTATATAAAGTTGCTTTTCCCCATTTTTGTATGACATTCAATATTGACTTTACAAAGCTGCCAACATATACAATATAGAATTTGATAGCAGTAACGGGTGCTTTACTGCCTTCTAAAGCAGCATTTAGAACATATGAATCAGATTCAGCCAGCAGAAAGGACATTTGGTGTAATAAAAAGACATGCTTTGGGCCGAGCACTTTTGCTCTGCAGTGCACTTATCTAGATAAACTTTGACTTGTGAATCTATGTACCAAAAAACAAGTAGTTGAGACTGTGGTCTCTTTGGTTGTTTGTGTTGGGGGTGGGGGGGCGATTTAGAAGATACTATTTAGCCGTCACTGCAGACTTCCTTTTGTTTTTCATCTTTGTTGACAGGTAAAGAACGTGGAGGATTGTGCTGTGAGAACATATAATATTTTTTTAGTATTATACTATACATACAGTATATACATTATATGCTATTTTAAATGTAAGCATATAAAGTAAGCTTATACACGCCACTAGGTCTGTGTAAACCCAAACTGTCTGTAGCTAAGTATCAGTGTTTTGTTATTAATACTGATAGCATGGAGCCATCTGGTTCTGTGATTAGCATGTGTATCTTTATAATCAATTTGGTTTGTTACCGATGGCTGCAGTGTTGTATAGTATATTACAAAAATGCACTTCTACACTTTATCTTATCCACTCATGTCTCTGCCTGTACAGTTGTACTTCAGAATGACGAAGGATCTGAGGATGAAGTTGACGACACTCTGACAGAGGAGAAGCATGTATCTGATCTGGACAATGAGAGTGAACGGGTGTCTGGAGAGGAAGAGCTCACAGAGGAGGAAGGAAGCCCAGGCACTGAAGCTGCAGCTGGTAACGTGGAGCAATCTGCTGAGACCTTAGTGCGGAAAAGGAAACCTCAGGGTCCAATCAGTCCTGAGGCCACATAACACTTATGCACAGGCTGGAATTCTGAAATGCAGTTTTACACTAAAATACAGCAAGTCCACAAAGCTAAATGCAGCACTGTAAGTGCCGAACATGTATCTCCACTTTCTTATCTGTTTTTCCCAGCCAAGCCATGTTTCTGTCAAACCCCAACTGTGGATTCCAGTATTTTTGTGTGTAAATTAGGAGAAAACATTTGTATTTGCTTATAAACAAAACTTTTGCCAAGGATACATCACACAGCAAGTGGCTGTAATGCTCTTAAAATGAAAAGAAAAATTATTTAAAGTATATATTTAATTTTAAGATTGCTCCAAAAACCTGTTTAATATTTGTATTTTGTAGTTAGGAGGTACATGTACAAATAATGCTGCAAGTGGAATGGGTTTTTGTTCACATCGTTGTTGATAGTTAAAACAAAAGCTGATATAGATATATACAAGCACATGCTTTTACATTCCAGAGCCTGAAACTGCTTTTGTAAAAGTTTCAGTGAAAGTGAAGCCATCTGATACAGAAGGCACTGAAGAATCCTCATCATCATCATCAGTGTCCATTATAGATTGTAAGCTGGATGCTCTACATCAGGGGTATTCAAGTCTTTAGCAGTCCCATTTTTAGAGACCTATTTAACTCAACAGATTTATTTTCCAAACAGAAACAAAAAACATAGCTACTTTATTTAGACTTGTACAATTTTGCAAATTTATTAGAGCCAGATTTTTTTCCCCTGAACTGTTTATTAAAACATTAGAAAAAACATTAGTCATTAGATACTGCTTACAATATTTATTGGTGTAATAACTGTGGTAATGTTGGATTGTAGTTTCCATTGCTGTACCAAAATAAGAAAATCACAAAACCCCTGAGTGTGCTTTATGAACCCCTTTGAGTCACATTGAGAAACTTGGCTCTGTATGACTTTCTCAGTGTTTTTTAATGTGTGCATAAGTATTTAAAAACTCCTAATCACTGATCTCTGCTAACAGGTTCCATGCACTCATTAAGACTATGTAGTTACAATATGCAATACTCTGTATACAAAGGTGTTTTAATGGTGCTGTCAGGCCGCTACTTTTGTTGTGTGTAGGCTTGTACAATATGGATTTTTCCCAGCTTGCAATTTACCATTTGAGAAATCTATGATAAACTACATCCAACAGCCTTAAACAAGACAAGAAACCAAACATTTCCACCAATTCAGTTTTAAGGTGAATAGGGAATGGTGTAATAATGTTCTCAGTGGTGAAATCAGGAAAAGGTTTGCTGCTGTTGAGCCAAATTCTCCTCGAGTCTCCTTCATGTGCGTGTGTTCTGAAGTAAGCCTAGCAATGCTGCAAATATACCCAAGATGTCTATTTCTGTTATTCTCTTGGTAGGTTACAGTACATATTTGTACACCATATTTACCAGATCGACAGCAAAAAAAAAGCATAACAAAGAGCATGACAATGCTGAATTTTATTGAACGATATGAAGACTTTGTTGATGTGGTGTTCTGCTGAAACTGACAGAATCTGACTCATCTTTATCCTTTTAATAAAATGTCATGTTCCCCACAGAAACAATAGAAATTCAGTTAATATGCAGCATCACTGTGCCTACTCAGGACCACGCAAACCTTTCTGTTTTGCTGATAAATTTAGAGTTCCTGATAAATGTGCTGTAGTTAACTGATGTTACGTGTATACAAGTCTAATGCTAGCTGAGTTAAATATAAACTGATTCATTTTATTATACATTAATGAAATTAAAATCACCTTATGAGCTGGGGGAAGGGGGCAGGGCTGCCAGAGGCAGTTAATAGTGGAAAGTTAAAAAAAATTGGCCAGAAAATGATCTGTTCTTATTTCTAAATTATAACTCCTATTCATAAATTCTGACTTTAATTTACATTGATCCTAGAAAAATGTGTATGTAAAGGTTGGCAGCTATGTTACTATAGCAATGTAATATCATGTATCACCCAAGAATTGTATGTTTGAATGAGTAAAGCTTAAAATAGGCAGTATTTTAATTTGTTGGGTGTTTTTGGAGGTTTGTGTGTTTTGGATTTGCATGTTATTTTCTTTGTGTTTTTGCAGTATATTGGAAAAAGTTATTTTTAGAGCAATGAAAATGGAAACAGCTGATCATTTGGTAGCACATAATTCCAGCAACATTTTCCAGAAATTAATTCATTGCCAGATTATATTAGCCAGATAGTGTTTACGTGATGCTTTGCCAACCTGTCACATGCATTTTATACTATTGACTGTTAAAATTTGGAATATAAACTGTTAATCATGTTTTTGTCTCGTTCATTTGTACACTTACTGATGGCATTGCAGTCAGTACAGTACTGTATGGTCCACATGGAAATACTGTTAATATTTAAAATTATGTCATAATGCAGGGTCAAGTTTTATTTTCTTAACTAAAAAAGGTCATTGACTGAAAAACAAATGTAAATCAAACATTTGGCACCTTTTCTATTTTTTCCTTTGATATAAAGTTCGATGAAAGTTTAGATAACGTCCTCTGAACTCATGATGTGTGGGATACAGAGATGAGAAGAACACTGCAATACTCTTACATAAAGCTGCAGAGGAGGCTATATAGCGAGAAGGATCTTTACCGCCAGGAATATTAACAGCCTACAACCTACACAGCAGTGTGGTGCAGGATGTGCACAGAGGGAACTCTTTCCTCTTGAGAAATATATGCCTATTAACCCAATTACGAATGACTCCTTTTAATCACACATTTAATCAGACATAATGGGCAGCTTGTCTAGATTGCTTTTTCCTTTTTGCATGAAGATCTATGAATAGCTGCTAATGCAAAGTTGCAGGGTTCATCCTTTTTTATTTATTTTTAACACAGAGAACACATGGTATTGATTTTTATTCAAACCTTTTGCGCTGTTCAACGTGTGCATGGACGCTTTACATTTACCTTACAGCTACATCGACCCTCAGTAGATAAACATTTGTGAAACTCCCCAAAGTTTTTGGAGTTAATTATTTATAGGTGAGCTGTTGATTTCTCTGCAATGTTGCAGAGAGAAAGAGAGACACAGATGAAGGGTCATTTTTTCAGGAAACATGTCAGACAAGCCAGTGTGTGTGAGTGATTTTGAGCACCAGGCTAAAAAAATCTTACCCAAAGCGGTATTTGATTATTATTTCTCTGGAGCAGATCAGCAGGAATCACTAGCTGATAATGTAGCAGCTTTCAAAAGGTATGTGATGGTGTAATGTCAAAGCTTTTGCTCTATCCAACATGAACACAAAAAACACAAAAAACAAAAAAAATCTGTTTTGTATGCCTTGAACATGCAGATGTAGATATCTATGAATTTTAGCTGAGATTTTCTGTGCTTCAAAAAGTAGTATCTTGAGTAAGACAAATGTACACAAAAATCCATTTCGTTTCCTTTTTTTGTTGTTGTTGTTAGTAACACTATCGTTTGACTGTGCAGCCTGACTCTAAGAAATAATATGAAATGATTTATGAAGAATTTAGAAAATAATTTTTTTGATGTGCTTTGATACACAGTAATAAATTATAAAAATCATAGGTTTTTTGGTGTTTAAAAAAAGCTCTGTGACTTTTCTGACAAAGAACGGGTAAAAACCACACTTTAATAACCACCCAATAAGCCTGTGCTGCTTAGGAATTCATACAAGTTATTAACTGGAAATCTAGTTACAGTGTGTTCATGCTACACCGCACGTGAACTTCTTGTAATAAAGAAGCCATATAATCAATCAAACGAATAGACTTCTGTCATAGCATATAATAAAAGAAACTTTTTCTGAAATTATTTGTGAAAATTCTGCATCTTGTTTTTCCACAGCATACAGCCCTTTTCTCAGCTGTAATTACTAAGTCAAGTAACACTGTCTCATGCTGTGGTGGAAGTTGTGACGCATCAAGCATGAAATATAAAGCAGTATGACTAAGATTTAGGAAACTGATTTGAGACACCAAGTTAATGACACAGTGCCAACTCACTCACAACAAACAGCAGAAATAAACCTTTAATCCATTTCACAACTTCTACAGTATAGGTTTAAGAGGTCAGAAAGGTTTCTCAAAGAACTAACTTTTCTCTTTACCCTGCTGTTCTCTCTTGTGTGGGCAGTGGGATACACTTCAGAGTCCAGCTGAAGAGAGGAAAATGCCCTAAAGCAGTGTCAACAAAAGCGAAAAGCCTGTCATTATGCCGATAAACCTTGTGCTACGTTATTTATAGTATAATCAAGAACAAACTATTAAGCTCAGGGTCCAGGGAGTGATTATGTAAAGTTAAAGAAGCTGTAGTTAGTCAGCTCTAGCCTGATCACTCTGACTACATCAGCCATTAACAGTGACAGGCAACAATTAAGAGCTCTGTGATGGTGCTCTATTTTTTTTTTCTTCACATTAATGTGTCTGCTTAAAACAGCCCAACAAATTGAACCTGTGTATCCAAAATATAGCTTTCTTCATGCTTTATATAATGGCTGTAACATCACACTGGAAAAACTACAAACAAATACCAAAGCGATGAGAAAGGAGATAAAGAGTGGCTTTGGATTTACATGGTGCATGAGATCCAAGGTGTATTCCCATTTCGTTCCCAGTAATCCCAGTGTAATGCCTGAATCCGCTGTGACACCATCAATGATGAACACGAGAGAAAGGGAGACTGAGAGATGGTGATGAAAAGACAAGATAAGGAGAGGAAAAGAGAAATATAGGGGAGAGAAGAAATTCTTGAGATGAGAAGAGAAACGTAGAAGAGAATAGTCATCTGAGCCTTGATTAAAAAAGGAGAAGCAAAAGACAAGAGAAAAGAATAAGAAGAGATGATGGGAGAAGGAAATGAGAAGTGTAGGGAAGAAAAGAATCATAAGAGAAGGAAAAGAATAAGAAGCCAGGAGAGGAGATGAGCAGAAAAGCAGAAGAGGAGAAGAAGATACACAAATATGGTGGGAGATCAAGGGAAAATAGAAGGCAAGAAGATGAGAAAGAGAAGAAGAGAAGACATATGAAATGAAAACAAATATATAAGGATGGGGGAAAAAGACAAACTGGGATCGTGTCTATTTGCACTGGTAGCTTTAGGGCATAAATAAAAATGAATAGTTGGGAAAAATGACCATATGAACAGAAACTAGAGAAATGACCATATGAAGGATCTGATGTAGTGCAAAGTAGGCAGCTTCTGCACTGAGAGACGAATTACACCAAGTCTATGATTAATGTTCCCCTGCCTCTTTATCATCAGCATGTATTTCCTGCTTCCTGCTCTAGGTGGCGTTTGTACCCACGCGTGCTTAAAGATGTGTCCGAGGTGGACATGTCTACAACTGTGCTGGGACAGAGAGTGAACATGCCTGTGTGTGTAGCAGCCACTGCAATGCAGAGAATGGCGCATCCTGAAGGAGAAACTGCTACTGCCAGAGGTGAGACATGCCACTAGGACACATCACAGTGAATGGTGGACACCATGTTGTAATAATGTAACACACCACGGGGTGGAGCTCTAGGACTGCGTTAGACATGATGTTACAGCAGGGACTATACCTCTTCCCTACACAAAACAGGGATGAATATTTCACACATTAAACTCTTTCACACCAAAGTCTATCTATGGTTTGAGAATAATCTCATCATTACACCCATTTCTCAAATTAAACAGATGAACAGATTCTAAAGGTTGCTGGAAACCTTTAGTTCCAATAGTTCCAATCCTAAGCTTCCTAGCAAAAGATTGCAATTTATCTGCCATTAAAAATAATTCCACAAAGTAAAATATAACAAGGGATATCTATATCACATTCAAAAGAGATTTTTTTCAATATTAAAGTGTTAACATAACTTGGCAATTTTCTTCTATTCTTATATGAAATAATGAAAGAACATCTGTAATAAGTGGCATTTTTGCCTTTATTTTTTTGTCTAAATGGCAAGATCCAATCTCAGAAGTTAATGTGTGACACTGCAAAGGAAGTTGCTTAGAAGCAATGTTTGAATAACTGTGTCACAGGTGTATCTCTGCTGACAGCCCTTTCACTGTCGTTAATGGTTTTCTATTTTCCCCACAATGCCATATGACAATGTGTTGATAGTGGTGCCAGTGGGAATTAGATCCCGGTTCATGTGTACACAAAGAGACAGATGCAGCAGTGCTTAAGTCCTTTAATTGTCCATTTTTCTCAGCTCCCCGTCTGGTACAATGGTACAAATGGTACAAACGCTTCAACTTACATGCTAATATCACCATCAGTGCCACTGCTTCTGTGTTGGGATACCGATCAACCTACAAGACATGTCTTAAGATTGGGGTAAAAAAGAAAACAGAAGCATGGGGAGAACATATGCACACAGGACAGATATTGAAACCCCAGTCCAAGAGTTGCAAGGCAACCATGCTAAACACTAAGCCACTGTGGTCTCCTGTAGTGGAGTAATTGTGGTATATAATAGTCAAGTTGTATTCACAAATGCTTCCTTACGTTTACTTCAAAGTCTTGCTGTTTTATAGCAAAGGTTTTTACAATGAAAGTAACACATAATGTTATTATCTTTGTTATTGTCTCTTTCCTGTAGCCTGTTACTCCGCTGGCACAGGTATGATGCTGAGCTCCTGGGCCACCTCCACCATAGAGGAAGTGGCACTAGCAGCCCCGGCTGGCCTGCGCTGGATGCAGCTCTACATTTACAAAGACCGATCACTGACTGAGTCTCTGGTTAGGAGGGCTGAAGAGGCAGGGTATAAGGGTATCTTTGTCACAGTGGACACACCTTATCTTGGCAAGCGTCGTGATGACGTGCGGAATCGCTTCAAGCTGCCCACTCATTTGAGGTAAAAGTGGAGGCACCTACGCGCAACATGCTCATGTGCCATGTACAGGGTTTCACAACCTGTTCTGAAAGTGCACGTGGGTGCTTACTGCAGGGCAAACTGCACACAATGCCAGTCTACTAGTTAAAGGAATTTAGCAACTGGAGTCATTCAATCTGTTCTGCTGTTCTATTCTCCTTTCACTATTGTATATAAACTCTATTCTATTTAAACTCTATCTCAGATGTTTCTGAAATTCTCAGAACAGCTCATTTGGCACTAATAACCAAGTCAATAAGATCACATTTTTCCTCATTGTGATGTTTGATGTGAAGCTCTTGACCTGTATCTGCGGGAGTTTATACAGTGTACTGCTGCATCATGATTGGCTGATTGGATAATTGCATGAATGTGCACGTGGTTCTAATAATTGTCTTTTATAAGTGTAAAGTAAAAGACAATTTAATCATAAACATTATCAAATAAAAATAATAAAACCTGACACTAATATAGCGCACTATTTTGTCTGTCCAGAACCACTATAACTACAGTTTGCCTTGGAACATAATCATTGTGCTTTAACAACATGCTTTAACAATCTCAATATTGTTGTGTTAATGTATTAATCAGTTTAACATCTTGTGCATCCATTTCCATTCTTTGTAGGTTATGAAATATGTACATTTCGTTCAAACATTCACTTAACCCTTTTGCCTCAACACATTCACCTGGTCCTTGAATTTGAACTTCCTGAAGGGCATGGCTAAAAAAAAACAGGGTTATCTCATTTTTTTTTAAAGATTTTACAGTTAATGATTGGGATAGCCATGTGATCCTTAAGCCAGTAACTTTTTTCCAGAGGCCAAAAAAATGGATCTTCTGCTTTGAGTTTATTTGGGATGTTACACAGCACAGTAGATGTAGAATGGCTTGTATGAAAGTAGACACTACTTTTTACTAACAGTCTTGGTCTAGTATATTGATTTAGATACTGTGTTATACTATCAAAAAAGCTATAGAGAGTCACAGTACTGTTCCATACAGAAACCCAACAGTGTCCTGACTAATCTTATAGCAGACGTATGGCAATAAAACAATTTGTTTGTTTATACTGATTGAAAATGTCAGATAAGTTGATTTCCAATTTGCTATTCCAATCTGAAAGCATTATTGTGGGTAGTAACTGCAGATAGAGTTTGTTAATACTATGCTAAAAACCTGTTAGCATAGTAAAACAAATAATATTAAGGAAAAAACAAATAATATTAAAAAAAAACATTAAAAAAAGAAATATTGTTGCCTTAGATGACAATTTTGAACACATTTTCATAGTTTCAATGATAAAAATGGTTACTTTATCAGTTATTTTGGTTATTTTGGTTAAATGGTTACAGTTCATGCAAGTAAGTGTCTAATGCTGATAGTCTTGTGAGATTTCTTGAAAAGCCCATCTGAATTTTGGCCCCACACAGACAACTTTGTTTTCCTCTTGAAAATGAACCGTGGTCCCTGAACAGGTTTACGTATTTATAGAACAGAAATCTGGCTTTTAAAACTAGGGAAACTTTTCCCCTCACATCTTACAGTAGATTAGTAAGTCGCTCATGGGGATTAATAGGAACTGGTTAATCTTCACTACCCCTCATTACATTAGGCTAATGAAAACAACCTGATGAAAGCAAAGGCTTCCTGTCCTGTACTACAAGGTACATTATTGCAATCTGAAAACTAAAACGATGCATGGTACTCCTTTTCCACCAGAAATGACAAGATGCAGCCTTTGTATGTTTTCCTGAATTCTTTTTACGATGTAGCAGCAGCATCAACAAAGTGCTTTTGATCAGCAGTGCTACCTATTGGCTTAATTCCCAACCTGGCTTTTTAAACACTGACCAAAAACAACAGTCTGCAAATAAATGTGATTTTTTTTGCAATCTTTCTTTTCCAGGATGGCCAATTTTGAAACGCCTGATTTAGCATTCTCATCAAAGGAGGGCTACGGGGAGGACAGCGGCCTGGCAGTGTATGTGGCTCAGGCCATAGATCCTACACTGAAGTGGGAGGACATAGCTTGGCTAAAAGGAATCACTTCCTTGCCTCTGGTGGTTAAAGGAGTTCTGAGAGGTGAGTGCTCCAGCTGGGAGGAGTGATTAGAGTGTCTGCGCTCATCAGTCTGTGGCCTTTGGTCTTTGGAAACAAGCCACTGATGTACTGTCTAAAGGATTTGCATAATCCGATCAAAACGCAAATGATATGTGAGCTGCATGTCAGCAAGGGTGTGTTAATTAAATACAGTGTATACCTTATTGGTAGGAAAATTATGCAGAGACGTTTGCAGCTCCAACATGTAATGGAGACCATATGGCTAAAACCGCTGTTATCTTTCTTTGCGATCAGCCTTTAACTTTCAGATATCGCTCGGTCTGGAGCTAAAATCACTTTGTAAATGGAGTTTGAGGGTTATGATGTGGAAATAGAAAAAGAATGGTCTTTATGGGAAATGACACCATCTTCAATGGCTCATATACTCGGAACACACACAAAAACTTTAAACAACCACAGCTATTTTAATAATTTCTTAGGCAGCATGAAAGGAAGTATTAACAGTTCAGGGCAAAATATTATTGCTTTCTTTAGATATCCTTTACATGTATTTTTACCTATATCTGATTGGTCAGAAGGTGATTCATATCTTAAACAGCAGCTTTAACAATAAATTCAAATTCAATATTATTGGTTACATGCACAAACATATACAGTATGGCGTGTTGCAAAATGCTTTTTTTGACTGACGCTCACATAAAAATATAATAAAAATAGAATTTACATAAACCAGAATTTAATTCTATGCAGATAGAAAAGGAAAACATAAAAATATAATAAAAGGAATATAAAGAACAATAGTACCAACTGTGATTCAAACAAATAAAAAATAATAATAAAAAATAAGTGAATAAAAAGAAAATAAATAAATAAATAATTCTTGCTTCTTTAAATCAGATTAAAAAAGGTTTTCTTACTTAAACAAGAAAACGTGTAATCTGCCGCAACACACACAGCAAGCCATTGTTGAACCTTTTCCTACAACACCCCATTGTGTTTTATCTCTCACATATTATGTGAAGAGAAATGTGTATGTTTAACTTAATCCCAGCATTTTGTTTATACTGAATCTGTGCTGCAGCGGAAGATGCCAGAGAAGCTCTAAAATATGGTGTTGATGGGATACTTGTGTCAAACCATGGAGCAAGACAGCTTGATTGTGTTCCAGCCACTGTAAGTGCCTAGTGAAAGAGTAAACACTGCTTATTCTTTGGAGATCTCCAAGCCACATGTTATCTCTTCAGTAAACAACTGTGGTCAGAAAATTACATCTCAGTTAGTGTTGCCTGGGTGTTGGTTCTTCAAGGTGTGACACTGCAGCATGACTAAAAGCTCTGATTGTAGGTATCACACAATTCTTTTGCTGTATTTTTATCCAGTGTTATTGGTTTATTCCAACATAGCAACCTAAATATACTGTTTATTAAATGTCAAAAGGTTTATGGAAACTAGCCTTTTTTACTGCTCTGACGTCTTTGTGGGTCATATTTTCTAGCACGGTATGCAAAAATAAAACACAAGTAAGAATAGTTCAAGTAAGCTAAAATGTGATTACTAGATGTACAACACAATGTGCCTGCGTATGAGCTCAGATCGATGTCTTGCCTGAGATTGTGGAGGCCGTGGGTGGCAGAGCTGAAGTTTATCTGGATGGAGGCATCCGCACAGGTACAGATGTGTTAAAGGCCCTGGCGCTGGGGGCTAAGGCTGTGTTTTTGGGAAGACCCATCCTGTGGGGTCTGGCCTGTGAGGTAAGACATCTGAAAATATGATAACAGAACTTTTTTTTTAACTTTACTGTCATCACAAAAACTACATTTTGCTGTTATTAGGGTGAGAAAGGGGTCCGAGATGTGCTCCAGTTGCTACGAGAGGAACTTCACCTGGCATTAGCTCTTACAGGTACTGCTTTCCAGTTCATCCACACCATGATGAAGTTGTGACTTCTACTCCTACTACTTCATTTTCTATATTATAATTAGTTGTTAGGACATGCTGCATTTAATATTTAATTTTTTTTATATTTTTTGTGTTGTACTGCAAAAGGATCCCGATCTGTGAAGGAAATTGATAGGAACCTTTTGAGAAGATCTGAGCAAATCCCAAGGATCTGATGACCTGCACAAAGCTCTCATTAAAATGTTGGAATTCTGAATTTCTAGAATATGACTTAAGGTATAAAACAGATACCAAGAAGTTATTAGAACATGTTTATATATAAACATATTAATTGACATACTAGGAGTCATACTTTCTTTTTTATTAGCCTTCAGATATTACGCGCAACAGCAATATTGAATTGAATTCTGTCAGGTAATTATACACAGCATTTTCTTGTTTTGAACCAAAAAGTTCATACTTATATGTCATACAGTTCTTCAATGTCATGCTGTCCTTATTTCCTGACTATATTAAATGGGCCAACGTTGCTCATTCTGCTTCTTGTTAATTTGTAAATTTTTATGTAACACTAAGGGAAATTCATAGCATGTAGGCTATCTCTGGCCTGGTGCTGCAGCATGTCTCTCATGAATATGTAAACTCCCTTGACTAGGCCCACAAGGCAAACGAGTTTGTATGAAGTTCAGGAAGGTCACCCAAACACTTTGGGATTTCTTTACTAGCTCTTTCCATGGCTGAGCCACTGCTTCTGAATGAAGCCATTATATGCATGGTTCGGTGCAGGAAAACAAACTTTGTCAGGACTCTGTTCATTAGCACCTAGCACTTTGTTTGAACCTCCTCCGTTTGCAGGGGCCACAGTGGGGAACTTTTCCCTCCTGCCGAAATCAAATGAAATGTACAGTTTATAAAGGAAGCTCAGGGGATTTCCACCACGAGTCTGGGATTGGGATGAAACAAAAATCCTCCATCCAACATAGGACAAATTTAAGATGAGAATGTTCTTTGTTTTCTAATGCAAACATGACAAGCATGGAGAAGTCTGTCACCCTTTTATTGTTTAGATATGTTTGGCGGAGAGCGATTTTTAACATGGCTGTTGGTTCTAACAGCAGGAGTGATGGTGTGGTGGTTCAACTGAGGAAACATTAATCCTTTACCATGGCTGGAGATCATAAGTGATTATATTACACAAATAGGTGACAAATTAAAGGGGAAAAAATGGTGGTGGAGTCCTCTTTAAGAAAATTGTCACCGCAAATCAGTGAGGTGTTCTGAATGTAATAAAAATAATTTAACCTGTGGTAATATTTCAATCCTGAAAATGATGTAAATCATTTGTTCTTTTGAATCCATATGATAACGAACACGCTGTATTAGCAGGATCAAAGCACCAACTGAGGTAATATCCTTTTAAAGAATGGCGTTCATCCATCCAGCAAAGACTTCTGAGCTGTACTGAAGCTGTTCCGGTGGCACATGGTTGCCAAACATCCTCCTAAAACACTTTATGTTGTTTTTTGTGTATGTGTGTAGTGCTGTTGGCCCCAAGCCCAGCATGTATGGCTTTAGGTTTTTCCATAGTAAGACCTAAGCTGCATGGAACAGGGTGTGCCTTGTTGAGTCTTGTGGTCGTAATGACAAGACACTGCCTCAGTCTCACAGCCCACAGACCTACAGAGGCCTCAGAGCTCTGTTCCACTCATCACTCTGCACCTGTGTGTACTCCAAGTGCCCTTCTGCTCTCAAGCCACCGGACACGTCTCTGCAGCTCACTCAACTCGAGCGTGACAGAAGAGAGCATTGGAAATCTTCCTTGAGCAATGCTCATACGTATATCAGTTAATTAATCTGATTGATAACAAATGTTAAATATTTATGACTCATTACAGCTCATCTGCATAACAGTTATGTATCATTTAGAAAACTCGTCATTCATTCAGCATGGAGAGACTCCAGGAGAGGGCAATGTTTCACTTCTTAGCCTCCAAAGAGATCTCATACTGTAGCAATCAAATCTATGCTCTTTGTGTACAACTTTGTAGTGTGACCTTATCACATTTTCTGACGTTGAGGTCTTGAAAGAAAATCAACACCAGCTTAAGGCAGATGAAAAAAACCCAACAAGCCTGCTTAAATGTGCTGAGCTACGAACATGACTCAGTCAGCATCTGCTGTATCAGATCTCACTTCTGATGGTAGACACAGTGCACTCAAAAGACCTGGCCTAGGTGATACAGCAAAATGTTAATGGCCTGGAAAACTATATCACTGTACAAGTTATTTCCGCTCATACTCTTCTCAACAGTCATCAAGACCAGAAAAAACACCAAATCATGACATTAACCCTGGTTTTATTGCACCTGATGTGAGAGGAAAATGAAGCTGACAAAACATTAAGGCATGCATACAGACATTAGGTTATGTTTTATGAAGCATGGAGCTGGTGGCAGGTTTGTGTTGTTTGTCAATGGGTCTGAAGGAGATTCTATACTTTAGCTCAGAAAAACATCTGCTCACCTCCTTTGTATCCTTTGTATCACCTCCTTTGTCTCTCTACGTATAAGAATGTGCAAGATTTTTAAAATGACCATTTAAGTTGTACCAGGTGAAGAAATATGATTACAGGGAAAACAGATTTGATCCAGAGAAAAACACTCAGTGTCTTTTAGGCACTCAGTGACAATTGCTCTAAATTGTTCATTTATTTTTGTGCTGGTCCGGTGACAGTACATGTTTTCAGATATGGACCTCACAGCTGCAGCCAGTTAATAACAGCTCCATGTGCAACATTGTAGCAGTGCAAGAAACAGTGTGTGTGTGTGTGTGTGTGTGTGTGTGTGCAATAGAGAGAGAGAGAGAGAGAGAGAGAGAGAGAGAGAGAGAGAGAGAGAAAGAGAGGGGGAGAACATCTGTTGACATCAAAAATTGTAAAACCTTGGATTTTTTTTCTTGCATTGTGGTATTTTACTACCACGTGTCCCAGTCCAACATCTGGCCCTGTTGTTTTATGAAACATTTCCCACAGATCGTTCTGTTTTGTTTGCCAATTCGTGCACATTTAGAGCAAGAATTGGGGGAAAATAATCAATAAGACATGAAAGCAAGCAGATTTTATGTGACCTATTACTCTTACATGTGCAGGTCTGTTTGATATCCATCTAAAATCTAATAATGTCTAATATCTGTGTATGATCATGACTAACACTATTTCTTCTTCTGGGCTTGGGATGTGGCCTGTGGTCAGCAGATGTTCGGCAACAATTTGCATTCCTGTTTGCTTCCCATTTACCAACAGATGTGCAGATGGTCGAAAAATATAAGTGTGTGTGAGTGTGTGTGTCTGTCTGTCTGTCTGAGTAAGTATATGTATGTGTGTTTTCCCAATTCAATCTGTCTGCCATTAGTTTAGCATCTGTCCATAATACAGGTGGAATGCTTTCATGCAGCGCAACATCCAGATACTATTAAAGTAGGTATATTTTGATCTGTTGCTATGTTCAAGAATCTCACAGGAGTTCCCACAAAAAAAATGTTGTAAACTGGAAGGAAACCAGATCCCACTTATTCTTTAACTTGTAAGGATCTTTGTTATTATCAGCTATCTAAACTTTAGGAAATTAAGTGTGGCTTGGAATCCACTCAAGATTGCAAGCAGGAAGAGGACAATTTAAGAACCAGGTGAAGTCATAACACACACACACCACAAACTGTATAGCTAAACAGTCGAGCAGCACATAATTGAGAAGACGAGTCATTCAGTCACCCCCACTGATATGAGCATATAAAATGTTTCACTAGCCAAGTTCATTTAACAGGCTATTATCAGGTGATGTTGGTAATTGAGTGTGTGGCCTTGGCGAGCGTCAATTTGAGGTGATGCAGGGAAAAGATAAAGTCTACACATATGACTGTGTTGGAATGGTTGAGTATGACCTATATGCTAGCTTGGGGCCATGACGCATGACTATTACCTGAGTTATGGTTTGGCAGAGGTACTGTCGCTTCAGTGGAAAGCACACAACATGTATCCACAACAACAAACAAAGCCGGGTGCAGACTGTCTGCAAGGAAAAACTGAGTAAATTGTGTAGACATTGGCTCTACCTCCATTCTGCATATAAACAAGGGAAGGTAAGCTGCAGGAAACCTAAAATCAGAGACGAGCTTAAAAAAAAAAAGGTTTTTACAATTAGATATGGCTTTTTACAGAATATTGTAGAAAAGAGAAACCAAATAAATAGTTAGTTGGTTAGTTAGTAATTAGTTAGTTAGTGAGTTAGTTAAAAGAAAACAAAGTAGCAGTTTTATATAATGTAATGGAACTTTTAAATTAATAAATAAAAATATATTTTTCCCTCTAAAAAGCCATTAAACATGTAGATTATTTTATTTATATATATATATATATATATATATATATATATATATATATATATATATATAACAATTTTTATTCAAAATCCTATATTGTTAATATATAATATATTTACAGCCTATAGCCTATATATATATATATATATATATATATATATATATATATATATATATATATATAGTCATTAGCTATTCGCAAATATGTTTTGAAGTGTTATTTATATTCCTGAAATGCGTTTAGTATAATAATCTAAATGAAACCATTCAGATTATTCATGTTAAACCAAATTAAAATGATTTGCCAGTGAAAATAAACAGTACGTGTGCATGTGTGTGTGTGCGTGTGTGTGTATGTGAGTTTGTGTGACAGAGAGAGAGAGAGAGAGAGAGAGAGAGAGAGAGAGAGAGAGAGAGAGAGAACCTCCTTATTTAAGAGCCATTAAACTCAGAATGTCAGAAATTACAGTGGTCTTGCACCTGCACTCCAACCTTCAAAGTGGGACTCTGCCACATCCTTAGCTCAACAGCATGACTGTGTCTTTCTTACGTAAAAGCTGGCCATTTACGCACAGGTGTATGCGTCTGACAGATTGCACAGCCTTGAGCTTAATGCCAAACAAACAAAACCCTCTGCCAACCTGGCGAAGTAACCAGCATCCCGTTGCACCAGCATGCCTGAACCCTGGACTGGGTTAAGGATTTTTTTTTTTTCACTCATGCTCTTTTCTTACATTTCTCACAATATGCAGTAATTGCTCTATTAAAGGTTTTATGAAAAAGCCACACATAAGCATAGCAAACAACTCTCATCAATACCAGCAATTACACAAGTTCGATTTACCGTAAATGATGTGGATGCAAAGAAAAAAATGTCTCTTAAAAAGTTTGAATAGAGCTCAGACAGGGCCGCAGAGTCCTGCATTTAAAACTGACTGAGCTGAGTCAGCCACTGCCGGCTTTGTGTACACCATAAAACCATAATTCAACTGGAAAAGTAAGGAGCACGCCAACAAATATTCAGAGCGGAGAAAGCAGATGCACGACATGGGTAGAGTTTAGAGTGTGCACGTACAATCTGAGGCTGTTACTGATGTAAAGTAAAGGTACAGTAATGCACCTCACCGCATCGACCCATTCAACTGCTACTGCATTTCACTTCCATTTAACAAATTCCACAATAATGAATCCCATCTGTTCCAATAAAGGACTTGCAGAATTGCTCTGCATCTTGGCAGCTGGCTTTAATGGCATGCTCCGTGTGGTTTATTAACAGTTCATGCTCTTTAACTGGAAGAACACATTTGACATCCATTACTGCGGAACTCATTTCTGTTTTATTGTATTTTCGTGTGCATGGTAGCAAACCATGTTAAATGGTACAGCAAAACTGAGCCAGACAGCACACTGTGGTGGTGACTTGATGGTCAATTAGGTAAACCATCTACAATCTGTAATGACCTTTTTTTATATGCTAACACTGTAAATTTTGCAGTTGTATCTTAGATGAAAAACATGCTGCAAACCTAAATCAGAAACCTGCGAAAGTTAGAGTATGTAACTGTGAAGGAAAAAGAAATCTCGGGAATAATAGTTAGAGAAAGCAAGAAATTGTTTAAAGCTGTAAAAACTACCACAGAGTGGATGTTATTAACTGACTCTGACAGGTTCACTGTTAGCACACAGTATAGTTATGAAAAGTGATGAAATATTCATATGCTCCACTCAGCAATGAGACCATTTCATTTAATCAGAGGTAATATTAGAAACACACACTGATCCAGTGATCTGAATTGAATAATAGAACGACTGAGTGCCATCATCTGAATGAAAAATAAAAGTCACATAAGTAGGAAGATTTTGACAGGTGCAGTCTAGGCACACTCTCCAACCTGCTTCCTATTAACATTTCATTGTGTTGAGTCCCTAAACGTAATTGGTCAAGACAGTCCAATCAGAGAGCGGGGGTGTGACTTTTAGAAACCTTTAGTCCTCCATATGAGATACATTATAGCAGATTCAGTGAGAAGGTCAAGATCGGATTGGAAACGGCAACGAGTCAAAAGACATTACAGGAACGTTTTGTTTAATAATGATTCACTGCTATTACCCTCAGTGAGGATAGGGTGCATCTAAAGAATTATGCTTTAACATTCACAATGACTTCATCATTTATGTCTAACTTGAGAACTTCTCATTATGAGTAGCTCTCAACAGTAGGATTGGTGGCGAGGAACACCGCCAGTCCTATCAATAGTTTTATATCTTGATGTAACCCCCAGCTGAGGATTCAGATAAAAAGGTAAATTACCAGAAAATGTCCAGATTTACCATTTCTTTTCGCTCAAAGGAAGTTCTGTTGTCTAACAGTGATGGTCCTGTTTCATGTTTCATGGAGGTATACACTGTTTCATGATAAACACATTTCATGGGACAGTTAACAAGGTCAAAACATCCCATCAGCTAATGCTATATTGGACAAAGCTGAGCCAGGTTTTATTAACATAACAGGACTTTACACAGATGTAAACACACATACACACAAACACACACACACACACACACACACACACACACACACACACACACACACACACACACACACACACACACTATTAAATAGATAAAGCTACACTTCACCCTGAAACATCCCACCCATAAACAAATGTTTATAGATACATTTTAGAAGTTCTGATGCTAATTTGACATTTGGAGCTGTATTTTTGTTATTTTCAGGAGACTTAAACAGCTGTGTGTCGCTCTTATGTCGCTGATATTTAACATAATAGATAACAGTCAGATTTAGAGAAATTCAACTCAGAATTTTTTGAATGCAGCAAACTCTGAACTCATCTATGCAACAAAGTTGGTGCTGAATTACAGTTGAGGAAGTGAGAGAGTTGGACAAACTAAAGCAGGAAAGTGCTGCTGCATCACTTTAGATATACACTATATGGCAAAAAGGATGTAGACACCTAACCATCAGACCTTTTTGTGCTTCTATTCCAGATTGAACTCCTTTCTCTTATAATATCCTAATATTCATGGAAGGTTTTTCACTAGACTTTATGCTGTAGCTGTGGGGATCTGTGTTCATTCAGCCACAAGATCATTTATGATATCAGACACTAATGTCACTTGGGGAGGCCTGGCAGGACACAAAACCATGACTTCATGGATCTTGTAATGTTACAGCATCAAAGCCATTGTAAAACTTTATGTGTAAAACTTGGTGGCAATAGTTTTGGGGAAGGTCCACTATATGGGTGTTAAGGTCACATGTCCACAAACCTTTGCCCATATAGAATAATTCACTATATGCAGGCATTTAAATGGCATTGTGGGTAATTCAGGAACCCATTAGCCAAAGAGACAGACCAACTTGTTGATAAAATAAATATGTTATTTTCGTTAAAGTAATAATTAGCAAATTATTCAGGGAGTTTTTCCAATTAATGCCATTATATCTGTACACCCAACCCAAGCCTTTTTTTTAAAAAGAACTGTGGTTGAAAAAATGTTTACACTTCTTCAATATTCTTCTACCCTTTATATTTGAGTCAGTCTCTCTCTCTCTCTCTCTCTCTCTCTCTCTCTCTCTCTCTCTCTCTCTCTCTCTCTCTCTCTCTCTCTCTCTCTCTCGGACACACATACACACACATCATGTGAATTTGTCAGCTTGCATAGATATATTAACTACTTTGCTTTCACTATTCAAGATTGCAAAGTTATGAAACTGCTTCCATGTGTGCAAATACAAAAGCCTTCATGCTGACATGCTGTAAGTGAATCCCTGCTCTTTGTATTTTTGTACATTAAAGTGGAGCCATTTCAGGAACAAGAGGTTCTCAGGTCTCATGTGATTGGTTTATTTAAACTTGTAATATTACAGCATAGAGGTGGTAGACTGCCTTAGAAAACAAGTAGCTCTTTAATTGCTGGTGGATTGAAAGAAGTAAAGAGAGGAAAGGTCTTGAGAAAATATAAAGTAATTGCTTTAAGAAGCACAGATTTCAACTTTTACTATAGGGATTTGTGGTATCGTTAGTTGTCTGTCTTTGAATGATAGGTGACTTTGATTTTAGATTAATATTTTGTATATACAGAGGTTCAAATAGCCATTCCAGGGTATTTGATTGGGGGTTATCCAATACCTTTCATTACATTCGAGCAGCACTGAGTCACAAAGAACAGCAGAGAGGAAGGGGACAGGGGTACCGGGGTGCAAATATGGAGAATCTAAAATGTGAAGTACCTGCACCTGGACCAAGAGCATAAAGAGTCACATTCATGTCCATGACGCAGTGCTACTGCTAGGTACACTGGCACGGTGATGCTTATATTACTCCTTGGCTTCTCAAATGAGAATTAACCACTTAGAATCCCAAGATCCCTTCCCTTGGTTAATCCTATTTGATATTTTTTATTAGTTTCACTGTAGTTGAAAATGAATTACTGAATTAAGTTTAATAAAGATTTAAGATGAATAACTGTGGTTGACATATAATGAAAAAGACTTAATGATGTGTTTCTGTCTGTCCTTTGAGCTGTGTGATTACAGTGAATTTATGTTTGAATGTAAACCCATCTTCAGTTAAACCTGAAATTTTGTTTACAACCTTTGTCTATTTGAGTCACTTTGTAAAGTGCAAAGAAAGTAGAGTCACTGAACTGAGATTAAACAGAAAGCTTGATTCCCTAAACCTGATGAACTATCATATGTGTTTACATATGATACGTTGATGAGCCTGGAAAGTGGTGTCTCAGTAGGCAGTGAGCTTCTGATTAGAAGATCATGAATTCAAATCCCAGCAAGAGCAAGCTGTCAATTTTTGGACCCTTGAGACGTCAACAACTCATTTGTATCCTCCCTGAACTGTAAGTCATGTTGGATAAAAGTGCCGGCCAAATGAGGTAAATGGAAATGTTTGAAAAGAAAAACTAGGGTGAAGAGACTTCTTCTTAAATGAAAGTGAAATTATAGACCAGCCAGTGTTTTAGTATGTTATGACTAAATATTTTATCCTTTGATTGCATCCTATGCTTAGAAATCTTTATTAGGTATTTTCAGGCTATACTTAAAATCCACCCTGTAATACACCTTTATAAACATTTTGTACTAAAATGACAACACTTACAATCCAGTATAACTGTAGAATGCTATTGATTATAGTTTAGCATACACCTCCAGGCAACATGCATTTATCCTGAATGCAAATCATACATTTACTCTTAATTGTTGCTGCTAAACATACCCTTGATTTATTTGGAAATTTAAAGACTAAAGACTAAAAAGCATGTAACGTAGCAAAGTGGCATAATACTTCACAGGAAGTTCAGCTTAGTTAAAGGGGTTCTGTTATGGAGTATTATATACATTGTCTGGACCTCCCATCACATGCTGTGTGAAGCATTAAGATCTTTAGGCCTTGCAGAGGCACACCAGAGCAAAGCACAAGGAACATGGCTTGATGTGGGCTTGAACAGAGCTTTCTTGTAAATCAAAGAGCTGTTTTCCTTTGATGCTAAGAGCTCACTAATTAGTGTGTGTGTCTCAGAAGCTCAGGATTAACCACTTCCGGAGCCTTTTGAGATTTATTACTCATTGGACCTATCTCAGGTTTAGGAGCACTTTAAAACCAGTTTACTTTTTGACCCACCACTGTGACTTCCCATCACATCAAATTAGCAGCATGTCTGAAAGAGGGCATTTACTATGAAGGTGTGACTCATCTGTTACTGTAGATGGGAATTGTAAATGTGACATCATCTACAAAGTATTATACTCTAAGGTTTCGGATGATTATTGGCTACAGAAAATGTAGCAGTCTAAGGTTACCGGTTAAAGGAAATTGTCAAGACATAAATATGAAAGAGAGAGCTGGAGAGAGAGAATAAATATGTGTCCACAGCTGCACCTATTAATTCTTGTCATTCTCTATTTATAATGTATATAGTGGACCAAGCAAGTCTCACAGAAAAGTCTCAGGAATTCTAACAAAACAGACGATTTTTGCTGAAAGAGCAATGTGTCACGATGCCATTAATTATTTATATATATGATTTTGTACATATAAGGTTTCACATTTAAAACTAAAACAGTATAGATCAGGAAAGCTGTGAGCCAGAAAAACAGGCCCCTGTCATTCCCCACTCTCTTCAGTCAGGGTTCAGCAGTAACTGCCAAAGCCCAAATGAGCTCCATCACACACCTGCAGCTAGAAAAATCTAGCAATTACCACAGCATCTCGCCTGATATACTGAGGAAAAAAACACTCGCCATTCTCTTGAGAACCTTTTAACCTTTTCCAGTGAACATAAACTAATTACATTCCTGATGCAGTGGAAGCCTCAGGACAGCCATGAATGGGAATCACCATTGACGACTTAATTAGCGTTTGCCAATCTGGAACATGTAATTCCACTAGAGCTGTTTTTGTGAATGCCTTCTCATTATCTCAGTTCTATGGTGAAGTGCCCTGCTGAAAATGGCACTTGCTCAGATGGAGGTGGGGGCCCAGGAGGGAATGGGCTGACATTCATATTACTCAAAATGTCAGTTTCAGGCCTATGAGAGCAAACCCCCGGCTGCCCCTTCCCTCCCCTTGCACAATGGAGGCCATTCTTCTGTGTCACTTAGTGATAATTTCGGCCCGTCAAAACAGCTTGTGTTTTAGCAGCGATGTGTTAATGGGCCCACGGCTGGGTGTGAGAGTGTTCCAAGCCACACACATCAGATGGAGGTCAGAGGTTAATGTGGACCCTCTGATTCGGGCAGCTGGGATTTTTGCAACCTTTCCTCCGAGACGGAAACAAGGGCAAAAAAGGATGGGCTTGATAATGTGATATAATTAGTCAGACAGTTTCTGGGTCAGAATATTGCTGGCCGAGTGTGAGATATGCAGCAAGTGAATGGGAGCAGATGGGCCACCTGGGCCTCAGCAGGAGCCAGCAAAAGGCCTGGGCATGTAAGGCCAGCAGGTGGGCTTGGAGCAGCCTGCGTCGAACATGAGCCACCATGCCAAGCACTTCATTAAGATTGTGAACTAGATGAATTGTTCACTCTGTGGGTCAGTATAGCTTCTTAATCCCAGGCATGTGGTTCGGGGGCAATTTACAGCTACACAATCAACAACTTTACCTGAGAGTATCAGCTATGTCAACTGAATATTTCTTACTACCAAATAACATCTTTAAATCTCTTTCAAACTTGAATGACCCTTTTTTCTTTTCTAATTAAAAAATAACAATAAATTAATAACCTGAGCAAAGTAGTTAACCATTGACTGTATTCTCATCATGTATTCTGCCTGTTGTTGGATTGTAATGGGTTCTAGAGGAAGGACATCTTTTAGATAGAATCTGCAATTTATTGGTGCGTGTGTATCCAATTCATGTGGTTGATATCATTTGTATATTTTAAACACGCTAAAAAGAATACCCTAACCAACACAGCTGATTTTAATGGGATTTCTGAAACTCATGTTCATGGTTAGTGTTAAAACCTTCGATTCCATCTGGTATCACTCAAGATTGTGGTTAGAGTATTGTGTAAAATTGAATGCATACATGTTTTCTTTGGAGTTACTTTATTTAATTGTAATTTTATTCAAATTTAAAATCATTCCTCCAGGACCATGGTGCTACAGAGGGCTATATAAGATTACACAGAACTACACAGGACTGCATTCAAAAGTGTGCAAACAGCCTAATAGTACTTTCAGTCATTTCTAAAACCGAGAGTATGATAGCTTAGGGGAAGAAACTGTTACACAGACTGGACATAAGGGCCTGAATGCTTCGGTACCTTTTGCCAGATGGCAGGAGGGCGAGGAGATGTGTGTGAGGGGTGTGTGTCGACATCCACAATGCTGGTGGCACTGAGGGTACAGTGTATGTTGTAAATGTCTGTGATGGAGGGAAAAAGTGAGCCTTGTGATCTCAGCTGTCCTCACTGTCCACCACAGGGTTAAGCGAGGTGAAGCAGTGCAGTTTTCTCCAGTGATGCAGGTGCTCTGGATGCTCTCATTAGTCAAACTTTAAAGTGAACATTCAATAGATTTTTAGGCAAGGATTTGACAGGGTTTATATGACAAGTCCTATAAACCTTATGTGTTATACCCTGTAAACCTAATAAGAGAGTAGAAAAAAGAGACGATGAAGTGAACAACACTTTCCAACAACACTAAATAAAAAAATACAAAAAATCTACAGCTCACTACACACTTCTTCATGGCACACAAGACACTTTAACTCTACAGCTCACTACACACTTCTTCATGGCACACAAGACACTTTAACTCTCTGTATATATATATGAGACTGTTGCACTTTATACATTACAGTCTTTTAAACTACTGTCATACTGCTGCTATCTGTCTTGCACCTTATAAATGCCTTCATACTCAGTTTGTTTACATATATTTGGATGTATATTTGCACCTTACCAATTCACTGTTTACATTTACTCATTCAGATTTTCGTTTAACATGGCAAACATGGTTATCATTACAATTAATAGTGTTTTGAAGAAAGAAAGAAAGAAAGAAAGAAAGAAGAAAGAAAGAAAGAAAGAAAGAAAGAAAGAAAGAAAGAAAGTACATTTGTAATTTCTAAAAAAATACATTTCTAATTGTACTCCCAGTCAATACCAATACTGAGTATTGCATAAAAGCATCTGCTAAATGAATAAACGGTGGTGTGGCAGCTAGCATTGGCATTTCACAGCTCCAGGGTCTCTGGTTTGATCCTATGCTTGGGTTACTCTCAGTGTGTTTTGCATGTTCTCCCCATGTCTCTAGTGGTTTCCTGCAGGTGTTCTGGATTCTCTGGTTTCTGGAAGGTGAAATTGGCTCTGCTAAATTGCCCCTAGGTGTGAATGGCTATGTGCAGGATGCCTTATGGTGGACTAGGATAGGCTCTGGATCTGCCGAATTAATTGCCAAAAAAAATTATAAAAACAATCAGACCAAATCACATGGTTCTTGTTACCTGTTATATTGTTGATTTATATACATATATTTCTTCATTACCCACTAGTAACATAAATTGCATTATTATAAAACAGATAAATGCACTATACTAATACAGTATACTAATACACTAATACATGGTCTAACAGTATGCATTATTTTCTAGTAAAAATAGGAATGTATTAACATGTTGTGTACCTCTTCATCTGCTTTTCCAACAGAGTATACACATAGCTTAGTATAATGCATGGAAACCTGCCAACCTGCTAGCTAGGCCTTCCTAAAAGACAGGAAATGGATCTTCAAGCACTATTTTCCTTCATTAACATTCTCAGTATTGTTAAAGTCCACCTGGTTGTTACAGCCTGAACTCACTGTAAAAAACAATGCATAAATATTTAAACAACACAGACTAATGCCACATCACCAGGCACAAGGCTCAGCTGGAAAAATTACAGCCAAGGACAATATCTGTATAATCCTTCCTAATGCCTAATTGTCATTGTTCCTGACAGTAGCAAGTTACAGGTGAATATGATGTGAACAATGGTGTCATGGTTATAGTCGGGGTGACAGGGGTCATGCGGCTCTGGTTTCAGTCTGCCCTTTGCGACAGGAAAGGGGATACGTCATACACCTGATGGCACACAAAAATGAAGCCCAAATGCCAGCAAGTTTATTGTATTTCAGTGCTTAGCCACCTATCATCTCTGCTTTTCATGTCCTTATTCAAAAACTGTTTGTTATATGCCTCTAAATATTTTAGATTCAGCTCTGCCAACGATTCAGCAAAGCCAAATGTTTTTACAGAACTTCTAATGACCCTAGCGATTAGTGTTGTTTTCATTAACCGCTTTATGTTTGCTTCTCTTTGTTCAGACTCAAGCTGGAAGCATCTGCTATGTTTGGATGTAGCTGATTAAATCATAGACTGTGTAGCATCATTAATTGTTTTAGACTAGATTTATGCAACATGTCATTGAGCACAGAAGTTTTTAAATTACCAGATTGGGATTTTGCCAAAACTCTTATATATGAAGCAGGTTCAAATGCTGAATGCCATTTTATGTGTTTCCAAGACAAGCCATTGAACATTTTGCCTAACAAAGCACAGATTAAACCCTGACTTTGGTGTCACTAATGGACACATGGTTTTAGACGAGGACTTGTAACATTTATACCACAGCACTGTTGTAGTTCTAGATTCTGATTGGTTGGAAGGTGTTGGATTAATTTTTTATAACAGCATGATGCTGAAAGTAGATTCCAACTGTAATGCATAGTATGCCAGTTCAAATACATTTCCATTACTGCTATTTTCTACCAGTATTATAAAGTGCACGGAAACATGTAGGGCAAACACTCCATAAAGTCTAAACCTAATACTGAATTTGTTTTTTAAAAAAAATAAAACTACACACATGTATAATTGATGATATGGTGAGGTTCTCTGCAAGGAGACATTTATTTGATGTTAATAAATGTTTTTATACAGTCAGTGGTAAAGTCCTATAAACCTTATGTGTTATACCCTGTAAACCTAATAAAACCTGTAAACCTAAGAGATGATGGTAAGTGAACAAGAGTGTCCACAATACTAAATAAAAATATAAAAAATCTACAGCTCACCACAAACTTCTTCATGGCACACAAACTTCTTCATGGCACACAAACTTCTTCATGGCACACAAGACACTTCAACTCTCTGTATATATCTGAGACTGTTGCACTTTATACATTACAGTCTTTTTAACTGTCATACTGCTGCTATCTGTCTTGCACCTTATGAATACCTTCATACTCAGGTTGTTTACATACATTTGGATGTATATTTGCACCTTACAAATTCACTGTTTACATTTACTCATTCAGATTTATTTTAAATAATATTAAATAAACTCGGTTTATTTATGTCGATTTATTACAAGTACACTGCTGCTACATATTGCACTATATGTAACTGCTCATATTATAATACAAACTCTCTACATTGTATTGCTAATGTTAACAATTGATCGATATAGAGAAACGGTATTTCGATTCACTTGTATGTCTGCACATATGGTGGCATTGGCAATAAAGAACCTTGAACTTTGAACCTTGAAATGTCACTAAAGAAAGTAAAAAGTAAAAAATGCTGTGGTAAAAGAGGAAAAGCATACTTTGATATATTTTATCATTTATTGTAGCTTGCTTGATGTAATTAGCAAGATCGGAAATCTTACCTAGCAGATGCAGGTAACGACTTTAATGTCTGAAAAAGACATGCCACCAAACACTAACTGCCATTTGAACTGCTCCTAACACAAAATGCCGAGCATCCAAGTACAAAAATATCTGTAAATTCCTTCTCCTCTGAGTATGCAGGTCTTACATAAACAGTTTACATCTAGGAAATTATTCTTATGGCTCATTTTGTGCAGTGGCTCATCAAACAGGAAGGGCTGAGGCACAACCAGAAATTACCATCTAAACGTACTTCCTCAGAAAAGACATCAGTGGTGTTTGATATTTCCTTTTACAGGCAGCTGGCAGTGCGCTCGTGTCCTCCCTCTAGCAGCTCCGTGTTCCAGACTGGAGCATAGAGAGGTCTGCACAAGTAGATCTTATCATCTGCATCACTCAGCCTTTGATCAGGACATTGTTGGCACGAAGGGAAACATTTATATTAAGCAGTCACTTCACAGAGGGTATTTTAGAGTCCCTACGACTATATAGCTCAACAGAGTGACATAATTTACCCAACTGGGGTAGTGCTCGAAGTTGGTAAAACACATAATATAAATCTTTTAACACAATGGCAACATCCATCCATCTACAGTGCATTTTCTATTCTGCTTATCCTATGCAGGATTGTGGGGAACCTGGAGCCTACCTCCATGGCTACAAACATGGGAATTAATGCTGTATGGGAGAAGGATTTATAAATAGACATTTTGATGAAGATTGTGATGATATTTGGAAATATTCCCAATCCATATCAGTATGTAACCATACAAAGGCAATATAGTTCATCATTTTTCATAGGACATAAACATATCTCACCCAGGTGCAGACATTAATAATCATTTAAATAAATCTCTTTCACCTCAGTGCCTTAGGTGTAAGCCACAGACAAACTCTCACCCACAGTTTCTGGTCTTGTCCTTATTCAGTTAATAGCCTCTTGGGAGGAGTTAAGGGGATCTTGACCTTTACCTTTGACCGTGGGCCTTCTTAGCAGAAGTGTAATATCATCAAATAAGAAAACGTTGCACAATATACTTACCATTGTTCAAGGAAGAACATCCTGATGAACTGGATTGCTGAAAAGCCACTGATTATGAAATGCTGATACAAAAATGATAAATGAATTATTACAACTTTAAAATGTAAATTGTGTAATTAATGAAAGTATACAGCTATTTTATTGAATATAGGAGCTTTTGTTCTTGCCACAAAGTCAAACCTTTCTGCAGCTGGCTTTCCAGTGTAGATAATCATAATCCAACTAAGAAATATATTCTGATATTGCTCCCACTTGTAGCTACTGAACAGAATGTAATGTCTATATCAAAATGAGCTGATCTGTAGCTCTTGTTACTCATATACTTGTACTTGAGCTTCACTGAGCTTGTTTATGTTAAATCGAGTTTAAAGAAACACTTTTGAAAATGAAAACTGTAACTTGTAAAACTCTGTCTTTGATTTTGAATATAATAATGTGAAAGTTAAATATAATATTGTGAAATGCTGCTGTCATAGAGAACTAGATGTGTACTATGCACTAGTCTTTCATGTACTAGAAAATGAATAATACAATCGTTTTTTTGTGTTAAGTAGATTTTGAGTTTTTTCTTCTTTTAAAGCATAGTGTAGTCTCTAAACGTCAAATAAGGGATTTTTCAGATGATTCAGATGATTCCTGTAATGTAAATTTTGACATTTAAATGTTTGTTGTTTTGATGTTTTCAAAAACTTATTATAACTTCTCTGTACATGATTAATACCAGAAGAATTGTCAATTTTATGAGGTAATGAAACTATTTATTTACATGTAACAATTTCTATAAGTTTTGATGGACATTATAAAGTCATTATAAAGAAAGTCAAAGACACTACGGTGGTATAGCTTGTGTAGAGCCAAGTTCCTTTCCTCTAACTATGTAACGCAATGTTTTCTAATCCATTTTCCTCATGGTGAGCAGTAAATTAAACTGAGGGGTCAGTATGTGGGGTGAGAGCCTGTTAATTCTTTCTCTTAGTTTGTTTTTCCTCTTCATCACTTTCTCTTTCCATCCCTTTACTTGGCTTGCTCTCAGTGTTTCTTGCACTGATACTGTGAGTGGCAGGTGTGATAAAGTCAGAGAACCCGGGTCGTGTGAGGCTGAGGGAATAACGTTGGGGCAACAGGGAAGCAGTCAGTTAAAAGCTTCACAATAAAAGCAAACTCCAGAGGACACTGAGGCCATGCTGATCCTGGACAATGGCAACTCAAACCTCTCCCTTCACCCGTTGACAAGATACCGTAATGGGAAGGTAATCATCGAAGAAAAGCACCATCAAATATTCAAAAGCGGCCCTAGCATGGGGTTGATTAAATATCGACTCCTCTGTTCCGCTGTCATGCTCCAGTTTGACTCCTCACACAATCCCCGCACCCTTGGCCTGTTGTCATGCAGGAAGGCATGCAAGTCTTCCCCACCTCCCCCCTTTAAACTGTACTTTTACTGAGCTTTACTTAACATTTTCAGTTGATATTTGTATTGTTCAACAAAAAATATTTGTTTAAATATTAACACCACACAATTTAATATATTATGCAGTAAAACCAGTAAAAAAAAAAAGTTGCTTTACATTAAAATAAAGGGTTTTCAATAGTTATTCCATTGAGTCTGGCTCATATTGAGTCTTTAAAATTAATCTATATCTCTAGGATTCTTAGATGCAATTTATGCAAAACAAACAAATGAATGAATGCAATCACATGAGAGGACGCTTACTATCTCTACTTATTGAGTTTCTACAAAGAGAGAATTAGAGAGAATATTCTTTTCTTCTACTCTTACTTGGGCTTTTCTACTGTTTTTTT
Source organism: Tachysurus vachellii (assembly GCF_030014155.1). Classification (NCBI taxonomy): domain Eukaryota; kingdom Metazoa; phylum Chordata; class Actinopteri; order Siluriformes; family Bagridae; genus Tachysurus; species Tachysurus vachellii. Next base: position 12,254,247 of record NC_083469.1, read on the forward strand.
CTTCTTTTATTCAACTAATATTTTTGGGAGAAACTATCAATCTATCTCGCTATCTGTCTGTCTGTCTGTCTGTCTGTCTGTCTGTCTATCACATCAATGCCAGAACCAGCGTCTAACACTACACTACCCTGCTACCCTGACTACACTACACGGCCTATAATCATGGCTGTCACAGACTAGAACACCCAGAGAAAACTCCCCATCCTGCTGATTACACACACCTGGACTCAATTACAATCACAGCCATACTCACAGTACATAAAGACTCTGAGTTCACATCCTTACTGAAAAGTCTTTGTTCACACCAGTTGTTACCAAGGCTTAAGATTGGTGTTATCTACCTGGTTTACAAATTTTTGTCAGACTTTTTCCACCTGGTTTCTGATCACGCACTTGTCTTGAGAATTGGATCTATCTGCAAGTTTTAAAAATAAAGATACTATTGTCTTCATATCTTCTGCCTGACTATCTATCTATCTCTCTATCTATCTATCTATCTATCTATCTATCTATCTATCTATCTGTATATTTATAAGTACATAAGTAATAACTGGTTTGGATTCAAATATAAGGATTTGCTCTAGCCATAACACTGAGCATGAGGCAGCAACATAACTTGAAGATGATGCCAGTCCATCACGGTTACCTGTTGTCAGGATTGAATCTATGAACCTGGAGCTGTGAGGCAGCATTGCTACCTGCTGTGCCACTGTGCCTTAAGCTGCAAACATGATCCTGTGTCTATTCATTTGAGTATATTCTAGCATTTTACCATGTTTAAAGCGGGACTAAAGCTACTCTGAAGACCAACGGTAGACCGGTACTTTAATCCTGATATATTGCCTGCTGTTTCCATTATTTTGTATATTTCTAGAAGGATTTAAGTGGTTTCAAAGTCAGAGTATGGGCCCTATGATTAAATTAAAAGTGTATATGCTTGTGTTTTTTCCGAGATCAAATCCAGCACAGCTTAAAGTAACGTAATATCCATATCGATGATGCTTGTTTCATAGCCTGTATATATGATTTATATCTGCATTTGTACATGTGTGTGTGTGTGTGTGTGTGTGTGTGTGTGTGTGTGCGAATTCTATTGGGAGAAGTGTACTATAGCAAAACTGTAGCAAAACAAAAGGCAGCAAAAGATTTTCTTTTGGCTCCTGAGGTTAAAGTTAAGGTTAGGTTTAGGTGTAAACATAGCATTAATTATGTCAATGGAATGTCCTCACAGGAAGAGTAAGACAAACGTGTACATGTGTACATCTTTTAACATGCAATTTTGGTCTGCAAGCTCCATCATTCAACCCCCCACAACTTAAGTCTAAATCAAAGGCCTTATGCAATATATTGAACTCTCCTATAGCCTTATAGCCTATAGTCTTTGATTAAAATAAGCATTTTCCATAAAATCCCACAACGCAGGTGCTTTTCATACTTTATTACATGAAAATAGTTTCCAGATCTCAAGACAATTTGTGTTTGAAAATAGTCGCTTTGACCCCAATATCTTAAATGTGTTACAGGTTACGAAAACAGAAGTTTTCTGTTCTGTACATGAGGAATGAACATTCTGTGATTATCTGTGATATGTTTTCACATATGTTCTTCAAACATTCCCATTACTGATAGGACAGAGAGATAAGAGGGTACAGAGGGCGAAGGAGAAAAACTGTTAAGTGTTTACACTGCTTATTCTAGAGATAGAACTAATCTGCTATTTTTCCTCTGCACAGGCCTGTTGTGTGGTGTAGTGTTGTGGTGTCATTATTCTCTACAAGCTAAAGAGGGGATAAGGATGAAAATGCAAATTATTTTTGAAAACAGTCATAGATATTTTTCTTTTACAATTTCAGCTTTATTATTTATTTCAGTTACTGTTTGTAAACAATTTTTAGAATTACATGGAATCCCACTCTCTTCTTTTCTTTTCTTACCCCTTGCTTTTGTGCAAACACTCTGCTAAGAGTGTGTATGTTTGCTGTCTCTTCTGTTGCTATCACCACGATCGGTTTGTTAACAGGATGTTTAGAAATCGTACATTCATGAAGAGAAATCCTGGCCTGCTTGAAGCGTTGACCTGCGGACTAATTGTCCAGCATGTTCGTTCTCACAGGGTAATGTGTTTTAGGAAGTGGGAGGTCAGAGGGCCATGCTGACACATTGTCCCCTCCAGTGTGAACATAAACATTTTAGAAGGGCTTTGGACTAAATTAACTGCTCTTAGGAAAACACTGAGGACAGACTCAGATTTGTCTGTGAGCCTGTGTGGTTTCACAAGTGTCTTGAACATTGATCCACTCCTTAAAATGATACTTGTAAAGGGCATTTAAAATAATTAACAGGGTAGAAAGCAATTATTTTAACTAAGCTTGATATCCTAACTTATAACAACAAGCCATGTAACAGTTTTCTCATATTGTGCAGTTACAAAAATAACAGTCCTTGATATATAAACATACACAGTAAAAGTGGATTATTGATGGAAAAGTTGACCAAAATACGCATGCAGTAAGCCCATATATTTGATAAATGTATGCGTATTGGAGTCATCTTTTTTTTTTTGAGTCAACTTATATATACAGTATATATACATAGCAATTGGAAAGGCTCTAATGTCAATGTCATGGTTTATTTCTTACCTTCTGTTTATCAAACATATTTCTATGTAACTGTATCCCAGAAGAACTGCCACATCTTTTGAACACATCTTTTGGTGTCAGTTTAAAATCACCTCACTTCCTTTACTTTGACTTACAGAGAGCGGTGTGTGACTGATTTACCACAAAACTCCTAAAGTAGCTGTTGATATAGTGAATACACACAGGCTTAAACACCATTCTGCTTCTCATGTGTGTTTTTCCAGTCGTTAAGCTGAATGGTTTCACCTCCGAGGGAAGCCTATCATATCTCACACTGCATGGCTTGTGAAAGGATAAAAAGACAGTCTGAGGAGTAGACATCTTGAAGGCCTGGATGCAGTTAGGCAAAATGAGAGTTTTGGAAAAACCTACGGTGATTCTGAGGCAAATAGGAAATGACATACTCTTAAAAATAAGTAAGAGAAACACAAAAAAACACACAAAAAATGACATCATAAGTTACTCATGATGAAGCACAAACTTAACATACTGGTTCTTGGCAGGAGAAATCATTTACAAAAGATTTTTACATATGCTGAGGGGAATGACTGGAGTCTTTGTCTTACAGACAGTTTAAAAAATTAGGTGCTGAAGTGTACTGTAGGATGATGTAAATCCATTTCCAATTTCAGTATAAATGTGTGTTACCTATATTTTTGTATTTAAACACTTTCCCAGGATGTCCAGGTTTAACATTTACCTCAACAAACCTTTTCTATTTGTTGTTCTGACTAAAACGATGCTTGATGCAGGACATTAGTAATAAGAAAAAGCTGGTGTGAATGGAATTAGGTTCTTTACTTGAATAGAAACCCTTGAAGCTCTCATTTCTGAATATACATCTGTACTAAGTATTAAAAGTTTAAAATAACAAAATGGACAAAAAATGTTTTATTACTCGTATACCACAGCAGTTTTTCAACTAATACAATGTTTTATTTTCTGAATAAAATATGTTGTGTTTTTTACAGGTTATGGTTACTTTTAATGTTGAGGAACATCAACAGCTTTTTGTTACCCCTGCAGCTATAGTAGCTCTAGCTCTCTCTTTTCTCTCTTTTGAAGTTAATAAGATAAATACACACAGCTTGTCATATTACTGATAAAACAGAAATGTCTCTGTCCTGAAGACTTTCTCATGGTGGAAAACCTACTGACTGTTACAGTGAATCTATCTATCTATCTATCTATCTATCTATCTATCTATCTATCTATCTATCTATCTATCTATCTATCTATCTATCTATCTCTCTCCCTCTCTCTCTCTCTATATATATATATATATATAAATATATATATATATATATATATATATGGTATCTGACATATGACATATATATATGATATATGACATCATCACATCGTGCATTAAATGCTGCTCTGTCTTGCTTTTCTTTGATGTGGATCAGCAACATATTTGGACTAGACCCACGTGGCATTTACTCCCAAGTGGAAGGATCTTGTCATCCAGCTTTGTCATTTGTCATTGTCCTTGTGTCCAGTCAGCACTGAGCCTTTACTGCACTACAGTCAGTCCTCCTTTAGCAAAATGATGCGGTGGTGAGTGTGGTCGTGTGGAGCAGGGACATGTGGGGACAGGCTCACACACGCTGCCTTATTAAAGGCGTTTCATACGTGCATGCTGCAGATCCCTCATTGTGCTGCAGCAGCCCACATTGGCCCTGCTTTCATGTGGTCAAGCATGTTTAGCATACAACCGTGTGGACCCAGAAACTGTGCCCACTTGGCAAGGTGGCTGATCAGCCAGCGCCCTATTTTTGAAAGTCAGATTAAAGGTTTCTGTTTGTCTTTGGTTACTTCCAAGTTATTATAGGAAGCCTATGACCTTGGTATGTTCTAAATTAAAAAGGTTATGTCATGCATTGACTACAAAGACATATAATCTTCTCTCAATTGACTCTCTCACTTTCAGTCTATCTCTCTCTTTGAAGGAAAAATCAACCACATCATCACTACTGAGCTACGGCAATTAGGAAATGAAGCATTTACACACACAGTCCAAAATTAGCTCTACAGCTCTTCTCAATATACTAATGATTAGTGTCATGGATATGAGTAGCTTGTAAATGTCAGTAAATATCAGTGTTAAATGTCATAACAAAAAAAAAGATCAGAGTTTAATTTCTCCTTTAATTTCTTGTAGTCAGAACCGATGACCTCCTAAGCAAAATTCTGCATTGGGGCCATCCTACCTGACCCGTGAGCCATGTAAACCATTTGCCACACATTCACACCCCACTGCTCCCACTACAAACCTCCCTCCTTTTAAAAAAGTTTGCTCCTAGTGAATATGCAATAGCAGATATCATAAATTATGTTTTTACTAGTGTAAAATGTGATTCCTGATATCAAAAATATGGTTACTACTAGAAATCACACTTAATATTTACATTTTAAGTACTGAAAACTGAATTCTTGATATCAAAAATATCCATATCATGTGAATGTATAAAAGCTAAAATGGCTTGCCATACCGTATCACTGTGTTTTATAGTATGCATGAGAGCAATACTTGATCCCTGATGGTTATTATTTACTGAGGGATGTGCATTCATATTGACCTGGCATTATGCCCATTCCAATGTAAATCCATTGGTTTCCATATTGCATTAACGTTGTTGTAACCTTGATTGAGAGACTATAAACAATGTCATTTAGGTGCGCTATCACGGTACTTTTTGTACTGGTCACCAAACATGTTGCTGCTGGAAAGCGCGCGGCGCGGTTATCGAGCTGCCGTTTATAAACACCGTTTCCCTTGGGCGTTTATTCACTCGAATGTTCACGCAATAAATTGTTGTATGACAGACAGGCCAGGAGATGCACTGTCAGCACTGCACTGCGGGACCCTACGCAACTTAGTGAGCGTATAGGGCCGATCGGCTCTGATTGTAGTTAAACTCTTAAGGCTTAACTAAAGGTTTACAAACGTAAAGTTTCATGAATCTTTCTTCAGGTTTCAAACATGAAAGTTTTCTAAAACCTCAAAAGCAATGGCATGACAGCATGGCAATAACAGGTTTGTTCTTCTCAGAATCCAAACCTAATTAACCTTGTTCTAATGATCAGTCCCTTGCCAGAATCAGTTTAGATACTGAATCAAGCATGACGAAAGCTTTGTGCGTGTCAGCCTCAACGCTTTTCAGTCCACCACAAAGTTCTCAGTGGTCTCCAGATTTCAAGAATAAAATGACCCTAACGCTTAGTGATTGGATTTGTTCAGCTGTGATAAAAATCCTTTCAGCTGAATAAATCAGCTTATTCTTAAATCTCTGAGCCATGAATTTTCTCGTAGGCTGGCTCTGCAAAACCTCCAGACAAAAGGCCATTTTTTCTCTTTCCAGTATCACTAGCATCGTCTGTTTCTGTGAAACATTCCTACACATATACAAGCATGTGAATATACAGTAAATAGAATTCTGCACAAAGAACAGTTTCTCGGATTTCTCTTATAATTCTTTAAAAATGCCAAGCTGACTTTCCTTTTATTATAAATATTCTCAAAATAATCTTCTGAGAGTTTGTACTTGAACTGGGTTGATATTAGCTCTGCTTTTTTGTTTCTCTACTTCTATGATTTTTAGCAGCAGTAAAGAAAGAAATTAAATGCTTGGATTAAGTATCTGAAGTGTTACTGTTCAGACTTAAACATTTAGAAACGCAATTAATTAAACGTCATGCAAAGAAAATCATTAAGTGCTGATTACTTTAAATACAGTTATTAATTTCACCAATTTTGTGAACAAAATTTCTTCTTAATCATACTGAATTAGCTTCATAATAAAAAATACAATATATTATCTAGTAATGTAACTGATGCAAATACTAAATACCAAACAGGCTTCTCTAATTCCCGTTGCCAAGGTTGTCTCATCAGGCAGATGTAATTAAATGAGGCAAGTAAATGCTAATAAAACAGTGGGCCCAGATGGACTCTCCATAAGTCACTCAAGTGTGCCATTAAAATACCCCAGAGAAAAAAAAAACCTAAAGCATTTAGAATTATTACCACTTCCTTAGCAAAGGACACAAAGATTGACTGAGTCTGAAGCTTACTGCGAAGAAAATTGAGATGAAACAAAATGAGTTTAACATGTAAAGTCACACACATGGATTATAAATTCACAAATCCAGTTAGCCCAAGAGGACTAGTTAACATAAAGAGCTTTCTAGCCAACTAGCATCTTATTTTTTTTTTATATGTGTGTAGTGTTTTTAATAATCAATATAAAACTTTTAGTACATTTATGTAAATTACTTTAAGTAAGATTTTCTTATATTTATTAGAATGCAAGCAAAAGCAATTACTTCTAAGTAATCTATCCTTTGGTTAAAATGCTTATTTTATTACAGGCAACAATCTGTACCTGCTTTAGTCTGATGGACAGGTAATGTGTCTGTTGAGATCAGCAGTTTTAATGCACAGACGTTGACACTTAAAACCCAAATAAATGTTTAAATAGGTTTTAAGCACAGACTAGGACTTATTTAACAATAAGCACTTCTATATTGTTCCCGGCAGAGGAAGGAGTGGGTAGCTGTTGAAAAGTAGGAAAACTGATCTTGTGCACTCCCTCAGTGTGCCTCCGGACTTGGAGTAATAGGGCACAAAAAGAGGGTGGACCGTGCTAACATTCTTCCCAGAGCCACCTCCAGCTGTGAGTCTCACACTATTGCAGAATGCACAGCTGAGAGCCTGACATCCCTGCCACCATTGGCTAATAATAAGGGGCCTTTTCAAAGAAGCCAGGGACTGTAGATCAGGACAAGATTCACAAAGTACCTTAATAATAATCAATTAAAAAGCTCTTGGTAAAAATGATCCTATAAACGTGTACACATTTTAAGAAACAACTTCATTTGTTTTCAAGTTTTCGTATTAGCATATTGGTATCTAATGATTACAAGCAATTTCATTTCAATTCAGTTATATTGATATGATGCTTTTAATAATGGACATTGACACCAAGAAATCCAGATATAAAGTATTAATTTTTATGATTGAGACAGAGGTGACAATAGGATCCAGACTCCAAAGAGAACCCATCCTCATCTGGATGATGCTGAATAGTGTGATTATAAATCATTCCATTTCTCTAACCGTATATTATAAACGCAAGAAGTCCTAAAAGTGTTAAAAGAACTTGAGGATGATCATCATTAGAGTATTAGGTTTCTTATACAAAACAGAAGTTTAATGAAGGAAATGGAGTGTAAACTGTTCTTTTACTGCATCCAGGAAAAAAAACATCTTTCGGCTGCCTGTATGGTACAAACCACAGTAAACCTATGGTGATTTGTAGGTTATCCATGCGGTTATCCATGTTGCCATCTTTGGTCTGGGTTTTTCAGGGTGCCTGAGACATAATGATCGAAAAGTTGTCATGATGTCTACCAGTACAATTTTGAAACTGGATTGGTTTTATTGACTACAGGAACATTTTTGGTGATAGTATTGAAAGGTCATGATTTGGGATGATTTTGGCAACACTGCTTACATCCACCAAAAGGAATGGTGGGTGATACCTGATGATGCACTAAACGGCACAATTGCCTAGAAATAAAGGAGTCTGTTAGGCAAGAAATAATCATGTCATTAGATACAGTAAGTGTAAAATTTAGCTTTGTAAAAAAATATATCAAATATAAGCATCCTCATTATTCACTGTATGTTTTACTTCATAGCTCAATGGCTTTATGTTTATTCTGCATGGCCAAATCATCACACTTGTAAGTTTGGTATTTATAGTGCCTTAAATATTTTAGATGTATGTTTTCATTTTATTGGCACATGACATTGTATTAAATTTATTTTTAGACAGAAAATGAAAGAAAACAAAGTACAAAGCAAATCTCCACACTCCCTTACTGAATGCCCTTTTGACTCAATGAAATCCCTGTAGCACTTCAGCTATAGCATGCAAAGAGCTTAGCTACGCTGCATTTTAAGTTATTTTCAGACACTCCCTACATGTAGGACTCTCTTCATATTCAATTGGAGCAATGGCCTGCAGACAGAAGTCTGATCACACACGTTGAAGTGGTCAGCAAAGTATTTATATCAGCCCTTATTTTGTTTAAACTGAGATGGACTAATGGTTGCCATCTGCTGGTGGGATCTGGAGGAAGTAAAGCATGTATTTACACAAAATAAATCTTCACGGATACAGCCAGCGGCACATGAAATTACAGCTCTGTAGCATCTTACACAGATGCAGCTGAGACTGAGGAGCATGTTTTGGTGGAGGACTCCTGTTGCTAGCCTTGTGCCGAGGCTTACGCTGCTGGAGTTCTGGGGCTGGAACCTTCTTGGTGGCAAGCAGCGGCTTTATTTGAACTTATGGCTTTTTTTTTTTGCAATCTTTACAAAGTCACTGTCTTCAAGGTTCCCATGACAGTGCAGTGACATCATTTGTTTGTACTAAAAAGGGATATAGGAGATGTGACAGTTTATTTTAAAAAAGTAAAGTAGTAAAAGGACAAAAAAGGATGCATGCATTATTTATTTTCTTGCAATGGGTTACCATGGCGTTGAATTCTGTTTACTTTCATTTCACAAATTGTTGTTTTTCCTAGGCATTGCACACAACATACTGGTCTGATTTTAATGACAGGCGCTATATTTCAGGGTAACATAAGTGAAATAATCTGTTATTTTGTGAATAACATTTTACAGATGCTGAAGATGTTGGTATATTTATTGCAGCACATTGTAATGAAATGTGATCCCAAAGATAAATCCTGGAAGTAAATTAAAGCACTGAAGACAGGATAGAAAGAGACAGCGACATCAAAGGATATGTACATGCAAAGTTTTGAATGTAGCAATGAATCACGGGCGTTTATGTCTCAGTCTCAAACTTCCTACTACACTATAGTATCTATATATTTCCTAATCGATTTTTTAAATACTTTACATACTTGGCCTTCTCAGATAAGACCACTTACTGAAAACGCCATTTACCAAAATACCAATGCTATACTTTTTGCCTTTTTACAACTTTTTCAATCAGAGAATCCTGTCATTACTCAACTCCCTCTGCAGCAATGATTCTTCCAGTAACCCAGATCAAGGGCGTGTTCAGAGAGCAAACACGCATCTTCACAAGAGGCTTTGACTCATGTGAAGGATGGTATTTGAGGGCTTATGTGGGAGAATAGGTAAATGACACAGTAAGAGCTCGTCATAGAAGTACTGTCACTGTGGTCAGGGAATTTCCTTTGTAATTACCTCGGCAATCTCTCTGCACCTGGAGACGCTGCTTAGCAAACCAACTACCTTGCTGCAACCACTGGAATGTAAACAGGTACCATTGAAAACATCCTCTTAAAAAAAAGACTTGCACAGTACAAAATGGTTGAATGACTGACCAAAAATTTGTTTAGGATGCAGAATAGCTCATCCTGTTCATTCATGAGCTTTAGCTGTCACATCCGAAGGCTATAATATTACATTTTTGGAGTCCATTCTGGCCTTCACAATAAGCATTCATAAGATGTTTGCTTTTGTATGCGCACAACAGGATTAATTATTGAATAGCATAACGGATCTATAACATTCATTTGGCCAACCAACCTGCAATGACTATCTTCCCGAATTAAAGCACAGCTGTGCTTAAATCTGTCCTTTGCTTCAGTGAAGTAAAGAAAAAGGCTATTGCAAGAGCCTGTAATGTAGCATGAGAGAGGAGTTTCCACACTCACTGGCTCATGCACAGTTTATACACTTAAGCAATGAAAACAAACAATTAAACTAGCAAGACCCAAATGCCCTCACAGGCAAGAACACATTTTCTGCTGCTGCTTTTGTGAGCTGTATTCAGAGTTAAACGTTTGCATGCGTATAAATTAACTTGTTGCCTCCTGAAGTAAATAAAAATACCAGCATTTGGCCACTGACTCTGCAGCACAGCAATTTTGGGTCTATGATTTCCTTGCGCTGTGGTCAGGCCCCTATAGTGCAAATGCAGTCCAGATGAGATCCTGGTTCATGGTTATGAGCTAAATGAGAGGCTTCAGGACAAATTCCCTCCATCAAACTCCTTTGCCCAAAATCAAGCCCTGCTGGAGCTCAAGCAAAGCCAGTGTTGTGTGCACATGTGTAGTCTTAAGAGAGTTCTGAATGAAAAATCCATACTGCGCCATACATACAGTATATTAGAAATATATATATTATGATCATACATCATATATATATATATATATATATATATATATATATATATATATATATATATATATATATATATATATATACGATCTCTATTTATAATTTATATATATAAATACTTATATTGTTATAAATACTTACGAGTATAACGTTATTAGTCAGGGCAATAACATTGCATGAGAAGAGGACAGTTTACATTAAGCTGGCTTGGAGCCAAATAAAAGCCAGTGATTATCTGTTATGCCATCAGGCTAGACGAGCTAGGAAGTTCCTGTGCTGTTATCTCAACAATTATCATGGTCTCAACACAAATTATCTTCACCTTATCACTAAAACGTCGCAGGGCATCGCAATAAATATGCAAAGAGAAACATAAAAATCCTTCACGGCACATCTGGATTGATCAATAAAGTTCACACTACTTTGAAACATTGATAGTTTATTGCTGTGTAAGTGAGGACGAGCAGACACACCGTATACAGTATGGAGACTTCAGCACACACCTTGACAGGTAGGGTTTACCGGTTCCTCACACTGTAAAAAGAGTGTTCTAGATATAGTGGAACTATCTGAAACCATACAGTTGCTGACCCTTTAATGAACTTTGGACAATTTTTTTAAACACTGATATGTCAAGACATTTTATCAACCGAGTGGAGCATTTTCCATTTAAAAAAAAAAAAGCTGTAAAAGACATAGAAAGAGGACTTCCCACAGACCTCGTTTTACGATCATCAAAGAAGTGGAGCTGTAAATCCCTCTGACTTTTAACCTAGCTGTAAGCTTATAAAGCTTTTGTTCTGTTACCTTTTACATTGGTTATTTTATTCAGTGTGGAGGGCAAGAGTCATTCCATACCCCAGGTCATCCATTTGCATTGCCCTGTTAATGAGAAATGGGTGGAGATCATAGCTAAATGCAGTTTAAAAATAAGAAAAGTGTTCCAGAATAGTTTTATCAACCCTCACTGGTGTTGAATGCCAATAAATCCTGTTAAAGACACCTAGATAAGAGTTGTTTATTTATTTTTTTTCCTCATACATGTTTGACATTTGAGTTCAAGTAAGTGAACACTGGGAATTTTGGCCAATTTAATTTAACATGAGAAAAACAAAACAGAGGGTTATTTGTTGTAGTAGAATATTTGCTAATATATATAACATATATAATATCTAGCAGCATGGGGTTGCATTGTGTACTCTTTCTGGTAAAAGACAAAGAAGCTGACTTCAACAGCATCTTTCTTTGTATAACAGTTCTTGACAGATTCGAGGCATTAGAATAATTATTATGCATTCTTGTGAACATCACATATTCAGTTAAGGAGACTTGACAAGGTATTAGAAGGGCAAAGAAGAAACCTTTAAGGAACCAAAGCATCAGGACAAAAAGAACATAGATAGCAATTGTGTTTAAGGCTATATTGTAGGTAGATTTCATAGACTCATAGTGTGAATCTCATGCATATCAGCAAAGTTCCTGAGGATTCAGTGTCAACTACCTGTCACATTGCTTCTAGATAAGTGCATTCACATTCACCACTGCTTAGTACTTAACAAAAGGCCCAATGCTTTATATGGTGTCATTCTATTGAATATATTCAGTACTCCATTTTACACTATAGTTTGGATGGAACTGAAACTGCAACACATCTTTAACACTTTCGGGCTTTAGCAGCTCTGCACAGAGTAGCCCAAGTCTTGTGGAGACACATAACGGAGACACATAAACCCATATAAGGTGTTCGAACGTTTTACAAATCTATTTTTTTTGTCTTCCTGATTACACATAAATAGATATAACCTATTCACTAAAAGTGGTTACAATAGAAATAAATACAAAATCTGACCAATATACTTCATGTGTGTAAATTGAATTTAAACTAATTGAAATGTACATCATAAAATACATTAGTTGAACTCCAATTAAAATATTTATTTTCCCATTAGTGGACATAAATATAGATTTCTATATATTTTTTTTCCAAAATATGTGTTTTTATCCTTAAAAAAACTTTACTTAGCATAAATAAAGGGTAGTACTGGGAGATAAAGTGTCTTTGCAAAAGTGTGTTGTAGTGTCCGTGTGCTTTAGCGGCACCCACAGCCTTCCACCACCATGTCCTGGTAGTTTTTCAGGATCACTCGTTCATACTCATCTAAATAGAGAAGGGAAATGGGGCTCAGGTCTGTGGGCACACAGCATGCCTTGGGAATGTTACTATTCACTGAGTTGACCAGTGTCTGTACAATAGCGTGGTTAGTGGAGTTTAGGTGGTCTGCCAGAGGGAAAGGACACTCTCCTTGGCAGTAAAAGGCATGGTAGCCTGGTGGTGCCACTATCCAGTCATTCCAGCCCACATCGCTGAAGTCCACATAAAGCGAGTGCCTCCTGCAGTTGGCTTTGTGTTTCTTCTTTGGCTTGTTGCCTCGAGCTTGTCGTTTCTCCCGAGAGTGGAGCACGTGTCCTTTGCCATCGTGGCTGAATGTCACCAGCAGCGGCCTCATCTGAGGCCACGAGTCTGTGCTGTCATGCAACGACCTGCTGACTCTGACATGTCTCTTGTAGTCTCCATCTGCAGTGCCGGGGTGAACCACCTCCACCACAAAGCCGTGGTTATTTTGACCCTCTGTGGTCCACCGCAAGACAGCAGGACTCACATCAAAGCTCTCCCACTTGCTCAGGCTGTGCTGAACCAGTCTAGTGTCTAGAAGTCTTGTAATGGGCTCTTTAAAAGAAAGTGCAGGCTTGATGATCTCATGGATGTTAATGCGATGGTACCCTGCACTGCTGTTGCTGCTACTGTTCGTCATCACCTGCTCCCTGTAAATCCTCAGCTCTGCTGATGTGACAAACTCCTCTCCTGGGATGGAGCTCAGATTAAAGAGGAACCTTTGAGTCGTCTTTCCACTGTGATGTGACAGCTCCTCTGTAGATTCTGGAAAAGATCAAAATATACTTAGAGTACATGCTTGCAAATAAACAAGGTGATACATTCTTAGTCACAAATCTTGTTTCAAAGTTATATGAAAAAGTACACTAAATGATTCACAGTTGCACAAGTAACGTAGTGAATAATATGGTCTATGATTCATTGATTCATTTCTAGTTACTTTCCAGAGTGTTCGTTTATACTTACTGCCACAGAGTAACTGGTTACTCATAACACTATGCTTTAAATCCCAAATTTAGATCTCAAGACTCCTGGAGAACAAGACTCCTGTAGTTCAAGGTTCTAAATGCTACTTACTTATATTCAGTGTGTCCTAAATATAAGATACAAATCCATAATAAATATTTTTTATTCATGATACAAAATTAATCTGCTAATGAAGATGCACCGAAGTGATACGATTTAGACTAAGAAGTTTTGATCATAAGACAAAGCACCGCTTTGTATAATACAGTACAATGCGTTTTTGCTATCTACACCTGGTATTAATAGCATGAAGACATTGAGCTTTATCAGTGGGCTCAGGTGAGGTGTGATGGCTTACCATCATGCTGGAAGCTGCGTACTGTGTTCGCCCGACTAGCGGATCTGTCTGCGCTCCTGCCCACTGTGCTCTTCGCTTTGTGTTGCTTTTGCTCGGCGTTGTTGGCTGAATACGTGGTGAACAGATCCAGCATGTACTGTGGCACCACTGCTGACTTGCTCGGACTCGGCCTTTGCTTCAGACCGAACATAGTAAGCAGACGAAGTTCGAAAGCGTCCAGCGCGCCCTGGGAGAGGTAAGAGCTGTTCTTCCGGCGCCCGATCTCCGGCAGAAGACCCGAGCAGCCTCCGAAGAAAAGCTGCGCAATGAGCAAAGCGAACACCGGCACCATGATCAGTACGAGATGGAGAGACGAGGCGCAGAAGACGGCGCGATCAAACTGCCACTAAACGGCACGCACTTCCACGGCTCCGGTTCGAGTTGGCCATTATTATTATTATTATTATCAAAAATTTGTATTTATTTTCATTTAACGTCGTTGATCCTTCATTAATCACTTAACTGATCTGTATGTAATGTCAATTCATCGGATCTGATTGATGTAAACAGAGACTGTAACTGTGAGTCTGTCATCGTCCAAACTTCTTTTTAGAATAGAAACGCGCAGCAAGAACCCAAGAAATCTCCCACTCAGCGTATCTATTCACTTCGAAAACTTTTTGGATCCTGAGAAACATCCACAGCGACAAAAAAAGAGAAAAAATATCCGCAAGAAAGTGTCTCACATAAGACATGGAACAGAAGTCGCGTCGTTCTGTGCTAGGTGCTGTGTGTCCAAATGGGCTCTGAGGATAAAGTCCAGCTGAAGTCAGTGCGCAGCCCACTACTGCGTCCCGTTCCTTTCCAACACGCATCTGATGAGCCCTGAAGTCCTACTGAAACTCCAAGCACGCAGCTTTTTCTCGCGTTTTTTCCCCCTTTAAAGTCTGTTATTGCCGTTTCACAAAGTGTTTTTCATTTTAGAGCGCGCCACCGCCGCACAGCTGTTATGCAGAAACCGGAAAGGTCCCAAAGCACCGAGCGCCTTCTCGTGCAACATGTTTTCAGCTGTCCGTCATTAAAAACCATGAAGAGTACGCCTTACTGATGTAGCCTATTCGACTTAGTGAGGTTAATTTAAATACTTTTTGGGCTGTAAAAAAACTAGAGAACGGTCGAGAGAGAGGAAGCCAGAGAAGCACGGAGATTAGTGTGCAGTAGCCAAGTTCATTGAAGTCTTGCTCTCTTTCTCTGCTCAAGCGTCTTTTTGTTGCTCAGTGATGTCACAAGCCAACACATAACCGGGCAAAGGAGGGAAAAAAAAAAAAACACTATTCATGCTGTCAAATAAGATTATTAGCTGTCTGGGGCGCATGTTTCCGGTACATTATAGACAGTTTTACAAAACAAGCTGGCTTTTTGTCCTAGTCATATTATTCTTATTGGCTGTATGAATTATATTAATTTGGGCACATTCAAGATCATATAATGTACATTTACCTAACCTAGCGTGGAATGGTTAGTGTTTTTAAGAGGGATTAGTGATTTCAAGTGCACTGGATAGAGTTTGGACAGAGCGCGCCAGCCAGTGGCGGTTACCGAGTCTTACACACACCGAAATAGGTAACATACATGACGCATGCAGTGTGGGCAAAAGTACAACAAACATCAAGGTTTTTTAAATGAAAAAAAAAAAAAGTTTATTGTATGCATATAAAAGAAACAACCGCTATTTATCTACAACCACATTCATCCACTACCATGTCCTCATAATGCCTGAGCACCACATTGTCATTATTATCGTAGTACAGCATGGAGATGGGAGACAGTTTGATGGGAACGCAGCATGGCTGAGGAGTTCCTTTCGGGTCAAATGAGTGCACCAGTGTCTGCAGAATGGCGTGGTTTGTCCCGTTCAAGCTCTCGCTCAGAGGAAAGGGGCATTCACCGTGGCAGTAATTAGCCACGTATCCTTGGGGCGCGATGATCCAGTCCTGCCAACCCACATCTTTAAAGTCGATGTAGAGGCGTCTAGGTTTGCACACGTTGCTGGGAGTGACGGGTAAATAATACGCGCTGCGCTTCTTTCGTGATCTGCACTGCTGGGGGTTCAGAGAAACGACCACAAGCGACGCCATCAGCTGCGGCATCTCCACGTGACCCTGATACGAGATTTCCACATCACTGACCTGGTCCAGCTCGTTGCTGAAACGAGTGGCCTGCAATGCCATCACCATGCCGTAGTTTTTACCCTTTCTTCTCCACGACTCGGCCAGATCGGTCAGGTTAAAGCGAATAGTCCCTGGGGTGACCTGAACAGACTGTGAGATTAGAAGCCTGCGGCTGGATTCATGAGCCATACCTTTTAACGCGCTCCTTAAAACTCTATAGACGTGCATGTTGAAGGTGAGGTCTGTGCGTGACGCAGGAAACGAGTCCTGTTTGAACTTTATTTCCAACTGGGCTAAAGAGAGCTGCTCAACATCCTCCAGAACAGACATATTAAAGTACAAATGATGCTCCACGCACGTGGGACAACCATTGCTGGAACCAGCAATCACCCTGCCTGTTGGGAAACACCAGATCTGGTTATTAATCACATTTGGCTTATAAACGGGTCACACGAGGCCTAAGATAAGTTAATAGCACGTAATCTCACCTTGGTCCATCACATATCTGACAATGTTTCCTCTTACTCCATACTCTGGGACTGTGCATGCGTCTGACGCGTGAACGCGCTTTCTCTCAGCCTGCTTGTACATGTTCCACAACACTGAAGGCACTGGGCCATGAATTGACGCTCTGGGACGACTTGAAAGCCCGAGAGAACTTAAAAACAGTTGTTCTTGAACGTGCGTGTTCTCGGTGCTCACAAAAATACAAGACGACAACAGAAATAAAAACTTAAAAACGTCCATATTTACTTTACAAGCCGCGAAAACCTCACGCCGCAGAGGCTTTTCATTATAAGCGTGTTGATAAAAGTCAGAGGAGTGAAACTGATTGGTGGAGAAGTCAAAGGCGCGCTAACAAAACCGGAAGTAATCGGATATGCAAATTAGAGTCAAATTAGCTTTGAAGCTAATGGTGGGTTTCACGCATGTAAACAGTCCCTGATACAATTAACCACTGAAATCATTTTAAAAATGTAATTATCTCAGAATGTATATTAGGACTATGCAATATTTAGTACAGAACTATGGCATTTAAGGTACAACAACAACAACAACAACAACAACAATAATAATAATAATAATAATAATAATAATAATAATAATAATAAACGTTATCACTGTCTGATGGTATTCATACATTATAAAAGAGTAGGCCAAACACATTTCACACCACACACTGATTAAAGCACGTCTGCTATTGTTAAATGTAGTCCTATACTAATGTGGAGAAATACTACATCATTTTAGAACATTAACCAATTTCCTAAGTTGATGTAGTATTTCATACTGCATGCAGTACTGAAAGCAAAGTAGGAGGCAGGAAAGCAATATAGTGAACATTCAGAAGACAAAAAAATATTTGGTTAATTTCAGTTCCATTCAGTTGGAAGTAATTCAATTCAGTCCAGCCTTCTCAAAGCCATTCTGTTCCTGCAGGCGCTACAGTGTCCTAGAAATACTTAACACCTATTTCTCTTTGAGTTTACCGACAACTGGGTGGTTCATTTTTCAGTTGAAGTATACCGCCAGCTTTAGGCTGTCACAGTTACCACAATGATAGTCTCATTAAGAAAAGATTGTGAGAACTTCTACAGGTCATGATACAAAAATTTAAAACTAAAGTCCTATAACAACTCTGGAGTATTGTGCATGTGTTGTCAGTATAAATCTACTCTTCAAAATCTTTTGTCATCCTTTGGTCTACATGCTGCATCCTACTGGGCCATAGAGAAATGTTTTTTATCAAACACATTCCCAGGACCAAAGCTAGAAAAGCACTGACAAGTCACAACTGACTGATCCATTAGTGTGTTCTAGATAACAGTTTCTTGGCTGAACTCGCTGCTTACATTCCATTTGTACAGCACTCGCTGAAAAATATAGAACAGTGTGCGTCGAACAGGCCTCAAAGGGTGGGTGAAAAATTGGGTTCAGTGACCTGGGTTATCTACAAATTGTATACTGTAATTAAATCACTGAATTGTATGTGCAAAATGGAATTGGGGTGTAATATTTTGCAATTTTCACTATATTTATTATTATTATATATTTTTTTTATCCGTGTCTGTTTACACTATGAGTAGGATGTGCATCTGTGGTGAGCAGCTGCATTGATACCATTACAACAAGAAACACAATCTCTGACAAGCCAATGATTAAAATAAGAACAATTTTAAACAAGATATTGTACTCTCCTCCACATTTGTCACAATCACACTTTGTGCTCTATGTTTACTCATTGACTCCTTTTAGATAGAGTTTCAAACACAGAAGCCACAAAAAAAGTTTTGGTTCACATTCTGAGACACAATAAAAAACACCTGTGAAAACCGAGAAGGTCTTAGTCATGATATTTTGCAAGAATCATTTTTCACTTTATAGGATAATTTATCTAGTGTTGTGGCAGGTTTGACATTGTCGTCCTGTAAAACCTCTCCTTTTATTTTTTAATACCTTAGTCACAGAGAACACTGTGAAACGGTCATTTACTCAGTGGTGCACCTGCCCTATTAAATACAGCTGGGGAAACAAAAATAATTGTTTTAATAGTAATAGACCTGACTTTTTTATATGGTACATACAGTAAAATGTATGCCATTGTCTGTTTCATTATTAGCATTTATACTTTTATAACAGAACTTTTCAGAATGATTTCAGAGTAATTCGTAGTAATTCATAGAAATCCTGTATATTTATGTGTAGTTCTTTAGAATATTCAGCTCTGTCATTCAGTGGGGCCGTAATTATTATCATAAGATAACATGGAGAAATGTATTATCTATTCTAGGAATTTACAACACATCTATATTATTTATATTTTGATTTATTTTCACGCTATCTATACATGGGAACATTTTAATGATTACCTTAATTCTTTCTAATGAATAGATGATGTATTCAAGACTAAAGATATTACAGCTTTCATCGTTCACCCTTAGTATCTGCCTGGTCACAGTTCCAGTGGGTGCTAGGCTACTGCTTTGTTTTGGGAAATAGAACCAAATGTAATGGTCAGACAAAAACAAAACTATGTGAGTGGGATTTAAAAAAATTAAAAGGGAAAAATGACTCTGCCTTATTTCACACAGACTCTGTGTTCATTCTAATGTTACTGCACGAAATATTGTTTGAACATTCAGTATTCACATACAGTATATACACTGGTCGGTCGGCGCTGTTTCTGTTACTGTTTACTGTTTATTGTCTTTTGTGTATTGCATTTTTTGTACTTTTTGTATTGTCTTGTAACTTTGTGTCTGCACTGTCTTTTGTCCTGCACTGTCTTTTGTCCTGCACTGTCTTGTCTGTCTTGTTTGTCTTGTCCTGCACTGTTTGCACCCGGTTGCACAGTTGCACTTTATGTGGCTAAGACTACTTACAAGTCTTTAGCCCTGTCTTTGTTTTATGTAGCACTATGATCCTGGAGAAACGTTGTCTCATTTCACTGTGTACTGCAACAGCTATATATGGTTGAAATGACAATAAAAGCTTCTTGACTTGACTTGACTTGACTCTGTGTTGGAAATCCTAATAAGGGTTTGGATGTTTGGACCACTAAATAGTTAGAGATACATGTAGTGACATTGTGTTACCCCTGTAACGAATACATACATGCGTTTGCACACGCAATATTTTCTACATTGTGTTCAACTGCAAAAGGCACAGCAGGCAGAAAAAATTCAAAAAACTAAACGGAGCTTAGTTGTCATATGATAATGGAATACGCATGCTGTCTTCTCAACGTCTGTCACCCTCACATAGTACTTCACTCAATTACAGAGTGGAGGCACTCCAGACATTACATCAATGACACAAACAATCATCTAGTGTCTGCTCCCTTAAAGCAGGGTCAGCCATGGAGGTGGATTAGGAAGATAGCAATCGGGATCACCACTGAGACACACCAGGAGAACAACATTGTGTGGAATTCGGATTAACCAGATTCAGTTTATTGTCCTAGAGGAGCACAGTGATATGAGTGTTTGGCGGTGTTGAAACATTTCATTATAAATGAGTACATTATAAATGTGTAGATTCTTAACATAACATCAGAACAGTGAACTACCACATGGTTTATGGTGCATAAAAAGAAAGGGTTTTTTTATGTTTGTATGTCTGGCAATGAAAGAGATGATGTGTTTCTTCACGGAGAGTCCCTTCAATACCCCACATCCACAGATCTTCACCAGTTATCAGTTCATCTTCCTGTTAGTAGTTTTTATGTCAACAATAACATGGTTACGCATTTATAGGGGAATTCAGAATGGGTTGCACAAATATAATAATTTGTATGTTAATACTGTAACATTACACACACACATTTTGTCACCTGATAGTTTCAGTGAATATATCAGCCGGATAGAGAGTGACCATACAATAGAACAAGGAAAAAAGGAAAATCAAAAAAATCTATTCTTTTAGATAAAGTTGAATATATTGACTTATTCCTTTATACTGGCCAATTACATATAAGTATATATTCACTCCTGCAGTGAAATTGTATCAAATCCAATGTAAACCACAGTTACTGTAGAACCAATTGCAATCATCAGGATTTTAGAACTGTCTTATTCAATTCCATTCATAGAAAGTGCTTAATCTGTGTCTTTTTTAAATGTACAGCTGTTTAATAGGTTGTCTGTGAAGGCTTCGCAGCAATGTTATTCATAATAGGGCTCCAGTAAAGGGGGGGGAAACGGTTAAAAATTTCAGATTTTTAAATAATTGTTTCCTGATACGGTCTTGAATCCATGTAGTTTATGAAAGGAAACAATTATCACTTCAATCTACAAGCTGTCTAACGATCTATTGACCTTCAGCAATATCTCCTGCCAAGAGACTGTTAATGAAGCATGTCTTTGGGCTTTTTGTTCTCCTGGCAGAGTTCTGATTTTAAAAAATATTACTGCTGAACTGCATAAATTTTGCTTTACAGCTACATGTGACATTTCTGCTTTTTTTCATTTAATATTTAGTATTCAGCTGTGCACAATTTGATGAAAACAAGTAAAGGCTGAAAACACTAGGACTTCACACAAGTGTAAGAACACCCTTCAACATTTAATTATGCTTAATGAAATCTAAATATAATTATAATATAATTATATATATAATATAATGATGATTATGTTTGAAGATGATATAATGATGATTGATTATGATTGAAGATGTTATAATTTAGCTTACAAAGGGCGGCACAGTTGTACACAGATAAGTGTCCCCGCCTCACAGGTCCAGAGTTCCTGAATCAGTCATGATGTCTGTGAGTGTTTTTTATTTTACTGAGATTTCTCCCTGTGTTTGTAGGTTTCTGGGTTTTCCAGTTTCCTTTCAACTCCTTAAACATTAAGTGGATTGGTGATTTACTGCCCCGGGTGTAAATGAGTATGTGAAAGTGACTAGCATTCCAGACAGGGTGTATTCACACCTCGAGCTCAGTGTTCCAGGGATAGGCTCCAGGTCCACTATGACCCTAAGCAGGAAACAGCAGTTACTTTAGGTAAGTGAATAAGCCTAAATAGTAATACAATGTTCATAATGTGCTTACATTTCCAATGTTTTCTACAATCAGAATTTGAAAGTAAAGTTAAGCAAAAGTGGCAAAATTATTACTGATATGTGCCCTTTTTTATTAAGGTGCATCAGTTATGCTTTTATGGATTAAAAACTGTAGCCGTTGTGAAGACAGAATGCATGGCTCAGGCTGGAAGGGAAGTTTGGACAAGCAATCTACATTTCACCACATCGGCTTAGCCAGTGGACATAAGCCGCGACTGTCAGTGCATGTGTCATCGATCTCTGTGGCTTGGGCTTGAACCTCCCAGTGGAATGCTGTGGATGTCAGCTATCTTTCCCACTCACCATGAGTTCAACTAGTTCAAGAGTTATGTTGTGTATTACGAGCAGGGGTAGACGAAGAACTAAAAAATAATACTTAAGTGAAAGCATAGACAAAGTGTTCAAATTTGTACTTAATTAAAGGAGGAGGTATCTAGCGAAAAATGTGATCAAGTGAAAGTCACTTGTTTTAAATGTATTTAAAAAGTATTTTTACTTATTGAAATTAGGTCATTGCCATCATTCAGTCTCTGTAAATTTGCAATATCATTAGGTAGATTTTGACATGATGCCTAGCACTCAGTGTTAGCTATTGGAGTTAATGCAAGTGTAATGTGTCATTAGAAAAGAAAACAAACCAACGGAATAAAAATTTTCCATTTAATGTTAGCAAATTAGCCAAACTTAACTCAGCATGCCTTTTCCAGATAGAAGCAATGCATGCTTTCTAGGGAGGAAAAAAGGACTCGAGCATATTGAAATATTTTACTAAGGAAGGGCCAGATGTGCTTATCCTCCAGTTCCACACTGCAGTCCAGTGGCTTGCTTATCCATCTTCAGATGAACACAGATAGCTAAAGAATGAAATACATCGTGCAGCATGAAAAGGTCACAGCCAATGACAAATTGTCCAAATTCTACATTGATTAAACTGACTAGGGGCTGATTGAATGCTAAACTTAGAATTTGATTGATGTATAGCATCCAGACCTGGGCTGGATTAGAGAAGACAAATCTTTTGTAGGTCTAAGTAAATATATAGTACAATTTAGTACAATTTTTCATAGTAAACCTATTTCATTCAATAATAGCCAAGAATCTAGAAACTAAAATCGAATCTATATTCACAAATTGTCTACCATTTGAGTGTTTATTTTTTCATTATGCTAAATAAGAAAGGAATTACCCACATTACATCACAGCACTGCACACAGTTCATAGATTAAGCTGACTGCTGAGATTTATTTTTTATTGTAGCTTGCCATGTGTGTAATTCAATGTGTTTTGTCAGGCTTTTGATTAGCAGAGGAATCATTTGTCTTGGTTCCCTTTGAGAAAAGGCCTCTCCATCTTTAGAAATGTACCATCCGTCCTCCTTACATCTGCTCGGTCACATGTTTAGCCACTTTGTGAGCATATGCTGCTCAAGAATGGCGAAGGGTTATTGGTTCAAAAGGATGTGGTGGCAGCATGTGTGTGCATTACAAGGGCCATTTCCTTGCCTTGATCTTCTCCATGTTTTATGATGGAAAGACGGAAGGAAATAAATACATAATCATTCAACCATTATATAAAACTACTTTCAACACGTGGGCTTTTTCACCAACATGTTTGTCTCTACACAGGAGCTTGATTTAATCATCCTATTAAACTGTGGACAGAAGTTATTTTTGTGGTCAGCTTCGGAAAGGATGTGCTCACACTACGTTATGGCTCCAGCTAAGCACAGCACAGTACACCATGTTTATTTGTCTTATATTTATATTTGCTGCTACATATTCCACAATTAATTTCATCCTTTAAAAACCTCAAAGACCATGTTTATTATAAAGAAAATCTTGTGAGAATCCCAGCTTAAAGTTCTAAGGTAGAGGAATGTTTTCTGGATGTTGCAGTTCTTAGAACTTTTGATGAAAGTCATTTACTTCAACACTGATGAAATACACTGTAGTTATAGATACATAAAAACTCGCAAAAACATTTCTGTTAAATGTGTGAAATACTTTCAAACCCTTACAGATTCAAACATTCAAATTAATAACAGACATTCTTCTGTTATTAATCATGTGAAGTTAACACATCATTTTATATTTAACACATTTTTCACATAGGTACTTCATTACTTAGGTAATACATGAATATTTATTGTCTTTATTGTATTGTAATGTATTTATTGTTGAACAATTCAGTCATCTCCATTTGTGAATTTTAGATTCGATACAATTCGTTCTCTTTCACTGGTGAATTTCCTATGTTTCATTTTTCTCATATGTGATTTTGTTGTACATCATTCATATTTCATTTATTATCTCTCACACACACACATATATATATACACATATATATGAAATCATATACATATACATATATATGAAATCATATGAGATTTCAGGCCATAACATGTGGAATGCACTTACACCTTGCACATAACCATGTGAAGGATATGATAACATGTAATGTGATTTGTCCATAAGAAAAGTACACTGTGAAGCAAACCATTACTACTAAACATGTTCACATCAGTTTAGGTACATATGTTATGATGTTTGTTGTGCACAGTAATCATCTCAAAACCTGTCAGATACATTCCTGGCAATAACCCTCTATAAGTTGGATGTGATTGAAATGTGTTTTGTAAGGTGTTGTAATATTCTCTTTGCTGGTTCTTGATCCCTTTCCGTAAGTCCAGTACATCTTTCCTGCCAATAAGATGGCGACTCCGATGGCCACAACAAGCAAATATAATATATTTCTTAGTGATTTATTATTAATCTCATGACTTTCAAAAAGCTTGTGGCGTGAACAAGTGTGATGTGGTTGGCCAGGACCATCCTGAGATGTACTGATGCTAAACATTTTGCGATATAAGGCCAATCTTTGCTTCAGCTGCTTTCGCCACAATGCGCAGAAGTCCCAGAGAGCATTGCACACATTCCACTTTAATTGTACACTTGTTGCCTTCAAAGGAAAAAAGCTGTAGTCTAGATTCAAGGAATCTGGGATACAACAATAAGCCACACATCCGTCCAGCCCAAAGCCGCAGGCTATTTAAAGGTACAGTAGGCTGTACTTTTTCGCCACTAAATGAAGCACCCACCCTTCCGCTACGCTACATATTGGAAACAGATGCTGCTGGTTGTGATGCTCAGCTAAGTTCTGTGAAAACGAAGGACCCGATGTACAAATACAGGCAAAAGAAATTTCAAAAACAAATTCAAGAGTCAGTGATTGGTTAAAGCAGTTAGCACCAATTAGCGTATTTGATATTGTTTGCATGTTAGAACCAATTTTTCATACATTTACTCATTTTTATTGGCCATTTTACCAGTTAAGGTGGATCTGGAATTGGAACACCAGGTACGAGGTAGGAATACACCTCCATGGACCATACGTCACCATGCACATACATTTACACACTCATTCCCAGTAGTCAGTCCAACAGCCATTAAGTTTTGAGAGGAAAGTGGAGGAAACCAGATAACCCAGAGGAAACCCACACAGGCATAAGATGAAAATGTTGCCGCTCTAATTGCCGCTCTCAAAAATAACTTTCTGGCATGTTACCCAAGTAGCAGACTGTTTAACAATATTCAGGTGTAAATATAAATATTACTCCTTGTTTTGGGTTTAATTGAAACTGCAGCCCAAGCATTTGCTAGCGCAGACTTTTTTTTTAAACTCCCGTTTACTATGACAGCCCAGGATTAATTATTTCCCTTTCTGTAACCCCACTGTTTGGGTGTTTGATCTGCTCAGCTGTGTTGTGGGACTACTGTTCAGCCCACCGTTGTAACTTGAATAATTGTGGCATCTGCTTCTCATTAAAAGACCTTTAGCTTGATGTCTTGACAGCTCTGTAGCCACTGAATGACAATGAACAAAAAGCTTTATGGCAACAAGTCTGGGCTTACAATAGCAGGAATTATCATTCAAGAAATTGTCAGTAAACTCTAATGTAATTTGAAGTTTTAATGAAAAACCAACAAATATAGGTTTTGGCTTTTTTTTTTCAATTTTATTGTTCTTTTGTGTAAACCTTCAAATTCTGACTTCAAAACATTCAGCGAAATATATAAAGCTATTCATTATAAAAATACAATATTCAAAGGCCCAGAGTTTGCAATAGGTAACAGACCTACAGGCTATAGAGCCACACATTCCACAGTCACATTTAGGCCAGTATGTTCCCGCTGCAAAAGGATGAAAGGAAAGAATTGAATGGGAGGCAGGTATATAATCATTGCTGGCAGAACAGCAGGTGATGCAACCCATTTTGAGGATTTATAGGCTGACATGTAGAGACATGTTCAATGCCAAAGTCTAGGAATAAGCACAAGAGACGCAAACACTATATTGTCCTACCTCTGAGGCACATAAGTGTAATGGAGATACCGACCTGTTACTAGAATCATCACACACCATTAATTTATTCACTGTACAGTACAGGTGCATTGTCAATCTTTGCGATATGCTATAGTAATGGAGACACAAGTTCAGGGTATTTTAAACCAGTTTTTACACTTGACATCAAAAGATACCCCCTCCATTACCACTATTTTTGTATTATCAAGAACAAGAAAAGGACAAAGGTCAAAAATACACTTTGTTGGCACCTGAAGGAATCCAACATTGCAAAAAGAAGAGATATCTTTTTGTTGACACAAAGGCTTGTGCTGATGTGGATCAGTGAATGAACAACATAATTACACTGTCCATTCATCAGTCTGCCCTGTTACTGAACACTCCAAATGAATACAGCATTAAAATGGAAAAGGGGAAAGTACGGCTTCTTCAATGGGTTTTGAACATGCAGCGGCTTGATCCATGCAAAACCACTGTGCACTGGTGTGACAGTCCATCTGCAGCATCCCTCCTCTATTTTCCACCCCAATCCCCGCTTCTTTTTCTCTCTAGTTTCTACTGTATAAGAGGCAGGTGCCTGTGCCCCAGGGGCTTGGGACAGCTGCCATATTACTTTGTTTATAAAG
Organism: Tachysurus vachellii; assembly: GCF_030014155.1. NCBI lineage: Eukaryota > Metazoa > Chordata > Actinopteri > Siluriformes > Bagridae > Tachysurus > Tachysurus vachellii. The sequence goes on from NC_083469.1 coordinate 12,281,274, forward strand.
ACAATAGGACCAGTGAGGTTTCAAATTACTGAGGATGCAAAATAAGACACCAAGACGTGTTCTCTGTGGAGCTGGGGACTTCTTTCCACTATGTCCATGAAGAAAAAACTGTTAGCCAAACAATACTGGCATTATGGAGCGCATGCTTGTTCCTCACACAATTGTCACAGGTGGTTAGGTGAATAAAACACGTCATTTATCTGTTGCTGCATGTCTTACCCCTCCCCAGTGTTCGGGATTTTACCCCCGCTCTCATTTCTTAATTCTTACACAAATTTGTACAAGACTGCTTTGGCAAGGTTTCGAGAATGTCAAACAAGGACTTCAGAAATGAGTCAAGGAATAAAAAGGTGTTAAAGGATTGGCCCTATTTACTAAAACTGGGTTTGGTCAAGCGTTTCTTTTTTAATTGTAGTATTTTTGTATTTGATCTTCTTAATACCAATTGGTCGTGCCAATTAGAACAGTAGTCATGGTTAAGCAGGAATTTAATACATTTTATTTCAAGTTAAAAGTAACTGTCAGCAGAGTAAATAGAGGCTCAATGAAGGTGTATTTTAACACCTGTACTATGTTGTGCCTTGCACAATTTAAAAATAGTTTGGCTTGAAAAAGCATGTCTTAAGTTGAAATCATGATTAAGCATGTCTAATGGTTGTTAATGATAAAGCCTTGAAGTAATTTTCCTTTTCTGAGGTGTGAAATTGACAGCATTGAGGTCACAGTGTCATCGTTACAATACATAGTGTGATTTTAGCATTAATATGTTAAGCCCGACATGTTCAGGTGGTGGAACAGGAATGACTTATTATTGCAAATTATATAACATTGCTAATCTAGTATAGACACAGCAGCTGTTTATAGGATAATAAAGCCATTCTAATGATGAGGGCATGTTAAGCATGTTCAATAATAACAACAACAACAACAACAACAACAACAACAACAACAACAACAACAACAACAATAATAATAATAATAACAATAACAACAACAACAATAACAACAATAATAATAATAATAATAATAATAATAATAATAATAATAATAATAATAATAATAATAATAAAAGACATTCACATCCATCATCAGTTTAATAAGATTCAGTTATCTTGATTTTAACATTACAAAAGCAGTAACATAAAAAAAACACTTTGTTCAGGATATGTGCAAAAAAAATGCAAAAATACTTAATATTCTGAAAACTGTCGTACTTTTGCACTCTAGTGCGAGTGCCTTGTTTTATGTTTAAACATTGTGCGATGCTGCCCTCTGCTGTGTACAGATCCAGCATAGGTTTAACCTGAAATATTTCACCTGATCATAAGTGCATTTTCTATATTATGAGCACAAATTAAATGAAATTGCACATGCAGGGTGATAGTTCTAGGTTCCAGAGTATGTGAGGCACCATGCAAGCACACATTCTCACATTTGTTTGCATCTAATGGCGTTTTAGCTTAATCATTTTATCTTCTGACAGGTTTTTGGAAGTTGGAGGAAACCAGATGACCCAGTGGAAATCCACATGAGAATATAGGAAACTCAAATCTGAGATCAGGATTGTGTCATGGACTTTATAGCTGTGAGGCAGCAACACTACCCACTGTACCATCATACTGCTCCTGTACCATCATACTGCTCCAGTAATAATAATAATAATAAAAGTATTATTATTGTTGTTGTTTGTTTGTTGGTCTTTTCCCCCGTCAGTTGCAGCGTAGGGCTCAGTCAGTCCATCCTGCTGATCTTCGTGAGATTACATGTTTGATCTTTGTGTATGTGTGATGACTATGAAAGTGTCTGTGTCAGGGAATGTGCTCATACAGAGATCAGAGAAACTTTGTGCCTTTAGTGAGTCACACATGAACTCTGTCTACATTTATTAAGTACTGTGTCATTGAATCACTCAAACAGCAAGGTGATCACGCATTACTAACGACAAAGAGAAGACAACACAAACACAAGTACCGTGACTAACCTTTATTTTTAAAGGCATACATACAAACAATCTTTTTTCAATAGCAAATAATGTGTATGAAATGTTTATTTATATATAATGCTGAACTATATGACAAGTACTAGTGATATAGTAGTTAAAGCACAATGCAAGCACATTTGAACGCTCATTCACATCTAGGGTCAATTTAGCTTAGTCAATGCACATACTGCTTTTTTTTTCTTTTTTTTTTTTGGGAGGTGGGAGGAAACCAGAGACCCCAGAGGAATCTTATATGGACATGGTGAGAAGTTCAGACATTAACCTGCACTCATGATGGAGCTATGAGACCCTGGAGCTGTAAAGAAGCAACTATTTTGCTTAAAATCATTTGCTTGTAACCAACTGTGTGATCAGAATCAGCTATTGATACTCTCATTTGGGATCTTTCATTCAAATAAATAGAAAACAATGATAGCCCACAGCACACTGACTACTGTTCCATCCAGTGGGTACACCATTTCTTGTCTATCTGTAATTGTGTAGAATACAGTTTTAGTTACAGCATCCATAAATTGTGGATAATGTCCTATATTTTTCAAGGTACAAATTCTGTCCAAGCACCAAGTCCCTGGTACCAAGTGCCTGAACATCTGAGTGAACGGCATTTAAATTAGCATCTTTTTTTTTCTTTTTCTTGCCTTTGTTTTATTTTCTCCACTTCTGTTATATACGTTAGTAAACTGATGTGCCCTTTCCTGAGATGCTTGAGGATCCATGGTCTGAAGCTCTGTTGAAACGTCTTATCGTAGTGGGCTGTCAGTTAGAAATGCAGGCGTAAGCCATGAGAGGACCGTGAGCTAAGCGAGCATGGTACAGTTTTCCCTCCTGTACAGCTGAGAACACTTAGAGCATGACTCATGCATCTCATCCAGCCTAATGAACACTTATGCCACAAACACGCCCCATCGTGTGCTCATTGTGTGCTTCTAGATCATGACACACATAAATGACACATTGTAAATTTTTTAAAGTACACATAGTAGTAGAATGTCACGGCCCATCAGGGTATTAGTGTAATGCAAAAATGCACCGGATGACTGTAGAAGGAATTACACTCACAGAGTACTTTATTCATTAGGAACACTATACTAATACTGGGTAGGGCCTCCGTTTGCTCACAAAAGCCCTAATTCTTTGTGGCATGGGTTCCACAAGATGTTAGATATATTTATTTTATTCCGGTCCATGTTGACATGATTGAATCACCCAATCCATGCTATTCTGTTAAACTTTCAGATCCACTGACTGGCAAGTCCACTAAAAAACACAAACTATTATTGTGCTGGAAGTAACCAATAGAAGATGGTAAATTGTGCCTGTGAAGAGAGGCACATGTTCAGCTACAAAACCCAAAGAGGTTGTGGCAATCCTGTTGACACAAGGCAGGTTGGTGCTAAATCCTGTCCTTATCATCTGTTAGCCGCAGCAGAAATCATGGGTTATCAGATCAGGCTAGATTTTGTAAGTCTGTGCCAAGTGCAGCCTCAGTTTCTGTTATTGGCTGATAACTGTGGAACCTGACATAGTTTTTGCTGTTGTCTCTCATCCACCTCAAGGTTTGAAGTGTTATGCGTTCTGAGATGCTCTTCTGTTCAGCTTGCTTATCTGAGTTACTGTAGCCTCTCTGTTACCTCCAACAACTCTGGTCATTTGTAATATGTCAACTCACTATGGCTAAAATGAAACATGATCCTTAGGTTTAAAACTCACGAAGCAAATCCAAATCCTTTTTTCATCTTACACAAAGCTTTGGATTTGAAACCGGAACAATGTTTTTTATGCCATCAGCAATATTAACAGTAGGATTACCCAATCTGTTATTTATTTCCCTCACCTCTGCAGATTCCTGAATCTGTTTCTCCTGAGTCTGAAACAACACGCAGTGTTACACTGAACAGTGTCTCTGAAACTGTTATATGATTGTATAAATTGCAGCCAACCTTCAGCAGATTTGGTGCTGCTCTTTGAAAATAGCTCCAGAGCTGCAGTGACCCTGTTTGTGGTGGAGTAAGTTTCGCCACCACTGGCAGGGTTAGTACAGCTCAAGAGATACAGCAGCTGTTGCCTGTATAAAATAAATAAATCGATCATTAAAAGATTCTGTTCCATTTCTGTTACAACCAGTTCCCTTAAGTAGTCACACAATTTCTTGAATGGGGTGCAATTAGTCACGTGATCGCAATATAATTTCATCTGTAATGAAGCTAAGGAGCTTTCAAAACCCAATCCAGGACAAACACATGGTTTAGTATTTATTAATTTTGCAAACAATAGAGATATTTCCCTGACTTCCCAGTATTATGAGATATTCACTGTTTACTTTTAGGTACAGTAGCACTACAAAATATATTTTAGGAGGAAAAAAACAAACAAAATTCATGCTCGATTCCAGGGCAGAGAAGTAATTTAGATGCTGCAGGGATAAAAGAGGAGTGATCTGTCAGAAAGGGATCCTGTGCCAAGATCAAATATATGAATCAAATGATCCACCGTGGTGACCTGAACAACAACAACAATTTATGCAAGGCATATGTCACAGTGTATGATATAGGATATAAAATATTTTTTTTTTCATGTGATGTGTTAGTTAAAAAATCTCATAAATCTTATAAAAACAAGCTTTCCCTGTTCTGAAGTAATATAATTTTTTAATATCACACAAATTTACAATATGAACAGTATTATTTTATAAATTGTATAATATAGATTATTGCACTGAGATCAACATCAGCAAAGAAAACTAAAACGAAAGAAAAACAAAGCCAAATTATTCGCTGAATGAACAGCACCCCCTTCTGGACATAAAAAACATAGCATAGTGATGCATCCCTACTTGCTAGGATAAAGACTAAACTGTATAGTGCAATGTCTGGTTCAGATAATATTTCAATCCTGTAAAATGTAGTGTAGGATCTCATTGTAGCTCTCTAGAAAAACAGGATACATCACACACACACCTATTCACAGACTATTGACCATTTAGAGATGTCAGTCAGCCTACCATGCATGTCTCTGTCCTGAGGGAGGAAACCAGAGTAAACTGAAGAAACCCCAAATCAAAGGAGAAAACATGCAAACTCCACACACACAGGACAGAGGTGGGAATTGAGCCCCCTACCCCTGAAGGATCTCACCATGTTCGCCTCCTGAACATACAAAACATTGTTTTTTAAAATTAACTTTTAAACAAGGACGTTACAGACAGTCTGATTTTGTCAGTCAGTTTTTAATCAAAAAATTGTGGTGATGATTCAAAAAGGTAAAATATAACTTTCCACAGAAGAATAGACTGGGTACTGACCGAATACATATGACAGTTAGGGTGCATCGAGATATCAAAATAATTTCATTCAAAAAAAAACAATCGCTGTACATTTATAAATGCAACTCTGTGCCAAGTCGATGAATATCCACAGACGGTCAACAGTAAAATGATTCCCAGCCTTATTCACCTTGAAGCATTATCATCTTGCAGTAATGACACAAGAGAACTACTTTCTATTGTTCAATACTTCAACGGTTTTTCTTCCATAATGGTAGTAGCTGTAACCGGATGCTACAGTCGTCAGCGCAGTGACATACCTGTAAATAAAACACACAGTAAAAAATGCTAAACTAAATTATGTTCAGTTCTTGGGTGAGGCCGAGTCATATATTGAGAAATAGGACAGTTGTGAAATGGAATGGGGAAATATTTACCACAGAGACTGCAAGAAAACACTGTCAGTGTAATGAAAGACAGGAGAAGCGAGAGACGCAGCCACCAGAAACAGCTGGATTGCAGTGTTGAACTGTTAACACAAAAACAGCACTTGAATTTATTTTACATATACAGTACAGTAAATTAAAGTGATCATACCTTCAGTTCTCAGATATTACTAGAGAGAAGCAAAAGAACAGCATAAAATGTCATGGGTGAACAAATCAGTAGATTTCATATACCCAGATTTTGTATAGTTTAGTAAAAGCTAAAGTTTTTAAATGGTTTGCATGTTTAAACTTAATGTACTTCAGGGTGTTCAGTACACAATAATGCTCTCTCCATATGTTCTTTTCAGAATCAGCAGCTGCAGGTATATGGAAACAAATCTGAGCAAAATAATCTCATGTGCAAACCTGCAATATAACTGCAATGTTATCAGTAAAAAAAAAACTAGCCAGAACAAGAAGACTTGTCAATGACCTGGTGACTTGTGTTGAAAGAGTAAACATCATGTGGTACATTCAAATCTTTTTAGAAGAAGTTCAGAAGAAGTTCATTTAGACTGTAATAATGCACTTAACTGGTCCATCATGTAGTATTACTTTATATTTTGAGATTTGACAATTAGGTTTCCATTCACCAAAATATGAAACTGAGCAACACACTGTAGCTTTTATTTGCACTGTGAGGAAGCTAGTGAAGCTATTAGTATTTATTTGCCCCTGAACCATTAGAATTACTGCTGCGGTTTTATTTCATAGTTACAGAAGTCACTGCATAACAAGTTAAACACAATACCTTGCTTATAAGAGTTGGCTTAAGTTGGGCAGTAGTGTAGCATGGGTTGAAAAATTTGCTGAGAGTTACCTGTAAACAGACAAAACCTGTTATATATAATGGCTAATAACGGCTAAATAGTTATAATTCTTAAGTTACTCATTATTATGAGAACAGCATGATCATTATGTGCTTTATAATAAATAAAAAATTTCTGTTAGGATTAAAATGCTGTTATATGTTCATCCATACTCACTGGAGGAGGAACCGTTTTATAACGAACATAGAAAACTGCAGCAATTAAAGCAACATCCCGAAAGATAACCAGTGCTGTGAGTGGAACTGTTGAAAAGCAAAATGCAAGCTTATGATCACATTTCTAACATTTATATTAAGATGCATCATATATTATGTGATGGCGTGACATTTGCTAAAGTTTTAACCAATAATAAAGGTAACATTAGGGTTACCAACCTGGGATGAGCTGTGCATAGGTCAGACTGATATACAGCACGCTTACAAGGATCTTATCAGCAAGCGGATCCAGAGCGCTACCCAGAGCTGACTTCTGGTTTGGCCAGTTTCGTGCAATGTAGCCGTCCAGCTGTGTAGACAGAGGCATTCTATAAGGGAGTTTGAATTTTCCAACATAAAAGTGATGTGTTCATGTATGCAATACATACTTATTATATCAGGACAGTTGACCTTACCAAGTCAGTTGCTCCGGCTAAAGCAAACAGTCCAAGAGACGTGTAGAAATACTGTTCAATGATTAAGTAACCCAGCACAGGAGACAGGAGAATCCTGGCCATGCAAAGGATGTTGGGGATTGTCCATGGATTTTCATACTGCAAAAATAAATGAAAAGATGAATTATGCGTCTATTAAAATATTAAAAAAAAAAAATATGCAAATGTACGGTAAACAGAATGAAGGGGTCATTTTGGCTACGTAAAAACAATCATAAGCTCTATGTAAGCTTATTGTGGTGTTTTGGCATGTTATATTATACATGAGGTATAATAATAATTTCTGGAGTGTTTATATTTCTGATCGCAGGCATCTCATTAAGCTTAGATGTTTATTAGAAATATCATAGAAATAACTGTGCTGAATTATGGGCCCGGGGTCACAATAATACTAAACTCTACACTATAAAACAGTGCTGTAAACTTTTAAATCTTGTGGATTTTTTTTTTTTTTACTTACCAGCTCTTTAAATTGAACCTCGTTAGACGTAGGAGATGAGGAAGAGGAAGAGGAGGAAGAAGCACATTCACTGATTTCTTGACCCAAAACTTTCTGATCTTCTTTCTGTGCAGATTTTCCAGGTTCAGTACAGTATCCCTTTAATCCCTTTAACCTCGAATGAAGGCCAACACTGACCCTGTCACCCCAAAAGCCTCCCAGTTTGTGCAGCTGACAGTTAAAGATGGTGACATTTGGTCTGTTTACTGGTGACTGATTCGTCCTTGCTGTTAGTTTGTTAGTGAACCTCGTAGGAAACGCAGGAGCTACAACTTTCTCCACAAAGTGCACACAATCAGGCCGATGGTGAGAGCAGGAAAAGTTCACATTTAGTCTCTGAAGATGTTTAGTGTCTGTTGTAGCTGTCAGATGACAGGTTTGACGACAGACAAACACGTGTGTGTAGCTCTGAGCTGCACCACTGATCCGTGCTACGTGCCCTTTCGCACAACTTAGCAGGTGACGTCTGGGAAAAGCTAAAAACATCGCTAACACAAAGCTTAAACCGCCTTATTTCATAAACGATGTCCACCGAATCGTCGCGTGCTTCATTTCTCATCTCGTAAGAGCAGGTTTTAAGCTTGAACCCATCATTATTTTACCCTGTAATAAAATATTATTTCACACGGAGCGCCTCCTGTCAGCGCTCAACGTGCTTCGTCTTGCCGTATTCCGAACCTGTTTTGCGACAGTCGTCAGTGCAGCGGCGGAAGAAGGAACAGCGCCGTTTCATTATTGTCGTTCAAAAACCTCTATTGAAATAGAATTAGAGCTATTAGCAGTTTACCTTCCTTATTATGCCAAAGGAAAAAGCATCAAGAGCGCCGTTTTTAAATCTATCTGTCAGTCTATCTGAAGATGTCACAGACAGACAGACAGAGACAGGCAGATACAGACAGACGGACAGACACAGACAGATACAGACAGACGGACAGACACAGACAGATACAGACAGGCAGATACAGACAGACGGACAGATACAGACAGACGGACAGATACAGACAGATACAGACAGACGGACAGACACAGACAGGCAGATACAGACAGACAGACGGACAGATACAGACAGATAGACAGATACAGACAGATACAGATAGACGGACAGATACAGACAGACAGACAGACAGACAGATAGACAGATACAGATAGACGGACAGATACAGACAGACAGACAGATACAGACAGACAGACAGATAGATGGGTTACTCCAACACCAGGGTTGTAAACCTGTACTGTAGTCCATCTTCTCATCAGTTGTAAGGGACCATACTGGTGGTGGACTGTTTTCAGTACAGTACTGACACTGACATGGTGGTGTGCATGACACTGATAATACAAGTTACACACTGAAACATTTGCTAGAGCTAAGTGTGTTATTAGACACAACTCCCTGGGTGGTTTACACTAGGAGTTAATAATGCTTTCAGTGTGTGTTAATTAACCCCTGCTGAATGGATACAGTTTTACTAGTCTATTCTTAATCGAGAGGTGACAAGACACAGAGACAGACACAGAGACAGACGCACACACAGACACACACACACACACAGACAGACTCACAGACAGACAGACGCACACACAGGTGTCATTGCTATAGTGAGGAAGTACCTTATATCTGGTCAGCATGGTCAATGAATGTTGGTACAAGTTGGCTATACCTGATTATATATCCATATACAAAGGAGACACTGAGTGTATATCCATAAGTAATTTATAAAATAATATACAATACAATACATTCTAAAATTCATTAAACATTTTTATAAATGTATCTGTAACATTTTCATTCAGATGGTTTGCAGCTGATATGTTCTGTGTCCTTTTCTTAGCAGGTAGCCTTGTTCATTGAGTGCGCTGATAAAGCCTTCAAAATCAACAACCTGAAAAACATTGTGTAAATAAAGGAAAAATTAATTTATTTAAAGGAGCTGTATTCAACACAATGTAAAAATAATAACAATCTATTTACATGAACTTGGAGGTCTTTAGCCAGCTGTCGCAGGTCCTGAATTTCAAACAAGGTCTTGTGGGTACGCTCAGCGATTTGGTTCAAAGCTGCAACAAACTTTTTGACTTTTGATCTGTTGCTCATCCCAGACCCAAGCTGAGATCGGTCAAAATCCAGCCGGCCAAACTCGTCCGAGTAAGTATCTGTCAAACTTGTCAAAGGAAGCATTATATTAAACCATTTAACAGTTTAGGTTCAGAAATGCCAACATCAAGATCTTAGACAGAGAGGAAAAACCCAGAATGAACACAAAACCCTTTATGGTGTTATTTGTTACCTATGTTTCATGATCTCCACAACATCCTCCGCATCACTTTGAGTAGCTTTTTCTCGAAGCTCAAGACGCGCCCTTGCCTTGAAAACACAAGCAAAACAATGAAGTCTCTTGTATTCCACTGAGCTGTTCTAAGAGAAGTGTTTCAACCTGAACCTGAATTTCAAACAAGGAAGCATATTATATATGGCCTGTGCTTTTACCTCAGTGAGGCGAATGAGAGACTCCAGCTGGCGAGTTGTGATTGGGGTGCTATCAGCTGATTGGTTCTGCTTTCGCAATTCCAGGTAGAAGTCCTGTAAGACTTGAGCAGCTTCAGGTGAAAGACTGGGGTGCACATAGTGCCGGGCGTAGCCTATATATTTACGTAGTAGCTGGTGAGGAATTGGGTCAAATGTCTCTCCAACAAGAACCTGAGAAAAAATGTGAAATGAATATGGAAAACATAACATTAATATTAACTGAGACGTAGATAATGATCTTGATTAGCAGACTTTTATATAGTCCTATTTTATGTTAAGAGGAGATATATATAGAAATATATATAGCAAGGCTTTGTGGTTTAAATGAACTGTATTATAATACACATGAATATATATTTTTTTCTAGCAAATAACCTACTAAATGTCACAAACACTTGAAACTTTAATCATACAGATATGTATTCATATAAATACTCATATTAACTAACTTAGTCACATTTGTCACAACTAAACATGAATGGCATTGTTGTTAACAGACCCCCGATTTTTCATATTCTTTAAAAAAACATTCCTTTTATACAAGTGTTTACAAAGATTCCAATTTTAACTGTTTATAAATAATTCACTTTTGCTCTGTGTTGACAAATTTATCAAATAGGTACAGCTACACCACCATGTGCTCACAACTGTAACAAAATGAATGGCTTTACAAACAATATACTTGCCTTCAGTCTGTCTGAGAGAGGTTTGTTTGAAGGAATCTCCAGAATGGATATGTTGGACTCCTGTGTGCAGGCCCTGGTGGCTGTCAAACCGCTAATCACGCCTCTCTTCCCTGCACGCATTGCCATGACATGTTCTGACAGCATGTGATCATGGTCCTCATTGGGAGTATCCAGAAGAATAAAGACCAGATCAAATCTAGATAGTAGAGCACTGCCCATTCTACAGAGAAAGAAGATAACCTTTAAACATATTTTTTATCAGTTACACCTATTTTACCATATATCTACACTCACTGGCCACCAGATTCACATAACATATGAGTCAATTTATCGGTACTGCATATAGTTACTGAATGACTGCTGTTATGCAAAATTTGGCAGACCTCTTAATGTCCTCCATCAGTGGAATGATACAATGGTTCATTCATTCATCTTCTGAAACAAATTTGTCTTATGTATTTGTGTCACTGTAATCTGAAACCTATTCTGGGAAGACCTGATACACCTCACAGGTCCTATTCAGCCATGTTCTAACATTCATTTTTGGTGATAAAGATAAGGACAGGTGTACACACACAATGTTCTCATGGTTTTTGAATGTTTTTCTACGTTGTGCCAAGTTATGATTTCAAATCTAACAAAAGCAACATAAGGTCACTTCAGAACCAGCAAACAGTTGTTTCGAGTTCAGGCATGGAGACTTATTTATGTGTATTCTGTCTATTTCATGCATTAGACAGCTATAATAAAGGATTTATTACCGTTTCTGTTCTAAGTGAATCATAAGAGGTTTTCTCAAGGTACTCCACTTTTCTCCCCTAGTCTAAAAACATGCATTGTAGATACCTAAATTTACTGTAGTGTGTGAACGGGTGAGGAAGGGTGTATGCCATTGGCATCCATCCCAGAGGCCTTGTGCCCCTCGTCTTCCAGGATAAGCTTCAGGCTCCCCGCTACCCAGTGCTGGATTAGTGGTTCAGAAAAAAATAGAATGATGTGAGATCAGACTATTTATATTAAGACTCCCTGCAACAATGAGAGCACGGGATCCTGCCACTGGACCACCAGGGAACAAATACTGTATAGAGATTAACGTATTTTATGCAAAATACCCACGCTGTGGTCAAACAGAGGTCAACAATGAGCCTGGATAGTCCATAAGTAGTTCTATTCTGCATAAAAACCCTACCCAGCCACACCAGTGGCTATATAGTCTTTTTTATCATTGATACAATAGTTGTTGTTGACACAACAGTTCAAACTACAACAGCAATGCAGACAGTCCATCTCTGCAAGTGATCTGTGTGAGTGGATCGCACTGGACCACATTCAGACCTGTAGTTAGTGTAGGTTGCTTTTAATATGATCATCCAAAATGGCTTCTAATTAATGCTCATTTACACCTCGAAGCAGTATAGTGTCAGCAGTAATATACTGTAGGCATGTTACCGATGAGAATAAGCTGAATATTAACACAGGAAGAACATGAAAATGTCTCATAGGCTATATTGTGACCTTAGGATTAATTTGAGGAGGTAGAAAAAAACTCTGTCTCCACAAAAACAGGCTCTTAACCAAATAATCTAGCCTCAGGGTTTTAGAGAGCAGCTGGCAAACTGTGCAAGGCAATAGGTGAGCTACAAACAGTAATTTCATTTCTACAAAGTGTAACTAGGTAATGCTTGAGTAGATAAAAAAAAAAGAGATCAGTTCCTCTGAGCATTGTTGCTAAGCATTTGCACATTTTTTTGCATCTTCACTCATTTTAAGTCAAGATGTCTACTCAAAGCCTTATAAGTTGTTCTAAATGCTTACTTCAAGTTTTCAGATACCGTCTTAGCCTTATTGTAGTGTCCTCCCACTGGGTTAGCTGCAGCAATGATGGATGTGCGAGCTGGAAGCGTACAGACGATTCCAGCTTTGGCCAAACTTATACTTTGCTGCTCCATAGCTTCCAGCAAGGCCTGGTGCTGATTCCCCATCTTATCAAATTCATCAATACAACATACACCTGGAGACACAAAACAGAACTCAGCTTCATGTGACATGTGATATGCATGTCAGAGGTTATTTATGTACCTTGATCTCCTAACACTAAAGCTCCAGCTTCTAGTGCATAGTCTCCAGAGCCACTGTCCCTGGACAGAGAGACAGTCAGACCTGAGGTGGTGGTGGTGTTTCCACAAACATAGATACCACGTGGAGCAACGTTACATACTGCCTATAAAACGCATTAAAAAAAACAAGGTGATCATTTGATCTACTTACAATTGACAGTTTCTCTACAATTCATCTTAAGAGTTTTTATTTAAACGAAAGAAATATGTACCTGTAACATTTGACTCTTGCCAAGTCCAGGATCTCCTACGACAAGCATGTGTGGGTCTCCTCTTATAGGGATTCGGTTCTTATCATCCACATATTTATGACAGCCTCCAAATAAAGCCAGGACTAATCCTGCCTTAACAAGCTACAAAACACAAAGCGGTTTTAACACACAAACACTTCAAATGAAAGTCAAAATAAACGCCCAGAGATGGACAATGACAGACACAGACCCACACAGAGGCAAACAACAAAGACACACAGCTTCACACACACAAAGCACACACACACACATACACAAACAGAAGCATAAAAACTCATACCCACACATCCAAAGACCTACCAAATGTCCATAGATGGCTGGACAGAGAGAACTGCAAAAAACAAAAGCAAATTAATACACCATCAGACATCTTATCAGTCATGCAGGACTTATTTTTGATGCTGAAGTTCTCTCATCATGACTACAGTGCATTTTACACAAAAAAAGCCAAGCTGTCCCTTACTTGACAATTAATTTAAAAAGGTCCTCTTGTGCCTGAATCTCCTGGATGGCGTACAGATCTTTGAGTGTAAACTCTACCGATGTCTCCTGGCCTTCAGGTTCAGATGCTGACTTGTTTTTTTGCCCTTTTGAGTTACTGAGAGAGTTTGCTTCGATGTATAAAAGGAACATGCACTTGTCCTTTTTATTTCTTCCAAACCCTATGTGAGGCATAAACAGACAAGCAATAAATTGTATTCAAAAGGTACAATATATACTGTCTGTATTATAAGTTCATATTTCAACTATTTGTTTCAAATGGTTATGTTAACTTTAATATTTGCAAAAGCAAAAACAATACATAAAAATAAAATAATACAAAAGACATTCACTGTCTTAACATATTAAAGCCAACACCAGAGTGATCTGTGTGTAGTGAATCTGACACTGCAGGGCTCATCATCTGTAGAGTAGCTTAAGCAAACTGACAGCCAGCTGGGAATACATCCTTCTTTATCCTTACTTTAAAAATAACACCAGTCAGACCTTGACTGAAGTCTTACTTTCATATTAAAACAACAGATATAGATTTTAGAATAAAAATCTTTATATTAAGCTAAGCACATATGTTTGCAGTTTAACCATGTACTGATTTCGCCAAACAATTTCACTGCTTAACATTTCTGATAGAACAAACAGTGTGGGTTTTGGTACCGACCTTCTTCGTTAGAGACTTTAATAACTCCTGTGATGGTCACCGTGTCTCCTGGTACACAGCTGTCCACCAAATCTTGAGTGAGTTCACACTCGATGGTCCGTGGAATACGTCCTGATTCACGCTGGTCACCTGATATCAGCTCCTGAACCCTGAGAAATATGTTGGCGGACTAAAGTGTATAACATCTCTCACTATGGGAGTTATTCAGACAGATAGAAATTCTTCTACATATCTCTAAATATTCCTAGAAATATCTAAATAGAAAGCATTTCATTTCTGTGCAGACAATATTGGACAAATCTTGAGGTTTGATTATGAAACAAGTAGAGTGCGAAAGAGAGAGATAGACATTTATAAAACATCTTACTTTATGGTCTGCCAGTCGACTGTCTGCGTTAGTGGTGAACTTCTGTTTGGGGTAAAAGATCTTCCACGGCATTCTCTTTGTAAACACTGCAAAACATCAAACAGCCTAATTTTTTTCTTTGGCTTCAACTGAAAGAAACGAAGCTGCAGCAACTAAATGGTATTTTCATTTAATGTATTGCTACATGATGAGCATATTTAATTAAGTGGTGTACTTTATAGATAGATTTGTTGCTATTTAAGACAAACGAAAAAACAACTGGTATAGAAGTATAAATAAAACCAAACCAGATTATTCATTCTGAAATGTATTGAAAAGTGTTATTAGTGAGATCAATTAGATGATCAAATATTACACTCAAACTCTACAGTATATTTATGTATGTATGTGTCTGCTTTTTTTATTGTAGCCTTTTCTGTTTGTAGACCTACATTTTGTTCACAGATTAAAAATGCTCTTGGAATAACTGCTGTCTGTTCAATTACGTCAAATATATGACTGAAACAACTGGTCAGATGGTTTTAACCTGCAAACAGCATCTAGTCTAACATATGAAGCACATAATCAGATCATTCATTTACAGCACACTATCATTTCCTTAAAGCCAAGAGTTGGCTGTCAGAATACTGTTACCTTAGTGGGTATAGTGTATTTCCCATCAGTCAGAGCCAGGCTCTGAGTGTCTCCACACATGTTACACACAAAAGCCATCTTGCTGCAAAGAGGTTTGATGTTGCTCACTCTCACCACAGTCCCTCTAATGGCCACAAACTTGCCATATAAATTGGCTTTAAGCATCTTCAAAGGCGTGAGAGGCTCATAGTTATAAATCCTAACAAAAAAAAACATTAGTATTGTATCACACCAACCATTTTACCAAAACCTTCACACCAAATTACCAATGTGAGCAATGTAAATGTACAAACGAAATATAAAGAAAAAAAAACAATACCTAGCACTTATATGTGGTATGTTAATAATAGGCGTTGAGCCTTCAGGAAGCCCTTCCTGGGCTTGTAGCTCATCAGCATGTTTTTCCAGATCCTTTGTTAACACCTATACAGAAAAGCAGACACGGCTCAGATTTATTTAATCAAGGTTCAACAGCAGACCCTTTCAGATAAGGTTCTTATGCTTCACATTGTGTTTATGCTGTATGTCTACAAATAATAACCAAACAGGCACCTGATGAATGGCTAAACCCAAGCAGTCAAGTATCTTTTCCGGCATGTCTTTAATCTCAGAAGCAAGATCAGGTAGTGATGTGGAGATCTGTTTGTTCACAAGCCAGTCTTTGTAGTCCACTAAGATGCTGCCTTTTCTTTCAATTTCATCCTGTTGAGAAAAAAAAAGTTTCTCTATAAAGAACATAGTCATACATTGCCCAGAAAAATGTTATCAGATTACTTTGATGTGTACCTTGTCATAAAGATCTATTTGTGAAGTGAAGTATTTTTCAAATGCCTTTATCTTCTCAACAAAAGGTGAGGATTCAATAAAACCTTCAAAAAGATGATAAGACGTTATTGAGTCAAAAAAAAAAAAAAAAAACGATTCTAAAGCTCAGATGCTCAAGAAATCAACACAATATGCAAACCTTCTGTAAAGTAAAGCCTCCATCCTTTGTAAGGACAAATTATGTCAAGTGTTGCTTGTGTTGCACGAGGAACTGGTGAAGAAATCACTGCACCTGTCACAGAATGACGAAGCAGTGACAAGTCTGTTTCTCATTTACTTGCTATTACTTCATTTACATTATAGTTGAATCTCGAACTTATTGTAGCCAGGAACTCCTTTAACTGAGTTTAAAATCCACAAACTTAATTAGCATAGATTTAGTTCGGGAAACAGTATTTAAATGTGTCAAAATAGTTTGCTTGTTTAAAACGGTTAGACAAATAAAATAACTCATTCGTTTCAAGCTGACGTTATTAATAAGCTTCACCAAATGTGGTTTGGATTAAACCTGTTCAATTCAGCTGACAGGTCAAACAGTTTAACAACTATACAAACTCAATAATAAATATAAGAAACTTTGTCTCACCTTCTGTGAGAACCACTGATCTGGTCTAGATTAAATTCACGAGCATATTTTGTGCTGGCAGCGTGTGTTATATTGCAGCATGTTGGTTTAGTCACTTTGAGATGATTAAATATGACATCATTATCAGATGTTCACCAGTACATAGAGCTCTCACACCAGTACAATATCAGAAATGGAAAAATTGGAATTGATGTATAATAAGCCAAGTGGAATTGATGTAAAAAGTGGAATTGATGTATAATAAGCCAAGTTGATTCTAACGTCTCACCGTGTTGTGTGTTGTTAGGTGAATAATTGCCCCCTCCTCTTCCCCACCTAGGACCTCTCCAGCCTCTGTTTTTTCCTCCATTCCATCTTCCTCCTCCTCTCCAGCCATTACTTCCACCACCACCTCCACCAGACTCTGCACCTTTGCCACCTCTCCAGGAACCTCCATTACTTTTCCAGGAACCTCTCCAGGAACCTCTGCAGGAACCTCCTTCACCTCTCCAGGAACCTCCTTCACCTCTCCGTGTTCCACGACCATTCATCCTTCCTCTTGTTTCCACCAGGAGATCTTTAGTGATATACACAGTATGATGTTATGAACAGACTAAAATGACTTTTAGCAGGCTAACGTGTGTTAGCTCGAGAGATTTTAACACAATATTAAAGTGACAAACCCGCGTTGAGAACATAGACGTCTGAATATTTATATTTATATCACAGTAGCTAACTCGGTACTCGACATATTACATAGCAATAAATGTTTAAAAAGTTCCTTTTTATTTTCAGGGGTGTTTATATTCTGAAGGACCAACACTTCAACTTTGGCGGTAAAGCGTCACTTCCGGTCACGTGGTTATGCTGACGGTTTTGAGCGAATTATTAATATTTTTGTATGTATTTTATTGTTCGTATAAAGCAGTTTCAAACTTCATATACTATTAAAAACGACTAAAAGTAATTTAGAGAAGTTACACCGTAGTAGAGCTGATTTCTTGCTATAGGAAATGAAAGGTAACGCACTTCAGTCTGCATTGCGTTGCCAGATCTGGATTTTTCGTACACATGAATTTGAATTGAATTGAAATAAAATTAAATTTTGGTAAGTAAATTAAGTAGAAATTTGTTAATATAATCTCAATAGGTCATGGAAGGTCGTCGTCTTGCAACATTTGTACGTATGCAGGTCTATATGAATGTATTCCATTATTTATCTGTGAATTACATTAAGGCAAGGACATTATAGACAAGTAAAGTTAATTTAAATAAATACGTGATATTTAACAACTGCGTGTTGCGTTTAAAATGCTTATAAGTCAATAGCAGCGGATTTATCAAAAACCTGGCAACCTCGCTTGCATGGTGAGGGTGCTGTACTGCTGCTCCCTCATCAGCACCCGGAGGAGGCGGAGGAGTGCATCGTCACATCAATTTTCCATCAGCGAAATCTGCGAAAACACAGCCCCTAATTTTCAATACGCAGCTACATTAAAATTACAAGCATGGATACCTCTGGAAAGGAAAAAGAGGCCATCCAGCTAATGGCTGAAGCGGACAAAAAAGTCAAGTCGTCTGGATCTTTTCTAGGAGGGATGTTCGGGTAAGGGATGTGATGAACAAACTAGCAGTGATGCTAATGTTTTTTCCATGATGGATTCTGTGTTATGACATTCAGTGGTCATTGGCATCACTGGAACTGGTCCTAGTACCATTCTGAATGCTTGTGTTGCTAAATGTAATGATCTGTGCTGTTTTACAAAATAATCACATTTCTGTTCATCCATGCTTTTCCCTGTCAATGTCATATTACCATATCTGTTTTACAAATATCCATAAAACATCTTATAACGGTATACATGGGATAGATGCTGCACAGGCCAACTGGTTTAGTTGATGAATCTTAAATGAATGAATATCCGATCATCTTTGCAGAGGAAACCACAAGGTAGAGGATGCGTGTGAGATTTATGCAAGAGCTGCCAACATGTTTAAAATGGCAAAGAACTGGAGTGGTATGGACAGCTTGAAATATATACAAATACAATTTCTTTATTTTCATGAACTTTGTCCTGATTATTTTAATGCCTTCTATTTGTCCAGCTGCAGGCAATGCTTTCTGCCAGGCTGCAAAACTTCATATGCAAATGCAGAACAAACTGGATGCTGCAACCAGCTTTGTTGATGCTGGCAACGCATACAAGAAGGCTGATCCCCAAGGTGAAAAAACAATACACAATGAATTGTTTGTGACAGAATGATTAACACAACTGCTTGTTTGGCCATGTTTGAGTTGAGGCAGTGCATCATGGAAAAATACCTGGAGGTGCATAATTTCCAAAACAAATAGATTTTTTAGATCATCCGGGAAGTAGAAGTCATTGCTTGCACTTCAGCACATCAATCAAATCATATTCCAACATTGTCTGGTCTGATATATATTATATTTAGAAAATACCTAGATTATTAAACCTTTTAGTTGTGTAGTAGAAAGTCATCTTAAATTTCCAATCTAGTTTATGACCAAGATAACAGTTTATTCATGCAAAGTTAAACTGTTACCTTATTATGTCTCATGTCTTAGATTAATTCTTCACTAACATCTTCACAATTCTTTCACAATGCATCAAACAGAGGCTATCAACTGCTTAAATGCAGCCATCGACATATATACTGACATGGTAAGATCAACATGTTTAGATGGATAAGTTACACAGGACACAGAAGGTTGTGCTTTTTATTAATTTCATCCTTTTTTTTCACAGGGAAGATTTACAATTGCAGCCAAACACCACATGACTATTGCAGAAATATACGAGTCTGAGCTGGTGGATATTGAAAAGGTTAGATTTACTTTCAAATTTCGGATCAGTGCAGCCTTTTAGGAGACAATGTACATCACTCAATGGAATCCATATCTGTAAGGTCACTGTTTCATTAACTAGCTCATGACCCATAATCAGTCCAGAGAATAAGTGATGCTTGAATTACCTTCATATTATGTTCTTTTTTATGTTCTTTTTATTGTTCGACAGTTAAAACTTAGTACACCACAGTATTCAGTATTCACTTTTTAAATCAATTATATATCCAGCTACAAGTCACCATCAGGAAACAAATCAAGAGCCACCATTTTCTTATGCTACCAAAAATGGTTACCTGTTATTTATTGGATTTTTTTCCATTTATCCCTCGCTATACAGCCTCCCCAACATACTCTCATATGAAGCAATTTTAATCATCCCATTAATCCAGTCTTTCAGATCTGGGGTTTGGGGGCATTTCCATTTGTGTAAAATCATCCTGGCAGCTGTGATATTACCAAACTTCATATGGGTAAATTAATTTTTTGCTTCGTTGGGTACCCTTGACATATCCAAGAAGGCATTGTTGTGGTTCTACAGGTAAATTAGAGCCCAACCACTAGAACTTTGGGAGTGAACTAAAGGGCATTCTCAAATCATATGTAGATAAGTACCATTCTCTTCCTTACATTTCCAACGTAAATTATTGTCAGTTATCCCCATCCTGTGAAGTTTAGATGGTTTATAAAAATATCTTTGTACTATTTTGTAATGAATGAATATCCTCCCAGCTTCCCTTATAATCTTACCAGTCTTTATCATGAATATTAATCCCCAGATCATTTTGCCATATAGATTTCAGGTTATTACAAGTATCTGCAGTCACAATAAGCATTACTTTGTAACATGTTGAAGCACACTGAGCTTCACGTGGAGCTTACAATAGGCATACACAGGGTTATCAATTGTATTGAAATTGCTCCTGACACAATGTCTAATCTACAGATACTTCCAAAACAATTTTTGGCTCACCATATTGTATTTTTTCAACAATTCAGAGTATGACAGAAAAACTCCATTTTCATATAGATCACCAATTCCATTTACCCCTTAAGCTGGCATTGCACCAAAACACCTCTGCTTTGCCAATACAAATTTTACATTTTTTCACAATGATGCATACGACTGTCTATAATGCGATGTCTTGCACAGTTTATGAAATATCACTGGATATCCCATTTAGTCCCATTTAGCTCCAGAGCATTGTGAGAGAATACTAATGGGATGAAATGGCGAAGCCAGATTCCATTCTATTTTGATCCAGTCTTACTCAGAATCTCTTTCGCCAGTGTTTAGCCATTTTAGCCATTTCAAAAGAGTGATACCTGCTCATGTCCAGTAATCCAAGGCCCACCTTGTCTCTTGGGGAAATCAACTTGCTTTTTTTCCTTCATAATGTTGTTATATCTTTTAAAGATAGGGTCTGAAATGTTCATAGGTATCATCATACATATATAATTGTACTGAACTGTGGAGCACTAACCATTTTGACAATATTCACCCCACAGAGAGGGTTTCAGCTGTTCAAATTTATTTGTTATCTTTTATGACAGTGGCTCATAATTCAACATTATTATAGTTTCCAAATTTTTCATTAGTTTAACCCCAACATACAGTACGTCCTTTGGAATCTATTTAAAGCCCAATTGGGTCACTGTATGCGAGTGGCATGTTCTTCCAGTTTATTTTTTATCCTGACACACTTGAATATAACTGAATAATTCTCACTAATGGAGGTAGATATTTAGAGGGTCCTGAGACAACAACAAAACATCACTCCCATATAGCATTGAAACTTGTGTTCCATCCCCTTCTCCACCCCCTTACTCCCATAATGTTTGGATCTGCCACAATCCTGAGCACAATGACCAAAGTTTCTAAAACTATTGTGAAAAACACTTAATGTTCTTAAATTTAAACACACAATTTTCTCATAATGTTGATTAATTAAACAATAAATATGAAGCTACTGAAGTTTTTAGATATTTGCATTTTTCGTTTATATAATTTTCTGCATAACATACAGTATATTCTTTTGTATCTTGATTATAGAATCTGTCTCCCTGAAGGTGCTTGATATAATAGTTATATATAACAGGTCAAATAGCTCTTCACGCATTTGACTTTAAATCATAGAGCTTCTATGTGTGAGATCAGGAGCTGTACAGCTTGACACTTTCTCTTGGTACAATCCACACAAAGTCCACATGCTGAAGTATACAGAATCTC
Source organism: Tachysurus vachellii (assembly GCF_030014155.1). Lineage (NCBI taxonomy): Eukaryota > Metazoa > Chordata > Actinopteri > Siluriformes > Bagridae > Tachysurus > Tachysurus vachellii. The sequence goes on from NC_083469.1 coordinate 12,303,227, forward strand.
AATGGTTATTGAACAACTCAAATATCTTGTGAACATAAAGCTAGCACAAGAGGAAGGACTAGAAAAACTTCACAGCAGTCTGTGGTTGCAAAGCAACTGTGTCATACCAGTTATTTCTAAGCAAAATAGAAGTCTATTTTTTTTTAGAATTAAGTTTTTTGAAGTCTTATTGGTCTAAAATGGGGCAGATTCTGCCTGGCCAAATGGTTTCATAACTAGCTTAGTTTCCTGCCCTAAAATAAGCAAGAGGTTGCGAAAGTTTTAACGAATTACACAATTAATAAGCCATGTGTCCTGTCTATAATAAATCTAATTGTTATATAGCTGCTGTCACCTACAGTGTGTCTCTGATGCTTCACAAATTAGAAATAAGAAGATAAGTAAAAAATCATTGATTATATGATAAATTTTTTGTGTTTAAGGGAAGAGTATGATTTAGTAGCAACACATTTAAAGTCAGTCACAAAGTCTTGACTTTTCTTTTAGCAATGAAAAACACCTTTGCTGTCAGGAACAAAAGGAATCTTCATCCAAAAATATGGCTTCATAGTGGAGTGCCATCTGCCTGTTTGAAGTCTTTAAGGCTTTTTGGGATATCTGCTTTCGTGTTTCACACTTCTCCTACTTTACCTGGAGAAGTGTGACAATGTTGGATTCATTTAACAATGAATCCAACAAATTCATTTGACATTTCTCACTGTACATTCCTAATCCCTAGGTTAACATTCTTATTGGCATATTTGCAGTTTTAACAGTCATGATTAGATAAATACAGGGCACAGCCATTTTAAATAGCAGATTGCCTCATGCTTTCACATCAGGGAGGAAAATTTTGCCACATAAATCGACCTTGACTGTTTCAGGCCTCCTGAGGAAAACATAGAGGAGCAAAATATATAAACGTTTTTTAAATTCCTTTAAATTCCTTTATGCATAGAAATATAAATTCTTATTCTAAATCGTTATTATATTATTATATATTATTATTTTGATTATATTGAATGTATGTATATTTATTTAATATATTTTTTAGTTTCCCCCTCAAACCTTGCAACTATTGTTAGCACAACATGCAGGGTTACTGTTACTGTACATAGCATGGGATATGAAACTGTTCAGTTTCTGATTTGGTGTCTGTTGTTAAGCATCTAACTGTAAAATTCTAACTCCACATCATTTAACACTGTAATGAGGAGTTAACACTGCAAAAGCTCCACTTACCCTGCATCAGAGCAGGGTTTCATAACATTGGGTCAAACCCCACTTTTAAATTACAAGTGTGTATCATTCTACAAGCTAGGGTTAAAATCAGAGTAGAGAACGACGATAAACTGGGATCAACCACTTCAATATAACCAGTCAGATTATTTTCAGAATATTTTTCTTAACAAACTAGAACCTGATATATTACTGAAACTTCAAGGTTACACAGCTCAGGATGGCTGATTCAAACTGATACGTTTAGCACACTAATGGTCCTTATCCTCTTTGTTGTAGGCAATTGCCCATTATGAGCAGGCGGCTGACTATTATAAAGGGGAGGAATCGAACAGGTATTTACATTTCTTTTTTTTTTTTTTTTAATAAAATACCACAATGTATGTGAGATGTTTCTTTAACATAAGGAGCTCCCTACAGATTATTTGGCTGGCTGAACAGCTTGATAGGATGTCAGAATGGGAACTAATCCCCATATCCACCCATATCAGCAGTAGCAAAAGGAAGCCTTAAAAATGCAGCTTTACTTCTCTTCCTTATTTCACACACAATAACTATCATTTAGTATTGATTTGTCTGTATTAATATTTAGTCTTTGGCCTTTCCTAAGAATAAGAATTACTTGTTACTTGATGTATTGTAATCTGTCACTGATTCAGAAGATTACTAAATATCTCCTGACAAAATTTATAAACCAAACCCTCAGTTTCCAGCTAATAATTTTGCCTGAAATACTGGCTACAAATTGCTATGTCCAGTTCCAGATTTTTAATGTACCAGTTCAGGGTGGGATTGGTTCACTTTTTGTTAAGCTTTCATTTGTCTTATTTCAGCTCTGCCAACAAATGTCTCCTGAAAGTTGGCTTTTACTGTGCACAGCTGGAACAGTATCCAAAAGCCATTGAAATCTTTGAGCAGGTTTGTTTACAGTTTACACATTTTATAAAGTTTAATCTGGCATTAAGCCTATCCCTGCAGAGTGAATATTTTCTCTCTCACCAAGGTTGCAACTAGTACAATGGATAATCCACTTCTAAAGTACAACGCAAAAGAGTACTTCTGGAAGGCTTCACTGTGCCACTTCATTGTGGATGAATTGAATGCAAAGGTCAGTGCAACAGCTTCAGGTTCTGTGATCATTGTAGTTTATTTGTAACCTTGTCATTCTTAGGGTTATACGTATTTATTTTTTCATGACTTTATTTATATTGGATTACTTTTAACATCAAGAATTTCCATTTATTTTGATAGCTGGCTATAGAGAAGTATGAGAGCATGTTTCCAGCATTCTCAGACTCAAGAGAATGTAAACTTCTGAAAGTAAGTAAGAATGACAACTCCTTTCAAACTTTACAGATTTAAATTTTAAATGACATGTGATGCAGAGATGTGTGTAGTCTTTGAACTGCAAATTCTTCTTTACAGAAACTACTGGAAGCGTACGAAGAGCAAAACAGCGAGGCATTCACTGAGGCTGTGAGTTTACTTTAAGTGTTTTAAAAAAGGCTTGCAGTTTAAGTTCTGCTCTGTTTATGTTGAGTGTTTTCTATTTCAATATTTCAGGTGAAAGAGTTTGACTCAATCTCCCGTCTGGATCAGTGGCAGACCACCATGTTACTCCGCATCAAGAAGACGATCCAAGGAGATAGTGGTGACCTGAAATAAATTGTTAGTAACACCGTGGCACATTTCCCAGCTCATTTTTCTGTATTATTGTGACAATCTTGTTGAACACTTCTGTAGTGATGCTAGCGACAATACGTGCCCGGGTGCCAGTCTTTTAGTTCACAGGTGGGATGGTTTGTGTAATAAGACTAGCATTCAGGACACTAGAGTCACATACTTTGTCAATATTGTCAGTATTAAAACATTATCCCTGAGCTTCTATTTAACGACTAGTGTTGTATTTTAACCCTTTAGTGCACAGATAATGCATATTAACCACATTCATTATTGTGTGGCATGAAAAAAATGATCAGAGAATAAATGTGTACCTGTATGGTCTGTAAATTCATTGTAACGTCATCACTGGCATTGTCCTGCATGATAAATGTTCATATTTCTGTATGTGGTCTCATACTTGTGCACTTTATTTTGAAATCACGGTTATGTAAGTTTTATGTCACATAAAAAATGTATTGCTTTTATTTAGTTTAAGCCATTTAGTAGCACTTATGTTATAAGTGAATATTGGCATTTGTATATGAACTAAAATAACATGTTACATATCACTGGAACACTGTGTTGCTCATAAATATAAATCGTTAAGGATTTTTCTTGTCTCCTGGTCTTGATGCTAAAAAGTCCCATGGCGAATCTTCTAATCAAATGACTTTTTATTAGTTTTTTTATGTAATTTATATGGTTGTCCTGGCATCAAGAATTATACCTACCTTTATCTGAAGACGATTTGGACACTCCTGCTGAAAAATACATCTTGTCTGACCACATACCTGCTGCCAAGACACCATCTGAACTGGTCAAACTTGTATACGAGTGATGCCAGTTGGTATGTGACTGTGTCAGTCTCTGAATTACTACTTCTGATTGACTGATACCGCAGTATGCATGTATGTATATATGTATATATATATATATATATATATATATATATATATATATATATATATATATATATATATATATATATATATATATATATATTCAGAGACTGACAGTTATATTTTTATTAAGCATTATATATATATATATATATATATATATATATATATATATATATATATATATATATATATATATTTTTTTTTTTTTTTTTTTTTTTTTTTTTATTACATGCAACACAATTGTCAGTCAGGACGTATCGTTTAATATTTTAAGTAATACTTATATTTTAGTATTCAGTGTGACAGTGATTTATAACTCAGTTTATAACTTATTTATGAATCATGCTGTGTCTATATCATTCTGTATCCTGTTACCGAAACAGTAACAAATGACATGACTATGGCATCTTAACATTAAACACACTTAAATTATAATCTTATTTATTCTGTGCAACATAATAAATACCGACTATATAAAGTGCCATTTGCTTTATTATGTCCAGAATTATGTCCTAAAATAACAATAGATCTGCACCGTACAGTAGTTTATTCGTTTTCGGGTATGTTGTTTTTTATATTAAAACGCAGAGATGTTTTGGTTTAATATTACCAGACGGTTTAACGACTTGTCCGAGTTCACCGCATTTTATTATTCACATGAACGAAATGCTTTCTACCTTTTCTTCCACGAAAGCGTCCAGTAATTCACACTGTTTCCTGGTTGGTAAAAATGTGCTAGATGAGAAAGTAGCGGAAAATGTGTTTAAAGCTTCCAACCTGCACAGCGGCAAACATGTGTTCTGTAAGGTGAGCTGAGACCCTATAAGGTCACCTGTATGGCCATATAATCTACTGCTGGGCTGTAGTGGCTACAGCAAAGCTCAATACACAAGCATTATGCTGCTTTTTTCTTTGCTTATATTGTTTACTGTCTTTTTCAGTCAGTTCATCAAATGCACACTGTATGTCTTATGCCTGTACAGTATTATACATGCACAAAGATGAATGTAAATTGTTGAATTTACAGTAGAAATATTGTAGGAATGAAAATATCCTTAATTTTGTTCTTGATTAAAACTATTCTAATTCCATATTCAACAGAATTACAAAGCCGAAATAAATATAACTAAATAGACAAACAAACAAACAAATAAATAAATAAATAAATAAATAAATAAATAAATAAATACAAACAAACAAACAAACAAATAAATAAATAAATAAGCAAAATATCAAACTAGAACACAATTACTTAAGTCCTGATAGTTTTAGGGGAAAAAAAACAAAACCACAGATCATCAGATCAAAGTTAATACAACAATACAATGTGCACAGTTATGCAATTTAAAAAACATTCTATCTATCTGTCTATCTATCTATCTATCTATCTATCTATCTATCTATCTATCTATCTATCGTTTAATTTTTTGTAGGTGTTTCCTATTAGTAGATATGTCCAGGCCCTGGCTGTGTACTTTCATCTTCCTGTACAGCCCCACCTACACCATCCATCTGAAATCATCCTTGGACACTCTATGGCTTACATTTTCTTTGAACATACGTTTGGTAATATGTACAGACATGTTCAGTCCTCACAAGGCTTGTGTGAAGATGAAGCTTTGAGGCTCTTTCATCAGATAGTCTCTGTTGTGGCACATTGTCACAATAATGGTGTAGTCCTGCCTAGACTGAAGCTGAAGAATTTTGCTTTTAAAAATAAAGAACGGTGAGTATTTTTTAATCATTTCATAGAAGAGTTTAAAAGCATATGCAGAAAGTCAAATGTAGAAAGTGCTTAGTCATATTCAAGTAAAATTCAAATTTAACCAAGGTTTGTTTTTTTAATGTTTAGATATTTGGATTAATTATTGCAAATACATACTTATATTGTATTTATTCACGTTTATGTTTTTAAATTTAGAACTGAGTTGGCACTGTGCACCCTTAAAGGTGCATATATTATAGAAAAGGATGATTTCATATCAGGCAAGCACAGCTGTCCGCTCTATATCAGTCCAGAGAGCCTACAGCCAGGGAGCTCATTCTCAGGAAAAGCATCAAATGTATGGATTCTTGGAGTTATATTGTACACTATTCTGGTTGGAAGTCATCCTTTCACACACACAAACCTCAATGGACTGTACAGAAGGATCCAGAAGTGCAAATTCTTTCTTCCAGAGCTTCTCTCACCTAAAGCCAAGTGTCTCATATGTAGCATCCTTAGAAAAAACCCTACGGAGCGACTAACAGCAGAGGAAATCTTGTCCCATCCTTGGTTTTCCTCTACCAGTTACTCTCAATATATGTGGAGGAAGATGTTCTACGAAGAGGAAGATCAAAAAGTTCCATCTTTATAGCAAATTAGCAGAGACTAATTACCTTGTTTAGTCTATAGACCATTTCTTAAATTCATTTACTTTTAACTACATTTATATTTACATCAGGTACATTTACCGTATACTGTATGCTCTGTATACTCTGTGGGTATACATTTACTGACTGTAGCTTATCTGTTGTTATACACAAATGATCAGGCACTGTTCCATCAATATAAAGAGACCACCAAAGGAACACTCGGCACTCTAATTTGTGGACTGTTCTAAGCCCACTAGAATCATTGAGGTTTATTTAATCCCCAAAAAATCCCAATGTTACTGCACTACTGAGAATGGTGTGGAGAATACATAGGAATATCTGCTAGTCTCTTTGGTGGTCAATGAAAATGGGTTACTGTTCATTAACTAATGGAATAGTCAGTAAATGTATACTCACAAAGGCACAATAAGTACCTCAATAAAGTAACTTTGTCTAGATTACCACACAGTCTCAATAACACCATGACTACACGGTGTGTGTATGTGTGTGTGTGTGTGTGTGTATATGTGTATGTATGTGTATGTGTGTGTATGTGTGTGTGTGTGTGTGTGTGTGTGTGTGTGTGTGTGTGTGTGTGTGTGCATGTATATGTGTGTGTGTTTGTGTGTGTGTGTATGTATGTGTGTGTGTGTGTGTGTGTGTGTGTGTGTGTGTATGTATATGTGTGTGTGAGGATCATTTTTAAATGGTTTGTCCCCTAGCAATTTCCACTGTAAGATGTCTTGAAACAAAGCCCCAAGCAAACAGAGATTCAGCATGATCTTTTTAAAGAACGTACATAAATCCACTAGGCGGCGCTGTGCGACTTCTCTAAAAATGTTTAGAAACGCGTGCGTTTTCTAGAAAAAAACAAAGGCGGAGCCATGGCCCTGCGGATCACGTGATGTCGCTCTCACCACGCCCACTCACAAAGCGGAACAGCGAGCTTCCAGGCGCGCTCACAGCATCGTCTACGAGTCGCGCGCTTCTCGGACGCTCCGTAACACAAGCGTTAAAGTCACGGGCGCGTTTGTACTATAGCTCTGACACGTTTTATTCTACTACTCTGTTCTAAGCGGAAGCCGTCAGCAAGAACACACAGTTATGGCACGGTGAAACAAAAGCGAGGAGTGTGTCCGAAACAGCGTTCCAGTTAAACATCAGTACAATCCAACATCACCAAGTGGAGAGAGAGTTCAGAAGGTAAGAGCGCATGGGAGACGGTTTAAAGGGCTACAGTTACACTAACCAGACCAGACAGCCTGATTCTTACTGCACTGTGCACTAAGCTGTGATTAAAACAGCTTAAACGCTTAAAGCTGCCACAGTGGAAGATGCTGTGTGAAGATGAAGATCTTAATCCTGCACAAACTTTTGCAACATGCATGCACAGGGATGCCAATGTTATTGTTTATAGACAGTAATAATAAAGTCATGCTTCCACTCAAGCAGGACAGCTGGTCCATAGCTGCTTATACATCTGCTTAGAAACTTTTAATGCTGTCATTGCACTATTCTCGACGGCTTTGCCTCCCTCACTGTGCTATAGATGTGTAGGGTTTGGTTTGAGAAGTATGTTGGCAGATGATGTGTGTGTGTGTGTGTGTGTGTGTGTGTTCTTTCAGACCAGGATAGTGGTGGGAAAGCTGTCAGACTTGGGTTGTGATTTAATAGTACAGACCTCTGGTTGTAATGGCCAGGGTTTATCCAACACAAAACACAAAAGGGTGAAATGAGGACATGAAGGATGTAAAGCTTATGTTAAAGGGTATCGGTTTTGTGCACGAGTCCATATATCAGTCAGTGCACATTTTATCGTATTTAATTAAAGCGGGATCGTTGAAAAGTCAGAGGTGAGCACACACTTCTGTGCAATAACAGTAGAAGTGTTCCTGTGTGCAATCAGCACGTTCTCTCCGTTTCTCCCAGTGTTCACTGTGTTTTATCTAATTGTGCCCGGCCAACGTTTTCATATCTGATGGGGTGTGTGGTGTATTGATTTCTCTTGAGTGATTTGTTTTGCTTTACCTGCAAATGAATGTTCTGGTAATGCAATGATGAATTATTGATTAAGGATCTATGTTGAAATGTTAGTGAAGTCATCTATGAAGTGGAGAAAAATGAATATCTCAGTGTTTTACAGTTCAAAACTATTAGAGTGATCAGTGTTCGCTTAATTCATTGTGTGTGTGTGTGTGTGTGTGTTTGTGTGTTTAATGTAAGGTGTCACTTTAAGCTCTGGAACACTTTCCTGATATATATTGACCTAACACGTTTAATTGTGTAATATTCACAAACCACTAATGTATGTTAACATAAGAAGAGCTTCATGATTGACATGTCAGTGTAGATAATCACATTGTGCTCCCAATTCTAAAACCGAAAAAATTATAGTGTATTTTCTAATTGTTTAAAGGTTGGCTTGCATTTTGAGTTAAAAATGTAATCAATAACAGTAATTGTTGGCAGTGGCAGAGATTTTTTGATTCAATATTATTTATATAAATATCAGTACAGGGCACTGTTTAGGCTATGTAGTTTTTACTAAATATATATATTTATATTAACTTGGAGAAAAAAGGTAATAATAAATAAATAATAAAATCAACATAGCATTAAATATTTCTTTCAAACATATACATTAATGTGTCATTGCAACAAAGTCAGCATTAATTTTGCTCAGTTTTAGTGTAAAATCAAACCAGTGATGTGTCTCATTCATATTTTACACGCTTCCTTAATTAATATTATTATGAAGCATTATTATTGAAATGATTTCAAACTAAAGTAAAATGTTGACTTTCACTTGGGATTATTATCGTTTTCACACTGCAAAACTCGATTGTTAATTGAGATAGAAATACACAAGTCAAACTATTTCAGTAATAAATAATTCATATTTTGTTTTATGAATTACATTATCATAGGATTCTGCCGTCTGACAGGTGAGCCAGATCTCCAGCATGAATATTCACATCCATCTTCTTATAACAGCGCATTTTTACAGACACCTCATGAGATGGAATAGCAGGAACAGCACCACGCCACACCACGCCATCTGTCTGCTTTTGTTTGTGTGCTGGGTATGGAGCTGAAAATGACATAAAAGTCATTTTTAAAGACATCCACTGTGCCATTACATTCGAAGTGCCGTTGGTAGATCTGATACATTTTCCCGAGAAAAGCCACCTCCTGACATGCCATTAAAAAGGCTCAGCTTTGTGTACATTATTTCTAGAGGCTGTATTGAAAGCCGAAGCACTTGCGTCTCAGCTGTTTTCTATATTTTGTTGATGAATACCCTGCTTTAAATAATAGAGTTTGCTGTCACCTCCTTGGTGGCTTTACAGAAAAAGACGGAAATGATTAAAAGCTTGTTGACAGCCCTTCAGCACAAAAAGGGATTTAATTGGCTAATGCCTTTGCTGATAGGGACAGAAAAGCCTTTAGGGTTCAGTAATTGTTGTGGATTTGCAGGTTCTGCACCGTCTAATGGATGTCCCGTCTATGAATAGTTCATTCCTGAGAACAGCGCAAAAAGCAGAGGCTGTGCATTCACTGCTGTTCCCATAGTAATGAGTGTCTAAATCGGATTGTGACTCGAAGCGTTCAGGACATCATGACTTTATTTAGGAGAGCAAGGTCAAGATTTTTGCATTTTTTTCATTTAGTAAAATGAGTCTATAATTAGTGTTAGCTACATTCCAACCAGTAAATCAGTTAAGCTAGTTTGCTTGTACTGTAGGTTAATAAGTATTTAAATATATTAAATTGTAATTGAACATTTTTTTTATTTTGAGTATATACTTGGATATTCCAAAAAGTTATTTCTGAATAGTCTTATTCTTTTTTTTATATATAATTGTTGATCCTTTTGGGATTTTTGAGGGGTCAGGTTTTCGTTTTTTTATGAGGAAAAATGTTTTGTTCAACTGAGAACTTGGACATGTATATCATGAATTTAATATATAATATTACTTTTATATAATATTATATAATATAATATAACAAAATATTACTACTTTGTCTTCAACAGGAGCTGTGCGCTTTGGTGAAAAGAAAAAAAACACTGCTGACTGTAATGTGCATCCATCAGAGACCCTGCGTGGTAAGCGACTTTGGATTAGTTTATCATTTTGTATTACATTTACAGCATTTGGCAGACACCCATATGCAGTCTAACATACATTTTTCATTTTATACAACTGAGGGTTTCTTGCTCAGGGGCAGCTTGGTGGACTCACAACCTTCTGATCTGTAGTCCAATGCCTTAACCACTGAGCTACCACATCCCACGTTATGTCATAAGATGTTATCTACGCGTTTATTGCTAAAAGGTCCAAAAAGATATTTTTTGACAATCTGATCCCTTCTGATAAAAGAGTGCTCGGGCTTTACAGTCGAACGAACATCATTGTGTTCATACGCTTTGAAGTCAGTTTGAAAACGGCTGTGTTTGAGCTTTTTTCTGACTATCGCTATGTGTCTGACAGCTCGGGTCACAGGGCAGATTTTATAGTATGAAAGCTGGATGGCGTGTCTGACTGGGCTGATGTGAGCTGGGCCGTTTGTGTTGGAGAGATATCATTCTAGGATCCCTGCTGTGATGCTGTCTCGCACATGGGGTGCCTGCTCTTTTGCCTCTTAGCTCAAGACAGCTTAATCGCCATGTGTCAAGGTGTAAAGATGCAGATTACAGGGAAAATTCACAGAAAGGGAATAAATATCTGTTTGCACTAAATATCTCTTTTTGGGCTAAAGCTAGGTCTTTACAAAGTCAGTGAAAGTAGATCATTATTAAAGGACAATTCCTGCATTAAGCAGGGTTTAATATAATGTGGTGTATTCTGGCAGAATTTGCACTTGAATATTCATCATATTGTCATCCAGTAAGGACTTGGTTGGTCAATAAAGTGCGTTCGCATTATTCCCAGATACAATGATCATGTACAATGTTTATAAGGAAAGAATTAGTAGGAAGAAATATTTGGTTGAAAAAGTATCAAAGAAAAAACATGCGAAAAATGTTACAAGAATATTTTTTACAAACATAAAAAAGTTTTATTTATTTATTTATTTATTTATTTATTTATTTTATTACTTTTTCCCAGAATCTAATTTGCAAAAAAAAAAAAAATAATAATAAATTTCTTAGTCACTAAATTAATGAAAGCAGTTGGCTTTGAGCGAGATCTGAAAGCAGTTATACTGGAATATCACACACAAACAGTGTCAAGAAAAACTGCGCTTTTCGATGTTCTTCATACAAAACACATGCAATCATAAGTGATTTCATTTCCCTCTCAGGCTCTAAAGATCCTAGTATTAGCTGTAAAGCATACATACTGTATACAGGGTGTGCTACAAGGGCATAGATTTAGATTGTTCTGCTAAAATACCAATCATTTCTCAATTCATGAAACATTAATTAATTCACTTATATCTGTATTTTGGTTACTATTTACTATTTTCAGTCACTTTAACAAAAATGCTAAAATGTAGGGTGTTTAAAAATGTTCAAGTGGAAGCGTTGGTCAATTTATATTGCTTTATTTCTCAAAGCGAATTTGTCGTTCGGCTGAAGTCGAGTAAATTATAAATGACATTTTTAGAGTAAGCTCGATAACCTCATACAACTACCATGGATGCCAATATTTCTCATTTATAGTCGATTGCTATGTGATTGTGTTATTATTATGTATTTACATGCATATGGTGGATGAGTAATGAATCACTACTGAATATCACATGTTATATAATAATTTAAGTAAAGCAAAGTACTAAAGAAGTGTTTGTTCTGCTGCGTGTCTAATCACATACTTTTGTCATAGTTGTTTCCATTGTAAAGTGTCAGATCAAAATGAGCAGGGGGAATTTTCTCACCAGTCTAACTGTACGGCTGCGGGCTAAAGGTTAATTGCTTTTTGCTAATGTTATTGAGGCGCATAAAAGTGGGCCAAGTTCACAGCTTGAGAAAGTGGCTTTTCTGAAGACTGCTATAGCTAACTCAATTCATTACCAGACCACGACGATGTTTTTCTCTTCACGTCAGCACAAAATTCACATCACGTCCTGTAAAAGCTTTTGCTGAAAATCTGTCATTCTGGGCAGTGACAGTGGTTCGGATTCGCTACAGTACACATCCATACATTTACTTAGTGCAGACGTGTTTCAGGATATTTGTTATATTTCTGCATTTGTTCGCATTGCCAAGTCATGGGACTCTGAAGCATGTTGTTACACTTGATCAAGGATCTGTGCCAAGGACTTGTGTTGACACACTGTAGTCTTACGCTCTCTACCTCCTCTGATGATGTATTTTTCTGGAGTGACATTTACAGTTACTCTTCTGGTGTTTATTTCTCTTAGCATCACCTGAATCACAACAGGCTGCCCTGAGGGGTTTTTACTCCTCGACATGTCCTTCCTAAGGACTATTTCATGGAGAGTCTGGAGCATAAAATATATATTTATTATTTTGCTTGTGCAACAAGAGTAGTACACGTTAGGCAGCAATATTTAAGACTTTTTAATCAAGATCTGTTTGATAAAACAGTACTTGTGCTAGGCAATATTACAAAATAATAAAATATTTTGAAGGGAAAGAATGAGGAATAAATAATAATGAAGGGGAAAATAAGGAAAGAACCGAGCCCCAGCCCTCAGTTAGTCATTAAGAGCATATGTTGTAGCAGTTTATACAGGCATTTGAGAATAATTGGGTCTAGTGTTTGATGCATGTGGCAAGGACGTACGCCCTGCACATCAATAAATGATATAAATATACTGTCTATGGAATCTTGTTAAAGTATGAGATAGAGGTTGTTATGATTTATGGAATTTCTGTTTAAAGCCTCTGAGTGTGTAGTTTTTGAAAAATGTTTTCAAGTTTCAAAAACAACATTCCATCTGCGAGCCTGGTTTGTTCACATGGCGTGATTTCCAATATAAAACTATTTGCTTATGAGCTACACAATGACTGATTATGTTTATGGCATTAATTTTTTAATTTGCAGAAAGAGGTGGTCGATTAGGACACAGAATGTAGCTACATGTAGAAAAGGCTGAAAGTCACTGACAAGTGCTACTTACTGTACATTTCTCAAATTTGGACTAACGGTGTGTGTCAAGTTCGATGCGGACATTTCAAAGCAGTCACATGTACATCTTTTGTGTCAGGAAATTTTGATAGATTGCTGTTATATAGATTTACATAGGAGGTCCATGAAGAAACTTGAATTGTATATGAGAATGACAGGAGAGCAGGAAAAATTTGAGGTCAGTTAAATTGACAGGCTTTAGACTGGGTGTGGTTTGATCTAACTGCGAAACACTTAAAATACGTTTTTTTCCACAATTTAATCTGTTCTTAAACATAGAGTAGTACACTCGCTCACTTTCTACCGCTTATCCGAACTACCTCGGGGAGCCTGTGCCTATCTCAGGCGTCATCGGGCATCAAGGCAGGATACACCCTGGACGGAGTGCCAACCCATCGCAGGGCACACACACACTCTCATTCACTCACACACTATGGACAATTTTCCAGAAATGCCAATCAACCTACCAGAATCAGAATCAGAATCAGAATCAGAAAGGTCTTTATTGCCAAGTATGTTTCCACATACAAGGAATTTTTTCTAGTACAGGAGCTCCACAGTGTAAACATGTAGCAATGGTAAGACATGAACATATAATAATAGACAGTTTTATGTGCAAATTGTAATATAAGTGTGCAAATTAAAGTAAAGATGTGCAAATTCAAATATAGATGTGCAAAATAAAATATAAATGCATACCATGCGTACCATGCATGTCTTTGGACCGGGGGAGGAAACCAGAGTACCCGGAGGAAACCCCCAAGGCACGGGGAGAACATGCAAACTCCACACACACAAGGCGGAGGCGGGAATCGAACCCCCAACCCTGGAGGTGTGAGGCAAACGTGCTAACCACTAAGCCACCGTGCCCCCTAGAGTAGTACAAATTTTCTTTTTATATGTGCAAAAAACGATCAAATTATAACCAGGAATAATGACAGTACAGCATAAATCAGCAAACCAGTACCAGAATTGCCACAAAGACCACAAAGAATTCATCAGTTTTCCTATAATGCTCTGTAAAGCACATGAAATATGCTTGTAATTTCTGCACTTCAAGTTTAAACTTAACTTTTAAACTTCCAGACGTTGTGTTTCCAAATCAAATCCCCTACTTTAGCCACAGCTGTCTGCTCTCGTTCAATATAGTTAAGAAAGATGTTGACTAATGAGGTGCAAACAGATTTCAACCATGGTTGAACTGAATGATTAGGTTGGTTGAACGATTCGATTTTTATGGACAGCAAACAGTCTGTTAAAACAATCAGGACCTGAATTGCACAGTAATATATGTAAATTCAATGCAAATTCATACGTTTTACTGTCCATATAGCTGCGCCGATGCTGCTGCTCCCATTAGATCCCCTGTTGTAAATGTCTGCTTCAGTCTTCACTGATGACTGCGTCTGTTTGTCAGGAGGCCGATTATATTACATCGTTTCATGTTCATGCTTATACACTTGACTGTGTGGCTGATGTTGGCTTGGCTGCAGCATTGTATTAAATTAGTCGACTGTGTTTTACACATACAGCAGTCACAGCAGGGCTGTATGTCACCAGCACCTTGGGTTTTTTATTTCATTTCATTTTTATGGCTGGAAGTCAGATAGAAACCTTTTTAAAATTAATAGACATTGTCTCTCTTCAGATGACTTTCTTCTTCAATTCAAAATTGAAATGGGACACGAGAAAAACACAAGAGCGTCCTGACACGCTGGCTTTGTTCATCTCAATATCTCAATATATCTGAAAATATAGAATGTTTTCTGTGACTTGTGCCTGCTGTGTTTGTCCTTCAATTTCAGACAACATGGATTTTGTGATATCCATGTGTCATATACACTATTAACACTACACTATACTCTTATACTTAAGCATTCTAAATAATTGTTTAATTTGTTGGATGAAATGATGAGCGCCGTACTCTAGATGTGTAAAAGTGAAAACTCATTCGGGAGGCATTCGGTTATTTGAACCATCTGTACGCCTCGTGAATTAATTAAAAACCTTTCCAAATTGTCATCTCAGGCTTGGGATCTGTGCTAACCACTTTACAGACGAAGCCATCCAACGTTGGATGCGTAAAATCCGAAGGTTCAGCACCTTTTCGTTCGTTCTCAGATGCGCTGATGCGCGTCTTTTGCTGGAGGTTTGTTTTCAGCTCTCTAATTTGGATCACTGCTTCCTGGAATCAGACTTCAGTGTGCTTGTCATACATACGTGTGTTTGATATTTCTGTTAATTGAGCTTAGCTGTACTTCTAGAGATGCATATTTCACTCTGATATACTTCCGCAAAACCTCAACGCTACAGTTGATGGTTCAGATTTAAATTGCAAGTCAGGGAGACAATATTTGTATGGAAAGACATACAGGGCAGTAGAGGGCTGTCCTTAATTCATAATCCTTTGCATAATCTGCCCTAGATTTTTAAGGTTAAATCAGTGACAGTATAAATGTTTTCGTCAGCTAGTATTATGCCCAAATAGTAATGACACCAATTTTGTAGTGACAGCATTCCTGGCTTGTGATTGCTCAGTGTTTCAGAGATGTTATGAGAATAATATAACTTTATTATGCACATTAATTTGACTGTTGTAGGTTCTAAGAAGCAGAAATCTCAACAAGAGCTTGTCTTTTAGCTAACAGCTGATGCCTATTAACGCAGCAGTGCCTGTGCAAACTGCTGTCATTACCGCTTTTATACTTTTATTAGCAGTTTTTTAAAATCTTTTAATAGTAATTGAAAGGTTGGATGATTAGTGGTTCAGTAAGACTGAACCTATAATGAGTCAGTGAGCTCCTTTCTCTGATTACCACCATGAGTATGGCTCAGGGCTGTAATTGCATTTCAGCGTAGCACGACTGCAACACACTGATGCAAGTGAAATGCAACACAACAGGGATTTATATTCATTTGAGTAATCCCTTTGCTGGTTCTTGTTTTTTTTACTGAAGTGATCAAAAGCCATAAGCAGTGCAACAAAGGTTTGTTTTTGCTTCGAGCAGCACTAAAATTTGTGTATTCTATTGCACTTTGCAATTTTTTTTTCCAGTGTGATTACTTTTTGTTCTGGCATGGAATTTTTTCCACAACACAGCCACCAGAACAGCTTCAGTGTACCTTGGTATTGATTCTACACATCTCTAGTACACACATCAGTATACTGCGAACTGTACTTAAACACCATTCTTTCAGCAGTGCTGGTGTTCTTAGGATGGTGGTGCAGAGTGCTGTCTAACACGCCAGTCAAAAAATCTCTTCAATTACGTTGAGATCTGGTGATCGTGAAGTCCGTAGCATATAAATTATACTATTTTCATACTCATCAGTTCTTCCAGTGAGTCCTGTTCACCTGTCGACATGGTAGAGTCATTTTGCAAGAGACTCCTCCTATCAGGATAGAACTGTTTCAAGTCAAGTCAAGTCAAGAAGCTTTTATTGCCATTTCAACCATATATAGCTGGTACAGTACATAGTGAAATGAGACTACATTTCTCCAGGATCATGGTGCTACATAGAACAACACAGAGCTACAACAAACAACACACAGCTAACTACTTATAATAAGCTAGTCCTAGCCACATAAAGTGTATCTGTGCAACCTGGTGCAAACAGTGCCAGACAAAAAAACAATGCAAACAAACGATACAAAACATCACAAGATATTAAACAAAAGACAAAACACAGAAGCAGCTGACTAACCTATAATGATAAAGGGATTAGTCAGCATAACTTGATTGATTTCACGTTTTACTGTATAACTTTTTAGCTGTGAAAGTCCTTAAATGTATTTAAATGTATTTATTTTTTAGGTCCTCTTGTGGTCAGTTTAAAACAAAGGAGATTACGGGATGGTTTTAAGACAGATATGTATATAATACAGATATATATATAAATACTAAATACTGCACAGATTATATGTTAATGCTTTTCACTTTCACATGGTACTATTTGTCTTGGAAATTAGCTGGTAGGTGAATTAATATGCTTTAACATGTTTTATCATGAGATCAAAAATCAAAAGCAGGAGACATGCTATCCAGCGTAGTGAGTACTGGAGCTGATCTGGCAGCAGAACAAAGCCTGGGCTGTGGTCTTGTCTCTCCTGATTACTCTCTATGTGCTTAAGTGGTTACGGCAGGGCAGCTGCAGGATTGGCACTGTTTCAAAAGTTTCCAGCTGATCAGAATTGCCAGGTGTGAGTTCACGGTTGTGATCTGTGTTGTCACAAACGGAGCCATCAAACTGAGGTACTGCTCGAACGTGCCATTGTTTAGCTCTTTGCCTACAGGTATTTGTCTTCTTTTTCCATCTTTTGAAAGTGGCACTGACTGTTAAACCTGTGTGAATCCCCACAGCTGTGGTTTCATCTTAGATTCTTGTTTCAAGCTTCTGAAAAAACATGACCTGGTTTCTTGACTTTTTACCATTCCTGTATCATCCCTGGTCATCATGATGTAATTTTCCCCCGGATTCGATTTTGCAATAAAGTCAAGAACCGACAGAGAGTTTGAAGCACAAATGTTTAAATATATCTTCAGGGTGTCATGTTTCTGATGCATGGGACGGAGTCGGTGCGCAGGTGTGAGCCTCTCAGAGTGGATCAGTGTCAGACCGGGCTGCTGGTGCATCTGCTGCCCTGCACGCTCATCCTGACCTGCGCATGAAAAAAGAGTTTTTACGAGCACTCGGATCAGATTACAGTCAGAGAGCACGGCTCCGGCACGCGTTAACCATAATGTGTCTTATGTAAATCACTAACATTGACTCCAACCTGTATATTAATACACTTACAGTACAAGCTGCACTGGCAACTTCTCAGATACACCGTGTTTTTGGGAATTTCTACCAACCTTCTGCTTTTACTTACTTGGGAGCTCTTCACATGGAATAACCTGATTTGCATATGGCAATAGATGTTAAAGTGCTTAGCTTCACTATTAAAAAATATTTATTTATTTATACTATATATATATACTATATATATATATTTATACTATAATATATATTTATTTATTCTATTTGTCATGCTGCACATGCGAACACAAATCAGTTGGAACAAGTGAACAGTTTCAGATTTACATTTACAGCTTTTAGCAGATTGCCTAATCTACTGTGACTTACAGACTGCTTCGTGATACCTTTCCGAAACATATTCTCATGTTAGCTCAATAGGTCTGAGAATGCCACTGAGCTAAAACCCTGTTAATGGAAGGTTAGCGCAAGGTTAGTGCGGCATCTAATAAAGAAAATATAAAGTCAAGGGATTTAAAAAAAGGATTTTATCTTATATGTATATATATATATATATATATATATATATATATATATATATATATATATATATATATATATATATATAATTGTAAGATACTTTTTAATGTATATACACACGCACACACACGTGTATAAATTTTTAGTGCTTATATATTTATACACACATTTACTGAACTGCTATATGTTAAGTTTTAAAATTTTGCAAAATCTTTTTTTTTTTCAAACTGTTATTGCAGTAGGTGTTCAGTATCCTGTTATGTTCCTATATGTCAGATGTTATTGTAGCACAGCAGAATCTCTTTGCTGACTAGGGTATTGATTAAAGCTGACACAGTGATAATAAGGTTTTTTTGGCCAGCCATCTGGACAGGTGTTGCTGACTGTATACTGCTGGCCAAAGAGCCACGTCCACCCTCTTCCCTCCTCCTGCTAGGGCTATCTTTATATCTTGCTTTCTCGTGTTCTAAGAAGGGCATGCTATTTTCTTATGATATAATCTGCCTACTATTATTGTCATAGCTTATTTTAAAATACAAGCTAATCAATTTAGATTATGAGCCATGTGATGAAGGATAAGGAAACATTTAATAAGAAAAAGCATCACAAATTAATAAATTACCACCAAGAGCCAGGAAAGAGTATAATCATTTTTAATGTTCATTTTGATTTAATCCATTAAACTCCCACTTTCTCACTTCCATAACTGCGCGTCTTTCCTATTAGTTTCACCCTAGTTAATGAATAATTCACAATATGCTTTAATATTTTTTAAGATGAATAGTAATAAGACAGGGGTTTAATATATATTAATTAGTTTATGCCTAGGCTTTTCCTGTGTGTTGTAGGTATCAGGAGGGGGGCACATCTACGTCCCTTACGATACGTTCAACAGACTGCATAAATAAACGAAGTCCTAAAATAATGCTTATGTTACAGTACATGTGGTGTAATAAGCCTGGAAACGTAATCATGCCCACACTTCCTCTTCTAAAAAAGGTTGATCATCTTGATCTCAAATCAGAAGCTAGCTATCCTAAGCATAGCCAGAAATACCATATAATACCATTACATCTGCACCGACATCAAGCAAAACATGAAGAAAATAAGAAGGCAATCTCTCTCTCTCTGTCTGTCTCTCTCGCTCTCTGTCTCTCTCTCTCTATGTCTCTCTCTCTCTTTCTCTCTCTCTCTCCCTCCTCCATTTCCTGGATAATCCAATCTGTGTAAATAAATCAGTGTAGCATAGCTATAGATATAAGACTCTACTTTGTATAGAGAAGAAAGATGTTTGAGCTACAGATAACTGTGATCTTCGACATGCACCCTTGAGAGTCACACCAGCAGAGTTGCCAGGGTTGTTTTGTATGCCAAGTGAAAGTATATATAGCTTTGAATCAAGGTTGTGGGTGAAAAAGTAAATTGACTGAAACATGGAGAACAAAAAGAAAACGTGTCCCCGTTTTTTTCCAGTGGCAGAATTTTTGGTATGTTCAGGTCTTTAATGTGTGGTTGGGTTGGAAATGCTGCTGAGACTTGGCAAACTTACAATTTGTTTCATTTTGTTACATTTTAACCACAGATTTTGTTTAATTTTATACTTATTATTAGTGTTATATGGGTCTTATTATTAAATATCATTTGTTGTACTTCTGTGGAGATACCACTGTATCATATCATCCATCCATCATCTAAACCGCTTATGGACACACATACAATATAGAGATGCCTGTTAGCCTCCAGCACAGGTCTTAGGACTGGGGAGGAATTCTGAATACCCAGAGGAAACCACTAAAGCACAAGGAGAACATGCAAACTCCATGCACACAGGAATCAAATTCTCGACGTACAAGGCAGATGAGCCAACCACTAAACCACCATGCACCATTGTGACTGGCCTTATCTGCATTAAAAAGTGTACAGCTAATGCACTTCCAGACAGACAACTTCCTAAGGGTCTGAGGTGTATTTTAACAACCGTATTAGACTCACCACTTCAGCATGTGTTCGCTTTGTGTACTTGTTTCATGGACATGTCCTGGTGTCACTGTTCCATTATTTGGAGACCTGATTTAATATGAAACGTTATTTTTTCTGCTCACTTGTATTCATTTGCTTATGTTTGTGAAAACTTCTTTAATTATTGTACGTGACTTTTGTGTGTGACAGCTACATGGTCCCCTGGTGAATCCTGAGCTCAGGTTCCTGTCTGTGTGGAGATTCCATGTTTATGCTTCTTCCAGGATCTCTGGTTCCTTTCCACCTCCAAAAACAAGGCAATAGGTGAATTGTGACTATTCTACATGGTCTCTAGGCAGAAATAAGTGTCTGTGTGTGTTGGTGTGGGGATTTGTATAGTGCACTGTAATGGAGTAGCAGCCTATATAGGGTATATTCCCTCCATGAGCCCAGTGTTTCTGGAATAGGTTCTTGCTCATGCTGACCAGGAGTGATGACCCATTAAGAAGCATAACAGATTTATTTGTGCATTAATATGTTATACAGTTTGATACAATCATGTTTTAATGAGATCCCTTCATAGAAGTGTATGTACAGTAGTACAAACTTTATCGTTATACAATTCTGACTCCATGCAAAGATATCCGGGGTAAATGGTGTATTAGTTTTCAGTTTTGCTGTCAAAATGTTTTTTTCGACTTCATCTACCGAAAGTATCTCTGAGGCCTTGTAAATGTGTAGATGTAAATTATTCATGTAAATTTCAGAAACAATGAGCCTTACCTAATTTGAGTGCTTATTTGGATTGGGAACGTACAAATTCACAACTGCCCTCTTTAACAGTATGTGAAGATCCACAAAACTATACTTATGACTCTGTTGAAGCTCAAGTAGAATTTGTTGAACTTTTTTTAATTGCCATTTAAATCTGAACCTCCGTGTTGATGAATATTTAAATTCTTTGCACACTTGTGCTCTGAGCAGTGCGGCCTCTTCAATTACTCTACAGTTGAAACAATTCCCCTGAAATATTCAGTAGTCATTTAAGTTAAACCTTCAGCCTGTAGAACCCTGACATAGTTTGTGATACGCTTTTCTAATTTCTTTTCATTGAGCATTCAGCTTGTCTGGTGCCTCTGAATGTCCCCATTAGTGTATGTGACCCTGTTGACCTTACTGTGTGCAGCTCACTGCCAAGTTAAGCAGAGGTGGATTAAAAAAAAGGAATCGTGTTCGTACATAAAGTCTTTATCTGCCACATATTAGCCACGTGTTTATCCCCCAGAATAGTCTTGCAGATCTAATTTTCTGCTGGCTAGTATAAAAGGTGAAAAAGATTAGAAGCTATTTAAAAGGTGTTGTGTTCTTGATCTTATCATGTGCAGAAGTAAATTAAGGTTTCGAGGTTTTCCAGGTTTAACGGACCAACTTCTTTTCTCCCTTCTTTTAAATTTCTCCTAAAAAAAACTCCTGTGTGCTCTGTATTCTGCTCTGTTTTGCCTGCCTGTTTGTTTGTCTTGGTTTAGTAAAAGCCTAAAACTGCACTTGGATCCTCATTCGCCTTTGTACCACACCGTAAGAGAACGACCAACCACATGGATCCAGCAGAAATCTTGTTTTGTTTATGTCAGGGGGATTCCCCAATTGAGGAATATACAGAGGTGTTCCTGGACCTGTGCAATCAGGTGGATTTTGGGGAGAGGGCCCTCAAGGACCTGTTCCGGCATGGTTTGGAGGACGGGCTGCGCTACCTAGTGCCATTGGGCCGAGAGGTGGGACAAAGGCGAATGAGGATCCAAGTGCAGTTTTAGACTTTTACTAAACCAAGACAAACAAACAGGCAGGCAAAACAGAGCAGAATACAGAGCACACAGGAGACGGGAACATTAACACCAACATACAATAACAACCAACACCAGGGAAGTGAACAAACAGAGTATATATAGCTGACAGGAACCAATGACAAAGCGGAACTAATTAGAGACAAAGACAACACACCTGAAGGAGAGAAGGAGTACAATTAATGTCCATGGAAACCAAAGAGTGGGCGGAGCAAACAATTAACAACCGGGAAAGACAGCAGACAGAAACAGGACAGAAACACAGACAGACTCATTACACGTAGGTGGCTTAAGCTGTAATCGTGTAATCAGGAATTTTTAATGTTTTAAGCAGTGTCCTCCAAAATTATTGGAACCTTCCAATGCAATAAAACAAGCATTTCACAGAATTTGTGTAGTTCATACTCTAACAAAAAAAGGACTTTTGCTCTGATATTTTACGTCATACATTTTTTTTATGACAAAAACATATATGGTAGTAGTATCGCAACCCCGATGAATATTTCAAAATAAATCTCGTTTTTAATATACTGAAATATGCACTTAGCAATTCTCAACCACGTTAATTATGAAGATTAATGTACAAGTGTTTTTGTTTTCTTGTGTTTGAGATCCTTTTAAGTTTAAACTTAAACAATCACTTGCATGCTAGTTTTTTTATAGTGATTTTGCTGGTATCTTTAAAGGGTGCCAATAATTCTGGAGGACACTATGTTTATATTGGCGCTAATATCGGGCTACAGCATGGTGTTGACCTGGAACAAGACTCATAGATTGATTGAAATGAAAAACTGCCCTCAAATCTAAGTAGCTCAGAGACAGAAGCATCATGTCGGTGTGTGGAAAACAGAAGGAAGTGGGTTAATTGATGTAGCTCATCTGTGAGTGTGCTGCTATCTTTAAATCTCAGAGGACTGACTATGTAGACTATGAGAGAGGTCACTCTAAGTGCAGCACACTTGTTTCTCACGTCTTCAGGGAGGCTGCTGATGCTTTCTGCCCACAGCCTACTGGCACCCATACATTACTAATGAAGCGTAACTTTATAAAAAAAGTGGCTCAGCACAGATAAACCTGACTATGTAGTAAAGCGCAGTGGGGTTAATATTGTAACTCTGTCCGATCAACCACTTCATATAACACCAAGACACAAACGAGCGTGTTCCCGTAAAGAGGCTTACTGTTGAATATATTTTCAGTTGATTTTCCTCAAGGCTGAGATGCACAGACAGTTTCGACTTTTTCCTGGGCAGCACTCAAGTCTATGATCAGTGTGTTTTTACCAAATATACGTCTTTCTTATGCCTTCTTACAGTATGTCTTTCTTATGCCTCTTACGTCTTTAATATGTCTCACATTGAGGGAAAAAATGGTTTCTTTAATTCATTGTGGTTTGTAAGACGATGCTGCTGATTGCACACGATGGTGCTGATTGACTTTCCTGGTGGACTGAAGCATGTCCACTGAGTGAAATCATCTGTGCGGGTTGATGACGACATGCGATTAAGTGTGTGCAGCATTATATACTGCAAAATAAAATGAGCTATGTAGAGTATCCCCTGTCCTTCCTATTAAAACCTGCTGCAGGCTTGGTAAGCTTTTTCTCCAGCCCTGTTAAATATAATGACTGCCTAAAGAGAAGCACAGAGTTTTTGGCACCATTTGGAAAAATTGCAAAATATAAGTATTTTACCTATTTCCCTATTTATATATAAAACCAGTGTAACATTTTTATTATATATTATCTGGCAAAATTACTGATGCCTTCAGCTATCCATGAAAAATATCTATAAATGGCTCTTCCTTCTGTACAAGAAAATTAAAAACTGTAGTAAAAAAAAATAGGAACGGGAAGCAGGATCATTCTGATCTTAGTTATTTATGTTCATTTCCATGAAAGTGCCAGTAATTTTATAAGGCATTATTATTAATGACAGAGCTCTGAATTGAAATATGAGAAATGAGGTCATTAAATTAAATGTTATATTAGTTTAATTTTCCTGCTGAGAACAGGCAAGAAATCATAATGATTTTAAAGTTATTGTAAGATACTAACCAGTCACTTTATTAGGTACATGATAATTTATTCAGTTATATATATATATAATCATGTAGATACAGTACCCGATGGGCTGGTTTGAGTATTTCAAACTGTTGATGACTTGGAAATTTCATACACAATAGGACAGGATGATGTGAAAAACAAACACAACAATTAAAAAATCCATTAAGCAGCATTACAACAGGTTGCCTTGTTTATGAGAGAGTTTACAAGAGATGTTTTTAGTTGACATGAAGGCTACTGTGACTCAGATAACCACTCGTTACAACTGTTGTGAACAAAAAAGCAACTCAATACAGGCAACACATCGAAGGATCGAGTTGAATGAATTACAACTAAGCAAGCCACATTGCATTTCATGGCGGTCAGCCAAGAACAAAGAAATATGAGGCTACACTGGGCACAGATGCAGGTTAAGACGGCCAGGTTACCGTTTCGTTTTTTATTTGTATTTTTTTTAACAATTTTGAGGGTTGGCACTCCGTCCTGCCTTGATGCCCGATGACACCTGAGAGAGGCATAGGCTCCCCGTGACCCGAGGTAGTCCGGATAAGCGGTAGAAAATGTAGCATCAGATTCATGTTCTTGTCTGACACTTGAAGCCGGTGTGGTATATTGTCACCTTTGCTAAGCAGATGTTTTAAGTGTTTCACACCATTGTGTGTAAACTCTAGAGATTGTTGTATGTGAAAGTCAGAGAAAATCTTCAGTTTCTGTGGTATACAGTACAAACAAGCCGTCTGGTTCCAGCATCCATGGCACGGTCACTGAGCTCATCAACATTTTCCCCCATTCTGGTGTTTGATGTGAACATTAACTGAAGCTCTCGAGCTCACTAGATCTACAAAATTTTCTGTGCTGCGCGGCATTGCTACCACTTGATTGACTGATTCGATAATTGCATGAATGAGCTGGAGTATGGGTGTTCCAAGAGAAATGGCTCTCGAGTATGTCAGATTGAGTATTAGATTTTGGATAGTTTATAAGGGCACAAAATGGGCCTATTATAAATTATTTACCGAGTTACTATTATCCACATTTGGTGGTGTACGGAGTGGCTGAAGAATTAATTGGTCTAGGAGGAGCACTGGAGACTTATGAACTCTTAGTAATTAATTGAGCGCTTGGCAGAGTGTGCTTGGTATGTGGGTGCGGAGAAACCATTATCACCTTCTGTTTGAAAGGAAGCTGAATGTAATGTTTAGTTGCCTTTGGGTGTTTTATTAATAGAGATCAATGAATGCACGCTCTCTGTGACGTTGTGTAGGACTTGAGCTACTACGTTTTAGCTCGGAACCTGTATTAGCACAGAGCGTGGGGCTCCATGTAAAGAGCCTTAAAAGATAATTACAGTCGACTTTGGCATTGAATATTACAATGAAAAAGCAATGATGTTCAAAATGATATATGATACTAGAAATATTTATATATGATTTTACACAAATGCTCAGACCTCTAGTGAATGAAAAATATGATAAAATATGGTCTGAGAAACATGTCAGAAATCAATCTCTTTTAATCCAAATGCTAAATAAATAAAACTACAACAGAAATTACAGCAATCAATTTTTTTCTTCTGTTGTGTAACATTTCATAGTAGATTTCTCGAAGTAAGGATCAACTTGATATGATGATCAATAATTATCTATGATTATACAATTTAGCTGCAAAAGCTAGATATTTAACTGCTTTTGTAGTTATTTGCCGGCTTAAATGACTGTATTGTGCATTGTGTATTGTGAACTTCATTGCGTTTAATCCAATCTTCTGTAGGAGCTTTTCACTATTGGAGCGCTTAGTGCCATACAGGCATCTCTCACAAGAACTGATCGAGATCAGAAGATTTTAACACCAAGCAGGACCAACAAGATCTGACCTTTGGCTGGATGTTAAGGACCTGCAAGTACAAGTGCTTTTTTTCCTCCGATGATTATACGAGTGCCTGGAAACCATCACTGATCATTTAGTAATTAGGCAAATTAACCGTTTTATGTATGGAAACAGATCATTTAATATAGTACATATTCATTAGCATTTTTCACATCTATTTACAGTCAGCATTCAAATGATTGGCATCCATGGTAAAGATGAAAAAAATGCCCAACATCTGCTCT
Organism: Tachysurus vachellii; assembly: GCF_030014155.1. Taxonomy (NCBI): domain Eukaryota; kingdom Metazoa; phylum Chordata; class Actinopteri; order Siluriformes; family Bagridae; genus Tachysurus; species Tachysurus vachellii. The sequence continues at coordinate 12,329,717 of NC_083469.1, forward strand.
GGGTAAGATAATAAATAAATAAAGTAGATTATTTTAGGCATCATGTGAATCGTCATTTCTTGAAGTTGATCAGCTGGAAGTAGATCTCATCTATGGGATGAGCTGAACAAACATGTATGATCCATGAGGATCCCACCTCAAAATTAACAGGACTGTTGTTAAAGTCTTCAGGTCTTATAGTATATATATATATATATATATATATATATATATATATATATATATATATATATATATATATATATATATATCGACATGCTTCAGGGGTTTCGTAAGTTAATTGGCAGTATGCATGTGCGATTTTGCCCTGTAATGGATCAGCACCTTTTCCAGGGTGTCTGCTGCATTGTGCCCTCACAGGTCTGGGATAGACTCCAGTTTTTCAATGTCTCTTTAAAGCATAAGCAGCACAGTGGATGAAAGAAACTGAACAATGTTCCCATTAATATTTTAGCTTTTTTAAGTGTTTAAGTGGTTATACATTACACAAAGGCCAAATTCCCTTCTTCATGCCCATGGGGAAAAATAGGTAATACACAAAAAATCATGAGGGATTTATAAATTTAGGTACATGTGCTGTAATAAACCTGTCTGAAAATGGAGGAAGATGGCAACATTTTAGGGTCACCAAGTCTCTATGCCAACTTAGGAATGCAGGAAGAACCCTTATTTTCAACTCAGCACAACATATGTGCCCGTAGTGTCACTAAATACTACCGTATATAGTAGTATATAATATATAGTACATTATAATGTACTATAATGTTTTGGAAACAAACCCTGAAGGTGGGTTTGGTGTAAATGGATGGTTATACAGAGTAGAAACAAAATCCCCACTTTTAAGTATGACGGAGGACCTCTGATGATTTGGAGGTGCTTTTTTTTCCAAAGGCCCTGATCCAAAACATACATTCAATTTATAAAAAATTTAAAACCAAATGAAAACCAGGTGCTAGCAGAACAGGAGAGTCCACAAGAGAGGCCTTTGGACCCTGGAAGTTCTGGATAAATTCTGGAGTAAGGAGTGTCTCAGACTTTCTAGATCCCCCAAATCTCATCATCTTTATATGGGAAGACTCCATACTGTTATGTATTGAAAGGAGGCTGGTAAAGAATAAAATGCAGGGGTGACAATAGCATGGAATTTAGTTAAAATATACTCTTACCAGCGACTGGTATTGGTAACACCATACATACTCATTTTATGTTTGTCATTATTCACTATTCTGAATAAACTCCTGGAGACTAGCAGTTTCAGGAATACAAATCTATAGGTCAAACAGCCATCCCATGGTCAATTATTACATTTGATGTTAACCTTGAACCTTGAACTATATCTGATGCCACATAATAAATGATTGGATAACTCCATGACCCGGCATACACATGTTTCCTAAGTGGCCGTGAATGTGTATATTTTCCCTGCGAATCTATTTACCCCAGGTTAGATTTCTTTAATTCTTTTAATTGATTAACCACAAAAACATTTTTCCACAAAGTCTTTTTTTTTCACACAGGGGTGCCAGAAATTCTAGAGATGCCTGTACAAACGCCTCGTCATCAGCAGTGTGCGTTTATTTTGTCACGACAATTGATATGTTGAATAAATACAGCACAGAAGAAGCTTAAAAGAAGCTTTGCAGTTTACATGTTGGTTCATGTCAAAGAATTAGGCGTTTTCTCAAAATCTAGTAGCTTCTTGAGTTGTGTGCACACAATGGACATCTTTTTTTCCTCCCTTTCTCTAATTTTAGCCTCGGAAATTTTCTTTTCGTATTGAAATTAATCAAGAGCCCGGCTGTAATTGCAGAGTGCCGCTGTTAGCTGTCATCACACACCATCTTCACTAGCAAGAAAAGCTGTGTGGACCTGTTGAGCAAGCCTGTACTCGGCTGTTTCAATTTGCCTCGTTATTTTTAGACCTGCATCACTTTGCGAATCGAAACCATGCTTTTTCAGGCTCAGGATTTTCAGAGGATAAATATTAAACATGGAATTGCTATAATTATTGTTTCAGATATTTCATTGTTTTGTTTCTTTTACAAAATGCTTAAAATGACTGTTATTGTATAATTGATGTGTGTTGTGTTATGATGCATGTTTCTTTTTTGTTCATTTCCCAAAAGAAACACAGCAGTGTACCTGACATACCCTGGGACAGATTTTAGAGGGCTCGGGCAATTAGACCTGCTCCACAGTGCCTGTGTTGAGAGAGAGGCTTGTTATCTGGATGCTGTTGATTGCACTACACACTGCTACTGATTGTCCGTCATGTGAGCTTTACTCGGCCCTCACACTGCTGCTCTTATTCAAGCAAACTCAGCTGCATTTTATCCTCTTTTAGAGACTGACCATAATCCTTTCCACCAAATATCATGTATAGGCAAAGATATAAAGATGTTAGCTTTGTGAAGTCCCTCCAACAAGATATAAAAAAAAGCTGTGTTTTTTTGTGTGTAGTTGTCTTTTGTACCATACTAAGGAAAGTTTGTGACAGTTTGGTTTAGGAGGTAATATAATGTAGCTTTGTAGATATTTAATGCAAATTAATGACAGGAACTTGTCTATTTTGTTGTTTTGGTTTAGAAACGTACGAGGATTGATGCACTAGTGCCATCGTGCGCAGGTTTAGGCATATAATGATATGTGTAAAGAAATAAAAAATGATGGGTGCTTATTATTTTTCAGTAACAGCTCGTCCCAGAGAGGGTTATCCCATTTATGTTATAGTTATTTGGCAACATTTACTGTTGGTCTGTCAGTCTATCCAAAATTCTCACTAGCACAATATCTCAAGAGCGAGTGGTTTGTAGGATTTACAGGGAATTAGCATTGTAACCAGCAGATGAACTGAATGTGTTTTGGAATTGATTCAAACAGATTTTATTTCACAGCAAGTTCAAACAGCTAGAAATGTTTTCTTCAGATATTTCCTTTCTGTTTCTTTTACCTAAACTACTTTCTTCCAAACTAATATTAAGAAATTCAAGGCCCATTTTCTTTCTATCAATTTTTTTTTTATAACCCCTCTGATCGGTTCGTCCACCAGTCCATTGTTCTGAGATTCTCTATAGTGCAATATCTCAAGACCAACAGCTAGAATATTTGTGTAACTTATATAAATGATCATTGAATCAGAACCGATTCAGTTTTGGAATTGATCCGACAGGATCATAAGGTCAAGGTAAATGTAATTGTTTTTGCATCATCAGACAATAAATTTAAAAATATATTTATTTATATGTTGACTGTTATTGATGATATATCATGTACACAGATAAGAAAATAGAAAAATAAATTCCCTGAAATGAATTGGCAAAAGGAAAAGGAATTATTACCATGAAATAATCATAAAGCAGTCTTAAGCATCTCACTTTATCTCAAGGGTAATGGCCATGAGCAATACAACATTGTGTATATATATATATATATATATATATATATATATATATATATATATATATATATATGTAATAGTAAAATGATGAAGTGGATAAATTTATTACTCATACACCGGCTCCTTATAGCCGTCATTTCTTTTTTTTATTGCACTGCTGCTGAATAGACATAAATACATCTGACCTTTTGTAGCCCTTTATTCAGTCTTTAAAGGCTGAGCACAATGCAATGTCTCCATTTACAGCACAAAGGGGCAAATAAAGATATAGACTCTCATTTGTCTGGTTCCCAGATAAAAGCATGGTGCATTCAGGAAAATATATATTTTTATCAGTCTTTTCAGAGGCACAGCACTGGTCAGATCTGATACCAGCTCTTCTACCATATGACTATGAAAGGTTTCAGACAGTCAGTGAATTGTCATGGAATTGTCAGTCAAGGTGACTGCACTGCCGAAAAGAGACCGTTTGAATGAGCAGGAAAGAATCTTCAAGATTATGTAGGTGGTGGCATGGGAAAACTCTTCACACTGACACATTTTTGACTTTTCTATATAATTCTAAAAACTGCAGCCTTTCCTGAACTGCACTACATGTCTCTTTTCCCCTGTGTCTAAAGTTACAGCGCTTGAAAGTTGAAAGTTTCCTCTGTGAATCGAGTTCTCACATTGATTATCAGTATCATCCACATCAGTCACTGTCTCGTTCCCTTGAAGTAAAAGTCATTCACGGCATTTAAACGTTTCTATATCGTTTTGATAAAATATAGTTATCTTCTCTGAAAATAGAGATGTCAAAATTATTATTGGCCAAAATTCAATTTGTTACCCACAGAGACATCCACCCATGTTTTCCCAGGTCACCACACATATCATTCTTCCAGTCATCATTGTTTTAAGACTATACTATTACTTGTATTTGAACCCTTTACCAGTATACTGGTGTTCCAGACCACTGTCTTATCTGACAGTTTCAATCAGTATGATTTAAAACAAATCTGATATAAAATTTGTCACACGAATTAGGACACATTTGGTTTTCAGTGTTAAGCGTTTCTACCTCTGTTGGGAAAATCTTACACAGAATTATAGTGGTTAAAATGAACATCAACAAATTTGCTTGAAAAGATGCTTATGAACAAGCATTGGGGTATCTTATAGAGCAGAAATGGGTATCAAGAATAAAAAACTAATTCATGGCTGAACATGGGCACCTAAAACAACAATTGTTTGGCTTCTGGCAAAAAGAGTTAATTGTTATTGTTTTTTCCAGGTGCTTACCAGCTCCTGAGCAGAAGCTCCTCTTTTTGTGTCATTTGTTGCGGGATGTCGCGCCACAGTCATCGTTTTGAGCGGGACTTGCGGCCCATCTGGGAGCGCAGAGAACGCAGTGGTGTCAGTAACAGCTGCCTCACAGCTAATGGCTGCGGCTCCTCTGTCGTCTCTGCCACCTCCATGGCCAACAGCTCCAACAATCGGCCTGGACTACTGCCGCTGCCGGTCATGCCCTCTCTGCTGCCCACGCCAGCCACCGGGGCAAACAGCACCTGCAGCACAGAGCTGTCTGGCAAGCGTTTAGCATCGACTTGCAGCACCTCCACCACCAAGGTAACACTCATTCCACCCACACCCTAGAGCCCCATAGACTTCCTAACGGTCTCTTCTGCTTCATGTAGGGTGTTAGTGAGAGCTTGGCTAGTGTAATATCTGGGATATTTTGAGCAATTCTAAAAGAAGCAGTTGTAAATGCTTGTACTAGATTTTTAGCAATGATTCAGCCCATCAGGTCTCATTTCAGCCAGTTTCCTCTATATTTATCCTTCTCTCTTTTATGTATTATCTCTGCCCTAAAAGTGGTGGAGATTTCAGGAAAATACCCACATGCTGTCTGTGTTTTTTGGCACTTACCAAAGAAAAAAAAAAGATTAAAGCAGTAGATGATCTTAGGGTCAATTTCTATCATCCATCATGAAAGGCCTGGAGCCACCACCTTACCCCAGCATATCCCCACATACGATGTTTCATTCCTCATATCTCTAGCATCCATCTCTGATAATGGACGGGAAGGCTGATTATTGATCCATGTCAAGAAGAAACTTCTCTACATTCTTTCAAATAGTAAAAGGGAGACGGTGGAGATACACACAATCACAGCTCCCAGGCCTCTAGATTAAGGACAGTGTGGGCTCTAATGTAATATATTTCTGCATTTTGCATATTGTTTGTTTCCCCAAGGGTAATATATATTGCAGTTTTTAGTACATTTGATTCCACGGATGAAGCAATAGATAAGAAATGCTGGCAGTTTCGCCAAAGATATAAATGACACTGTTTGTTGTCTATAGCCACTTTAGCCCTTTCATTTTTGAGGCTTATGTAACATTATGTGTTTGCTTTGGCTTTTATTTTCGCATACATTTGCATCTGATCAGAAATGATACCATTCACTGTATGCCAATTGTTTGTTTGTTTGTTGTTTTTTTGCTAAACTGTAGGTAACACCTGCCACTCAAATTGCAGAGATGCTAGTCAATTATCCCACAGTTGGCAAAATTGCATCGCTGAGCCACAGATGACCTTAAAGCTCAGTCATAATAATGTTTTCAGATAGAAGCAGTTGTGTCATTTGATTATGTAACTGAGGAATTATGCTTTTCTGGGGAAGACTTGATGAAATCTGCTCTAAAATGCCTGCAGTGTTGGGATGCCGTTATTTCTTTTGTATTGCTAGCCTATAAGATTAAGATTAAAATGTTTCTGTTTTTCTCCAGTTAGCCTGCCAGAGTCTTACTCATATCTCTTTATGGCTTGTATGAGTGTCACACAGTATTATCCACTTGCCCAAGGCTGTTTCTTTTGCTTTTCTGCTTTTTCTTTCATTTTAAATAGGGCATGTTAAAATGATAAGTATGTGCCTGAAAGCCTGTTAACATGACTAGTTACCAGTGATGGGGTGCGTAAACATAAACAGTACTGAAGTAAAAGAATAAGTGGTATAAGGTATGTAAAAAAGTGGTTACTTTCAAATATCAATTACTTAAGTTGTCAAAAGTAAAAGAAAGAAAGTGTCTAGTTAAAAGACTAGTACCGAGTTACTCCATTGGCTCTCGTTAAATAAGCAGGGATGTGTTTACCAAAAAATAAAAAAATTCACCCAGGAAAATCCCGGAGTTCTTATTAAGGTAAAGTGATGGACCATGTATAGTTGTTGCTGTTGTTGAAATTGTGGCATTACTATAGTATAAGAGCTACAAAAATGTCTCGCTTTACCATACTGCGATCCTACTATGAAAATAGCCACTGATGCTGCCATGGGATTAAAAGAATTATAAACAAACAATACTACTGAAAGATCCATTTATTACAAAGCTAGTTAAGTAACTTTCAAAATAAATGATCATTCCATTCTGTTTATCATTCATGTTAATGTGTTACTTAGACACAGGTTCTTTCAGTAACAGGCAGCTTTACCACTTGATACCGAGTCTTGACCGCATCTGTAGGCAAATCACGTTCACAACAGATTTAGTAAATAGATACTGCAAGAGGGTATGTGTGAGAGGGTATTAGCATAGTATCTGTCTCTCTCCTGATCTCTCTCTCTCTCTCTCTCTCTCACACACACACACACACACACACACACACACACACACACACACACACACACACACTCACACACACAGACAGAGCTCCCATTTGTTTTTTTCCCATGATCATCACTATCTTTTTTTGGACTGCTCTCAAGATGCCTGAAGGTTTATCAAGTATCCTCAGTCTCAGTATTTACAGGCTGCCCTCTTTCCCCTCCTTCAGCTGTTCAGCTTTGCAGACGGTTTAATTTTTTCAGCAAAGTTCGGCCCCATTTAGATTTTTGTTAAAATGGCAATATGCAAAATAGTTTGAGTATACCAAAACACAGAGCCCCATGAACTTGGAAATCATTTACTTCATGAAGAGAAGTGAAGAGGGAAGAAATCTATGAGAAAACTGTTCAAATATGTCATGCAAATGTGCTGCTAGGCCCTTTTTTAATCTGGCTCGCTCATAGACAATTCCAATATTTCAACATTCAATAATCAGTAATCTCTGAGATGATCTTTTATTCATCATTTGTAATCTGTAACCACCTTGATTTATCCTGATGGGGAACTTGCCCGACAGTCTGCCAGTCGAATGTGAAATATAGAGATGTAGATCATAGATTGTCAGTTTAGTGATGGAAAGCTATTTGTTAAGTGATGAGAAAACCAGAAACTGACACAATTGATGTGATGTGAACATGAAATTCATTCAAGAACATAGCTACTCCCTCAGTGCCTTCGGCTACGAGTGAGAAATCCAGAAACCAGGGGCCAAGAACGATTCGTCTGATCCTCGAGCAGATACATACTGAAGCTGCTCAAACATAAAGGAGTAAAGCAACCATAGCTCCCCTAAGAGTCTGCGATCATCCAGCTCTCCCAGGCTCTTCCTTGAGGAGCCAGCAGAGCTGCCATGAAGGAAAGAGCCCACTTTGTAGCAGACCTCAACACACAGATGCATCAGTGCTCCCTCTCGATTTTGTCAGAGCAGGCGCATGCCCATGGCAGGGCTAAAGAGGAGGCTTCAAGGCTGACAGCGAGGATAAGAATAGAAAATAAAGAGCACGACAGCTTGTACTCTGCTTTGGGTTTTTTCTCAGAGGCAGCTGGTGATCCTGGCCAGAGCCGAGAAGATTAGATGAACGGAAGAATGCCATTTCGAATTGAGATGGCTTATTTAACTAAAGGAAGGAGATCTTCCACACACTTGTAGGGATGAGATGTAACTGCAAGCTGCAATCAGTGATTGCACTGAGTTCACTTTTACTCAGCAAACAGATGATATCATGTCACATATTATACATGTTGTCATTTTGACAGCTCTAAAGCACAGCACATGTAAACGAATTGCATGTGTTCGGAGACAAAAACGGCTGCGTATGTGGATAATGAGCACAGCATACTGGGGAGAGAAGATAACTAACGATCTCAAGTGTGTCCATACAACCAAGATGCAGGTGTTTAAGTGGCGTGCAAAAACGTGGTAAACAAAACCCAATCTATCTCTTAAAGCAGTATATTCCTCTACATTTCTGATGGAAATAATTGTCTGAATAGTCTGAGTGGGTTCAGGATCATTAATCAGTAACAAAAATAATAATGCTGAATGTATACATGGGGGCACGGTGGCTTAGTGGTTAGCATGTTTCCCTCACACCTCCAGGGTTGGGGGTTTGATTCCTGCCTCCGCCTTGTGTGTGTAGAGTTTGCATGTTCTCCCCGTGCCTCGGGGGTTTCCTCCGGGTACTCCGGTTTCTTCCCCCGGTCCAAAGACGTGCATGGTAGGTTGATTGGCATTTCTGGAAAATTGTCCGTAGTGCGTGAGTGAATGAGAGTGTGTGTGTGCCGTCCAGGGTGTATCCTGCCTTGATGCCCGATGACGCCTGAGATAGGCACAGGCTCCCCGTGACCCGAGGTAGTTCGGATAAGCGATAGAAAATGAATAAATGAATGAATGAATGTATACATGTGAATATAATGCTGAATGTATATTACTTTTGGTAAACTTGGGCATGGGTGCTTTTGTAAGCCACACTGACCTAAAAAATTAACCCCAGAATAAATTACCAGGCGTGTTCTTAGGGCAGCTGATATGCATTTAGTGACAAATCGGTAAACATCTATCATAGACCCAAACAAACTCTGCCACATTGTATAGGGTGCCATTACTTTTTTCTAATGGAATTTTCTCATTCTCGTTGTCTTTATGGAATTCTTTTGGATTGCATTAATAGAAATAAATAAACTATAAACTGCTGTAACTTACACCAGTTATACAATATAATAAAGTCTGTTGTTCGGAGTTACGCACATTAGTGAGTTCTTATATAGAAACTCACACATTTGCAGGAGCTCATGTAGTGAGAGAGGTTTTTATGGTCGTCTCAGGATTTGAACCCTGAAATTAAAACATGCTTAAACCTTAAAAGAATGTACAGAAATATGAAATGGTTAGCATTTAATAGTGGCATATCATCCCTGTGCATCTCTCTCTAGTGTTGTTAGTCATTACAGGAAGAGTCTCTGTAATAATTCTGTAATCTTTGAGACACTGTGATTTTTTCCAAGGATGTTTTGCCATGTATTACTTACAGTATTTGCAGGTTTGATCAGTTTTTAAACCAGTGTCTCGCAGAAAGCATTACTCTGCCTAAATCATTGATGTTTATATAAATGCAGCATTAAAACATCTATAGTCTTCTCTTCTGTTGAAGCTTAAATATCATTTATTCAATGTGTTGTTTATTTGATACTTTGTGTTATGGATTTTGCTCATTTTGATGAAGGACATCAGTTTTCTGCCTCTCGAGAGAATTAATAGTGATGTGGCATGGCTGATTATGATTTAATCCTTGTTATGTTTAATTGACTGTAATACAATCTAAACCCATTCATATAAATACAAATCCGTGTAGTATTAGTTTAATAGCATTCCGCATCAGTGTGTATGTTTGTGTGTAACTGAAAGTGTTTCTTGTGAAGCATTTACGAAGGATGAAATGCGATCTCTAATGAGTCCTGACACGGATGTAAACACACACACACACACACACACAGAGACACACACACACACAGAGATACACACACACACACACACCTCGCACACTCTTTTAGTATTCAGGATGAGCAACCAAAATATAAGGCTGGCAGTAGAATCCAGTAAGATCCCTCTCCTGAAATGAAATATTTACTGTTTGCTTTTTCCAAGCAGAATGCACCAAGTACGTACAAGCAAGTTAGCCAATAACCAACCGCTAGTGAATTTATTTACACCCGGGGCAAATTTGAAAATCTCATATTGTTACACTAATGTTACCTGGGTGTGTGTATTTACACATTATATGGCAAACAGAAGTGTTTATAATAGGGTGATTGTACATGGAAGGATTTTAATACGATACACAAATATACAATTTTTTAGCAGTATTAATATTGTTGTTTCTCCTTAATAATAAATGGCAAACATACATGCCAAATAAACATAGAAAGCAGATGAACTGTAACAAGAACATTAAGAGACAGTAAAGTAGTGACTAGTAACATAACTGCTGCCTGTGGAACAAAACCTTTACAAGACTTAAGCAAACTTTTAAATTCCACTTTGATGCATTTTAATAAATGTATACATCGGTATTAGTATTGTTTAGTAAGCTTTAAAATTTTCACTACCTTTGTGCTTTAAAAAGCATCATCCATCTGTATGGTACATCAGTTCTTCTGTAGTTTTGCCTGTCAACCATGGAACAAAACAGGCTTAGTGGATTTTAGTCTGAAAGTATTTCATTCAAGCTGAAAGCAGTTATACAATACTGCTGTATGACAAAACTGCAGAAGGTTACACTTTTTTCTTCTTATTATCTTTTGTTGTAAAGGACCATTAACACTTTTATATCAAGTGAAAAGATATGAACAATCCTAAAGGAATTTCTCTTGCAGTTATTGTTGTCCTTGAGATAAAATTAAAATAAAATTCTTACAAAGCGGCAGTGAATTCCAGTGTGTAATGATACATCATGACACTTTGTGAGAATGTATTTACACATTTAGAGAAGTTGCACTGTTTGAACACGAGCCTGCTGTGATCTACAAGAACGAGACAGTGGAAGTCGGGCATTTTAGCCAACTTTGAAGCTCTATTCCTATTAAAATGATGCCTCAGGCGTTGCTGCAGAGTTCATTAAGTTTCAATCAATCATTACACCAGGGCCAGAGAGTTTTTGTTTATTTAATCAAAATTTTGAATTGAATTGATACATTTATTTATTTGTTTGTTTGATTGATTTGTTTAGCTTTGCACAGACAGACAACAGTCTTTCGGTACAAACTTTTCATCATTCAAATTTTGTTGAAAATTTTGTTATTTTGAGGATCAAACTGAATCATGAAGCCGGTATCGTGCATCAAATCGACTCATGACAGCAGCGTATCGTTACACTGTTAGCACTTTTGAAGCTGCAGGTTGCATTTCACTCTCTAATCTCATTCGGCTAGTTTAGAGTCAGTTAGGCTGCACACGCCTGCTCGAAAAGGCCGATCCAGACTTGTTTTGGGAAAGTTCCTGAGGCTGGTCTAGAACATGGTGAACCTCCCAGATGCTGCTGTAGGCTTGACATCTTACATTCATCATTAAGTTATAAGGAGCTTCTGTGGCACACTGCTGTGCTGCATGCTTTCAGTTTCAGAATCAACTCTTTCTACCATCATCCCCACGTTATTTTACCTATTTATTTACTTTTGTTGTTTGATGTGTTGTTTTTTTTGCTGCAGAAATAAAACTAAATTTTACGTACAATTTTTACTATATGGTTCTTCAGTTTGTCCTTCTGATGGAATCAATCTGTATAGAACCCTATAATAAAAGGAGTTTCCTTACCAGAGAGAAAAATGAAAACAAAAAAGAATAGAATCTTTAGAAAGCTAATAATTTCTAACTTACCAAAAGAACATTGGGAGCTTGCTTTTAATTTTCATTCATAATTTCTTTCATTTTTAAAAAAGCAGCGAATGTCATTACCCACATTCACGTTCACGCCTTGTACATGATATGAATTTAGACATACACCACTGATGGACTGACCATGAGAAATGAGTAAATTATATCATTATGTAATCTAACCATTTGTTGCGCTTTAAGATTTGTTCAAGCTTTAAAATTTGCATAACCTACCTGTGCTTTAGGCTTTTTACATTTAATTTTATTCTTATTTATTGAATATCGGCATGAATTTGTCTATATAAAGTAATAATCATTGCTTGTTGAGAATTTCAGTTGAGAGTTAAACAGATAATACAAAGACATTTCTTTTATTCTATTTATTTTCTTACCCTTTTACTACACTGTTAGTGATTTGACCATTTTAAATGTAATTAACAAAATATTTGTATTTTAGATTTTGTACAATTTTATTTGCTTGAGTATTTTTCTTTAGCACAGTATCACATGGTGCTACTGAGTTCACACAATGCAATGTGTAATGAATATTCAGTGGCTCATTATAACAACTAGCTGCTTTGTTATCTAAACTGATCTTTGGCTTTTGGCCCCTGTCTCTGCTCTGTACAACATTCCTGATGAATAACAATGACAACGGTATAGAATTTACCACTTTAAATATGATTTATAAGGGCATTGTTAGAGACAAAATTGGTGGACATACTGTAGCAGTGTGCTGATGGAGTTAGTGAAATACCTTTATAAATATATAACATACAGGGATTTACTGTATGTTGATTTTGCGTAAACACACTTGATGCAAATGAAACCCTTGTGCCTGTTTTTTTTCTAATATTATTCCCTGAATTATCTGAATTAAACCAAAGCTGTGATCCAGTTATTAGCGCTTGTTTATGTTTGATGAAAATAGGTGTTTTTATGTTTTTTCCCCCATTTCCTTGATCTCACTGATTACTGTTTGCGCTTTCTTCTACTTCACTAGTGTATTTTCATAGTCAGCCTGCATGATGAATGATGAAAGGGAATGATTTCCATAATGGTACAAAAGCAGATCATGAATTGTCTTTATTGAAATAGGCATTTGTGACACAGTAACGTATTTAAATAGAGATTTAAGGCAATTAAACTATACAGCCTACTAATTGAATAGGGTTGTGCTTATGATTTGAATGTTTCAGTGATTGCATTGCTTCTCTTTATGAGCTTGTCATATTAATAATCCAGGAGACGTATTCATGACTTAAGATGAACTGTTTTAATAAATCTGTTTGCGTTGTCTTTTGTGCAGACATGTAATTGCTCTGCAACACCAAAGAAATATGTTCTGCCTGTTGTGTCAGGTATAGTGGCATATACATTTAGTCTCTCTGCAGGTAATATTCAACTATCAAGTCTCAAAGTCATTTGTGCTGTTTTTCATTGCCAGTGTAATGAGACAATTCCTCCAAATAAGTGTGAAATATCTTTTCTCATACTGGGTCTCTTCTTTGATTTAGAGACGTGTGAAGCAGAGATAATTAGTCAAATGTTTTCTGTATAGATCTCCCTTCCTTTTGCCAAGTCAAATTGCTGGCAACCGACCTTGGGTTTTCCTACATTATTGATGACACTAAACTAGAACAGCAGCATAATTAAATGAGCAGAAGAGAATGGAATATTAAGAAAGCACAATAATCTACCAGTGTCTGACACACTATGTGTAATTTGGGATTGTGGATGATGATTAAAGCTCAGGGTGTTCTGTTTAGCCTGTTTACTTGTCTTATTTGAAGCAGGTCTCAGCACATGCAGTAGTAGAAAACCAAACTGCGGGACCTGTTCTTACTCCCAGTGTTAGATGGGGACAGACGCCCATTAACCAGTCTACTCCCTGGGACACAGACGAACCCCCTAGCAAACAACTGAGGGAGAAAGATAATACAGGTAATGAATGCCGGTGTGTTTTTGAAACCTTGTTGTTAAGCTAAAATCATCTGAAAATCCATCTTACCTTTATCATTTTTAATGGATTTTTTTTTTTTAAATCAGAACAGAGCATATGAGTCACATATTGACTTCCTTTCCTCAGGTCAGATATGGCCTCCAGCAGTGCCCACAGTGAGCCAGGCAAGTCTTCTTTCCCACACCTACGGCATTCCGCAGACACCGGTTTATAGCCAGGGAGTGACTGTCCAGGCACCCATCATAGGTGCCACTCCCCCCCTTCAAACCGCAGTGCCCCCGCCTCACCCGCTCCTGCCCTCGCATTATCAGCTTACCCAACCGCCCTCGCAGCCAATGGCCAACATGGTGCTCAATGTGCACAGCCAGACACTAGGGCTTACTGGCCTGCCCCCTATCGCCATGTCCCCAATGCCTGGAGTATGTCAGGTCACTCAGACTGCCCAAGCAGTGCTGGGCAATGGCCATCTAACCCACCCCATGGTGCAGCCATCCACGTTAACCAGCAGCGTCCCGATGATAAACGGACAAGCGTCTTCACATCCTCCTCCTACCAAAGGTTGCACCACTCAAGAGACTGCCAATGGCCTGCAGATGCTCCGCACGGTCGGCATGGGGAAGTATGAGTTCACAGACCCTTGGCATCCCAAAGGTAAAATTGTCCTCGACTTCAATTTTTGAATTCAAATTTAAGCTATTGTGTTGTTTATTTTGATTTTTCTAAATGTGTGGGTAAAGCAATAACCCTGGGAAAAACCTGCTTTCTCAGTCCAAAACAGCTGATAATCTTGCACACATTTATTACTTTCTTGACTATCACCCTCAATAAATGCTCTCATTCATCTCTTTCTCCAAGCGGATAAATGCACTCTGCTTTGTTTTTCTTTTCCACTTGTTTTCCTTTTTTTCCTCCTGCAAATGCTATTATGATAACTTCATGAAGTCTTAGGGTTAGCTTCTGCAATATTCTGCAGTTTTTCAACAAACAAGTGCCTTGATGATTAATGAGAGTGACATAGAATTAAAGGTAGAGGACGGTGGGTAGTATTTTTTTTTTTTCACTTTTAGTTGTTTCTTCATGGTGCTTCTTTATTCACCATTAAAAATCAGCAACTGGTATATATTCATAGATATAATCCCGGTTTTACCATAATAATTGCTATATGCTGTTTGTGCAGCAGTCTGTGATGTTGCAGAAACTGGTGAGCGTAATTTATCTTTCTGTTTTCTGTCTTAGGGGCATTAAATAATACATTTCCCGCTTTGCTTACATTAAACAACTGGAAAGCAGTTGGTCATGTAATCAGTATGGAAAATTGTGTGGCGGCACTAGTATGCACTTTTGGCCGACGGTAGAATCTAGATATTTTGCTGAGCTAAAGGCAAAAAATCTGTTCCACTGCCTCTTTTTTAAATTGCATGTCATGTTGCATCACTAGTAATATTAATCTTCTATAGAGGGAGCGATGTGAAGACAGAGAGCAGCTTCGCTCTCTACTTATCAGCTTGTCACTGAGAATGGAAGGTCCGTTCAATAGATCATCATCGCTGTCTTTAAGATCCCTTAAGTTCATTCATAAGCTCCCCAAGGTTCTGTGTCAGAGTAAAGAAAAAATATGAAAAGAAATAACAAACACTTTCTATTCACTTTCCACTGTCCATACAAGCGTAAATACACACAAAAAATGTAATCACAGAGCTGTCTTCAACATTAGCAGTGATACAATGCAAAGCAAATGCTGACCTCATGAGTGGAAACACAAAACAGAAAACCAATTTGCTCTTTTTGACATAGTCAATTCTGCTCTCTGTGATTAAAGCAAAGCGAGTGGATAGCTCATTAATTTGGGCGATTGGAGAAATTAATTGCGGTGCTCATTAATGACATGTGATCCCTTGTTCATAATAATGTGTGTTAGTGGGAGTGAGTTATACCTCTTACACTTTCAGTGTGAAATGAAATATCAAAGGCATGTTATTGTATTCAAAGCAACAGCTCACTCCAAACATGCCCCAGCTCTGTGTTGTTCTCTCCTCCATCAACAAGACACATCCGTCAGCTTCTTGACCTGCACTCTACTGCTGGAGCAATGATATCCCCTGGCACCCGGAGAGCTCAGAGGTTTTAGCAGATTAGTAGCTTAGAAAATACGTTCATCAACGCTGGTTTGGAGTCTTTTTAATAAAGAGCTATTTTTAAGTGGAAAACAGTAATAAACAAGCCTGCAGTAACCGTCCTATTTATGTATCCTCTAGATATAACATATCATAACATAACATAACATATCTACATCAAGACTTAGATATTGGATCTGGATCTGGACAGAATACAATAAGACTGATAATCTGTTCTACCAGTTGAATAAAATATTAAATATTATGTAATTTTTTTTTATCTCTTTATGACATACTTTGGTTGCTGAATTTTAAGGAATTATAAATATACTTCAGCAAAATGATTTTCAGCATTTATTTTTATTCAGGCTACTTTTTAATTTTGTCATAGTACAATTTAACAAATGTAGTTATTATAAAAACATCAGTCTGAATAAAGATGACTAATGCCTTTCTAACTAAGTGTTGTTTCAACACACAGCGTAGGTCCCCACCACAGACAATAATTGACTTTTTTAAGTAAATGTTCATTGAGGTTTATTTATATTGTGTATTTTAGCTTGGCAAATTGACACAAAATCTATAAAAGTCTACCCAGCCCTGCTAAAATGTCAGGTTTGAAAAAAATGAAACCAAGATAAATTATATTTTATTTTTTAATGTGGAACTTTTTCCGCATCTTTAATGTGGAATTACAAAGTTTACAAAAAAAAATTAAAAACAATTAGAAATATTTTAAAGAAATAAAAATATATAAAAACGTACAATAAGCTAGTTGCACAAGTGTAGTGTCAAAGCACTTTTTGATTGCATTGACTTGGCAATATTTTTTTCTCTGTCCTTCAGAAACATTCTAGATCCATCTAATTTTAAGTGCCTCTCCCGTGTCTAGTCCACTTCGGGTCACTACAGAGAGTTTTAGTCTGCTTTGGGTCATTGTTGTACAAAAAGTGTACAGTTCCTTTTTACCTTCAGTTCAGCAGTAGACACATAGAGGTTTTGCACTAAAAACCCTGGTGCTTCAATTTCTATATTTGTCAATGAGGGCCTTTACAATGTTTCATGTACATTTAATGTTTTGTTCATTCTTTTATACCCCTATTGTGATCAATGCATTTCAAGTAAATTACATGCATGAAATTACAAACATCTTTGTGGATCTTGGTTGCAGCAGTCAGATAAAACGTGAAGAAATTCCTACAGAAACAACTGATCTCTATTTTGGGGATAATCTGAATCATTTCTGGGATTTCTAATTTCTCAGAACTTTTTTCTAATTTACTTTTGAACATTTTGAACACATCCCCAGTAAAAGAAAATGGGTGTGCACACTTATGCAACCAGGTTATTATAATCTTTTGATTTTCCTTATTTTTCCCTAAAATGCTTCTGATTGTTCTGACATCTGATTTATCTTGTTATACTTGGTTTAAGCCTGCTATTTAACAGGGTTGTGTAGACGGCTTATATCCACTGCACATAAAACAATGAATTAATTAATGTATTAATTATGTTACATGTGCAATTTGTAATATTAATATTTTGCTTTAATACTCTAATATTCAAATCTTTCAATAGAGAGAAAATCAGTTGAAACAGTTAATTTCCCAATAGAGAGGTTTACAATGTGAACTTTAGTTTTTCTAGGAGTGTTTGCTGCGAGAATATCCAATATTTGGCACTGATTTAACCTTGAAGAGCAGGTCAAATTGAAGCAGAGGTTCAAGTTAAAGTGCCTGGAGTATGGGTGAGCTTTTAAACCTTGACTGATGAAGGCTTGATAAAAAGGCACTGTGTGAATAATCACAGATCTGATTTTTCAGAAGAAAAAAAAAAAAACGTATAATAACCTGGTTGCATAAGTATAACTCTTAACAATAATAATTGTTTTTGTAATACAGCACTTTTGGGTAAGAGTCTGCCAACTTAGTATTATCTTTATTTGACAATTTTATTCCACTCTCCCTTGCAATATTCTCCAAATCTACTAAATTGTAAGGGGATCTCCTTTTCACAGAACTCTTTAATTCCACATGTTTTTTGATAAGATGTAGAATTGGACTCAATCAGACAGTTCAAAACTCCTCAATCCTTGTTCATCAAGAAAAGCCTGCTACATGATTAAATGTAAATGATCTTCTTCTCTTGAACCATTCCTTTTTTATTTAAGGGTTAGGCCTTTATTTTTTCTTATTTTGCAGCAAAATATATTGGTATTTGGAGCTGTTAATTATTCTGTCTATCGTGAGCAGATTTCTAGTGCTAGCTAAAGAGAAGCAACCCCAGAGTTTGATGCTGCCACCACCATGCGTTACTATGGGTATAGTGCTCTTTGGGTGATAATCTGTCAAAAACATGTCTTTTTAAATTTTGGCCAAACCTTTCTTGCTTGGTCTCATCAGACAATAACACATTTTGCTACATGGTTTAGAGTGATTTTAAATGAGCTTAGATATTTTTGTGAGAAAGGGCATCTGTCTTACCAGCTTACTCAGACATCTACAGAACACCAGAGATTGTCACAGGGAGTGACCAGGACTCCCCAGATATTCCTGCAGCTCATTAACTGTTGCTGTTGGTCTCTTGGCAGCCTCCCTGCTACGTTTTCTTATTATCTTTATATTCTATATATTATATTATATTATATTATATAGTTATTTTTGTTTTTGCTTTTTCCCCCATTAACATTTCTATTTGATTTCTTACTTTCAGTCTGTTGCTATAGTTAAATGTCGAAAAACACCTGATGTAATTTATCTCTGTTTCATTTCTTATATCACAAACCCTGCAATTTTAACAGAAGTGTATAGACTGTTTACACAATTCAACACAATTGTTACACAAAACCAAGAAGCATTAGATCTATCTTGTCCTGGCCTCAGGCTTTGCCCTTCATATCTGTAGACATGGCTTTGTGGTTAATTGGAAGAGAGAGAGAAAAAGAATGGTCTCATTCAGTGAGCTCTGAGGCTCTTTGTAAACAGTGTTTGCATTCATTTATTCTGACTTTATCCTCGCATGTGTCCTACTAGTGAGAGCGCTTTTGAGTGTGTTTCATCCCCATATCTGTGCTTCTATTGTTCTCAATTCAGCATGCCTTTGTGCTCGAAGGACAGATTTCACAACTTCAGCATTCTCTCTAGTTAAACCGAGCACAAAGAGCGCTCCCTGTAGACTATACTGTACCTGCATGCATCCTTTATTACACTGCTAGGTATTAAAAAACAACAAAAATGTCTGTTTATTAGTAGTCATCTGAAATATATTGTCATCTTTGTAAAGTGCATGGTTCCTTCTTATTCCAATGTTTGTTTGTTTTCTTGCCAGGATTTTATTTTAGACAAAAGCAATGTTTTTTTTGTTTCTTTAGTAAGAATAGCTTGAGCTGGTTAATCGTAGGTCCACCTCCAGAGAACACTGACCCACTTAAATAAAAAATAATTAGCTGCCATGCTATTCACATACCCCAGTCAAATTAACAAGGAACATTTTACTCAGATGATCGCATATGTCCCTTCAGTTTTTGTCAGGCCATTAATATGCAGTCATTACAGTTTTTCGAGTTTCTTTTTTTTAATTAAGGGGATTTTAAATTCTTAAACCCTATTATCTAACCCTGTCATCTTGCTAATATACTTTACAGTGCTGATGTGGAGATGAACAAGTTATAAGAAAGAACACACAGGCACACACACATATGTATGCATATATTCTGAACATATATATATATATACTGTATACAGTACACATACTCAACATCCACTTTAGAAATTTGAGTATTTGAAAAGCTACTGATCTCTAGGGATTTTCACATACAGACTTTAGAGTTTACACTGAAAAACAAAAACATTTAGTAAGCAGCACTTCCGGGAGAATAGGTCAGAGGAGAATAGAGGGCTTTATTCTAACAGGAAGGCTACAGTAACTTAAATAACCACACTTTATGTCTGTGGTGAGCTGAAAATGTAGCTCAGAACAATTAGAACAGTGGTGGTTATTTATGATACCATCGCTTTTATGGCATCTCATCCTGGCCTGCCTCGTCAAACAAGGCATTTTTATTTATTTATTTATTTATTCTGCTTTATTTGACATCTAAACTTTCAGGACTGTCGTGCATGAAAATCTGAGGAGATCAGCAGTTTCTGAAATATTCAAACCAGCCTGCCACTGAAATGACACTTTTCCCCCTATTCTGATGTTTAAGCTGAACAACACCTGAAGCTCTTGACCTGAATCTGCCTGATTTTATGCTCTGTGCTGCTGCCACATGCTTGGCTGATGAGATAATTTCATAAATATACAGCTGAACAAATTACATAAATGATCTCACGATAGGTTCAAAGTATTTTATCATGAAGAAAAAACATTTCACAATGCCTAAGCATGCTGCAGGACATGGGCACAGATGTATTAAAGAGTGGCATCAAGATATGAATTCACTGTCATTACCCGAGAGATTCAGCATAAGATACCATCCGGAGTTCTAGGACATGTCTAGACTGATGAGATGAAGGCAGAAAGTTATTCCAGGCCTGCTATGGCTCCATCAGGGAAGATGTCTATCACTCACATACTTTATTAACTGCAAAGGATTTATAACCAAGTATTAAACATGAACATTTTGAGCATAATTGTAGAATTGTGATTCATCCAAATATCCTTGAATTAACCCTGACAGAAGAGAACATTCAGTGCCAGAGTGAGAAAAGTGTCCGTGTGCATTCATGTTGTAGTGTTTATTTATTAAACGAACAAAATATAACACTGCAGTGAAAAAAAATCAGAAATAGTACAGATATAGTACACAGTAATACAATGTGTTGATCATACTTTCTTTCTTTCTTTCTTTCTTTCTTTCTTTCTTTCTTTCTTTCTTTCTTTCTTTCTATCTTTCTTTCTTTCTTTCTTTCTTTCTTTTTTTCTATTTGTGTTATTCTGCTTTCCTTTCTATAGAAGTGTAGAGGTTTACTGCAGAATGCAGTTTAGACCAGTGAATATTTCAGTCCATGCGAAATCACAGCTTTTTCCTTCGGGATTAAACATTTTAAACAGTCCCGTGTGGTTTTTTTTGTAGATGTGTAGCCAAATGTTCTTTCTAATGAGATTGTTGACCTTCTGCTTTCTTCTGGCGCACAAATCTCTCGCGGTATATTTGACAGTTTTAATTCCCCATTTTCCTTCATCTTTTTCAGCTCTTTAGATACACAAACAAATGATTCTCTTTTTAATCATGTGCTTTTGACGCTCAATTTAAATTGCTATTTGTGTTCTTTCTCTTGTTCTACAGAAATGTTGAAAGAATTGAACCAGCAGCGGCGAGTGAAAGAATTTACAGACCTGAAAATAATTGTTCAAGGCAAAGAGTTTGAAGTCCATCAAAATGTTCTAGCTTCCTGCAGCTTGTATTTCAAGGACATGGTTAAAAGGTTTGCCTCTCTCCTGTTGTTGATCCACTCTGTTCCTTTTATAGGGCACATTTGTGTGGCTTCCTTTACCCTCCCATTCTCTTGCAGGTGTGAAGACTTCGGTTCATATCACAGGGCCAGTAGCCATTCCTTCTGTCAAATAAATGAATGTGTATAATTGTTGCAAAAGGTCAGCACTTATCCTGCCCTTTTATCTCCATGCACTGAATGAGCAAATTTACATTTTAATGGGCAGGAAAAAAGTTCCATGACTGGGGATTTTCTTTTTTAAATGTATTGTAAATGTCAAACTTTATCTGACATATTAGATTAGCACTTCACTCTGCCTCTTCCCTTCAAGAGCTTGGAGTTGTAGTCCTATCTGTCTTTAATTCACCAGTTATCTGAGGTGAATAAATGGCTATCTCCATGCAAATTTACACACAACTCATAAATCCGCTTACCATTAAAATAAAGAGAAACACTTTTTGTTTTGGATTTTTTGGAGAAAATTGTCTTGTTTTGACCTTACAGATTTTGGCATGCTCTCTTCAGCTGGTAAAAGTGGCTGTTGATCTCAGGAAAGTGCATGTTGGATGATGCCTGGAAAAAGTACATTTTATTCCTTTTGTTCATCAACCTTTCAAACAAACAACAACAAAAAAAAACCTAGATTATATGATTTCGCAGAATGTTTTCACAAGTCCAACAATAGCACAAGACAGACAGAATAAAGAAAGCCCATAACCCAGTGTGCGCAGACACAGAGAGCCTTTTTAAACCCTGTGATGCATAGATGCCTTGGCTGATATTAGCTTCTTAAGTTGAAAAAAGCTTTTTTTTATCTGAAAGAGATTTTGATTGTGAAAATGTTGCTTTGTGATCTGTAGGATTTGTGACCAATTGTACATCTGCACCTTAAGACTGTGTAAAAAGGATGAGAGGAAGGAAAAGATGCCCTGAATAGACAAAATTCCAAAAGGGTGAATGACATCAATATGGAATAGCAAAAAACTTTGAAGCCACACTTTTAATCATTCATTCATTCATTCATTCATTCATTCATTCATTCATTCAATCAGTAAGTCAGTCAATCAGTCAGTCAGTCAGTCAGTCAGTCAGTCAAGTCAAGTTATTTTATTCCATCAGTCATGTTTATTAAACACTTTATCATGTTCAGGGTTCTGGTGATTCCAAAAAGCCAATTCCAGGAGCACTGGGCATGCTGTAGGAATAGGTTGCCAGACCATACACACACACTTGCACCTGGGGCATTTTAGCAAAAAGCCAATCAATCTACCAGTCTGTTTTTGGAAGGTGAGAAGAAACCTGAGGGAAACTCACACAAAACCGGCGAGAACATAATCTGCTCACCGACACGTAGAATCTTGTTTGAAGTGTAATTTCAAACTGCAAATATAATTATGCTTATTTTAAGTCATTAAAATCTCCAAGCCTAGTTACATTTAACACCAGTGTTGAAGGTTAAAAGAGTATCAGGAACTATAGTTGTGTAGTGCAGCATACTGATCATTAATACTAATACATTTACAATCATCTTTGCAAGCCAGTCTTTATGTCTTTATTATCCATCATACAAGATGCAGTGACGCCACAAGGACAAATTTAAAGTGGAACTCTGGCCGTTTGGATGGTGGATTTGGCCTGAGCTGCGTTATCCTATCTCGCGGGTAGCAGCAATGAAAATTGCATTAGGAGCAATAACAGTGAGTGTAGATTTGACTCTGTTCTCAGTGGAGCACAAAATGTGCTGATACACCTCTCCAAGCTATTTGAGTTCCACCGGTGTTTGAAGGTTGAATAGGATGTGAGGTTATCTTGAAACACAGTTTCCATTTTTTTTACCACTCTTTTCATGCAAGTCTATGCACTTAAATAACAACAATTGCTAAAAGCTAAGATGGTGGTACAGAAAAGTTCAGCCATTTTCCTGCCAGATACCATTGCTGCATCTGTTCAGTTCTTTTTCTGGAGAGTGGAGATTGCAGTGTAAAAAAACTGACTTCAGCTACATCTTGTCTGAGTTAATGGAAGCGCGATGAAAAGTGTGTTTTTTTCAAGGGAAAAACCTGACCCAACCCTTTTTTGTGAAAAGGCTTATAGTTTCCTCATACGCTAATTAATCTAATGGGCTTTTCTTTTATGCAGTTTTTTTTTCTTTGCTGAAATTTGCAGTCTATGGATGTGTATGCAAGTGTAATGGATTTTTCCCCCCAAAAAACGTTCCATTCCATTTATATAAAATCCGGTCAAAATATTGGTCTTTTCATTGATTCCTGCATTAGCTTGTGATCTCAATTTGTTGTCAGAGGACTGGCAAGCCTTTGATGGAGCACATCAAGTCTTGTTTCGAAAAGAAAGCTGGTCATTGTCTGCTTGTCCATCATTTTTTTTTGTCCACATCAATGGATGTGTATCTAATCATCTGTAAGGAGCACCTGCTGTTTTCCCCCTGCTCAGAGAAAAGCTGCAAAAAAAACTAAATCATCACTTTAGCACACAATCCATTTGGCCTTTCTGCTTTCAGATGCGCTGTGCGTCTATTCAGAGTCTTCCGTCTGTTTTTCTGATAAGCATAAGTGAGACAACCTCACATTACTTTTTCACTTCTCCTTAGAGACATCATGACATCTTTTTTTCTTGTTGCTACTGATGTTTTTAATTAATGTTTAGTGTCTGAATCTAGCAGTCTATGCATTATGAGGTCTGTCATAATTCTCAGTATAAGAGAATACTTAAAGTCTACTTCTTTAATGTCTAATTAACAGATAGTGAAGATATTTCTATAGTGCGAATATTCTGTCGTTATTTCTTAGTGTTGTCTGTCCCTTTGTGTTGTACACATACAAAAGATTTTAAATAAAAGCAAAGCAAAAAGCATACAAAAAGCAAAGGCCCTCAAACCCATCCACAGGGGCAGGAGGGTGCAAATATTAGTCTCCTTAAAATTGTTCCTCACAACTCCATACATTTTAAATTCAGTTGCAGCTACTTAACAACTTTGGGTGACCAATATTAATAAAAGAAAAGTCTGTGTGATTTGCTCCCCATTCTCTTTAGGCGAGGAGCTTAGGACAGGGCTATTAATTACAGCTTTGAAAGATTTAGCTGATTTAAAATATTCCATGACCGCCAAGGTCTTAATTAATAGCCTTACGTGCAAAAAGTATGTCTATGATGCACATAAATACGTCCATTGTAAGATATACATCAAAGACTGGCTGAGGGAACATGGAGGAGATAATGTGTGTACATCATAAATGCACTTGCTTTGCACACGAAGGCCATGACAGAAAAAAGTGCTAAACTGTTTTGAAACTCTTTTGTGTGGTTTTTGAGCTGGCAGATTTAGCTAAAACCTGGCAACACACGTTAATAATATTAACTCTTCTGAGTTCACCTTGTGTACTGGGACACACAGGTGAACAAATGTTATGTCTAAATTGAGCTGTTAGACTGTGTGCTGGATAACAGTATGTTGTCTACTCACAGCTGCCCATTATAATGTTACATAAAAATTTGATGAGATGGTAGCCTCTAGCATAAGTCAAGTATGAAAGCCTTGCCTTATGAATATTGTGGCTCTCAAATAAGCAAACAAAACAGGACTTCGATGATTTGTGTGTTTGGCTAACTGAATCTAAATCTATTTTATCTAAAGGTGCAAAATACATGATGGTGTCAATGCAACTTATTAAACCTGAACATCACATTAGGAACTGCATTTATACACCAAATGTAGTACTGTATATCTTGAGATGTTGAAGGATAAACCTCACCATTTAATAAGTCTAAATAATTAAATTATTTGTCTGAATTGTGCTTTTAATAAAATGATCAGTTTCTCAGAATTATATAAGTTAGTATTATGACTCTGTAGGTGGATTCAGTTTTTCATATTAGATTCACTGCATGTTTGTACATATGATACCAACAGCATTTAAACATTAAAAAAGCATTCACTTTTATCTTGTTAATATAATGCATATCTCATGTCTACACACTATTATTCATTTATTCATATCGAGTTTCAACAGTTTCACTGCATCTCACTGCTTTTAGTCAGTATTATACTTTGTTTCCTCACTCACTTTACTCTTCTGGGATCCTCTGATCTTCCGGCTGACAGAAACATCCCCTGACTTTTCATGTGATGTAATTCACATAGATCTAATTCGTTATAAATTATGCATAATATGCTGACTTTTTGCACACAGCGTGTCCCAATCCACTTGCAAATTAGTGTTCATTATTTTGTATTTTAACAAATCATCACCAAAGTCTCCAAGCAATGCATGCACACATTTTCAGATTTTCATACCAATACAATGACCTTTATTGTTTTAATTAAAGAAACTCCCAGATAAACAGCCACCGGTGTCTGCTCCTTTCATTTGTGGAAAATAGGAAATGTGGCCATTTCTAGCCTTCCTCCTCCTCCTCCACTTCCTCCTCCTCCTCCTCCTCCTCCTCCTCAAAGAACCAGTAATTCCTCTGCTTTATTAGCTTGGCCATGGTACTGGATATAGTGAGTGTAGAGCCGTGCTTGTTATTAAATTATTGTTTGCTCTGCTAAAAGCACAAAATTTATTTCCAAACCAAGTATTTGTACAGGGACTGTACTCCTGAAGCTGTCAATTCACATTCATGTAAGCAAACAATTGATTGCACAATGGACTCAGCTGACTACTAATTTGATTTTTTTCTCTCTCCCTCTCCCTCTCTCTCTCTCTCTCTCTCTCTCTATCTCTCTCTCTATCTCTCTCTCTATCTCTCTCTCTTTCTCTCTCTCCCTCTCTCTCATACAAACACACACGTTCTCACTCCACTCAGTCGTCGATTACTTTTGCTTTTTGATTTGTGATATTTCTACTCCTGCATTTTCGACTGACCACAATAAGCTGCATTATAATTTTTTTATTTCTTTATTTTTGTTTGCCTTTTCTTTTCAGGAGTAACATTCTTGATTTTCCAGCCACTTCCAGAGATTTACCCCTCACCTCATATTGAACTTCTGCCTCTTCCCCCAGTCAGGCCTATATGACGACTAATACATCAGTTCATACACAGGCCATGGTGCACTTTACTTTGGCAGCAGCTGAAAGGTGTTTTGAGACTAAACCCAGGTCCCAGTCATGGAATGGTACCTCTCCCAATGATGGATGGCTGCTGGCTCTCTGTGGCAGGACCGATTCTTTCCCTTTTCCTATCTCTTTTCCTCTCCTCTCCTTCCCTATGTTCATTTACTCTCTCTCTCTCTCTCTCTCTCTCTCTCTCTCTCTCTCTCTCTCTCTCTCTCTCTCTGTTTCACTGTCTGTCATCATATCAGATCATCTTTGTGCATCTCATGTATCTTTATATTGCATATACAATGGCATACA
Source organism: Tachysurus vachellii (assembly GCF_030014155.1). Lineage (NCBI taxonomy): Eukaryota > Metazoa > Chordata > Actinopteri > Siluriformes > Bagridae > Tachysurus > Tachysurus vachellii. The sequence continues at coordinate 12,356,515 of NC_083469.1, forward strand.
AAATGTACAACCAGCAATTTTGTATTTCATTATTTGCCAAAAGACAATGCGACAGGTGGTTTTTAGCTGTGTATTAAATTGTGTATTAAATTGAAATATAGTCAAATATTGAATTTGCAAACAAATTTGTTATATTTCTACATTTTTTTAATCAAATTTTAACACAGTGACACACAATGATTATAATCATCTCAAATTGACAGCTGCTTTTCATCAAAGGTATAAACCTTAACAGATGTATGTTAAGCAAGAATGATGATATCTTCCTTAATATGAAAAAAAGCAGTTAGTAGCACACAACCACTTCGATTAGATTAGAGTGGATCTGTGTTTAGCAGTCCATGACTCAGCTTGGGCAAAGTTTTAACCGATGAATGAATGAACAGAGTAAATGCATTTCTACAAGTGCATGGTTTGCATTGAAGTTAATGAATGTGTTTTTTCTTTGTCCCAAAAGCTTCAAAAGTGTTTCAAATGCATTGTCTGTTCATTCTAAATAATGTATTTGTATTTGGTTACATCACCAATATACAGTATATGCAATACAGCTGTTGTTGTCACTATTGTACCGTGTGATAAAGCAATACCTCAGACCACAGGCAATGACGCAGATGTCAGTTGTGTTTAATATGTGTATTTAAGTGTGTGTGTGTGTGTGTGTGTGTGTGTGCATGTGCATGTGTGTGTGCACATAGAATGGGAAAGAGGAAGTAAATGCAGAAGAAAATCTATTACAGCAATTTCTGTGCCATTATCCAGTCACTTCACACATGCGTCACTGCTTGGCTGGTATTAAGGCCTAACCTTTCATTACTATGTAATTATCGCAAGCTTTTATTTCAAGGGGCTAGTTTGTGTCCTGTTATAGTGTTAGTCCTTTACCTAGAACTCCTTAAGACTTTCCCCAAACAGGGCTGCAGAGCATTCATCTGTCGATCAGCTCTCTGTTTTTCCTAAACAAGCTGCTGCTCCATTAGCGGGCCATGCAGTCTGCACTTCTCATACAATTTTATATATGTATTATGCATGAAGATGCATAACAACCAATCCAGATTTTCCCCCTCAAGCTCTGCCACACTTCTCAGATACCGGCTATAGTGAACTGACAGTTTACATTTTAGGCATTTAGAATCTGACTGCATGCCAGATTTTAATCATTGCTCTTAAGGTTCTTGGGGTTTTTAGACTCTATCCTTCTCCACTGTCTCCAGGTTGGCTGGAGAGAACAGGAATGGTGAGAAGATGACATTGACGATGAACAGCATCGGTGCTGATGTTCTTGAGATGCTGCTAGAGTTTGTCTACACAGGCTCACTTATTATAGACTCAGCCAATGCCAAGACCTTACTGGAGGCTGCCAACAAGTTCCAGTTTAACACTTTCTGCAAAGTTTGTGTGTCTTTTCTGGGTAAGAAGATATGATGTTTCTATTTTTCTCTATACAGAGTATAAAGATAGTGAGCATAAATGCATTAAACGATGCAGATACAGGTGTCTGTGGTCTGCTGCTGTTGTGTTGTACATTCTGGTATACTTTTAACACTGTTATAAAGAGTGGTTACTTTAGTTACAGTAGACTTCCAGCCAGCTCAAAGCAGTTTTATCAGTTTTTTGATATGAGATCTGAAATACTCAAACCAGCCCATCTCACATCAATAGTCATGCTATGTTAAAAGTCACTGTGGTCACTTTTTGAAATTCTATGTACGTGAAATCCTGTTATTAAATGAAAGTTAAAAACCTTGGCTGCATAAGCATATATTGTAAGCATACATAGACGAAAAATTTGTTATTACTGAAAAACGTTTAGTCTTGGTCTTTTTGTCCTTGTCCTTTTAACCCATACAGTCAAAAACAATTGTTTGCTAGTCTGTACCTTTACCTCACAGTTGGTTGAATGAAATGAAATGAAATGAAATTGGGATATAGAAGCCTTTATTATCACCACATATACATTACAGCACAGAGGAATTCTTTGCTTTGTATAACCCAGTTGATGAGGTTGGGGTCAGAGCACAGGGGAATCTATGAAACAGCACCCCTGGAGCAGAGAGGGTTAACAGCCTTGCTTATTTGCCCAGAAGTGACAGCTTGGCAGTACTGGGGCTTAAAACCCAATCTTCCGAACAACAACCCAGAGTCTTAACCACTTGAGCCACCGTTGCCCCTACAAAACTTGTGACCAAACTTGTGAAGAAAAAAAATCATCATTTAAATGCATAATTGAATTGATTTTTTATTATTATTATTATTATTATTACTTGCTTCACAATATATTTCAACTAAAACAGAAAAAAGAAGAATCGATTTTATAAGAAATCTTCATTAGCTCTTCTTCCTCTGAGATCTCATTTCTCTTCCTATGCCACAAATTCTCTGCAAGATGCTGATTGACAGGTGTTGACTAGTGTGGACTAGAGTGTGTTATTTGTACACTGGTTCATCATTACAGCTATCATAAACACTTCCACACTATTTATAAGCGTATCCAGGCATTTATATACTAGTCCCAATGACTCTACTTGTATTCAAGCTTGGAAAACATTATGTGTTAGTAATTTGTCTGCTTGTTGGACATCATCCTCTGTGACACACAGTAAAGATTGGAGCCATACATATTTTAACAGGGATTCTGGCCAAACAGTCGCAGCAGTAGTGGGCGAGAACATCACTAGGAATCTGTCTGTGGCTTTTATATGCATGGCTGCTGTAGCGAAATATAGAAATTATTGTTCACTTTGAATGCATTACACACAAATTCCATTTGAAGAGTTATTTAATGAATCTGTTGGTTTTAAATAATGCCCTTTTCCGAATTAGCAGTGATGAGAAAGTTGAAACACTAGTCTGGTTTGCCACATTTCAAGCAAAATCAAAAAGTCTGGAGAATGATGGGAGCTTTGACAGCATAGGTTTGCTTTTTTCCCTCGTCTCCTGCGCCTCTGCCACTGTCTTCCACTGGGATCTGCAACTTAATAATCCATGAATACCTCAACTCGTATGAAATGACATTCACTCCAGTAGGAATTCAGTGAAGAAGAGCAACAATATTCAATATAAAGAACGAAGAACTCGTGAAAAAAAATATCTGCAGCCACTGGTGTGCTGTGTCAAATAAATGATAATGAATTCAGTGTAAAGTTAGATGCATGTTTTTTTTGTTGTTGTTTTTTTTAATTAACTTTTTTTTTTTTTGTAGATTTCTTACAGGATCATTGATGCATTGTTGAAGGAATGTTGGATTTATCGCTTTATTAAATGGGTTGTTCCTATGTTTATCTTCAATCTGTCCATTCTCTGTAATAACTGATAACTCTTGAGGCAGGACAGTAAGATTTCAATTTACACCTTTAGAAGTGTTTGTGCTAGACCGGGGGAAAATTGTCACTTCTTCATATATGCAGTGACAGCAACAAGCAGTGTTGAAGCTCCGGTTCATTACAGCTGGGATGTAAAGCATAGTATAGAGCTTTTGTTTCGTTGTGTTGACCTTTTGTGCAGTGGGAAAAAAAGCATGTGTCTGTCTGCACTAATCAAAAGGCCCAGGTGAGCCTCCTGCTCCCATGTCCAATCGATTTTCTCCTCCCGGTTCTTCTTCTCACCATCCGCTTGAGATATTACACTCTTCAGGTCCATAGCAATACATGCTGAAATTTAATCCAGCAAACAGCATCCCTGAAGGTGCAGGCTGTAATGTCCATTTTACAAGGTTCAAAGGCAGGTGTGTGTGTGTATGTGTGGTGTGTGTGTGTGTGCTTTGTCTATCTGTTCATGTGTTTTGTCTATCTGAGTGTGCGTTTTAATCTCATACAGAGAAACAGCTGACAGCCAGTAACTGTCTTGGTGTGCTGGCGATGGCAGAGGCCATGCAGTGCACAGAGCTCCACAGCATGGCCAAAGCCTTCGCGCTGCAGAACTTTCCAGAGGTGGCGAGTCAGCAAGAGATCCTCAACATCTCCAAAGAGGATTTCATCAGCTACTTGTCCAATGACAGTCTCAACGCAAAAGCTGAGGAGCTGGTGTATGAGACGGTTATCAAGTGGATCAAGAAAGACCCCAGCAATCGAGTACAGGTCAGTTATCATTTTAATTTTAATAACGGATTATTGGAACACAAGAACTGAAGATCTGAATTACCTCGCTTAGCATAGATTTTTACAAAGCTAACACGGCTAGCACTGTGCTACATACTGAAATATAGCGAGAAAAATAGATTCATTTTAACAATCAGGCACGTTTTCTCAATTTGTAATTCAATAAAATATAAATATATCTGAAGCCGGTTTGTACTATACAATTGCTACAGTTACAGCATGATTTATGATGAATTGTCACACTGTACAAATTGATTCCAGTTTTGACTGAATTCTGTACCAGACCTCACACTAACATCTGTGGTGGATTGTATGAAGATCATTTAACGAGAGACCTGCAATTACAGGAAATACTTTTGTATTTACATCTCCAGCATTTGGCAGATGTACTTATGCAGAGCGACTAACAGAAGTGCTCACCTATTCACTCAGGTGAATATTGTTTCACAAAAAATATCATCAGTCTAGAACTCTGTGGGGAAAAAATACAGCAAGAGAAGCACAAAGACAACTTTTTACTTTTAAGTATTTCAGGAAGAGGTAGGTCTTTAAACGTTGTATGAAGGCTTCCAGTGACTCAGCTATTCAGACATCTAGAGGGAAGTTCATTCCACCATCTAAGTGCTAGAGCATTGCACATCTCGTGTCGATGCATACTGTACTTTCCTTGTACCTTGTAAGATGGTGTGTCCAAGCGAGCAGAGCTGGAAGTTGGGAGGAAGTGTGGTGCAGGTGGTTCTACTTACAACATCCATCAGCACCATCTGCATGTGTACAAGAAAAGGCTTACTTTAACAGAAAAAAAAGCTCTGGGTGTCAAGAGTATCAAAGCATACTAAGGCAAAGAAGGGGAATTTGGAGCCGTCCGTAGCTGTATACAACAGGACAATATGGAATGGCAAAACTTTCTTTGGTATGCTTTCTAAATAGAGTGTTGGCATGGAGGTGGTGTATAAATGTAGATTTCAAACCTTAGTGACACCAAAAAAATTCAGAAAAAAAATTCTGCAAATCTACAATTGTGATCCTTGGAGAAATATTTCTATTTTTAACCATCCTTCTCGCCATGTGTGTGTAAGATACATATGCGTTCTCTTCTAGTCAGGTTTATTACATCTCACATTGTTTAATACTTCTCAATTATTACCTTAACCGTGGATCTGGACATATTCCCACATGTCGCTATTTTTAATAGACATTGCCTTATTTATGAAGGTCGTATTCTTTAAGCCTCTCAAGCTGATGAATGAGTAAGGGAATTTGCTCTCCTGTGTCACATTATATTTATGCCCCAGTGAAAAAAGAAGTCATTCTTAAACCCTCAGGTGAGCTTTAACAGTGAAATATCAAGTGAAAAATATATATTTTATATTTATAGGTATCAATAATTCGAATTTTTGTTTCTGTACAGCTTTTATTTAATTACCCAAAAACGCAAAACATTTTTGTGCATCTATTTGGTTATAAATTGTGGTAATCAAACTACAAATGGGAGTTGAATATAGGTGGGATTTCCTAATCAATATTAGGAAATATGATAAATAAATAGTGATTTTTATCTTTGAAATTTTACAAAGCATCATTTTAAGTCCTTGTTTTTAAATTTGTTGTAGGGCTGTTAGCAGGCATTCCACTTTAACCTCGGTCACTGAGAATTCTATTTTGTTCACTGCAGAAAAAACTATCACTTCATTATTTTCAGTAGCCAGAGACTATCAGTGAAACATTGTTACCCGGTGTAGAATTTACTGGAAATGATCTTTAGCAGTACTGAGCATGCTAGTATTGAGGAACATGATTATAAGCTTGTAAAGCAGTATGTTTTAGAATTTCTGCAGAGTTAAGTCTGGGAATAGCTTGCTGATTATACGGTGTAAATTGTAAGCAAAAGAAAGGACTGATTGTGACAATAGCACGCATTAGAGTAAATTTGAGCGTTGAACAGTGGAATTAAGCCCAGCTGGACATCCCAGCTTTAGATCTCAGCTGGTGCTATCTGCAGTCTCTTATATCACAAATAATCACAGATTCTAGTTGAAGCAATGCTTCAGAATTATTATTTATAGCATTTGAGTGACTACTGCATAGAATAATGTAGACATAATACCCCAAACTGTATACAGAACATAAAAGCTGATTAGAAACTCCTGTTACAATGTGCTGTGAACCGAAACTATCAATAACACCATCAGATTAACAGTTATGCTTTTTTCTTAAACACATTTGACATTAGGATTATTATATGTGAAACATCCATAATTGAAGCCCTTGTGAATGAGCTGTTACTATAGCAACAATAATATGTATGCGTTAATTTAAACCTATTATTTATGTTACAGCCAGATCTATTGTCAAAACATGTGATTAAAGGATTCAGATGATCAAAAGAATTAAGGTGTAACGTTACACTCTGGTCATGATTTGATTTTATTTGCAATATTGGATGGATGATTTCTCTTTGAGTCACAGAACAAAATCAAATTGAAGTAATTGAAAATTTGGGCTGAATCATAAACATTGCGAAACACTGTGGATTTTTGTCCGACAGCAGTTTAATATTGTTATCAAAAAAAGGTTTATAATATCTTAAGTAAACAAACTCACCTGCAGACTGTCTGAAATGGAGACTTTAAAAATTATTGACTGAAACATAATTTGCTCTGCAGAGGAAAGAGAACGCCAAAGTCGACTAAAATCCCTGTTTTTTTGGCCTTGGGTGTTGTGTGAAAGCAACTATAGAGTTGTTTTAATGTGATGATATAACTGTAATATATATGATGCATGTTGGTCGTTGGAATCCAGCACTTTCAGGCTATCGTCCTTCACAAGTACAGATCTCACACTTTCACGTGACCAGCATGCTGTCTGTGTACAGTATTTGAACTTTATGAGATGCACAGATTGGGACCTCAGGTGTTCAAACAGTGCAATTGCATTCCATGCATATTTAATATAATTCTGATTTCCACTATATGAATTGTACGTTTCCACAACGCACCATGTCACAATGTATCTCTACAGTCCTACAAAATAATGTATTAAAATACCTAAGAAGAGACATTCTCCTCGGCTCTTACAGAATTATTAACATGTAATTATGTAATAATGATGGCTTTGGATTTGAGTTATACTGTATAAATTGTCAAAATCTTTAAAAATATTTTAAACTGTTAAAATGATTGTGACTACTACCATTAAGCTTAGGCTATATGCAAGTGTCAAGTCAAAGGTTGAATGCTCTTTTAGTACTAAAGGGAAATTTTTGTTCATGGTAATCACGCATACAGTACACACTCTGTGAATAAAGATCGAATAAAAATGCTGGAGTATTCCTTTAAAAGCAAAAAGAGTCGTCATCCCGCCTATGTCAGGTACAGACGTGGTCTCAGAGGTACCATTTTAAAATAATGTAAAACATTTCTCTTTTTGCTAGGAGCCATGAGAGTTGTAAAGCTGTCACATGTAATTTGCTGCATATGAGCAATACTCCAGGCATTTTGAATTGCAAGCCGAGCTTGTCAACAAGTTTTTTTATGCACAGGCTGTTTTAGCTTCTTTCATTTTCATTTCATTTGTAGTCTGTGAAATGAGTTTGTCTTGGTTGAATTACATTACAGCCTAATGTCACTTTGTCCAAAGTAATGTGTTTGAATATAACTGAAAACTGCAAATGTGCATTATCAGCCACCTAGGAAGTCTGACAACCAATTGAATACACTGCTCGGGGCACATTGAGCCTCGCTGTGAAACTGGATCTGATGGCATGAAAAGGAAGCAATAGATAGTGATGCAATGAACTGATGTTTATTTGACCCAAGTCGGCCTCTTCTGAACAACACTTTCTGGAAAAGAAAATCAATCTGAATTTAGCTGGAGTTCAGAGGTCCGATACTTCACTTTTCTCCCATGGGACTAAGCCTGTGAAATCACAAATCCAACATAACACCCAGCCAGAACTTAAAAGCCTCCAGTTTATTCACACTTTCTCACATCTCACATTCTCTTCAGCTATGCCTGTGCCTTTTTTTGTGTGTTTGAGTGTTGGGCACTAAGTTCCTCTTGGCAGGCTGGTATATTCATCAGAAAGTAGTCAATGGCATCTCCTAGGTGCTTTGTTTTACTCTGCCAAGTATTTAGATTTATGTTGCCTGGACTGTAGAAAAGAGTGCAGAGTACAGGCTTTTTTGTCCAAGACAGATTTATACAGGTGTAAGTAATAGGTCACTGAAGAAAAATCACTTGCAATATCAATGCACTTCTACATGACTGGGTGGTGTGTATGAAATTTCTTCTGTATGCTTTCAAATGCTTCTGTTGTGTAATTAACCAAATCTCAGAGGCTCATACAATAAGAATACAATTTGGCAGCAATGTGACGTGTGTGTGTATGTATGTGTGCGGGGGGGTATGCTAACATCTTAGTTAAAGATCTATTGTCCCCACAAGGATAGATATAGCTGACAGCTTTGAGCTTATGGAAACATTTGAAAGCTTTAAAGAGCCAAAATATTTATTAATATGTTTGTTTGTTTGTTTATTTGTGTATTTATATAATGATATTTAGAATAGGATTAGATTTAATTGTCAGTAGTGGGTCCTCATATGAGTGTGTGTGTGTGTGTGTGTTTATAGGAATAAATGACAGTTTTGAAACTATGGGGACATTTGATATTAAAAAAAAAAAAACAGAAAAAATAAAAGAACCACAGTGGCTTATTATATTTATTCATTTATTTATTTGTTTGTTTATATACTAAATTTCAAGGTAGAGTTAGACGTTTAGTAAGGTTTGTTTGTGTGTGTGTGTGTGTGTGTGTGTGTGTTAGCTTAGCTATACATAGTCATGTGTGTCCCGCTGCTCTGGGTTATTGTCTGTCTAGACTGTGCAACTTCTCACTCAAAGCTCTTTGATCCATCAGTACATTATGATCTAAGACTCAGGGGTGCTTTTACTTTCTTCTCCTTGTTGATGTGTTAGACCATTTTTTTGGTGTAATGTGGTTTCCAGAGTCCTTTCTAAAAACTGAAACCATCAGTGCCGCCTTTATAGACCAATTTATCATCATGGTAACAAAATGATGTTGCATATTAACTTTATTTATTTAGACATCTGCTTCCTGCAGTTCAATGAACAAATAAGAACAATTGAATGTACAAATTTTACGTATCATTATCTTTTGTGTCTGTTTCTGATAGTGTAGCTTTGTTTGTTAATGAAATTATGTCATGCTTAGGTACAGAATTTGTTAGTATATACAGGATTATTGTCTAAATTGTTCATGCCGATGCTTTGAGACTTTTATTTGTGCAGTTTGCTGCCTCTGGCAAATTGAGTGGAAATTTGGACATTTGTGTTACATTTTTCGTTTGAATGGAGCTTGATGGTGAATTATCGGTGACAGTCCTGAGATGAAGCCGCTCTCTCATGCTGCGGGCCAGATGTAGATCTCTATAATTGTCTGTTTTACTCTCTGACTGATCAGAGCCAGTGGCAGGGAATGAGCATAGTGCTGTGTTCAAATACAGAAAGAGGCCACTGTTCCAGACCTGATGGCTTTTTAATCATGGAAAGCTGGCAGTTGCTAGGAAGCTGTAGAATAATGCAGATTTTAGAGCGCCATGTTTACAGGCTATGGAAAGTCCCCTTCTTCGAGCATTTCCTTCCTATTGATTTTGTTTTCTCTTTTTTTTGCAAAGTAGCCTCTGTCCCCAGGCTTTCGAGACACTCCATACTAAACCCCCAGCGCTCTTTCTAGGCTGTGACAAGATGCAATCAAGGAGCGCTGTAATCGAACCCATAGCGGGTCATTTTTCACTGTGAAGTTCCAGCTGCTGTTTAATATGAATCCTCCATACGAGCTCACAGGTGTGTTTTAGAGAAATGACACTACCTAGGATGATGCCAATGTTGTCTCTGGAACACACATCTCCATTTATCCCACTAGGAGGAAAGTGTTTCAGAGACATATTTAATCTGTCTTCTCTCTATCACGTTTCTCACCTCAGTAACGTTTCGTGAGCTGAGTGTTTTCAGATCCTGTTTACTTGGACTTTATCTTTACTGCTCTTTTCTCATGTGTGGGTGTATGCTATGGAAGTGTATGATGATATAAATCATGTTAGAACTTTTCATTAAAAAAAAATTATAAAAAAACTTTTAAGGTGAAAAAAAGAATATTGAAGCACCTTTTTGGGCAGCATGTCTATCAGCACATCTTGACTTGGTGTCAGAAAAGCAGACAGACAGACAGACAGACAGACAGGGTTTTATTAAAAAGTATTAAAATCAGACATAGGAAAACACTGTGGAAAAACACACACACAAAACAACCGGTATAAATTGGGGAGGTAGTTAGTGAAACATAATGGACAGGTGTATAAATTGGGGAGGTAGTTAGTGAAACATAAGGGCAGGTGTATAAATTGGGGAGGTAGTTAGTGAAACATAAGGGCAGGTGTATAAATTGGGGAGGTATTTTGTTGAAACATAAGAGGCAGGTATATAAATTGGTGAGGTATTTAGTGAAACATAAGGGCAGGTGTATAAATTGGGGAGGTATTTAGTGAAACATAAGGGACAGGTGTATAAATTGGGGAGGTAGTGAAACATAAGGGGCGGGTGTATAAATTGGGGAGGTAGTTAGTGAAACATAAGGGACAGGTGTATAAATTGGGGAGGTAGTTAGTGAAACATAAGGGACAGGTGTATAAATTGGGGAGGTAGTTAGTGAAACATACGGGACAGGTGTATAAATTGGGGAGGTAGTTGGTGAAACATACGGGACAGGTGTATAAATTGGGGAGGTATTTAGTGAAACATAAGGGGCAGGTGTATAAATTGGGGAGGTATTTAGTGAAACATAAGGGCAGGTGTATAAATTGGGGAGGTATTTAGTGAAACATAAGGGCAGGTGTATAAATTGGGGAGGTATTTAGTGAAACATAAGGGGCAGGTGTATAAATTGGTGAGGTATTTAGTGAAACATAAGGGCAGGTGTATAAATTGGGGAGGTATTTAGTGAAACATAAGGGCAGGTGTATAAATTGGGGAGGTATTTAGTGAAACATAAGGGGCAGGTGTATAAATTGGTGAGGTATTTAGTGAAACATAAGGGCAGGTGTATAAATTGGGGAGGTATTTAGTGAAACATAAGGGCAGGTGTATAAATTGGGGAGGTAGTTAGTGAAACATAAGGGGCAGGTGTATAAATTGGGGAGGTAGTTATTGAACACCTGAGAGCACAAAACAAAGACATATGTCACAGGATATAAATAAACCCTTACCAGAACGCCTGAAAACGTTCAAACATTGATAATTTGGTTAAGCCGTTCCTTTGATCATTCGAACTTCAGTTTTCTAGCAGACACCTGAATGTTTTGTATTAAAATCACTGGGATTTGTAGTCATTCATTATTTCCTGCACATTCATTAAAGCCCCAGTTCTGGCTTTAAACCCTGATGCTGCCACCACCATGCTGAATCGTGCTAAAGCCGCTTTGTGACAATGTCAACTGTAAAAATCGCTATACAAATAAACTTGAATTGAATTGTAGCATATGAGAGACATGTATAGCATATGAGAGATTGTTGTCAGTCACAGAGAGTAATCAGCATTTGTCAGATGTTCCTGCAGTTGCTTTAGTATTGCTCTGGGTCTCTTGGCAGCCTCTCTGGTAAGCTTTATGAATTTAGGAGAGACATCGAGGGTTCATTGAGGGTTTCATTTTTTTACATCACAAAAACCTAACCTTTTTACAGGGTTGTGTATATTTCTATATTTACTGTATGAGATTTGATTGTTTATGTGTTTTGCATAAATTATCCCTGTTTTTTTGTATACATATTTGCTATCCCTCTATTATCTCATGCAGTCCTGCCCTGGAGCAGTGAACAAAATAAGGAGAGCTCAATAAATCCTTGCCTTCTGTTGCGACCAGTCTTCAGAGTTGCTTGGAGAGCAGTCCAACCTCATGATTTATGGCTTAGATAGATACGTTTTTATATCTACAAGCTGTGGAATAACCATCACAAATTTGATTCTGCCTTGTTGTGGCTTGCCCTGGGGATTGTAATTTTTTATTTCACTTGAAGATAATAACGGGAACACAGCAAGCATATCTGGCCATGAAATAGAATATTAGAGATGATTATTGTAGTGTCAGGAACATGTCTTCAAAATAAAATACTCGAGGCGGGTTCATGGTGCTTTTGTTAACTGAACTAACTGTTTCTTCTGATCGACTTGAAGTACATGCACAGTCAGGCACAACCTTTTACTAGAAAGACGATTCATACCTTAACAAATAATAGTTATATATTGAGGATATAAAGCGTAATATTGTGATATTTATTATGCAACCATTATGTGTTTAGGTGTTAAATAATCTCATGTATATTACACTGTCCACATATGTATGTGTGTAATGCATGCTAATGAAAATAGAGCTTAATTAGCACATAACATTTATTTGATTAGATCAAATCAATTCATAAAAAACTGATTTAAATTACAACTGGGATTTCGGCCTGAGGTCAACAACCTTTTGATAATATGAATAAATATAACATTGAAAATATACATCATGTTCTGCTAGGATATATTGTCTTATATTTATCAGATGGCGCTGATCCAATCCTCACTATTGGTATTGGGCCACCGCCAACACAACACTGTGGATCGGATATCAGAGGAAACATACAGTATCGGATCTTGTAACAAATTACGAGGACTTGAATTCAATTTGGAAAATAAGTTTTATTTTTGGAACCAGAAGTATTATATAAAGTGGCTCGACAGGTTTTATTCTTTTGTTATGATTGATTTTATTATATTTATCCTTTATACTTTATTGTATTTGCACCATAAGAGAATTTTGTGTAAAAGCATTTAACGGTGAAGTGCTTCATTTAGAATAATCTTTTTCAGCTTTATAGTTTAAAAAAACCCTGATGCACAGGGAGAAGATGCAAACTCTGTGTACACAGGGTGGAGGCTGGAGTCGAACCCCCAACCATGGAGGTGCGAGGGAAACCTGCTAACCCATAAACACTTATATTTTATCTTATTATATTAGCTAGAAAAAGTGTTCTGAAACATTTCAGCAAAGTTCCTCTGTAACAGATTCGATCCAATAAGTCCTCCGGTGATAGGAAAGGACATGAGAAAATAGCTCTTTCAATCACTGAAAAAGAAAGTAACAGCTAATCTCACAAGACATGACTTGTGTTAGATCGAAACTCTAATGTAGAAGCAGTGCACATGGTTTTTGCAGCAAGACACAGTCTTAGATAACAGCATGTTGTTAAGCACTACAACAAATGGCTAAAATACTCTCAGCCCTTAATGGAGACTCTGATGTAGCTCTTAGCACTGCAGAAGATCTGTAGAGCATGTTACCAGTGCGCTTTTATTGCAGACAGGTGTAGCATGCTGAATGCCCAGGAGTTTGCTATTGCAGTCTTATTGTAAACAGATTTACAAGGGCACATAGCAATCACTACATTTCTAAGCTCTGGCACATGAGCCTACATGCCTTTGGTAATTTCAATAGGGCCAATTCATCTGTGATTCTGAAGAAAGCTGAATTTCTTTTGCACAACAGCAGCTCCATATCTCATGTATGGCACTGTAAGCCAACTCCCTCTTGTCATGACATTATTGCAGAGCAGCTCGAGCCCAAGCAGGAGCAGGGCTGCGTTCTGATTCTTAAATCGTACAGTCGATAAGCCGTGATTGCTTCAGCAGAGGAGAGAATGGTTGTAATCCAAAGAGATTTCTTTTCAGGTACATTGCCTGCAGATGTTGTTTAAAAATACATTCTTAATATATTTTTTTCATCAGTGAGATTCCTGTACTTGTGTAGAAAACAGTGAATGGTGGTGTTAGACCTCCCTTCCTGAAATGCCAGATAGATAAACTATCTGAATATGATGGTGCAAATATTCCCCGAGAGTATTCTCACCTGGGACTGCATGGAAATGCCACCAGCACACCCACATCTCTGACCTTTATAGTTCCTGATTTAGACTAGTCTCTCTGTGCATCTGAATGAGAATGTGTGTTGAAGGCCAATTTCTGTGTCAGAGTTATTTCGGTGCTACGCCTCTGGTGGACCTACATTGTGTCTTATAATGTGCTTGGCGAGTTTGCTTTTGAAATCCAGCGCTGCCAAGAATGGGGAGGGGCCGGGGGGCAGCCGAGGCATTAAAAAGACTCACCAGCTGTTGGCCGTGTTTCATTGTGTTTACAAGTTCCCCTGAAGTGGACAAAGGCCTCGATGGAGATATAGTGAAACAAGGAGCCATTCAATGATGGGATTGTTCACCATGGCAACTGTCCTTCCTGAACTGAGTTTTGGTTTAGGAAATACTAACCACCTGTACTTTACACAGTTCTCTCCTTATTATCTCCTGGATAGTGCCATGTAAAGCTGCCAGACCATGATGGTATTTTTGATTACTGGGTAATTGGTGTTGAAGTTTATTATGTGAGTTTAATGGCAAGCCTGGACCCACTCTGGGCTCTTTATCCGTTGGGCTGTCACTATGAGCGATTGCTTTTGAAAGCATAATCTATTTATAATGACTCGGATCTGTGCTCACATGCAAACACAAGGTCTTTGGCTCTTGTTAGGATGTGTTGATTGGGTTTCCCTTTCTCCTTCACCAAGATGGTGGGAAACGTGGGATTATGTTATGGAGTTTCCGTTTTGGCTGAAGTGCCTGTTTGTTCCCCTCAGCATATGTCCGAGCTGCTGGCTGTAGTTCGCCTGCCCTTTATCCACCCCAGCTACCTACTGAACATTGTGGACAACGAGGAGCTGATCAAGTCCTCAGAGCCGTGCAGAGACCTGGTTAATGAGGCCAAGCGCTACCACATGCTGCCACATGCCAGACAGGAGATGCAGACACCCAGAACACGCCCGCGACTCTCTGCAGGTACAGTCTTCACTTCATCTAACAAACTATCACACCAGATTAGTGTGACTGATGTACATGCAGCAGAGGTAGAAAGTAAAAATGTGTGATTACTTTGTCCTAGTACTTAGTGTTAGCATCTGGACTGACTTTTGACTTTTCTGTATTATTCAATGGAGATACAGTGGAACAAGTGATGGGATTGCTCACTGTGCCAAACACCCGTTCTTAAAGCCATCAGATGACTTTTGAACACAGACAGCACAAACTGATTTCTAACAATTTAAAACAATTTTAACAATTTAAAACAAAAAATTTCTAACAAAACTAATAATACAGCAGGAATTAAACCTTAGCTAAAGCTAATTTCATTTTGATTTGAATTGAATATAATCTACATCTGAATTGTTTTTACTTTATTGTTTTAGGAACATTGTGACATATTATCTTTTACAATTGAAGGTCCCATAAACAGGTAGAATAAAGAT
Source organism: Tachysurus vachellii (assembly GCF_030014155.1). Classification (NCBI taxonomy): domain Eukaryota; kingdom Metazoa; phylum Chordata; class Actinopteri; order Siluriformes; family Bagridae; genus Tachysurus; species Tachysurus vachellii. The sequence goes on from NC_083469.1 coordinate 12,372,015, forward strand.
CCCATATTAACACATATCTGAAAATAATCTTACTTCATCTGTACGTGTGTACACACTTTTGCCACCTCTGAATAGCAGATTATATTCTTAGACATCAAGTGTTTTATGTACGATTTGTTGTGTTGCGTGAATTTGCTATCTTATCCAAGTCCCGACCTGGTGGTTATATTCTGATAGAGCAGTAAAGCTGAAAGATCGTGTTCATCTGTAACAGCACCCCACGCAAATGCAGTTAAACGCGATGCCTGGAGTCCAGCCACAGCAGTTTCATGTCCTTGCCAAAGAGAGTGTCAACAGTGGGTGTCGCAGCACCTGCACCTCTTATTACTGAGCTTTAGCAAGTCAGTAAATTTCACTGATGTGTACCTTCACACCTCTCCATGCTGCATGAAACCAGATTTCCATTTTGAACGTTCACATCTATACCTGCTTATACGTCTACAAATTATTTTTTGCATTGGTTTATAGTTCATTCTTTGAACTGTTTTTCATTGCCTATACAAAATGATATACTGATTCGTTGGAAAGTATCAACATCCTGAATATTTTTTGTAGGCTATAAAGTGTAGCTAAATTAATTTACTAGCTTGAACTCATTGACCTCAGACTACAGACTGTGACTCTATGCTATCATTATCAGAATATTCATCTAATTTCATTGCTGACTACAGGATCTCTTTTAAGCATGGGGTAATCCACTATAATCAGCAGAGTCCTGGCCCCCCGTGGCCTGCCTCTAATACCTATCTCACTGGGTTTGTCAGTGGCAGAGACCGAATCACAGTGGGGTTTCTCACGCAGCAGGAGCACAGGAACCTGTCACAAGGCCACGGATGGAAGGCCTTGATCTCAGTCATGCTAGATTAGTGAGCTCTGAATGACTCATGGGTCAGATTAGTATTGCCTTCTTCTCTGTCTACTACTGTAAACATTATTTATTTATATATCCCCAAGAGTCAGCTGGTCAATGTGTCCTATTCATATCATGCTCATGCTGAATATTTTTTCAAGATATGTATGCACTGTTTATCTTTTCTCCTCTATAACAGTATAATTCGTCCTGATGTCACATCAAGTAGATTTTCTTGATAACCTCTGGATTGTTCATTATGCATGTAATTCTGCATCCGGTAGTTTTGAGTAAAGTTCAGTAAAGCTTCTTTGTGCCAATGTATATAATAAATAAATAAATAAATAAGAACATTTCAGTTTTGTTAAAGGATGGAAATGTATACATACAGTACATACAGTTGTGCTCAGATGTTTGGATACCATGAAAGAAATTGTTAAACATTGCCATTTATTTGGAAACTACGACAGATAACACAAATGACCTGCATTGTCGAGTTGCCAGGAGAAAGTCTTTACTGTGCCCATGCCTCTAAAAAGCCTGCCTTTAGTACACCAGACAGCACCTAGACAAGCCTCACAGCTTCTGGAGCAGAGACATTTGGAGTGATGAGACCAAAATTGAACTTTAAAGTCACAACCATAAACACTATGTTTTGGAGAGGAGTCAACAAGGCATAAGGTGAAAAGGACACCATCCCCACTGTAAAGCATGGAGGGGGATTTCTTATGTTTTGGGGCTGTGTGAGCTCCAGTGGCACAGGGATGTTTGTAAAAAAATGATAGCAATATGAATGCAGCATGTTATCAGAAAATACTGGCAGACAATTTGCATTCTACAGCACAAAAGCTGCACATGGGATGATCTTGGATGTTCCAACATGACAATGATACAAAGCACAAGGCAAGGTTGACCCTCCAATGGCTACAGCAGAAATTGGTGAAGGTTCTGGACATCACAGTCTCCTGACCTCAATATCATTGAGCCACTTTGGGAAGATCTCAAACTTGCAGTGCGTCCAAGATTACCAAAAGATTTACAGGCATTTTGCAGAGAAGAATGAGCAGCTATACCACCTAAGAGAATTAAGGACCTCATGTGCAATTATTACAAAAGACTGAATGTCATCATTGATGCTAAAGTGGGCAATACACAATATTAATAACTCAAGGTATCCAAACTATGGAACATTGATTATTTCCTCTTTTTTTTTAAAAAAAAAAAGGTCCTATAAGAAAAAGACATACAGTATATTTGTTTTGCCTTCTCACTCATGTTTTCTTTAAAAAATGGTACGCATCTTGCAAATTCTCCCAAGGTATGCAAACTTTTGAGCACAGGTAGAGAGCTTTAGAGAGGTGCCATTGTTGGTTTGAATATTTCTATTTTTTCATTAGCTTAGAAAAAACTGTACATTTTTATTATTTTGCCAGAGAGTAAAAGTGAGTCAGGGTTCTGTGGGTGGAAATTCTTTTTGATTAGAGAAAGGTCAAAGAAAATTGTCCAGACTGACAGGAAGGCTACTGTAACTGAAATAACACTTTTTACAGCAGTGTTAAGCAGAAACATGTCTCGGTATGTACAACATGTTGAATGTTGAGATGGCTGGGCTACAACAACAGAATAGTACACCAGGTTCCCCTCCTGTCAGCTGAGAGTCTGAGGCTACTGACAGTTGAAGTTCATGACAGTTGAGAATCTTGTCTCGCTCTATTTTCCCGTCTTCAACAGTCCAGTTATAGTGAGACAGTATGAATACAAATCTTATACAAACAACAGTGGAAGATTAAAGTGCTAGTTAAGATGGTGCCTTGTAGAAACTCATTTTGCACTAAACAAACCTTTACAAACTATATAATACACTATTACACCAACCAGGAGCGTTTTTTCCTTGGAGGAATTAATGTGATAGAAAGAATAATGTAACAGCAGTGAAAAGAAATCGTCTTTGCATTTTAACTAGCTTCTGCACAACCGACTACACTGGCATATTTTTAAGATGTTTTCTACTGTAGGTTGTGCACATTAACGTTTCATTTTATTTTGCTGCAAAAGACTGATCCTATTTTCTTCTTCTGCAAGGAAATGCCCCAGTCCTCTGGTTTTGGAGGAGGAATGTATGTCATGAATTTTAATCCAAACACTCGGAGAAAAAAAATCATGTTGGGCAATCAAACTGACTGAGCCTGAAGCTGGGAGACAAGAATCTTTTTTTTTGTTTGTTTGTTTGTTTTCTCCCAGAAAGTGAATTCTCTATCATTCCTTAAATAAATATATATATTTTTGGGATGGTATCTTTGTCTGCACAGCCAGTCAGCCAGCCAGTCTCGTGTTTGGTTTTGTGTATCAGAGTCAGGAACTTTCACTGTCTGCTTTTCTAGACTAGCTGTCTGCTATTGTGTTATTGCTTTGCAGAAAGAGTATTCAATAAAACTTGCAGACCAATTACATAACCTTTCATGCTTACAAAGGTCCAAATAAGCAATTAACGTGATTAAATAGCAACAACAGTTCCATGTTAATTTGTAACCATCGTTAAGTAACAGGCTTCCTCATTCATTTTTAAAAGTTTTGTTGGAGACAAAATGTTTATTTTAAATAAGCCAGACTAAAAGACGGTATATTCAATAAAAAAAAAAAAAATTAAAACTCCTCTGGTTTTTAAGATAGTGTCTCTATCCATGTAGCAAGTGAATAATTCACATAACTGAAATATTGAACTGAAGATTAGCTACAGTACATAAGCCAAGCTAGCTGTTGTTTAGAAAAGTAGAATCTCTGGATGACAGGCATTTTTTTTTTCATATGTTTATGGGCTCTGCTACGGTAATTTTTTTTCTCGTACTCGGTTTGTTCTCTTGAAATTATTTTCATTACTAGGGTATTTTCCAAATACAAATCAAAGTGGCATCATGTTGTTGCAAAATATGTTACACGGTTAAAAGAAATCAACATGTAGATTATAGCATTTTTAAATATTGTAAACTGTACTGCATATATGAACTGTATCTAAAGAAGAAACCGCTTCATCCCATCAAAATGCCCCTGAAAAAAATGATTTTGTGACTTTTTCTGTCCCTGCAGGGGTTGCTGAGGTGATAGTGCTGGTAGGAGGGCGTCAGGTCATCGGTATGAACCAGCGCTCACTGACAGCCGTCACTTGCTTCAACCCCCAGAACAACAAGTGGTACCCGCTGGCCAGCCTGCCTTTCTACGACCGCGAGTTCTTCTCTGTCATTTCAGCGGGGGATAATATCTACCTGTCAGGTAATCAAAATGGCTATGTGTCATGTGCCTCCCTCGGGTGAGAGCGTTTATATTTAGTGCATCCTGGTGAGAATTTGTGGAGGCAGCGTTTCTACTTTTTATCCCTTGAATTCTCTGAGTTTTTGTCACTCCTTGCCCTTGTGCATGTGTCTTTTTTAGGAGCCTGTTTTACCCCCAAACAGTAAAAACATGTTTCTCAGTGCCATGTTGTTCAGATTCATGCTGGAAATTGGTCTGTGCCTTGAGCTTTCCTTGGATGAGAGTGTAATTGACCCATCATTTCAGTAGGAGGAAAGACAATGTCATCTGCCTCTCCCCTTTGGCTAAAAAGGCATGCCAACTAATCAGACATCTGCTTCAAGTGTTTCTCCTCTGTACATAAATCTATAACTACTTTTAATTGCTGTCATATTGGACAGATTTGTGCTATAGTTTAAATAGCTATTACTGATGTAGGTTTTCTGGCTGCGAGGACTACTTTTTTCAACATTTGGTGGGAAAAAAGTGACACTTTAAACTTGACATCTGGTGCTTTGGTTGCTGCTGTGGAGTTGTATTAGTGTAGGTGTGTGAAAGGCAGTGTGCAAATGGATATTTGAGCAGACATTTGTGTATGGGTTTTTCACGGTCTTCAGGTGGAATGGAGTCAGGAGTCATGCTGCCAGACGTGTGGTGCTACATGTCCCTGCTGGATAATTGGAACCTGGTGTCCCGAATGACAGTCCCACGTTGTCGCCACAATAGCTTGGTCTATGATGGCAAGTTGTACACCATCGGAGGACTCGGGGTGGCAGGCAACCTTGATAATGTGGAAAGGTATGATGTCTACACACACACACACACAAAATGCCAGAGCATACTTGCTTTTAATTTCAGCATTCTATCCAAAGCCTTTATGCGTTCCCGATAAGAGAGTTGAGAAACAATCTGATAATTAGATCTCTGCTGGGGGATTGCACAACTATTTCAGTGGCAGGTGACTGTGGCACAAATGCATTGCACACATTGGAGCTGCTTTCCTTTTGAATACTAATGCACAGGATGTTGCTATAATGAACTACTAATGCAGCCAGATATGCTAAATAATCCAGTGAGTATGAAGTTTCCATACAATAAATGTGAATTATAACTATAGATTTGAAAACAGGGTGGAAAATAAGGACAGTTACTTAAAATACGGCAAAAAAGTTCATTTTCTGCTTATGAAAAAACACATACATTATGCATAATCCTGGTGGCTGTACTTCTCTAAAAGGTTTTTTCCATCCTTTAAGGCAGTGCATTTTTCTCTATTATTTTCCGGTTTATCTTGTCCATTACGGGATCTGCACAATAAAAATAACCACATATTAACCTAAAAGCAGTATTATTCAGTTCAGAAACACTTTGCTAATGCTCCAGACCTTGGTCATTCTGTTTGCGTCTTGTCCTTATTATCTTCTCTCCCAAAATAAAGAGTGTTTGTAGAACTCACTAGCCTTGTCAATTGATCCATCCGGTCTTATATATTGCCCACTCCACTCGGTGTCTAGCCTCCTGTGCATTTGCATGAGTCACCACTTAATTGACAGAGCACTGGGAAAATCATTGCTTACACAACAGTGGTTTGTTTGCTGTTGGAGGCTCCTGGAAAAAGAGCCTGTGCTGTCTCAGTAATTCCTAATTTCTGGCTTGCCATCCATCTTGCCTTCAGTTTCATGCTCCTAACCATGAAATCTCCTCCGTTCAGAATTATGTTCTCAATCAGTCTCTTTCTCAAGGCCGCTATCAGACCTCTCTGAGAAGGGGCTGTATTTCTAATCAATCACAGTGCAACGGTTGTGCAGTGTTCTTTGTATCTCTCTCTCTCTCTCTCTCTCTCTCTCTCTCTCTCTCTCTCTCTCTCTCTCTCTCTCTCTCTTACTCACTCTCTCTCTCTTACTCACTCTCTCTCTTACTCTCTCTCTCTCTCTCACTCTCTCTCTCTCTCTCTCTCTCTCTCTCTCTTACTCACTCTCTCTCTCTTACTCTCTCTCTCTCTCTCTCTCTCTCTCTCTCTCTGAGTTAATTGTATATATTAATACATATTATATTAACACAGAATGGTATCACGAGGCAGCCGTACACAACCATTCAGAATAAACACACTCTATAGTGATTGTCAGTGTGCTCATCGCTCAGAAAGCACCTCCCTCCAGCACTGTGCTCATCAGCGGCCAAGTGTGCATCTGTGGGAAGACTTCTAACCTTTTACCATTTTGAAATACCACACCCCTAGAGATGAGCGTTTGTGGTGAGATGGGAAGAATTGTGATTATGCCAAGGATGTTCCCTACTCAAGTGTTATTACTAGCACTTACAATTTAATTGGTCTTTGATGATGGATTGTTGTCCTCGAGCCACAATTTCTTCAGTGTCCAGCACTGCCGTCTAAGCTCAAGTGTGGCTGCAAGTGTTAATTCACTCTTTGTGTCTTCTAGCCACGATACAGAAACTATTTCAGAGCTCAGAGTCACTGCGTAAGGTCACAGTGTCACAGTGCTATTAAAATAATGTGAGCAAAGAAAGGAACATTAAAGCCTATTTTTATTCTTTCATCTATTCTCCTATATAAAGCTATTCTTTCTTGGCTTTATCAGCTTTAATTATGTGCCATATGGAGAAATATATCACATTAATACACGGTCACACATTACTCCCGCAGAGATATTAAGATCTCTATAACATTCTGCTCAAGTCCTAGTGGTTGTTTTTTATGCATAAATTTTCCTATGTTCGTTTCCCAGACAAACTGAAAGAAAGAAGGCATGTTAGGATATGGGGTTGGGTTCCTGGAGGCAGTTAAAGCCAGCGCTCATTGTGGCCTGCTGAGATAGAGCACCCCGCCGTGCCAACTCAACACACCATGGGATTAAAGGAACTGATAATTCTCCTTCTTCCTGCGCCTTCATCTCCCGCTTTTGGGTGTCTCAACACAGCTCCCAGCAACTTCTTTCAGACGTTCAGCAGAGCTTTTGGGATCACGTATTGAACAAATATGGCAAAGGCAAACCCAAACATTTTCAGCAGTTTTCCTAATTGAAAGTCTCTTCCCACATTCACTGTTCAAACAAGCTTGTCTCGCCTTCGCTGTAGTATCTCTCCTCTCAGTGGACTGTGATGTGTTGGTTGGAACACAGCTGGTGTTTAATAGTGGCTCTTGCTGCCTTTTGCTCTGCAGGGTTTCTGCCTCAGCCAACTTCAATAAGCTGTTACCTCTAGGTATGGCCTAAAAAATTGGCTCACTTCTGTAAAAACACCATATTTATTTAAGGATATGCAGCACCTTTGATTGTGTTCCAGCAAAACTCTCAAGTGACTAAGTATTACAGATACCCATCCAGCTGTAAAGGCTTTAGGAATATTCACAGAGGGAGTCTGCAGTGTGTAAAGACTATCCATTATATGTACAAGAATTGGCCAAAAGCTGCTGAAAATGGAAAGATAAGAATTTCAAGATTTCTGATTCAGCATGAATATATAGAGTCACAATACTTGACACCTTACATGAGACAGAATATGTTTCCACTCTAGTGAGAATAGATTTCCGTGAAAGTGAATCTATAGGGCTGTACATAATTATACGTATCCATAACATTTACAACATTTAGCAGACACCCTTATCCAAAGCGACTTAGTTTTTATCTTATCTTATACAACTGACCATTTGAGGGTTAAGGGCAGTGGCAGGTTTTTGGACCTGGGATTCAACCTTTCAATTGGTAGACCAACACCTTAGCCACTAGGCTACCATTTCCCCATTAGACTAATCACACCATGATTATAACACATCTTATTCTCATAGCAGGACTATTATTCACCTATATGTTTTCAATGTATAGTACTTCTTTTCTTCTTGCTATATGACTACACTGTAATTATCATAATCTCACTATCCTCCCATTACATTGCCCAAAAGATGATGGCTTTCCTTTTGAGTCCGTCTCCTCTCGAGGTTTCTTCTTATTCTCCTTATTCTGTCTCAGGGAAGTTTCCTTGCCTTTGTCGCCTCTGGCTTGTTCATTAGGGATCTAAATTTACATCCCATCTGATTTGTAGCAGTGTCCCTTGTTAAACATGTCAAACCATTAAACATAATTGACCATTAACATTGATACTGATGTTCTGTATATTGAGTCTAGCATGTGTATAATATCTTGATACTTTTACCGATTTTGATGAATGATGTAGTTATCATTCTATCCTTAATGAAGGGATTTAAGGCTTAAGTCTGTCCTGTGTAAATGTATCAAAATGCTCTGCTGACTTTCCCTAATGCAAATGTTCACCTTGATCATATTCACTCAATAATGTCAGCTTAATGCTCTGACCTTTTACGGAACTGCCCTCAAACTGAATCGAAGTCTTTTTTTTTGTTGTTATTTTGTTTTAAGCAAATAGATTTTCATAAATGTTTAGCAATTATGCATTGCATCAATACAAATTTAACCTTGGTTGAAATAAAGTTGAAATAAATCATTTTTTTATACAGTCCTGCATGAAATTAATTAATATCCTGAGGGAGTTAGTCTTATCGAGAGATTTTTATATCACAAACAGTCCCAAAAGACATCTGTCTCATTCAGACAGTGAGACAGAGAAAAGAAACTGATACCTGTCTTGATGTATTTCAAAATAGTAACAGGAAGAATATAATGGATTCAGGAAGGAAACAATGGATATAGAAATCCCATAGTTAAATAGGAGTAAGCAACAGATCACAACAGATATTAATGATATATTTATATAATTATAGAGATGTTGTTGCGTCTATAGTTACTCAGATAAAACTCTCCGTACTTGGATTACGTAGGCGCTCCTGTTCATTTTTAAAATATTAAAACTACCTCAGCAAAGCCTCAGAGGTTGCCAGATATTTTTTTGAAAATAAACAGTGAAAAAAACAGGTATAGAAAATGCGTACTGGAGCAGTACATCAAATCCTTTCCATTGCTGTGTAACGTAGGATGGGACAATTTTATTTAAATAATAATAGATGATAGGATGAGAATTGAGATGAATATAAAAGAAATAATTCAAATAAACATGTAATGTGACTCTAGTGTATTGCTAGTATATATTTGCATGCATAGTCTTATTTGGAATCACAGCAATCATTGCACTGTCTTGATTTAAAAACAAGGCTTAAACTCTTTTTATTCCATCTTCATCTCATAAACACTTGATCCAGCACATTTACACCACTTAAAAATATTTATTATGATTTTTATATTGCATACTGACAGTTAATTTTCAGACTGTCAGATAATGGTTCTAGATTTAATACTGTTTGAGCTGATTATGTTCAGTTCAGAAGCATGCCTAACATTTCCTCACATGCCTCACATTTCCTTATCTGAATAGTGCATAAGTCCAGATATGTCTGAGCTCTGACTACTGATATGTGCAGCTTTGATATTAGCACTTCATTATGTGTGTGTAATTCAGCTCTAAATACAAACTAGACAAATTCTTGTTGCAGAAAGCAGTCAGAAAGAGATTATGTGCAGTTAGAGCTGCTGATTTCCAGTGTTGGTTGAGAGTGGCTGGTGTGTGTGGAAGCGCACAGCATGTACACCCTACACGACTTCCTAATCTGTTCTGTGGATGGATGGACAGCACTGTGCCCCAGTAATGATGCCAAAGGGCCTCCAGGTCAGCAACCCTCACTGCCCACTAACCAATTGTGCAATAAAACCCCTGAATCAGTGTGTTACAGCACAATATACAAATCCTATTAGACCAAGGACGATTTATGACATCTGTTGGCCAGCCTTCTTCCTCATCCTCTTCTTCACTGTGTTTTCCCATGACTGTCTGTGTTGTCAAGGTGCCCTCTTTTCTTCCAGACAAATACAGTCTATCGCTCTCCAACACACTCTCTCGCACTCTCTCTCTCTCTCTGCTTTAGGAAGAGTGCTCAGGAAATGAGTTTGTTTATTGGGTATTTTGTATGGCAACCATGGCCTACTTTTGAGACTGTGCTGCTCATAACGTGAAGGTGAAGGTGGGTGGTGTGAGGAGATAAGTAATGGCATAAGCGCTGCTGCTTTACCTGGGTGGGATTAGTCAATGAGCTGGATCATTGCCTTCTTTCCAATGAGACTCTTCCGCTTGAAGTTTATTTCGCTCTTTTTGCTGATGCTGCTGATGGCCACATTGTAAAGGAGATATGCTAATATCTACTTATGCATGGACACTAGCAAGAAACTGCTACACATACCATAACAGGGCGTAACAATGTCATTGGATTTGTTCATTTGATAGTCAACAACAGGTTTCATCGCCTGGCCACAATGCAGATGTACAGTAGCACGTCTTGGATCATGGGAAATGCACAATATCATCTACAGTTTTACTCCTGTTTACAAAAAGCAGTTTATTTGCCATTGATGCTTATTGAATCTGCAAGGATCTTATTGTTTTTTTTGTCTCAGGCAGTGGGAAGAGATTTAATTAATTTAGAGTACTATTAGGCTGATCCATTTTATAATTAAAACTCAATGCATATTAGAGAGATTCTCTCCAAGTGTATCAGAGTTCTCCCTGAGTAATTTCTCCAGGGAAGGCAGCATGGATAGATGGTTTAAGAGGTTTTTTATGGTCACTGAGATTTTATTACAGCCTCTGGCACAAAAAAGATGGAAGAAACCTGAGATAAAGATATTCGAATATAGCTGTCGTGGATTTTGCCACACTTGCCACAAAGAGTGTTGAGGAGATGAAATGCTGACATGCCAGCAGGCTCGCTGTGTAGTTGCCATCTCCCCAGATACCTTACACAGTGCGTGACCCTTACAAAGTTTCCATAGCCGCTAATAACCCCATCCCCCTCAGTCTTGGTTGGCAGTTGTGTAGACTTCTTTAAGTGCTTGTTTAATGTTTCATGCTGGTATCGGAGATGGCAGTGGGGCATGTTTCCCTTTGGGACAGCCGATCAAGAATCACGCAACTGGGCAGTCTTGCATTCTGAAAATAACCAAATGGGGACACTTGTCACTTTAACATGAGACATAGTTCTCTTCTGAGTTACATACAGTTAAAACTGACAACTCAAGAGATCTTGGTGTGTGTTTTTAGCTGCAGAAGCTCTGTTTATGTCTTAAAGTCTTTGTTTGATATTGTCTGCTGGTAAAGGGTTGTAAGGGTTGTTGTACACTTTTCAGGAGTGTGAAGGTTAGGATCAGATTAGCTTCTTTGTGCAATACCATTACATTGGCTTTTTACACTATATACAATTTTACCATACACAAGCTTTTACAAAGGAAGTTATCGAGTCAAAAAGTTGAATCCAATATTTAAAAGTATGCGAAAAAAAGAAATATCATATTACAGACATGCTCCCGAAAAGATTGTCAGTCAAATGGCCTCTTTTGTAAAAAATCATAGGTCACTATTGGGAATTAATGAGACAAAATTTGCCTGACTCTGGCAAAAAAAGTTTGACTCCACATGGTGCTTAGCTTGTAGTGAAAAGGTGCTGAATAATTTTCTTCCAACCAGCCACATTTTGGAAGTGCCTTGAATAGAAATGATTGAGAATTATGATATGTCATTTTTCAAGTTCCTGGATTGTAATTCAGGTCTATGAACTGGTGCTTGATTTTTGTAATTCATTTTAAATTGCTGATAATCTACTGATAAGAACCACTGTCACCCTGTAGAAGCTGGCTTTATGTGTAATGTCACTTTTTACAACAAGCTGTGGGTGGAAAAAAAAACCTCCAAGCCCTTATTTCACATAATTAGTTCCTTCCACTGCACTGTAAAACTTCCATTAAACAGCGACAGAAGTCAACTGATAGCACACTCCCTCTGTGTAATTAATGGCCTCAGCCATGTGCCACTGAGCTGACAATGAAACTGTGCTGCTCAAAATGGGCACCAAGGGAGAGGCTAGAGCATTGCATTTACAAGCCATCTGCTTCCATTTCAACGTTAGTTCTGTTTGTCAGATGTAGACGATCCACTGTTTGCAGCCAGTGTTGACTGTACCCATTGCATGACTTCTGTCACTTTGGATCCTGCCTTGACTAATTGGAGTGTTGCGGGTGCAGCTGTGGTTTGATCTACACGTCTACAGTAGGCTGTCTGTGCGCATCATCAGAAATGAAACACCTCTTAAATTTTCTGTAGATAAAGTTGGCCTCATCTGCAAACTTTACCGAAACGAAGTTGCCTGCACATCTTTTAAAACTGATAAGGGTCTGAGTGAGATAAAGCACAGCTCAGTCCTAGTCCCTGCTCAATTTTCACTTTTCTAACAGGCAATCTCCTCAGCCAGCCCAATACTCCCCATTGGCCCTCCCCCAGCATTGAGTGCAGGATCTTGGTTTAGTATCTGGGTTGCTCAGCCCTTCAATCAGAGCCCTGTCTTGTATCGGATTGCACAGTCCACACATAACATCCGCTTTGACCTGTGGGTTTATGCCATTGGATTAGATAAGGAGGAACCAGAGTGAAATTTAATGATGTAACCTTGTGGGCTCAGACACCAGCAGTGCCTATTCCTGTATTTTTTGGCATTTAAATGACCTCGGAATGGTTGCAGGTGCATTCATTTTCGCCCACAGCAAGGCAAGGATAGAACTAAATCTCATGGGCTTAGAGAGCTGATTCGAGTCTGATTGATAAACTTAAATGTCTTCTTAATGCATTTTCTGAGCTGTTTACTGACAAATAATTATACTGTATAATGAAACATATTTTAGGACAAATGTCTGCATCCATAAAGAAAGTATACACACATAAAGCGGTACATTGTCTTAAAACATAATAGAACAATATTTATTTATTTATTTATTTGTTCATTTATTTATTTATTTATTTATAGATATTTTTTTCCAGAAGTCTCCAAAATGGACAGATTTGAATTCAAGTTATATCCCAAATAAAAGCTGATTATTTTTTATAATGACCCGTCACGTGTGTTATTCCCCTTATACCAAGAATATGCAGATGATCACAATTTATTATTCAATTTTTACACATTTGTAGGTAGATTCAAATTTGTTAATGTAGTATCTCTCTCTCTCTCTCTCTCTCTCTCTCTCTCTCTCTCTCACTTCACTTGTAATGCTACGGAGAAATGGAAATCTTCCATGTCCTCTGTCCTGAAGGCTTTCCTGTGGCAGATCAGTTACTGACTGTTACAAAGCACTCACACCAGAGGCTCTTCTCATTCTCGTTAAATAATATTAGTATAATTTCTTAGGAAAGCATCATTATATCAATGATGAAACCCTAAGAATAAGTTTTCACTCTAGAAACAATTGCATTACTATATACTTATGATGTGAATTAAAGCCCAAGCTGCTGTCAACATTTGAAAGCTTTGTGTTCAGTGGTAGACTGTTGTCTCTGTCCCCCTGGCCATTAGACTGTGCAATATAACTCAGGCATGACAGGTTAGAAACATACAAACTAAGTGATTTGGTGCCACTGGACATTTTACATTTATATATATATATTGTGTTTGTCTAATAATCTTAATTCTCTGTATGTTGCTACTAGATGCTTAAATGTCCTCCAGGATCAATAAAGTATCTATCTATCTGTCTGTCTGTCTGTCTGTCTGTCTGTTCATTCATCCATCCATCTTCTTACCAATCAGAACCAAGAATAAATGAAACATTATACATTAAATGCATTCTGCGTTAAACGTTGTTAAAATGTGGTTTATTCTATGTCTAGGTACGATACTATAACAAACCAGTGGGAGACCGTGTCACCTTTGCCAAAGCCAGTGCATTCTGCAGCAGCGACAGTGTGCCGGGGGAAGATCTACGTGTTCGGAGGGGTAAACGAGGCTGGACGCTCTGCTGGAGTCCTGCAGTCTTATGTGCCTCATACCAATGCGTGGAGTTTCATCGAATCCCCAATGATAGGTAAGATTCATTTTTTTCATCTGCCTGCTTCTGTATTTTCTTCTTAATATGGATGTAGGCACTTCTTTTTTTTTTAAATAACTCATTTCTCACAAAGAGGGTTCTGCTCTTACAAGAGGGTAAAATGAGATTAATGTTCAGTTTGTTTATTTTTTACCTCGTGTAACCTCAGTCTCTGCTCAGTTCAGTACTCTTTTCACATTCAGTCACATTTCCTACTGATTTTGTCTTTGGGAACAGGGGGTGGATTTACAATGATCCAGACAGAAGTAAAGCTCTGAGAGACATCCTCAGAGACAGGTCACCAGGTGCAAACCTGCTAAAGTGTTTAGGACGATAATTAAATGCTACAGTTGGCCAATTAGGGACTATAATTGTGGGTATTTTAAAAAAAACTGACAACCTGAAAACCTCATGACTCTGTTTGCTTGAATACATTTGTCTTTTCTTATTTTCTTATCTGGGTTGTTTTTCAATCGTGATCATGCATGTTCAACAAGGAACACTTGGTCCAAAGTGTTCTCCACTAGCTGTGACATGAACACACTGAGCCAGGACACAACAATCTATAAAATCACTGGTATACTCGCAAGCAAGCAAGCTGCTACAAAACCTGCTGATAGAGGCCAGATCAAGGTTAACAAATGCTTGCAAGGAACATTTAACAAGTTTTATTTGGAGGTGAATGAGATTTTACTTCTGTTTTTTTTATCTTTTTTTCTCAAACGGCATGAATTTCAAGTTAGGCAGCACTACTGATATATATCTTGGACTGACTGAATAATTCAGCAGGCTGTGAAAATACACAGATTTTTGCACCATGTAGCTATACATATTTTAGTATCTGCAAAAGTGTACGTTTCCATTTATAGATGTGAAAATGTTGTTTTTACATTCACATCATGCCTTTCGATTTCATCCTTATGGTCTCTTCGTGCTATTGGAGACGCTTCAGTGTCACGCTGATGATTGCGACAAGCGCATAGTATTTATCACAGCTTTTAATCCAGCCATCAAATAAAGTATACACTATATCCCTGTAAATGCCTAACACATGAAAAGTGAGTGATGAAGCAGGTGTAGGTAAGCACACAGTAATATTTATACATAAATTAGGATTGGGTTTTACAAGGACGGGTTGGCCATAAAAACGCTTACACCCAGTTACCAAGTGGTGAACCGCTAATATAGCTGGTGGGACTAGTGGAATGTAAATAACAGCACAGGCTGCCAAGTGAGGTGTGAGTTCTGTAAAAGGTTAGAACGATGGAGCAGTGTATCCTACCAGTGTTAGATTACATCAGTTAAAAAAAAACAAAAAACGGGTGCACACAGGACCATGAGTCTCAGCCAGGAAAAGAGAAATGCTATCAGCTCTAATACACAGTGAAGAAACACACACACACACACACACACACACACACACACACACACGTAGACACTCATATTACTTCACAGTTCCCATAAAACTGAATTACAACTCTGTTTCTTCTGAATTATAGTTTATTGAGATCACTCTAAAGCAAAAAACTCAAATATTAAATATTTCATAACCATATTTCACCTCGCAGAACCAATATCTTAGACTGTTTTTTCACAAAAAAGCCACTCGGCTGTGTTTATTCCTGTTAAAGGGGTCAGTGATCCACGAAGGGTTCTAGAGGTGTCAAGTGGTACAAATATGCTTGAGTACACAAATAATGAAGTGTCTAAGGCCTGTGCACTGGGACAGCATTGCTTTGCTCTTGTCCTAGTCCTGCTTTAAGGTTGAAAATTCACTTATTTAGACATACAGTAGGTTTGAAGGGAATTTATGGGGAATGTTCGACAAACAGTCCTTTGGGTCTTACAGACATGTTACTGCTGGCCTGTGGCTGGTTAAAAATCAGCCAGTGGCTTTGATCCTGTAGTGTAGCAGTGACTCACAAAACAGTAGGACGTTTGTAGCAGCAAATTTCTGTTTCTGTGTTTCAAGCTAAACTCTGCTAAAACAAAAATTGAATGAATGAACGATGCTGAGGTAGTTGAAATGATTGGCAGCTCATTGGCAGGCTCAAATACCAACATAAATTCATGATGTGCAATGGAATTATAACACTTCTTGTCACCATGGTAACTCCATTTGAGACAACAACGCAATTTTATGTCATGGATATCATACCAACCAAATTTGGTACACAATTTGATGCATTAAACAGTGATTTTTAAGCAACAGTTCCTATAACCAGTTGGTGGCGCTATGATAACTGGACTGACCGATCTCTGGATGGAGGGAGACTGGATGCACATTCTAGCCCACTTTTGCCAGATCATGATTACTACCACTTATGGTGCTTGTGCAGCTTCATGAGTTTCAAGCATAACAATTACCAATGTGTGTAAATAAAGTTATAAGTAATAAATTTAAGGTAGAATAGATGCACTGGTCTTTAATCACACTGCTTTGGTTTGTGGAATCTGACCATCACATCCATATATGGGTCTTCACCCAAACACAAAGATAGAAGCAAACAATTGTCTAGGATCTGTGTGAAAGCTGCAGCATTACAACATCCTTTCACTGGATCAACAAGGGACAAACATTGTCTCAGCATGACAGTGCCACTGTTTTCATCTCGAGCTCCATTAAGATATGGTTTTCCAAAGCTGATGTGGAAGAACTTCAGTGTTTTGCACATAGCCCAGACCTTAACCCTAAAGAACACCTATGGAACAACCTAATGTTCTTGTGACTGAATGAGGGCAAATTCCAAAGCCACACTCTAAAATCTGGCAAGGATATTATAATAGAAAAGGGAGCACTAGTGTATATAACAAACACTTTAGCATCTTTAGACATATTCATTAAGTCACTTGTGTAGTCAATGCAGGTTCTGGTCCCAGTTAGACTATGCAGCAGTGAGCAGCTTGTTACATATTTGTGTCGTTCACTGACTGTAAAAGAGGTGTTGATCTTGTTTAATGTTAAGTGTGCCCTCGCTCAAATCCCCAACTTGTGTCACCAAGAAACGACGGCGCTGCATATTCCATGGAGCAGTGACCGCTTTCCACACCCGCTGGGGCATCATTGCTCTGGGAAGTGCTCATGCAGCGCTGGTTAATGTTGTGTGTTTAAAATGTAAATAAACCTGCTGCTGAGCTATGCTGCCTACGGCTAGCTCTAGCACATGCTCCACAACGAAGGGAAATGACGTCACACCCCGGCTTCCTGAGAGCTGTAAACTTTGTTGAAGGTGTGAGACAGCATGTTCAGCCGAGATGAGCTTTGTTATCAGTGAGTGAGTGTGTGGATGCGTTTGTGTGGTGAGAGGATTGTGTGACTAGGGGAGCTGAAGTGTGTGTGTGGGGGGGACTCCAGAGACATGCTCTACTGATGTGTAGAGCTGAGCGCACACACACACACACACACACATACACAATTATGCACAGTAGTTTTTTTAATCATTTCTTGGTGACACCTTCCACACACGTGTGGTCAAGCAGAGAGCTGTGTGTCGTTAGGCTTCTGCACAACTATTACTGTGCCAAAAGCCAAACCACTTCTAATGCAGAAGCACAGAGATGACTAACACCGCAATGTCATGAACGAGTTAAATCTAATGTTTACCTTGTTAAGAGCACAACACTCTGCTGTGCACTTTGTGTGCCTCTACATTGCTAATCTTTTGAACGTTTGTATGCTGAATCCTGCTGTTCTGTTTGTTGACTTTTTATATTGTACAGAATGCAGAACTCACCTCAGGAGCCGCCATTCCACAACCAGGAGGGCACGAAATGTAATTAACTATACAAGATTCACTTCGCTCCATAGAGTGATTTTCAAATCGCAGCTGTTTTGGAGAGTGTGATTGTAATTCAATTATTTTCCACCCTCATCAATTATTCATGCGCTTTCTTTCCCTTGCTTATTTACTGGAACATACAGACAGGAATTGTACTCAGTCCAGCAAAATATGGAGCATCTTCTGTATTGATGAACCATGCAAAGCTCAACATGTTCGCTTGCAGCTTTTCATGACACCTTTGCTTCTTTTTCATTTATTTACGAGCGTAATGAGATAAATGAATCGTGAGCCGAGTTCTCTGTGATGAAACTGAAATATGCCTATAAAACTGAGCCTTTATTGGGTCAATTCCTGTTTAATCCTGTTCAAAATGAAATAATAAGGAAGCCAGGGCTGACACAGTAGTACTTTGGGTAATGGCTTTTTATGTAGCACAATAAAAGTTATAATTCCATGAATTGTACGTAGAAGTACTGATTCTGTTAGATCACAGAGCTCTTAAATTCTTAAAGCTGATTGGTCAGATTTGACACCATGTGTCTGTTAGTTGTTCCAGCTGTACCTCAAACCAACATCTCATTCACAGGGACTTGGTGGATGGTGAATATTCAACATAAGCTAAGCTGAATAATAAACAGATTTCTTTTTTAGATGTATGATAGTAATAATCTTGCTGTAAGTAAATGTTTATTTACCATTGATGGTAAGATTCTCCTGTGTCAGTGCCTTGTCAGTGCCTGTGTCAGTGCGTTTTCCAGCACAGGACAATCTGTAACAGGACTTCACAGTAACTTGACAAGCTGTCTGATTAACGTCAGGCATAAGGATAGTGGGCAAGTAGGAGAGGCTGGCAAGGGAACGGTTGTTTACAGCTGTAATAACAGAAGTGATAATGGGACTTGTTTTGCAGATGTTCCACATCAATTATTATAACCTTTATTTTATTTTACCAGGAAAGAAGCACATTGAGATTAAAAATCTCTTTTACAAGAACGTCCTGGCCAAGACTAACAGATGCAAGCACGTTTGAGTTTAACAAATAACATCCAACAATACATACACACACACAAGCAAATCCATCAAATTTCAATATCAATAAAAATCTAATTAAAACACCTACAGCCCGATGTTTCATTCTCCAAATCATGTAAAAGTTTTTTAAAAATGTCCAACGGAACCAGTGTCCTCAGATTTAATGCACTTTGCAAACAATTCCAGGCAGAGGGAGCAGCAAATTTAAATGCCTTTTTCTCACATTCAGTACGTACCACTGGAACAGAAAGTAAAAATAATTCTTGTGACCTGAGGCTATAGCTACAAGCATACTTTTTATAGATGTATGTACAAAGATATGATGGAAGTAAACCCAGTATAGATTTATATATAAAACAAGCCAGTGTTTTCAATCAATAAATATATCTGTAAATAGTTCAAAGTATGAAATGCTCTTTAATAAATTCCAACCGTATTCCTTGCCAAATTGCTGTGAAATAAGAAGGATATACATTTGGCAGACACTCTTATCAAGTGCAACTTACATTTTTATCTCATTTTATACAGCTGAGCGATTGAGGGTTAATAGCCTTGCTCAGGGGCCCAGCGGTGGCGGCCTGGTGGACCTGGGAAGCAAACTCACAACTTTCTGATCAGTAGTCCAACACCTTACACACTACACCACATCCCCATAGTGGAAGAGAATTAACTTTGGGATCTGTTGTTGCTTTTATTTTATTTTCCTATAACATGTCCTGAGGTGTTCTATTTCATTCTATTCTTACTAAATGTCTAGTTTTCTAAAGTAAAATTTTCTCTCCCTGTGTATATGTGTGTGTGTGTGTTTGTGTGTGTGTGTGTGTGTGTGTGTGTGTGTGTGTGTGTGTGTGTTTGTGTGATTGTGCGATATACAGATAACAAGTACGCTCCTGCTGTAACTCTCAATGGCTTCATCTTCATCCTTGGAGGAGCGTACGCCAGAGCCACAACCATCTACGACCCTGAGAAAGGCAACATCAAAGCAGGACCTAACATGAACCACTCGAGGCAGTTCTGCAGGTAATGAGTTCAGCCTGACCCTCAGTCAGTATGACCTACGCACAGTTCTCATCTATTCTGATGCATTAATGTCTGTAATATCCCTACTGACAGCTCTTTTAGCAGACAGCATCCATTTATTCTTTCTGCCTATAAACCCAATGTTGCTAAAAATGTCGTACGCTTCATAAATGTAATGCAGCCGTCTACCTCGCTGGGTCATTGTCTTTCTACTGTAGAGAGCTACGAACTCAAGAGCATCCATTTGGCCAAACTGCCTCTCTGTGTCTGAAAAAGTGAAGAAAGCTGTATCAAAAGTAGTTTTAAAATGCACCAAAGCCTCTTACATGCACTTGACTGTCTTTCACGCCAGTGAGGCGCTTTTGATAGCCTCATCCATATCCACGGCTTTCTCTGAGGTTTTGCATGTAGGATCATTGGCGTTGCAAAAAAGGAACAAGTGCTTTAAATCATTGATATTTTTTAGCTTTAAAGCTGTTCCCTGTCAGAAGACAAAGACACTTCTGTCTGTATATTTTTATATTTCACTTGAGCAAAAAAGATATATTTTCAATTCAAGTCAGAAATATTGACCTTGCTGTGGAAAAATCCTCAAAAAGAACGATGGAATGATAAGGATATAAATTGCTTTGCTAAAAAAAAAAATTAAAAGAGAGAGATGGAAACACTTTGCACTCACAAGAATTCATTTCTAGTCCCTTGGGTTAAGCTTTGGGTTGCATCTGTCTCCTGAGCTGATTGGTATTCACAGCAGAGAGAGTAATTAGCTCAGTGGCAGATGAAGCGTGGATGAGCCGCAGAACAATTGCTTGTTCTCCGCATCTCCAAAACATAACTGTGTGTGTGTGGACGTGTGTGTATGTTGGTGTGCATTCGCACGCGCGCACTTCTTTACGCACTTCTGCTGCGTGTTTGCGCTACACATACTGTCCGGTTCCAATAAATGGCACGTCGGGTCCAGTCACAGTGCTGAGAGTTTTCGGCATTAGCATTCAGAGGCATGCTGGGAGTGTGAAATGAACACTGCAAAAGCAGGAGATTAGGAAGTGAGTGATTTATTCTTTCCAGGGTGGGGTATCTTAGCCATGCCATTTTTTTTACCGGAGAAGGGTAGAAATGACAAAAACAGGATTGTCCTAGCTCATCTAGTTGATGTCTTTTCTCATGAAGATCCTACATTGTTTTCTCTGCTCTCATACATTGCTGTGTTTTCCTTGCTTCGAGCAGTGCCGTGGTTCTGGATGGGAAGATCTACGCTACAGGAGGCATCATAAGCAGCGAGGGTCCCGCTCTGGGCAACATGGAGGCCTTTGACCCCTGTGGCAATGCCTGGACACTGCAGCAGAGCATGCCGTGCCCGCTGTTCAGGCACGGCTGTGTGGTCATCAAGAAGTACATTCAGAGTGGCTGATGCTAGAGCTGAGAAACAAAGGACTGTTGCCTCCCTTTGCACACATCTTCATTCTGTGCTCCCTCGCTCACTCTCTCACTGCACCGGGATCACCAGTGCTGACACTGAAGTGTTGTGAAATCTCTCCTTTTGTCCCCCCTATATCCCTCTTCTCTTATTCTAGAAAATCGTCACTCTCCTGCTCTCGACCATATGGAATATAGCAACTCTTTAGTTCAGCTGGCACTCAGACTCAACAAGGTGCCTTTGTGTAAAGTACTGTATGCCACCTCAAGCTGTTGGCACTGAAGGTCTGGAGTGGCACTAGCCTTAATGCTCCATGACCACTTTAGTTCAAGTGCACACCTCTCTCTCTTCCTCTCTCTCTCTCTCTCTTTCTCTCTCTCTCTCTGTCACTCTGATCAAATATCACTTTTTTAACTCCATCATTGTAGTCGACCGATTCTTAAACCGTTTCCAGTGGTTTTAATCATCAGTGTAGCAATATTCCGTGATTTCTTTTCTACAAGAAGAAGCTCCATTCTGACTCTAATGATACGAAACAAGGGGAAAACAAGTGTTTACTCTGCTCTGTAATTTGGGTTGCAGGTATAAATTCATAGCTATCGGTACTATTGTGAATAATGTTTCAAAATGGAGTGTGTTTGTGTCTCATATAAAAAAAAAGCATTCCTTGTTCCCCAGGAGATGAACCTGGATCAGTAGTACTGTAGTAGGAGATGATCTCACTGACTCACTGTCGTTTGCACTGGAAGGAAAAGGGTTTCACCTTTCTGAGCTGAACTCCCAACCTGGGCTGGTCTACAAGTTGGACTTTCACACTGAACTAATGCACATTTCTCTTGCACTCTGCCAAAGCACAAATAACCTGACGGTCAGAGTAATGTCAAAAATGTGATATTTTTATTTTGTTTCCTGCTGTTTGCCGAGTCTGGCTGCATTCTCGGTATGCCATGGAAACAGAATGGGATTATCTGTAATTTAGGGAAGAAGAACAACATATTGTTTATTTTGGGAACTTGAAGTGTTGAAGACAAATATATACTATATTACTGAACTGGTTATGTACCAAAAAAAAAAAAAAAATGATCATTGCCACATTGCAGTTATTGTTTCAATTAATGAATGCACCTCATCATTAATTAGAACAATAATAAGTCAAATATAATTAATTCCTAATGAGTGTGGTGTGTTTGCTTTATTTTATTTATTGTTCCTCATGGTTCGGCAGGTCGTCTTGGCACATCAGAGTCCTCAGCTATAATTACTGTTTAGTTTCTCCTGGTGGCAATGTGGGTTTCAAGTCAAGATTTCCTCCTACCTCATAAAAATAGCAGTATTGGATTGGTGAATTCTCCGGCCTGTGATGAACTGCCATACGTTTAAGGGTGTGTTCCCTCTCCAACTTTACCATAACCCTTTCCAAGATAAAGTGATCACTGAATCTTTATGAACTAAGTAATTAATAAATAAATGAACTATATTGTAATGAGGAGACAAGTGTGTTTTTCCCATTTTTTCCCCAATTTGTCTACCTGCTAATTCCCACCATCAATCCATATGATGGCTGTCAGCGGGGAAGAGGTACTGTAGGACACATGAAGGTAACACGTTACCTCTGAGACACAAAGCAAAGCAACTGTATGTTGTCATACTGCATCTAAAGGCAGTGTAAAACTCAGAGGAAACCATGGCTTTGGATTGTTGATCTGAGGATCAGGGTTAAAGCCCCAGCACTGCCAAGCTGCCCCTGTTGGGCCCTTGAGCAAGGCCACTGGCCAAGGGACACTGTATCATGGTTGACCCTGCACTCTGACCCCAACCTCCAAACTTGGGATGTGAAGAAAATTTCACTGTGCTGTAATGTATATGTGATAAAATAAAAACATGGAATGGACATGTACATGGAATCATCAGGATTCAAACATGTAATCTCCCTGCTATAAGGCGAACACTGTATTTTTGCACAACACAGGAGTCTGTGTAGGAAATTACATTTGCATTATGAGAAAATTAGTTAGTATATTTAAAGCCTGGCAATCTGGAAAATGCAAAAAATCTTTACTAGACATTTCGCCTGGTACAGTATTGTATTTATATCTCACCATCACAGATGCTTCATTTCAGCAGAACTCTTTCTGCTTTGAAGTTAGACAAGAATCACACAGAGTGAAACAAATGGCTATGTACAACATCACTCCCCTACACACACTAAGCTCCCACCCCCAGCTTTGTGCACCATATTGTGCAATGTTGGACCAGTTCATTTCCTCTCGGCTGTTTTATCAGCCTGGCTGTGTTAATAACAGACTGTCCTAGCCCATGCCACAGCTTCGGTTGGTGTGCCATTAAATGCATTTGACCGGAAGCTGGCAGCACTGCACCTGTCAGCCTCCATCTCCATCTCAGCTAGTGAAGCCAGCACAGAGCCAGCAATCAAACTCAGCCATCAACCCCCTGCTGGCATTTAAATCACCTAGCGAGTGATCATGGACCTTATCTCTCATAGATGTTGGCTGTTTTTATGACTGCATACTTTATCTTTATATCAGATTTGTCACTGTTCAGGCCTCTTCTAATAATTCTGGATATCCATTAAAGTTTGGTCCTGTAGTTGCTATCAGTGTTACAGCAAGCTATTTCTGCCACTCTTTTGTGCCTTTTTTTTAAGCTTAACCATGTAAAGAATTCACTCTAGGACTTCAGTGAATTTCTAATCCTACTCTGTAATTTTTTAGCTCTTTGTTACTCAGCCTTTTCTGCTATATTATGATTCACACAGATCAATAGGGGAAATGCATCCAAGTAATTACATCTGAATGCCAAACGGTGCCTGCAAGATGCTTACACTATATCAAAATTACTTTTCACAGACAATTATCAAATCGCTTTTGCTTCTAGGATTATATTAGTCAATCAAAAATCTAGGCAGACTGGTCATGATTCATTAAACACAAGGTTAGTGTTATCAGTGGCAGTGTTACCTAAACCCAACAGACAAAAGCCTCAGGGACAGCCAGGCGCTGGATCATTACACAACTCTCCCCATGTTGAATTATAAACTATATGTTGCAGGATCTCATGTCTACTGTAAATTTGGATTAAATTGGAGTAAATTTCTCTAATTTTATATTTATTTTCAAAAAGCATTTAATCATCTGTACCAGTGATCTAGGCTAGCAAACACATCGTAGCAAACACTTGTCTTCTCAGATAAAAATTTCTCATTAAAATCTCTATCTGATCTGAATGAGTAAACACCTGCCTATGCACAAATGCTATGTTTATTTAAGATAAAAGAGCGAGAGAGTGCGTCGATTCATTTTCTGTTCGCTAAACAGTGTTTTTTTTCCTCCACACAGCAGCAGTGACTGCTAATCATTTATTTAACACTAAATAAGCGCCTTTTTCATCCTCTATGAACAAAAAACACAACAAAGACTTACAACGGCTGAATTGCTGCTCCGTTTCTAGGCAGTCAGGTTGATGCAGAAGTGCTTCAGCTAGCTGCTGTAGGTGATGCAAATTACGCCTCACTGAAATGGTTGTCAGTGGATTTTAAACAATGCTTCTTTTGTGTCAGCTTTTTCACACATTTTTTCTTGATGTCATACTTTCATTTCCAATTGCATGAGAGGTTTAGCAGTAATTAAGGGCTAAATAAGAATTGTACTGTCGAGACATGATGACTCTTGGAGCACTGGATGACATGACAAGGACACTTCAGGAGTGGATGTTTGACCTTCATCTGAGATGCAGACACATTTTCAATAATGGAATTGTGATGACAGACGAGCAGGATAATTATTCCTTTATTCAAATCCTTCTACATTCAATGGACCGGCAGTAATATAGTCGTTTGCATTCTTGAAGGAGAAATTTGAAAATGTTATCTGTGAAAAAGGTGCAACTTACATACCATTTCTTATGATTACAAGCAAGAGCATGGTGAGGAATTCTGGAGAGAATATTGCTCTGGGCTTCATTAATTTTACATTACGTTTTGTATTACTTTCAAAATTCCCATGCTTTATCCTGTGGGGAATTTTGTCGGCCACCAGTCTACCATTCTTCAGAATGCAAGGATGACTGTAATGACACAAGACATACAAGGATCAACAGAAAGCAAAGCAAAATAAAGAGAATATTTTATACAAAATGAATACAGAACAAGAAATGACATATTTTGCGATGACTCTAAGGTAGAAAAATTATGTAACATTAAGCAGTTAATTTCTTTTGATTCGGTTGAGTAAGACCTGCTTATTTCGGTCATTAATTTTCCCTCTGCCTGTCAGTTCTGTTTACACACAGTGTACTATTAATGTCTGGCTATAATGGTACTGAAAATTTACAGTTTCTAATACTTTCATATGCCTCAGCAATTTATTTTCCAAGTGGGAGAAAATAATGCGGGTAAAATCCTATGTTTGCAGTCAGTCAGACACCTTTGGGGTACTTTAGGAGATTATGGACCATTGAACAAAGTGGAATTTTGGTGTATGACATGACTGCAGCTGTTTCAAGTGCGAAACTGTTACATTAAGGGATGTAAATACCTTCAAGATCATTCCTAAGTTAAGAATTAAAGTTTCAGTCAGACTATTTAGGTGAGAAACACGTTATCCAGGTCAGGGTTGTTTTGCACACTGGGGGTGAGGAGGAATTATACCCTGGATACGATGCCAGTCCATCAAAGGGCACCATGCACACACACACACACACGTTCACACATACAGTACACATTTAACACACTTAATCCACCTGCCGGCATGTTTTGGAAACATGTAGAAGGAACCTGAAGAAAGCAGAGGAAACTCACACAGAACATGTAATGTTCCACTGAGAGACCAAGCTGAGCTCTGGATCAAACTTAGTTTGTGGAGCAACACTAAGTTTACAGGGGAAAAAAAAGTTTACAGGATTTTTTTTGTGGAGCACTTTTAATGCTAGATGTCATCAAAAGGACAATCCAGAGGCCACAGTGACACAGAAAACCTCCCTAAGATGACAAGGAAGAAACTCAAAAAAAGAATTCATCCTCTTCTTGGTGTTGTTACACAGTGTGATTGTGGGACTATTATTAATATTGATTGTATTACCATATATATATATATATATATATATTTAAAGTATTTATTTAAATTGAATTCAAACATCAACATGACTTCTCCAATCCCACTAATATATCCAAATGAGTCATATGAGCCAGCGGCTTCTTCCAGTACTTTTTCCTCAAAGTCTGGAAAAACCATAAATACTCGGAATACTTAAGAATTAATATTCTTATCAATTAAATATTATTGAGTTATTAATTTAAGTCTGAATTAAAAGCATATAACTAGAAAGAATCTGAAAGCTTATTAAAAGTGAGAAGACACCCAGTCACTAATATAGCCAGTATGAATAAGCTGCTAATACTGTATATTCTTCAAATAACAAGCTAGCTAACTCATGTTAACACCTGTGCTATCTTGTGTACATGTATATACACACATCCATCTATCCATACATACATGCATACATACATACATACATACATACATACATACATACATACATACATACATACATACATACATACATACATACATACAAGTTGTGGCATCAGAAAGCCAAAGGCAGCCTAGTACTTTTTGTCCTAATGAAGGTCATTATATGATCTGCTCCCTCTTGTTGACACAACAAGTACCTTTATGGCATCCTAACCATTATCTGGCTGTTTTTTAAAGCCCCCTCATTGTGACTTGTTCACAACACTGTGGGATTCTATTATATTGTATATGGATAAACATAATGTGACATTAATCCTGAACAAACAGTAGGGATCTTTCAGCATGACTGAAAGCTAGGATGAAGTAAATGATATATGAAAGGAGCGGATGTCTGCACTTCACACAGTGTTCAGTGTCAGGCCTGTAAGCCCATACTGTCCTGTGCTTATTTACTTATTTACAATGATAAAAGCGGAAAGGCGACATGGCTCCATGAGAGATGATGGCCTTCATTACCGACACAATCACAGTATTTACAAATCTGTGTCTATTACCATCTTTATTTTTTAATTAGTATCCATTTTATAGTCCGTGACACATGATAGCTGTAAATATATCAATGAGGATAACAATAAAGATTTGAAAAACATTCACATTTCTTGAAACCAGAAATTGTGCTTATGTAGATGAGGGGAAGGGTCACTGAGCGATTCGCACATTATAACTGTTCACAACAAGAGAAATGATCAGGAAAGTGAAGATTTACAGAAATGAAGTTTCACCCAAACCATATGAGACTGTGATGAAGATTTTTTCATCTTCTCCTCCCACATCTTATTTCACAAACTTGTTCTTTTTTTCGTCTACTGTCTTAACTCTCCTTTCACTTTCAGGCTCTTTGGAGGATTTCAGCAGTGCTGTTCAAATGGACAGATGGGTAATTCCACAGCGGCGTTTTTTTTCCTCCCTCCCTCTCTCTCTCTCTCTCTCTCTCTCTCTCTCTCTCTCTCTCTCTCTCTCTCTCTCAGCAATCACCTTTATCAGGTTTTTCTCTCTTATCCTCACTCCAATAACAACAGTGCTCATACCCACACCAATCTGTGCTACTCCTGTCATCTCATGCCAGTCATTTTTCATGGTACTAAGCTTCGGCTTTTTCTTTGTGCTCTTTTTTCAACTACAGCACAACCGAGATTATTCCGGTTAGCCCTCCAGAAGCCTCACTGTAAGACTTTTACTTCTTCCCCAAACCTGGGAAAGACTATAAATGTTCCTGGTCCAGTTTCAGAACTAATGTTGTTATCAGTTAAATATTGTTACTACTTTAAGTCTGTATTAGAGGCATATAACTAGGAAGGATCCAAAAGCTCATTAAAAGAGAGAAAGCTTTTACAGTGTGGTACAGCTTGAACATTTTCATGTTGCTTCATTATGGAAACAATTCGTGTGAACACATTCATGCTTATTTTATTTTTATTTTTTTACTTGAATGAATTTGTGCTTGTAGCAGCTCATAAAAGAATGTTATTTTTTCTTTATTGGACTGTAACATGTGCATTCAGTAATTGACCGGAATAAGACTGGAATAAAATAAAACTCTCTCTCTTTCGCACATACAGTACGTACTCACTTTTAATAGTGAAGCTGGAATTCACACACATAGGGTTCTCACACATATAATTGTGCTTTGGGAAGTCAGCAGAAACTTAAGAACCTGCTGGAAATCCATGAAGCTGGTGAGAACGTGAACCTTCACAAAGAAAGTAACCTGAGCTCAGGATCTAATCGGGGAATCTGGAGATATGATTGTTTGTTTAATATTCTATACAATTTTATTAGGATAAATAGACATTGGCAAAAATCACTTTTACAGCAATCCGGGTCTAGATTTAGAACCAGCCTGGGGCAATAGTGGTGAGTAAAAATGACCTGAGATGACCTGAGGAAGAAACCTTAAGTAGAATCAGACTGATGAACAAAGGTTAAAAACAACAGCCAGTCTTGGTGATCTCTTTTTTTAACTTTTTTTTTTTTTTTTTTTGTATTTATGCACCAAGTAGCATATAGGAAACTTTTCTCATGAGATGTAACAGCTCCCAATTTCCCAACTGATTGACGGAACAAACCCCGATGGCAAAACCTTTATAGTGTCATGTGCTCTGACTGTATTATTCTAGCAGAGATTTCCCTAGCTGGTGTCTCATCACTAGCTATGTATAATGGATACAGTCTGTAAAGTGAACTCTTTATGGGATTCATTTTGAAACTCGGTTGTTTGAATTACATTTCAGTGTTACGGAGCTTTTCAATCACTGCTAGACAACTTTCTATTCAACATCCTGGATATATAGCAATGTATTTATGAAGTCACAGAATTGATATCTGGCTTCTCAAACTTGATCTGAGGCTGGATCTGACATTTTAGCACCCGTCTACACATGTCTTTGAAATACTCTGCCCTTTTTCAGACATTAATTCAATATATAGTCTGCACAGTATTAAACTTCAGCAGTTCTTTTTGAAGAAACTGTTCGTGTGCAACATAAATGTCATTTGCAAAGCTAATATGTTAGCTACAAAATGTAGCTGTTAAGACTAAAGCTTGAGAGAGTTATTTCCTGAAATCTGGAACATGCACATGGCCTTTTTAATGTGATGAAACTGTGTGTATGTTTGTGTGTGTGTATGTTTGTGTGCTCACGTGTGTGTGTGTGTGTGTGTGTGTGTGTGTGTGTGTGTGTGTGTGTGTGTGTGTGTGTGTGTCTTTTCGGACTTCAGCAAAGGGATTTTATGCATGAACAGTCCAGTGTCCAATCAGCTCCTGCTCCAGCACCGACAAGCCTGAACTCTTACACAGACTCATGGGAATATTTCTGGTATATTATAATAACAGTAAAACTTAGCTCAAGTTTGAATACACTGCACCATTATCAAGGTTATTTTTTATGTTGAACAAATTTTGCTTTCTTGAGTACTTACATTTGAAAATTGTGCATTTTAATATGAACCTTAATAGGAACACATGTATCTTGTCCAGTTTTCAACCTGTGCCCAATGTAGTTTCTGTTTTTTCCCTGGTGTGATCTGAGATGCTTTTTTCCTTACCACATCTGTAACAGGGGGTTATTTAA
Source organism: Tachysurus vachellii (assembly GCF_030014155.1). Classification (NCBI taxonomy): domain Eukaryota; kingdom Metazoa; phylum Chordata; class Actinopteri; order Siluriformes; family Bagridae; genus Tachysurus; species Tachysurus vachellii. The sequence goes on from NC_083469.1 coordinate 12,401,911, forward strand.
ATTCATTTCTGTCAACTCAATTCAGTTTAGCCATGCTTCTCAGACCTCTTAAAAGGCTTAAACAAAACATAGAACACAGATCTGGCACTCACTGCTATTTTCTTTCACACTTACAGCATTTAGCAGACACCCTTATCCAGAGCGACTTACATTTTATCTCATTTTTATGCAACTGAGCAATTGAGGGTTAAGGGCCTTGCTCAGGGGACCAGAAGTGGCAGCTTGGTGGACGTAGGAATCAAAATCACAACATCCGATTGGTACTACCTTGGTAGCCCAACACCTTAACCACTAGGCGACAACATCCCACATACAGGTACATGTACATTTTAGATCAACAGTTACTGAAATATATAAATGAACCATTCCATATGAAACATCCATGTAGACTTTTATACCATATTATAATGTGAGGATTGTAGCTTATTTGTACTTTTTTTTTTTTTTTTAATTTTCCATTAATTCTGCAGTAGCTTCTGGTAATTAATTAGCTCACAATTTAGTATTAGTATTTCTAGTCTGAGATGGGTGTTTCTCCTCCGTTTATACTGCTGTTGTATGGCACTTTTAATGGAACTACAGAGAGGAAGAACACTGCTTTGTGAGAAGACATTGAAATCCTACCTCACCATCATCAGCTACCTTACAGAATACAGCCAAAAGAATAGACACCAGACCATCACATCCCCAGACTCTCCTAGACTGTTGCCACAATTTTGGAAGAATTTTGTCACAATTCTATAGAATGTCTTTGTATGCTATAGCACTTTCTTGGAACTAAGAGGCCCAAACCTGTTCTATCATGACAATGGCCCTGTGCACAAAGCGAGTACTCCATGAGTGCGTTGAGGTTGTTATAGAAGAACTTGGAAGTCCTGCAAAAATCTCTGACCTCAAACACAAGTGAACATCTTTGGGATGAACTGGAACACTGACTATATGCCAGGCTTCTTCATCTGACATCGGTGTCTGACTTAAAAAATGCTTTTGTAGCTTAATGAACACAAATCTCCACAACCACACTCAAAAAATCTAGTGGAAATACTTCCCTGAAGAGTGGATGATATTATAACAGCAAATAAGGAATACATCTTGAATGGGATGCTCAAAAAGTACATGTGTCTGATGGAGATATACTGTAGCATATTTATGCATTACCTACCTCATGTAGACTGGAGCTCATCTAAAAAGCATATACTTCATTCATTCATTCATTCATCTTCTACCGCTTATCCGAACTACCTCGGGTCACGGGGAGCCTGGCCGTGGCAGGCAGGATACACCCTGGACGGAGTGCCAACCCATCGCAGGGCACACACACACTCATTCACTCACGCAATCACACATTAGGGACAATTTTCCAGAGATGCCAATCAACCTACCATGCATGTCTTTGGACCGGGGGAGGAAACCGGAGTACCCGGAGGAAACCCCCAAGGCACGGGGAGAACATGCAAACTCCACACACACAAGGTGGAGGTGGGAATCGAACCCCAACCCTGGAGGTGTGAGGCGAACGTGCTAACCACTAAGCCACCAAAAGCATATACTTGTCTTTTTTTTAAAAAAATGTCAAATTATGTGGTCTTAATTCTGTTTGCTATTCCATATATAGACATATAGAGTAGGACTGGTCTGGAATGCAAAATATGACACGAATACTCAAGAGTAACCTGAATGACCAGGATTAAAGAAAAGCCATATGAGTGGTAGCTCATAAGGAATAATTCTTTAAAGGAGTGGTGTGAATGAGGTACTTAATACACTTAAAATTCAAAAAGAGGTGCAGTGTAGACAGACAAAATGGTGCTTGGAATGGGGTTAGTGTTATGCATACATCAATACAGAAAATCCTCAGAGGAGCTAGCTGAAGAGCCGTCACCATCTGGACTGCTTGTGTTGGGTTTTTTCCAGGAGCTGGGACTGAGGCAAAAGCTTGTTCAGAAGAGATTGGAAATGCTTCCACAGCTAAATTTGCTAAAATAACACCCTGTCCAAAAATAGAAAAGCAGTATGAAGCAGTATGTTCAACTTTCAGCTGAATCCTTCAGAGCCATGTTTTTTTTAATGAGCGCATCAAACCAAATGCTCTTCTCGTTATGTGGATAAAATCAGTCTTATTCAAATGGCCCTCGTGGATCATGATCCGTTTGGCCCCAAATGATTCCACTAATGAATTCAGTGAGGAAATTTAGCAGGCTTGGTGCACAGGTTCCTGTGTGTGATTCAGAGGGCATTACTTGTGTGTGACTGGCACAGAGTAAATGGCACTGTGACTCTTGGGTTCTTCACCTGCCACTGCTGGGTAGTATGTGATGCTGGCAGGAGAGTGTGAGCATGTGAGACACAGTTAGTTACTCTTGTGGGGTTGTGTGTTCATAACACTGGCAGTTAGTCCAGGGAGCTGGACAAAGGTCACACAGTGACCTCAACCATCATTTGCTACACTTTTCTTGGCAGTGGCACACACACACACACACACACACACACACACACACACACACACACACACACACACACACACACAGAGTCTGTCCATGGCATTGTTTCCTTCTCACTCTCTTTACTATATACCCTACCTGCTCTCACTATAAATCTACCTGCTCTTAAAGCCCTAAACTGGGCTGGATTTCCTGATATTGACAAATTCTAGCGATAGAAATCTTTTGTTTTGCTTCATGATGAAGTAAAAATACTTGTAAAAAAAAAAAAAAAAATCCGGAAAAAGTTTTTAAAAAGCCTGTATTGCTGAACAGATTATCTAGCGTAGCATTAGGGGTATTAAATAATCAATAGAATATTTATGAAAAGTACATAAAAATCATTCATTTGTAAAAGGAAAAATAAATAAATAAAGGATTGCAGAATGAAGATTTATATTAATTGTATTGTGTAAAGGTATTGTGTTGTAATATGCTGAAGATGCATTACATTTTGTTCTTTCACATGAACAAACCTTTACACTCAGCAATAACAAATCATCAGTACATTTAGCAAAGTAGCGGTGAAGTAAACACATCATTAATTGACCATTGTGTAAATGTTAATGAAATACACCTGCACAATGTTTATTCAGTCCATGATTAAAATTAAGTCCATATAAATTATCTAAGAATAAACAATGTTGATAATTAATTGAACTCTGCTTTTTCAAGATTCAAGTTTCTTTCAAGACTTTGTTCTGAGTTTTAACTACCTGTTATTACACTAATAATTAATTAATGTAGGTGTTGATTATTTGATTATTTTGGAAAGAAAGAAAGAAATAAAGAAAGGATGGATCGAAGGAAGGAAGAAAGAAAGAAAGAAAGAAAGAAAGAAAGAAAGAAAGAAAGAAAGAAAGAAAGAAAGAAAGAAAGAAGCATGGTCTATACAATCACATTTACCATAATATAAATGTTGCAAACATAATAATAAACAATACATTATGACTTAGATTGGATTTATTGAAAAAATGACAGAAATAGCATTTGATACAGACAGAAATTTCCAAAAGCCAGTTTTTGAAGCACATTCAGATTAGGATTGTGCCAGATTGCTACATAAATACCAACACATAGACAAATACATTGAGTGTGCAAGGTTTTAGAACAACTCAAACATTAATTATTAATCTTAACACAGTTGATTACTTCTGTGTAATTGGAAAACTCTCCCCAGATGAGTCGCTGATTCATGTTTGTAGCATCCACCACTCGTCTCTCTATGCATCCATTGTTTCCTTGCTTTTCTGTGGCTCCCAAAGCAAACAACTTCTTTATATTCTGCCTGTATTGTGTATTATTCATGCTTCTGGGTGTTCCTTTAATAAAATCAGTGGGCAGGTGGCCTTATCAGGATGACTCAGACATTAGGTTTTCCGCTTTAGCACAGCATGCAGCGCTGGAAAGTTAGGCTTCGAATCGTGCAAGGGCAATATGGCCGTCTGTAACTGCCTTTTTATCCTGCCTTTACTTCATTCACTAGGTTTTTTCATCTTGTTATGTGCTAAAGTGCTGTGTCTTGGTCATGTCTAGCATAAAACAATTTATTATTATTTACACTGCTCAATAAAGGCACCGGATAGTCTTTCTATTTGGCTTGGCCTTTTGACAAATAAAGCCGGCTATTGAGCAGGCACATTGGCAAGACTGCATTGATCTGTATGGATGTGAGCATTTTTGTGAGTTGTTATATTCTGATGTTTGAAGCAGATGCTAATTTTAGACATCTTTCAGCCTGTAATTACACTCAGGACAGAATGTCCCATTCATGAGATGCTGGCAAACAGTCACAGTGTATTAGAGCAGTAAACATGCTGAACTTCTGCCACACTTTCTATTGTCCACAGCCAGTTTTCTTGGCTGTGTGGCTTGTACACTGGTCCTGTGCTTCTGAGAAATGTTGCTATTCTGGACATTATAACTGAACAAATATTGCTCATGTCCACGGTGAGTTTCTAGATATTTAACCAAATGAATCATTAATGAAGGAATTGATCCAATGTATGCTAGATTACATTTTAAAGATTTGTTTATTTAACAATTAAGGGAATTTACTGATATCTCGTTAAGGTGCAATACAGAAGTGATCAGTGGGTCTGTCTCCAATCAGGCTTACGTGGAATAAAATTGCAACTACACATTCCACCAGATTGAATAGTGTTTAAAAAAGACCTTGAAATCTGCAATTGCTGAAACATGATGAACAGGAGATTTACATAAGCATATATGTATTGAGAGTTGATTTCAGCATTCATTGTGAGGATTATATACCAAAATTATGCACATTGGTATTCAGAGAACAGATTTAAATACAGACTTGAGTGCTTCTAGACAGTGGTGTGGGAGCTGCAAGCAAAATCAGGGTTTGAATAAGACAGAGCCATGTCTCACTTATTCTGAGTTTGGAATTTGGATTTGTGTCAAGTTCGATACGAAGCACTTCTGTTTTATTTGTATAGCTTTTTTTAACAAGGGACCTTGACTCAAAGCAGCTTCACAGGAATATCTATATTTTGGATATAAGTTATAAATTAAAAAAACAGAAATTTACATTTACGTCTAAAGGTTTGCCATAAAGCCAATATTACGTATGTTTTTAACATTAACAGTATAATAATAATAATAATAATAATAATAATAATAATAATAATAATAATAATAATTTCTTACTCATATCGTTGCATTATTGTTTCATATTTTTCATTTTTAAAACTTCTACAATTTTTTTCATGTATGTCATAGCAAAAAACTGTTTTGATGCCCTTCTTTAGTCTATATTTCCTGCCCCATGATTTTTTTCCCCCACATTGCAAGTGCAATGTTTTTAAAGGCAAGCTGTCTAGTTTTTGTTCAAAAATCTATCTTGGGTGTCTAGACTTTAACAAGTGAACTACATGTAGGTATTTTTCTGAATTAATTTCACAAAATCAACATTTTTTCAATAGTCATTCCACTTGCATTTGGCCTGTAAGCATTCATAAGTAAAAATAGGTACACTTATTCAAAGGGGCTGCAATGATTTCTGTTTTAAAATCAAATGCACTGAATTATTTTACACACTGCACTTAAGATGTTTAATCCTTTTACCATGGCTTTTATTATTGATCTTCAAGCAACATCAGTTCCACCTGTTCCACCCTGATCAAATCCACCCTTTTTTGCAATAATGGACATTCAGAAACATTCTGAACAGAGATGCATTCAGCTATCCTGGGGCTCCTAGGTGGTAATATTAATTGACAAGATTTTATGTCCAAGGTCTTGAATTATCTAGAGAGTTCATTGGCAATGTGCTGCAATCACTGTGCAGGCCAAAACACCGTGTTGTTTTCCACTGTTCAATCAATGTTCAAATAACTATTTTCTGCATCTTTTACATGCATCTCAGCTATCCATGTTGATGATCAAATTACTGTTTAAAATATTTCTATCAGGAAATGACTCAAACTGTCTGCAGCAGGCCATTTAATAGAAGTCGATGCATACAATGAAGTGAAGTGTATTAGTTGTGAAAATAGTCGTTGTGAAGCTTGAAGTAATTGCCTGGTATGATGTGCTTGGATACACACATGTTTGAAGGGAAAAAAGAGAAAATGGAGAAACTTTGAAAGATGGAGAGAGACAGGCAATTGCTGCCAGTTGGTGAGCCTTAACTCTTAACTGGCAGGTGGTAATTTGTCTCTTAGAGACGTCTGTATACTTTAAAAACAGCCTACAGTACAATATGTTAATGTTTTTACTACAAGCCACTTGCAAACAGGGGAGCATGGGGGGAGAAAGAAAGGGCTTGGTGGCAGGGGGGGGGGGGGGATGGGGGAGAAAGAGAGTGGAGGTGTGGCCCGGGGGCCAAGAAGGATGGGGAAAGATATGGAGAGAGAGGTAGAGAGAAAGAGAGTAAGGTGTGAGTACTGAACAGGCAGACAGATATAAAATCTATAATGAGTTGTGTCAGTCAAACCACACAGAGCTGCTCTGCCAGTGTTATGGTGGTTTTCTAAGAGAGACTTTTCACAACCGATGTCTGTGTTACTCATTTCAGTACTTTTTATAATTTATAGGAAGTTATAGGACAAGTGTTGTTTTTTTGTGAATAAACGTAAATAGTTTTGATTATACTGTATGTGGTCCTCTTGTGGTACGTCCAACACTGACTCCTTGTTAAAGCAGTGACGTCACGCCTCGATGTTCTGCTGTTGAGGATGACAGAAGGTTTCCAGTGCAGATGATGCAAGGATTGCACATAGTGTCAAGCCTGAAGATAGCATACATTAGAGAATACAGCACATCCATACATTTTTGCTTTTACCAGACTGAATTAATATTCATATCGAGTATACTGACAGAGTTTTGGAGTTGCTGTTATTTTGTATTTGGTAACAGATTAGTTGCACAGTGCACTCCAGTGCGACATTTTAGAGTTAATTATAACAGCACAGCACAACAACTCAACTCAAACCTATAGTGTGGCAAAAACTAATAATTATCTCAGACTGCTCCAAAAAATATATCTTCAGCTGTAGCATATTAGTCTATACATACAATCCTGTTATTCTCTGATTATTTTAGTCCTATGATAAAAACAGACCTGGGTGTGAGGTTCAATGGGTTAAATAAGTTAAGGGCTTTTAAATAAACTCATCTGTGTTGCAGTAGATGTAATCTGTAACCCAGTACATTCAGTAAAGTAACTGCACTTTACTGTTACTACATGTAACTCAGTTGAATGATAATATTTCACTTTCTATACTGTTACCACATGTAACATAATGACACATCATGGTCCACTGCTACTACATGTAACGTAACATATAGCACATTATACTCCAGTGCCTCTTTTTCTTTCTTATTATTTCTATTTTTTTTAACTTTCAACTTAGAGAGCAAACTAACTCAGAGCTTTTTTTACACTATAAGTTGAATACTGTACATAACTGTATGCAAGAAAAGTTTTGAAGGTTGTGGGATGGCTATAACATGACAAAAATTATTGGAATGCTCATTAAAATTTGACATAACTCAGCACTATTGAATTCTCAATTCAGCAAAACTGAGGTATAACAATAGGGTAATCAAATGTTTGTAATTATTTAATAATAATGATTTAATTAATCACTTGTTCTATACATTGTTTCTATAGCAACAATTCACACAGAAAATTGTGACTTGTGATGAGGTTTCACATAAAAGCAGCTTTAGAAAATGAATTAAAATTAGAGACGTTACAGATGTTTTATTTTGGAAAGACTTATTTGGCAGGAGTTCTTAACATAGGAAAGTCTTCAGATCAGATATGAGAAGTTTGAATTTTCTCATTCTTTTTTTAAGAGTGGCTTTGAGAGAAGGACTGTTTATAGCTGCTGTAATGTAAGTAATCAAATTTCTGTGGATGTTCTACAAGATTAAATGTAACACTAAATAATTAAGAAATATGATGATACATTTTTTAATAAAAAGAAAAATAGCATTGACAAACTAATGTCAAATAAAAGGAATAAAACACTTTGAAGTTAGTAACACCACTCTATTGTTGGTTATTTTATTGAATTTGATTAATTTCAATTCAATTTGAATTTATTTGTATAGCACATTTAACAATGGACATTGTCTCAAAACAGCTTTACAGAACATAATACAAGAACTATAATATTAAACAAAGATTAATATAATATGGGGGGGGCACGGTGGCTTAGTGGTTAGCACGTTCGCCTCACACCTCCAGGGTTGGGGGTTCGATTCCCAAACCTCGTATGTCCAAATTTGGTCAATTTCATATTTTTTCACATATCGATGCTATTGGTCAGTCCCCACGTGGGTCTGTTATTTTTACAAGTTATTAACCAATCTAAAGTCTTGAAAATAGCTTGGGCGCAAATCTCATAACTCCACTGGACACTTCAACTGTCCACCTCTTCCTCACTCCACGGGAGAGCTTCGCGGCATATTTCTCCTCAAGAAGAGGCACAACGAATCAACATGTCTTCTGAGGTAAATGTCTTCAAAACACTGGGCTCAAAGAAAAAAAAATCTTGACCCCCGCTAGTTCTGGTGCTCGTCTGAGGACAGAAATTTAGCGCAAGACAATCCACTGCAACGCGGACTAAACCCTGTGCACTGCAGATAAGGTACGTCGTTTTTTTAATTTCCTGAAAAATAATGGTTTTGGAGATACGAGGATTCTGCCCGACAGCGACGATATGTTCTTATTAGGCTAGGCTAATTTCATTGCTGTGGTCACTGTGGTTCACTGCTCCTTTCATTGCTGTGGTCCACCTCATCACCTAATACTCAATCCCTTCATGATCCACTGCAGTGGATCAAGGAGACTGAATCGGACATCTGATACCTTACAGCGAACGGGAGGAACTGAGCTGACATTTCTTCATAACAAGCTGACGTGCCTCAATTAGTACTCTGAGAGCATTTAGCAAAGGATGTGCCATGATAGCGAAGATCGATGAGATTTGAAGCCTGTATAGCCTCCAGGTTTTTGAGCCTCAACTATAAAATGAACACTGAAAAGGAGTTGCACATATGGCAAGCCATTTGCTTGCAAATTTAATTATAGCCAAAGAAATATGTATGAAATAGTTTCAATTGTAAGGAAATGGAATTGAGCGAATACAAGAGGAACTAATAATTAATACTGTGGCATATAACTTTTTATATAAAAAAAAATAAAATGGGTCAGTTTTTAATTCAGTGTAATTTTTTTCTATTGAAATCTGTATTTTTTACTTGTCCATGGCTCTTTGCAATCATCCAGACAATAGCTGCTGATGAGATGGTTGAAAAGCTGATTTTTTATTTTTATTTTACTCCAGGATCTATGAGTGACTAACTAAACTCAGTGTCACTTTATTTAGTGCAACTGTCATGTACCTACATCTGCTTATCATGGAAATCTGCCATAAAGATAATTTTCTATGTATCCAATTACGCACAGTGACATTGACATGTCAGCATGTGTTTAGCTGATACTATCCTAATCTGTACCTCGTTACTTTTTTAAACATTTTTTCAATTAATATCTACTGTATTACGTAGACCGATGTATTCCACATTGTAGGTGCATACCTCATTTTAATCTATTTACAATTTATGTTAATCATCTTCTTGCCTTGGATCAGCATCACGTTTCTGATCCGTTAAATACTGAGGTGTTTAAATTCCACCACCAAAACACCATGCCAGCACTGAAAACCATTATATTTAATAAGGTCAGATAGATAGACACATTTTATGAGTCTCTAAAGTAACACCTATAAAGTCTTATTTGTTAAAAGAGAAAGTGCAATCAGTCTGTTTACAGAATTGGTGACCTTTAATCTTGACCTGTTGAAGGTCCTGTATGTGTTCCACCCACAGAGATGGACCATAAGGAGTTAATGGATTCTGTTGTGACAAAACTAACATGGTGAGCTCAGGTTGCACTGCTGGGTCAATGAACCATTACAAGATGAATCCAACTTTAATTTCGCTCTGTGCTGAAGACCATGACTTCATAACAGAGCTGAATTTGTTGTTTGGCATCAAATGAAAGGTCAGTTGGTATATAGAATGTGTGTAGCATGGTGAGGAGCACAGCATGAGACCAAATCAAAATAACAGTTTTGCAGACACAAGTTGTAGTAACCTTTGCATGGCCTGTAGGCTTTTTCCTCTGGAGTAATATTATGCAATGACTTTTACAAAATTTACAAATAAATGATGTCTTAAAGTAACACAGGCAGGTACAGTATACTGTGTATAAGTGTGTATGTGAAAAATAAAATTGTAAATTGAATAAAGTATAGTTTATATATAAACTACTATAATAGAGTACTTTATATATAAAGTACTATATTATATATAGACAAACACAATACATGCAAAAAGTGAGTGAAATAGGTGTTATAGTGTAAGTGATAGCTGGAATCGAATTTGTCTGGCATTACACAACCCATCCATCCATCTACCCATCCATCTACCCATCCATCCATCCATCTATCCATCCATCCATCTTCTGTACCACTTATTCATATGAGATGCACAAGCCTTGGGACACCCTGGACAAGGTTAACCACTACTCAAACTGATGTGGAACATGCTGAGATAAACATGTGCTGTCATTCATTATTTTCCTACATCAGCATGCAACATCATGTTACTTAATAAACAGAGTACCTGTAAAATATCAAATTTTCAAGCAAACAGATTTAGTAGACATTGCATTAAGTTTCACAGCACATTGCAGCAGCTTGATGGTTAAGTACATCAGCACAGCACGACAGAATACTCAAAACAATAAAGCTTTTTTTTACTCTATCATTTCTTTGCATGGCTTCAGTAACAAGCTTCACTGAATATTAATGAGATGAGGGTGGAAGATCTACTGCATCCCTTTATTCAATGACTGCTTCAAAAGATTTAAGTGTTATCTCCTAAAGAAGTGAACAGAGAAGGTGTCTCTTTTCACTGTATAAATGCTTTGTTGTATTGCTCTTCCTGATTGAATTTGGCACCTCCATTTCCTTTGTAAAACATAACGTCTATACATCCGAATGCTCTTCATTTGTATCCCTGTAGCATTAGTTTCAACCTTTTTGTGAGTCTGGACATATCATTTATCAGTAAAGCAGATGCCATTAATATTCAGAATACCCAAGGGGCAATTTAGTGGGTGAGCATATTTATTTTAGCTAGGTTTAAGGTTATTAACATAAATTGAGTGGTGTTTTGTTTGTCCCAGAGAGCGCTTTCCAGGACCATGGGTCTATAGTGAGTAATTGACTGCAATCTTGAGACTCTCCTGCTGATGGTGGAACGTCTAGGTCAATTTGCACCTTTAACTTTAAGGTTGATTGCTGTCTGCTTCAACCCTGAACGGAAGGATACAAGAAATTATTGTTTGAGTTTGCTAAAGGATTTATTGTAGATGTAGGACATGGAGTGGATGGAATAATATCACCCAAAACAAACCAAATTATTTCATTTCTAGTACAAATGCACAAGACGCTAAGCCATGTGATAATTAGAGATGTGATAATTAGCTTGCACACCATGTGATAGACACATCTATAAATAACTAACTTTAACATTACATGCTGTATTGTAGCTGCTGTTTTCTCCTTTAGTAGTTCTGTTTGCGGCCAAGTCAAAGATAAAGAGAATAGAGACTTGTTTGCTTTGCTTTAGTTTGGATGTACCTTAATTACTGATGTTCCAGTCCATCAGCAAAATGGAAATCAACTTATCAGACATTTTCAGTCAATATAAACAAATGAATTATTTTGTCGCTTCAAGTCCTTTATAAAATTTGTCAAGACGGTGTTGGCTTTTACCTCAGTTGGAATAACCTTGTAAAGAATTTTTGTTGTTGATGATAACACTTCAAATTTTACATGCTTATAAGCGTTTACTTGGGGCATATCAGAGAGCAGAAATGGGTTTGATATCACTATTTACTTTAAAGATAGAAATATTTGTATGAAAAAACTAAGCATGTTTAATGAATATATTGCCCCTAGTTGGCTATACAAAAAATCATGTCCACTAAAAGTGAAAAAACAGTAAGTGTCTAATTTTAAATGAGCCATTAAGAACCATTGTAAAGTGTGGCATGATAAAGAATTGCAGTGTAGAATATGGGCACCACCAAAACAGGCAAAAAATTACATTTTTGGTCTCTGGATTCAAGATAATTTATTTTTGGACTCTGGTTAAAAAAAGTAAGGAAGTATTATAATCAGATACTTGTAATAAAGATTTTTCTGCACTGTTGTATTATGGTGCCACATTAGCATTAGTTTTATGTGCCAAGAAGCAGGTAGCAATTGAAGGAGCATTATTAATCATCAAACGAATTGAAAATGCTACAGAGCTTTAGCAATGGTTCAATGATCTGCAGTGGAAAGTGCATGAAACCACAAACACATCTTCCCTGTAGATGTGTGCCACAAAAGATTCCACAACACACTCTCCAACTATTGATTAAGCAGGTAAGAAAGAAACCAGGAGTCACATGAAAAGAGTTGCAGGATGACCTGAAAGCAGCAGGAACAAGTTACAAAGAGAGCAATAAGCAATGCACTCCACCACAGTTATGTTCATTAACAAAACTCTACTAAAAAAAACAAAATTAGAAACAAAAGTATTTAGGCAACGCAAAACTCTTTGGGAAAAATATATGCTGGATAGAATAAACAAAATTTTGTAATGTTGAAGAAGCGTTGAAATCCATACACAGTGAAGTAAGGCTGGAGCATGAAGTTATGGGGTGTTTCTGATATCTGTGTATTACACGTCATTGAAGGAAACATGAATGAATGATGTGCCATGACATGTTCCAGGGAGGAAAATGATCAAGGGAGGAAAATGATCCAGGGAGAATATGCAGCAGGGGTGTTCAGTGGGTGTAGGTTTTCATTCCAATCAAGCAGAAGTCATACCTGATTCCACCTGTTTAATCAGTTGATCTTGGCTTTCAATAGACTCAGGTGGGGCTTCTACTTGGTTGGAAAGGAAATGTGTACCAACACCAGCACAAATAAGCTTAGACGCCCCGGATATGTATCAACAAGACAACCACAAAATTACAGCCAATTTATCTCAGGAATCTCTTGCCTCCTCGAGCACATCTCCTGATTTAAATCTCTTTGCAAATGTATAGAGGATTTCGCATAAACCAAAGAGCATCCTTTATAATCATAGATAATTGAAGCATTACCAAGAGGATTGAACATAAATAGTGCAACAAATATAATTACTTCTTTGGTTAAATATCTCAAAGCTGTAACTTAGAAACAAGTTGAATTATTAACTTTACAATGCTTTATATAGCCTTTATTCAATTCATTTTTGCTGATATTGTCAGAGAAATGCATTATCATCACACATAGTCCAGTATTTTTCTTTGACTTCCCTGGCATGGTTAAAGCTGTTGCATAGAGCAAATCTATCCCTTATGCCACCTTCTTCTTCTTCTCTTGTTCCCTTTTATTCCATGTACTTTAGGGAAAGTTAATCAAACCCATTGAAGCTGTTACATAAGTTCCTATTTCAATTCTAAAGCTCACAGCACTGAGACGGCCAGTTGGAGCTAGTGTTTTTATGAATTACTCTGCGCCTTTCTGTTTGACACTACAATCAACTGTTATCACCCTATAGAGAACGGCACATCAATCATGGGTGAAAATCCTCCGGCACCTCGGGTTAAAACAAACAGGCCTGTACCGTTGCTGCCGTTACCATAATGTGATTCATTGTGTTGAGTGAAGAAGTGGCAGACAAAGTCAGTTTACAGTGCATGGCTGCCTATGATTTACCAATGTGCAGTAAATTGGAAGAGGGAAATCAATGGCAAGTGCTGTGCCTGTGTTCAGCTGGCTGCTTTATGATTTGAGCCTCACAGTCATAAATCAAGTCCGAGTGATGCCTGTGGGCTTGTCACAGATGTTACCATGCTCGCTGCTAAATTAATGGGCTGGATTCAAAGCAAGAGGCAGTTGAGAAGAAGGGCAAAAAAAACTGAAGAAGAAAAGGATGAAGGAAATGTTTTGATGAAGGAAAGTGAAAAAAGACATATTGCAAGTAGGCATTATATTAAGATATTGCATTCACCTAGAAGAGCCATTAGAAAATTTGATAAAATACAGAACTTACGTGGAGTTAGAATGTAACCTTTATAGTGCTCCTTTGTCTCAATTCAAAAGTCAAAATCTTGTATTTAACATGGAAATGCAAATGAGTTAAAACAATGGCTAGTGATATAAACTAAAGTAGCCACCAATATCCTTCAAACAGGATCATTTTAATGCATATGCTAACTTTCTGTAACATTTCTCCCATAAATATGTTGCTGTAGATTTTATATGAGGGTGTCATGGTGTGCTCTGCATTTGATCGAATCGGCCCTGGATCTAAAACGGTTCCTGAAGATGAACGAACGAATACAATACTATACCCATTTCTGTATACTGTATATAACATCTACCATTTCAATCCCTTATCACATCCCCACCATATCTCTGAGAGTGTTGAAAAATCCACTAACAGGAACTGAAAATAAATGGGCAGACATACAGGAGTGAGATGTGTGAAAGAAAAATGTATGCAATGTATTTTTACAGCATGCACCACTTGATCTCTGTGGAAAGGTACAGGACGTGGCAGGCACTATGAGCCGTAGTAAAGCACACCTTTCACTTCATGTGTAGGTTTGTTTGTGTGTGTTTATTGATCGACACATTTTTGCTCATGAACCACAACAGCCGTATTGACCCTTCCGTTGTCCAACGAGCACTTAAAGTCGCTGCACTTTGCTCAAGCCAATCAACACATCTCTTCCAATTTCTCCTTCTTCACCTAAAAAATTGATTGCATTTCATGGTTTGTCCTCCACACATAATCCAGAGGCTAGCAAAACAGATGAGTCCAGAGACTTGTCATTCTGAAAGCTTTCAAAAACACACACCAAACCACTCCAGCTAAAGTAATGCAATATAAAAAAGTACAAACAGAATGAAGAAAAACATGGTCAAATGAAATCATGTGATAAAAGCCAGCATTTCAGTTGGAGTGAACCTTTGCACTTGTACATTTATTGCCAGACCTCAAAGGATATCCAGATTATATGCATGGGCTGTGCACGTTTGCCTAAAACGGTCATCTCGGTTACATGTGATACTGATTTTGGACATATCGCACATATCGTGGGTGAGATCAGCAAAGCGAGGAACATTATAAAGTCCTGTGCCTCTGTCTGACATTTTGATGTTACCTTTGATATAATATTTCACACTAAAGTTTTTTTATGTTTGGGGTTGTAAATATATAAAATAAACATGATAGTTCATTTAAGTGCAATATTACATGCATAAATATGAGACTATTAATAAATTAATAGTCCCTTTAAAGTGCACACAAAGGTTCTTTCCAGACCACAGTCATCTGAAACAGAGGAGACAGCATCTTAATCAGAAACATTCATTCGCTAGAAGCCAAATTTTAAAGTTTTAAAGATAAAGTTATGAATTTAATTAAAGTGAGCTGTAAATGTAAGTGATGAGTGCTCTCTCTGCTTATCCTTGACACTGTTCTCACATTTTCTTTCCAGAGGTGTGCATAGAATTAATAATATTTCGTAACTGTTACATAATTCCACCTCACACCCACGTACATTACTAAGCCTCATTATTATTGTCTACCTGATTTACAGACCTTGTTGTTTTTTCACATTTTTGCCTTTGTCTTGTCTAATTCATGCTGTTTGTTAATTGCCCGAGCACAGCCTATTTCTTTGTCTCTAAGTTTTTAATTAATCTGAAAATGTGTGTAATAAAGCTGCTGTTTCCCTGCATTTGTGTCATTATCTGCTGCCTTTCCATTCAAACTGTACAGTCATGCTGTATTGTAGTACTTACATTCTTTTTGTTCTGATAATTTAGCACAATATTAAAATAATAATAACAATAATAATAACAGAAACAACAACAACAACAACAACAACAATAATAATACTAATAATAATAAAGCTAATTATTAAGATGGATTAAGTTCTATTCTCAAAGTGAATAATGATGATGGAAGGCTTATTGTTAAATTAAACCAAATTTGCAGTGAACCACTGGATAATTTTTGGAGTAATGTGTTGACAGTGTATTATATTCCTCAGATGTTTATTTCAATGCTTGCCATCTTCTTGTCCTGTCATGTAATGCCACGGATTCTGTTTCTCTGCAGCCAACAAACATGGCCGCCACAGTCTCCAGCTTCCACCAGCACTCCCAGGCTCCCAGTCACCTTACAGCCTTCTGACAATGTCCAGCCATGTTCAGATACTGTATGTTTGTTTGTTTTTTGCACTTTATAAGCACCCTGGTTTTTCAGTTCCTCAGGTATATGCTTTGTCTGTGATGTTAATAAGCCTGTCAAACTGTACTGTATATGTAATTTTTTCCGTTTATTCCCTTTGTTTCCTTCACTTTGCATTTGTCTAGCACTTGTGAATCTGTTCACTATTGTGGACCTGTGCCTGTTTTGTATTGCCTGACATCTTGGATTGTTTCTGTTTCCCTTTTCTGCCTCATATTTGACCTGCTCATCACTGTTTCCAATATTTTGATTGCAATTTCATCCTTCTGACACTTCTCAATAATATATCATTGTATCATGTCTTTTTTATTTATTCATTTTAACCGTCTCTTGCTTTTATATTATATTATATTATATTATATTATATTATATTATATTATATTGTGCTTTAAGACAAACACTATTCTACATACAAACAAACATTCTATTTTACACCATCTCAGGTTTTAATACTGAAGAAAAATCCAACAACCTCATAAGCACGAACTACATCTGAAGAGCACATCCACAAAAACAAAATAAAGCCCAAATCATTCACTGAATGAATTTTACTAAAGTTCAGCAGTTTGTTGAATCATTCTAAATACTTTGAAAGGTGAAAAAATGACATGATTATGGTCTTGTTCTAATTCATATGAATGAAAATGGAAGATTGCCATCACTGACTGAACTCCAGTGGGATTACTCTGGATCTTCCTGCATGCTAACTTTTGACCAACTGATTTATTTGCACCTGCACACTTTACTGCATTGATAAATAGGTTGTTTAAAATAAGCATTTTAATAATAAATTGCTCTTCAGTTCTCCTACGATTGCAGGTTGGAATATATGTGCTGCATGTAGTTTATTTAATATGATAGATGTAAATAGATCTTCCACTGCTGCAAATAAAAAACAGCTCTGGGGAGGACTCGGGTTCCCAGCTGCCTGCATTGGTAAGGTTGTACAGAGATCAGCTCATTAGGGCTCACATTGCTCTAACCTTCTCCTCACTGACCACTTCTCATTCCCATGGAACTTTAAAGAGCCAAAAATTATTCACAATTATAATAATAAAGCAGTTTCTTGTCAGTGGGCTGTCCCCAATAATCCGATCATGACTGATATCTGTTAGATTTAGTCAGCTGTTTAAAATACAATGAAGATTATGTCAATTTGTTCCCTTGTTTCCTAATTTGAAGACTGTAATGCTGCCCGTCTCTCTCTCTCTCTCTCTCTCTCTCTCTCTCTCTCTCTCTCTCTCTCTCTCTCTCTCTCTCTGGCCTATGAAGAACAGAAAAGTGTCAGCCTACATTTTTTCCCCAGGTCCCTTAGCCTACCTTTTTATTGACTGCCTGTGTGTGCCCTCTCCCACTGTGAATCATTTTTAAATGTCACCTTGAAAAAATCTAGTAATAATTCATTACTGTTCTTTTGCAAGTGTAACAGGATCCTTTCTATGGCACTGGAGATCCATTACATTATATTCACTATGCAGACTCAGTAAAACATTCTTTTATCCTCAGTTGCACTTGGAATTGGCCACATCAGAGCGATTAATTACCACTTTGAACTGTTTATATGTGGTATGGGAAATAGGAAAAACTGCTATTTATGTCAAGGGGAAGGGAAACAAGGCAATTGGTAGAAAGGCAATTGGTAGAATCATTTGAAAAGAATTAGGCTTTGCATGTAGGATTATAATATTCAGTAAAATGTTCACACTATAAACACAAAAATAAGCTTGTGAAAATCAGACACCATTTTGGCATTTCATAAACAGTCAGAAACCTGGGAGCCTTGTTATGGTCAGTAGCACTATACTGTACATATAAGTATATGTAGTAAACATTCTTGGCTAGTAAGCAGTGTTGGAAATTCCTAAACACTGACTTGAGGAAAAGTAAAAACTTTCACCAAGAATATTACTGTCAGGACTCAGCCTGGACTTTTTGGCCATGTGCTATTGTTGTCGTCACGTGTCTGCCCCACCTTCGTCTACTCCTCCCTGTCACCACACCTGCTCCTCATTGTGTCATCATTGTCTTTTATATTTAAGTGAGCCGCGTTGCCGATGGCAGCGCGGAATCATTAGTTACGTGTACCCCTCGTCATGTCTAGTCTCTGTTAAATGTCATTGTATTGTTTCAGTTATTGTCATTTCTGTCTTTGTCATCCTTATTTATTAAACTCCCTTCATTTGAAGCTATCCTGCGTACGGGTCTGTCTCCTTCCATTCCAGGTAGTGACAATTACTCAAGTTTCATGAAATAAATTGTCCAAAAACTGTTGTGGTTTCAGTAACATAACAGGTTAATCGCTAGCTATCTAGCTAAGCCATGTTTATTCCTACCTGTATCCAGGTATGTAATTTGCTATTTAGCAAAGATTTCCCTTATGAATTGTCCTAAGTGTTACTCTGTTGCAGCACATAAATATATTTAACACTATAGGTCATCGCAACTAAACACTGAAGTGACATCTTAATTTAATACAGAGATTTCATTCTGTACATCTGAGATGATCTGACTAACTTGTCTCTATCACTCAGCTAGCTAATGACTAGCCTCTAAATGTTTTTTTTTTGCAGGATTTTAAGCTGTGAGCTGCTCCTATCTCCACAGGATAAGGCTTACAGTGTTTGCAGATAAATATTGCATGGTTTCATTTAAAACTAAAAATGAAACAGCAAATGTTGCTGTTGTAGACTTTAAGCAAGAAAAGACCTTTTTTAAATCTATTTTTACTCAGTACAGTGGTTAAAAGTAAATGCAGTAACGGAGTTCAATATTTTATTTTTAAACACATTCAAATAAAAGTAATGTCACTGAGATTTAATTATACTACAAATGTACTGTTACAGCAACCACTTCCTCACGTACTGTAACATGTACATGTACAAGTACACGTTTATTTTCCACTCGTGCTAATAAGCAGCAATTGATTCACACAGAGACAATGACTGACGTTTAGCAGCCATTATTTTTAAATCATGTAATGAAATTCAAATTCAAATTTATTTGATTAGCGCTTTTAACAATGGACATTGTCTCAAAGCTGCTTTACAGAACATAAACATAAAACAAAAAAATTTAAAACAAAAATTCAAGATTAATATTAGATATATTTAAATGTGTTTTTACATGAGAAAGCCTGAGGTGACTGAGGTGACTGTGGAAAAGAAAAACCCTTAGATGGAAGAGGAAGTAACCTTGAGAGCAACCAGACTCAAAAGGGAACCTCATCCTCATTTGGGTGACACTGGAGGGTGTGATTATAAATATACATGAGTCTAAAACACTGTTCAAAGTTTTTTATTTATATTTTATAAACATACATACAACAAACAGGGAAGGAAGTGCTAGTTGAAGTGTTTCATGGATAAGTAGGCCTTTAACCGTTGTTTGAAAATAGCCAGTTACTCGGCTGTCCGGACCCCTAAGGAAAGTTCATTCCAACACCTTGGTGCCAGAACAGAAAAGAGTCTTGTATTATACTAACTTCTTACCCCGAGAGATGGTGGAACCAGTTGAGCAGTGCTGGTAGCTCTGAGGGTGCGGGATGCAGTTAGAGGAGTGATGAGGGCTTTGAGGTAAGAGGGAGCTGGTCCATTTTTGGCTTTGTGGGCAAGCATCAGTGTTTTGATGCTTTTGATGCATTTAATTTGATGCGTGAAGCTTCCAGATGCCAGTGAAGGGATTGCAGCAGCAGGGAGGTATGCGAGAACTTAGGCAGGTTGAAAACAAGCCATGCACCTGCATTTTGGATCATTTGCAGAGGACGAATTGCATTCATAGGTAGAACTGCCACCAATGCGTTTCAGTAGTCCAGTCTTGAAATGACAAGAGATTAAACAAGTACCCGAGCAGCCTGTGTGGACAAAAATGGCTGAATTCTTCTAATGTTGAAGGAATCGACATGAGCGTGTCACATTAGCAACATAAGAGGAAAAGGACAGTTGATTGTCCATGGTTACCCCAAGGTTGCGAGCTGTGACTGAAGGAGAGATCAGATCGTTACTGTATGCACGGATATTGCAAGATCATGACCCGGGGATGAATTACCTGGGATGATCAGCAATTCAGTTTTGCTAGGATTGAGCTTTAACTGATGAGCTGTCATCCATGATGATATTTCTGCC
Organism: Tachysurus vachellii; assembly: GCF_030014155.1. Classification (NCBI taxonomy): domain Eukaryota; kingdom Metazoa; phylum Chordata; class Actinopteri; order Siluriformes; family Bagridae; genus Tachysurus; species Tachysurus vachellii. Next base: position 12,422,366 of record NC_083469.1, read on the forward strand.
AGACATGCTGAGATCTGATCAGAAGCTGTGGTATCTGAGGGTGGGAAAGAGATGATAAGTTGTGTATCATCATCATAGCAGTGGTAAGAGAACCCATGTGAGGAAATAACTTCACTGTACCAAGTACTGAGCTCTGTGGGACACCAGTGGAGGGTCTGCGTGGAGCAGATGTCACTCCCCTCCATGTTACCTGATATGAGCGTCCTTCAAGGTAGGAAGCAAACTATTCCCACGCTGATCCTCAATTCCCAAGACTCCTGAGGGTAGATAAGAGAATCTTGATGATATAAGTTATACCGGTCTGTAGTTACTGATGTCTGATGGATCCAGAGCAGGATTCTTTAGGATGGGAATAACCCTTGCTCTCTTGAAGGTAGTTGTTACATGGCCAGATGCTATGGATTTATTGATGATAGTGGTAATGAAAGGCAGAAGGTCTTGCGAGATGGTCTGGAGCATAGTGGAAGGGAGTGGATCCAATGGGCAGGTGGTAGGATTGCAAGACTGGATGATTGTAAAATCTTTTCTGCTGTTACAATTGAGAAATGCAACAACAAATGAGTAGGGGAATCCAGACTGAGTGTGGAGCTTCCGAGGGTCTTGTGCCGAAGCTTCAAGTTTTTCCTTGTAGAAAGAAGTCTTAGCAGAAGTCACATCTGAGGAGAACTTGGGCAGGAGTGTATGGTAAGAATCAAGATCTGCATCAAGTTGTGATTTCTTCCACTTTCTCTCGGATGATCTTAGTTCTCTTCGATTGTTGCACGACACATCTGAAATCCAAGGAGCAGAACAAGAAGTTTTCTTGGGTTCAGTGGACAGAGGGCAGAGAAAGTCCATGGTTGAGGAAAGAGAGGAGAGAAAAGTGTCTGTGGCTGAGTCCAAGGGTAGTGAGGAAAAGGATTCAGGATCAGGAAGAGAAGAAAGAGCGCCAGAAGCTACAGAATGAGGGGAGACAGAGTGGAGGTTGCGGCGAGTAGTGGGAAGCTAAAGCAGAGATAAAATCACCTTTTCCTTACAGCAGACTTGCAATTCCAGAGCCCACCTACTGTACCACCACTGTTTGAGACTCATGTAATAGAGGAGGGTAGATGAGGTTACTGGAAATGTGACCTCTGCTCTGTAGATGAGAGCCTCTGCAACGGTAAGAGGTGAGTACAGAGATGGGAGCTGGTACATTGAAGATAGCATATTGTAGGGGCTCAAACCTTTTGCATTCAGGGACCCATTTACCTGTAAAATAAATTTCATGTACCCACTCAGTACAGAATCTATAAACATAATCTAACTATTTAAATATTAGGATAATTATGTAAATGTGTACAGAATGGAATAATTATTGGATCTTTTATTAGATTTCTTATATTCATAGACCCTCCACTGACAGAACACATTAGGTTAAATATTGATATGATATTATTTTTAGGCCTTTGAGATTTACTGATTTTTGGATTAAGCCTTTTCAATTCAATTTAAATGAACAGTCTGATTCATCTAGAATTCAACTCTAAAAATAATCTTAAGTATAATAGTATGATAATCATAAATATAATAGTTGTAAATGTAAATGCACCACTGTAACAAAATATAAAAACAATTCTCAGACCTTCAGGCTTTGCTTCACAGACCTCACTTGTTTCCCAGAACCACTTCTTCTACACAAAATCTTGGAAACCTTGGAAAATTAGGAAATACTTTTCAGTATGAATTTCCACATCTTTAGCACAAAACAATGCAAAGTCTTGAGGTATAAGAATCACTTGATGATAAAGTTGTAATGCAATAGGCAACACAGAAATGTAAGTCATAACAGTGGATTAGATTTATTTGGATGCAGAAAGGATGGGCTAAAGTGTCAGAATGTAATAATTTTGCAGCTGTAGTGTGCAGTTACTCATGCTTCCACAGTGCAGAGTGAGCAATTAGCCTCACAGTGGCATCAGCAACTGCACCTGTGTTGCCACCTGTGTCATGGGTCCTGGGGCAAGCGAACTACACTCGTTCTGCCACTGGTTTTACATGATAGTCTACATGTAGTACAGAGCTAATACAATACAAGCACTTCACTGTACCACTTAGATATTCGTCTTTTGTGACAGTTTATGGTCAATGTATGGTCAGTATGAACATTAAGAATCACCCTGGGGACTGTGCACATTAGAGATGAAGTATAGAGGAAATGAGTTGTCATATTCTCCTCTTTAATAATGCATCAGATTTACTGTAGCTCAGGGTGAGCAGGACTAATCTAGAACAGAAAATTAACCTCCTTATCGGAGACGTTGGCCATTTTGTAATTAAATTTGAGGTCAGCGTTATGAACGGAAACAATGTTCCAAAATACAAAATGCAGACTGTTAGGATAATCTCCAAAATGAAATCAGGAAGAACAAAAACATAGCATGTTACATATAAACCAATTACAAATCCATGGTTACGCTGAAAGCAGGTCAGAGTGATTACTCACATGCAGCAGCTGACTAAAAGACTCTGGATTTTCTGTGTGTGGCTTTTCACTATTGAATTGGGATCAGCTTTAAAGAGAAAGCCCTGTGAGCCAAGGCTTCTTAAATGATCGGTCCCTCTGCATTGATCCTCTGTAATGCCACAGAGTCTTGTGGGATAGGAAAAAAATAAAGATGGGATTAAAGTAGGCCACACGAGTCATGTCACACAACCAGCGACATCCCATTTCTCCACCAAGCTGGTAATCAAGGGCCTCTTTTATCTGCACATACATCCTCCCAAGGCCAGACAATGTCAGCCAGGGCTCTGAGCTTCCAGTAGAGCCATCCCCGGGATCTTACACAGACATATGTCAGCTAATGGATCGGGCATCGGCTAAGGCTCCTTTCCAGAACGAAGTAAAAATTCCATGTCGTTATAATAGCACAGCATGTTGAAAATGTAACGCCTGATGAGGTATGCATGCTTCAAGCTCATGACAGCACAAGATAAACTGCTCCCTCAGTAGATCACATTAGCTTGATAAAGAGCAGTGGGTAGCCTCGCTCAATGCATGGAATTATTTATTGTGAGTTCTAGTCCATTCTCATTCTGGGACAGCATTGTGCAGAGGTGCTGAAATAGTCCGTCTTGTGGCAATGCATTAGTCAACAACTTTATCTTTGTGCAACAGCACTCTCATTGAGAAGCAATATTTCAAAGTCCCACATTGCTCCCCCAAACATGAGGACACATTGGAATTGACAAGCATCCCAACACTGGGTCAAGAGTGGACAGAACATAAATGATGGGTGTTAATTTCCCTATAGTCGTGATAAGAACACACTGGATAGAATCACTGTGGTGCATGCATACAAAGGCTTTCTGTTGATACAGTATGATAAATGTGGCCTGTTGTCTGCACTGTCTGACCGATATGGAGATCCGGGATTGTTAAATAGTGTTTAAGGTTCTGACACCTTCAATTGCTGATCATTTTCAATCACTGATCTTTTCTCTTCTCTCACACAGTGAAGACTACAGATTGGCCTAAGGAAAATAGGAACATTTTATCTCCAATAAAATCAATAAACCTACAGCATTTTTTCATAACATATTCAGACATATTCATTGATGAAACAAAACCTAGGGGACATTGTATAAATATTGTATTCATGGTAATCATGGTATAATAATAATAATAATAATAATAATAATAATAATAATAATAATAATAATAATAATAATAATAATAATAATAGTAATAATAATAATAATAATAATAATAATAATAATAATTATTATTATTATTATTATTATTATTATTATTATTTCACCACAACACAACCTAAAATTAAGAAAATTCAGGTTATTTATGGTTTCTTGGTAATAATACAAGTTGTGTTAACTTCAAAATGAGAGAAAAAAGAAGAGCCTGCTTTAGAAATTACTGTTTATAGCTGAGATACCATAAGACACAGATGTTCCACTAAATCAAATGTCACAGAACATAGTTGAAAATGTGTCTTCATTATTAATAAAACATGTTAACATGCTGTAGAATAAAAGGAATAAACATCTTTGGGACATGATGTTATAGACAACTAATCAACTTGTGGGTGGTAATGGTTATCTCACCACTAATTATTTTCCTTTAAAAACACTTCAAGGCATGTTTTATTCCTTACATAACTATTAACAGTGTATTTATGTTGAAATAAAACCAAATATATTTAAAACCCTGTTGCATTTCTACTTAATGGGCTCCTGCATTATTAACAAATTTTCATGCAAATGCTGGTGGTATTATAAAACAGAGAGATTTCATGTTATCTTAGGGGCAAAACTAAAACGCATTCTAAATCACTTTCTGACCTAATTAAAACCCAAACAGAAGATTATTAAACTACTTCTCTACACAAGTCCTGTAGCATACCTGATGGTTTTTCAGGTAATTATGGGAAGAGTGTCTGGGTCTTCATTGTGACCTTAGGTAGATGCATTCATGACAGAGTGAGCTTTGTCTGTTTATATGTAGGAATTACATTGCTGATCAAAGCTATTTTATTCCAAACAAATGTAATGGCACAAGGACAGCTCAAAAGCAATCAGGGAATACTTAGAAAGGAATTATGCTGTGCTGGCTGGCCCTCAAAAAGCACTTTGTTATTTGTGAAACATAGCTCTGGGTCACTCCCGGCTGAGAGCACAAGCTTGACACATTGCTTTCTATTAAAAGAAGAAAGGGTTGAGGTGTGTGTTGGCACTTAATGAATCTCACTGATCAATAACAGCAACTCTGCTTCCATGTCATATTACTCAGTGCTGCTTGAAACCACTGAAGCTCAATGAAAAGATCTTAACCTTCATGTTCTGTTCAACATTCAAGGAGATGTTTGTTTTTGTATGTTGTTTGACCCATTGCATGTTCGTGTTATTTATGAGCAATATTTGAGTAATATTTCATGATGTGATGATTTACACAGGATTAAAGAAGTAGTTGACAGTTTAAATTAAAACATATATTTTGATTTACGTCCTAAAAGAGTGAATAGAGTGATTATAGGGTAGAGTAGTGTACAGTCAATAGAGTGATTGTAGTTTAGTGTACTCAGAATGTATAGAGTGATTATGAGGTAGAGTAGTGTATAGTGTATAGAGTGATTGTAGTGTACTTAGAGTGTATAGAGTGATTATGGGGTAGAGTAGTTTACAGTGTATAGAGTGATTGTAGTGTAGAGAAGTGTATAGTGTATAAAGTGATTACACCGTAGTATGTAGAGTGATTGTAGTGTAGAGCAGTGTATAGTGTATAGAGTGATTGTACTGTAGAGTAGTGTATAGAGTGTATAGATTAATTGTAGTGTAGAGCTGTGTATAGTGTATAAAGTGATTGTACTGTAGAGTAGTGTATAGAGTGTATAGATTGATTGTAGTGTAGAGCAGTGTATAGTGTATAAAGTGATTACAGTGTAGTGTATAGAGTGATTGTAATGTAGAACAGTGTATAGTGTAGAGCAGTGTACAGAATAGTGTATAGAGTGATTGTACTATAGAGTAGTGTATAGAGTTTATAGATTGATTGTAGTGTAGAGCAGTGTATAGTGTATAGAGTGATTGTACTATAGAGTAGTGTATAGAGTGTATAAAGTGATTTTAGTGTAGAGCAGTGTAGTGTAGTGTATAGAGTGATTGTAGTGAGAGTAGTGCACTCAGACTTTATAGAGTGATTATAGTGTAGAGTTGTACACTCAGAATGTATAGAGTGATTATAGGTTAGAGTAGTAAACTCAAAGTGTATAGAGTGATTATAGGATATAGCGGTGCACTCAAATTGTATAGAGTGTCTGTAGAGAAGAGTGCTCAGAGTATATCTAGCCAGTCAAGTGTGTCCCAGTGGCCTGAGCTAAGACTAGGTCACTGGAGCAGGAAGTGAGGAATGGAGTACATAATGTTTGCAAGCATTATGGGGCAGCACACCGTGAAGACAGAATGTGTGTAGGGCCCACTTGGAAAAAAAACCCACTGAGGCTGGACCTGCCAAGCTCACAGTTGGAAAGCCAACAAGAGACAGCATGCCAAGTTGCTAATCAAACCAGGCCGACATGATGCTCCAGCACAAAGCCTGCAGAGCTTTGACAGTCCAAGCTGTGACGAAAGTCTCACTACATTGCCGCTTCCTCCACCTCCACTTATCCAACGTTTGATAAAAAGCTCCTGGGTATGGAAAAGGGTAGGGACAGTAGAAAGTGTTCATGCAACACACTTTATTTAGCTTTCTTTTCCCAGAGTGTACCTGAGCTCAGCTGATCTAGTGTGAAAATATAATGTATGACTGCAGTCCTCCATGGAAGAGTTACTGACAGTGTTCAAATTATACTAAAATACTCAGGGGCTTACACAGGGTGTCACTGTAGAACCCGTGGCATTTGTTTGATGTCAGTGAGACTTGAAAAGCAGAAGGTTATATCAAACTCTTGAAGGTTACATTAAGTTTCATAAAAATTGTCAATATGACTTTCCAATGTGTGGCACATAATTTCACCTGTTTATTAGGTGTGTGTGTGTTGGGGTTGTGGGTGTTAGGGGTCTGGCAGGAACAGGGAGTCCCCAGAGACACTGTCTTACTACATAATTTAAAAGTGAGAGATGGGAGAGAAACAGAGAACCCAGCAGAAACCCACATGGACATGGGAAGAACTCACAGTAACTCTAGTCAAATCCCAGAAGAAATTTTATGTGTATGCAAAGTTTCCAGGGTATCTATCTATCTGTCTGTCTGTCTGTCTGTCTGTCTGTCTGTCTGTAACATCAGTGCTGTCAGAATAGTCTGTACAATATCATTACTAAAGATGAATTAATGTACTCTGTCTTGGACTGGGTAAATCTCATTTTGAAGTAAAAATCTCCCACACACAAATTTCCCACACACACTATGAATTCCATTCCTTTTTATGCTTGAATACCAGACAGACGTAAAAAGCATTTCACTGCATGTCGTACTCTGTATGTATGTGTATGTGACAAATAAAATTTGATTTGATTTGATTCAATTTGATTTGAATGCACCTATTCATACAGTATCTGTATACATACTCTTTCATTCAGAAAATTGTGTGTCTGTGTATGTACAAGCTTTTAGATAGGAAACAAGTACATTACAAATAAATACAACATTTAGCTGATAATCAGACATTAGTACAACCTTCAGCATGCTACAACAATCAGTATTGATGTATTTCTTTGTCATACCACAGGGAACAATGCTAGCACAATAACAATGGCATTTAATTGGTAAATATTTCAACAATCTCTTTCAGCTTTCACTGTTAGCACATAAAAACAAAAGAGCCAGAGCTGCTTTACTCACTTACTAATTTTTCAGCAATGTTCAATGTCATATTACTGAGAACATTAACATAGAAATAGATGTAGCGAAGTCATCAAATGCTGGACACCTTTCAACATAGCTGCACTGAGTTACAGCAGAGCTTTGGCTTAGCTGTGTGGATGATCTAAGATGACAAACATTTTGTTAGCATGAAGCTTGAAGCCTTAGGTCCTGGCCTGTTTGAGCAAAGCACTTTTCATCCACATGTTGATCTATTTTCACTTACTTTAACTGTTTTACCCACAATGCAGACTGACTATCAGAGGTTAGTCAGTCTGCATTGTGGGTAAAACAGTTAAAGTAAGTGAAAATAGATCAACATGTGGATGAAAAGTGCTTTTTTTTAACTGTTTTACCCACAATGCAGACTGACTATCAGAAGTTAGTCAGTCTGCATTGTGGGTAAAACAGTTAAAGAAAGTGAAAATAGATCAATATGTGGATGAAACATTTAAACTAAAAAAAAAAAAAAATCAGTCATTTGCAATTTTATTACACAGAAGATCACATGTTAATTATAAAGATTAATATGCAAGTCATTCAAAGCGGATTTTTCCTATAAAGCTAACGACTGAGAGACTTAGAGAGCTACTGCTGGGCCCTTGGGCAAGACTCTTAGCCATAAACTCCTTCGAATTTAATTATATTCTGTCTCACTTGTAGGTCTGTTTAGCTAAACACCCTCCACCAAAGGAATAAATGTAAACAACAGCAATAGAGGAACATTTAACTGAACCCTTATTTGTTGAGGTTAATTAGAGTAGCAACAGAATCTAATAGAGAAATTAAGAAACCTTCACCTTTGGTTTGTTATCTTAGGCAAGGCAATGCTGTCAGCACAGCCATGGGTACTAGAACACTTGCAATCTGTGTCCTTTCAGCCATAATTTCTGTTAAGAGTTGAAATTCAGAAGGATAATTCACTTTGTTCTTATGCAATTCTATCGTGTGCTGACAAGACAGAAGAGAAAACCATTTACTGTGGTAAACCGAGAACTTGCCATCTGCCCTCTGGAAAACATTTGGATGAACAAACAGAATTTAAGAAGCCTTGAAATTCTCTGTGAAAAACATGTCGAGGAACCACAAGAAATAATTTGTTATGTTTTCTATGTAACAAATGAATTTCTTATTTATATAAACCTGTTGTGAATTGGCTACTGCACTTTTAGTCTTAGAATTCTGAGTATAAGTCAAAATACAGTCTGAAATCAAACAAATGAAACACACAGGTCAGAAAGAAGGATGCAACACACTTAAAATACAGGATTGATTTAACAGTGTCACATTGTGCTCTGTAAATTGTACAGACATGTCTTTTGATCTATAAAAAAAAATCCCCATACCATGTTGTCAGTTTCCCTCTATTGACTGCAGCTTGTGAGTGGATGACTGCAGTTCTGGGAACATGTGTCACTTGGCAAAAGACAGATGAATCACATGTGTCTACTTGATAAAGAAAAAGGCTCAGGGGGAAGCTCTATATTATAACCCGCATGTGAAAAAACCCACATATTTTTTCTTACAGTCAGCAATACATTGAAAAAAATACAGGATAATGACAGCAACAGAAGAGGCTGGGTTGTTTACTGAGAATTGTGAATATACCAATTAAATTGTCTGTCATGGACTTGAGCTGAATCCCAGTGCTCAGGGAGTCACTATTCTAAGGTATAAATGCAATCTCTTTATCAGAGGACCAATTTCACTGACGGAAAGCAAAATGTGCTCAATGAGGAATCAGTGGAATACACACATGGAGTTCATCTATTCAGCAGATAAAGAGTGCTTGATTTGTTCATTCCCTGGCTTCCCGAGCTCAGCAACTGAAGACATACTTACAGCACATCATATGCTATGCTCACAGTTCTAATTAAGAAACCCATTGGCACACGTGATGGGTTTGACTGAGTTTTGCTGTGTTTTCAGGGCACACATAGCTTGCACTAAGTATCAAATAGATTGATAGAATATATCTCTATGAATTGTTTTCAAATGATGAACACGTTTGATGCTAAATAAACATTCAAATGATGGAGATGTGATTATGAGGGAAGTGTTGAGTAAAATAACTGATAACAGGAAAGTCATTACTCCCAGCAAAGTGCTCTCAGCGCTTCCCACTGCCTAAACAGCAATATCCCAGAGTACATGAGAGCCATTTTCTTAGCCATAATGACTTATTCACTTTTTTTTTGAAAGATTATCATTATGCTGTACAGTGTCTTTACTCCTCTTGTTCAAAATCTGACTTCAAATGCACCCTGAATGTCAGTGGTTTAAAATCTCTTCTGCTGGAAATGTCAACATACATAACAGCTGTAAAAATTGGGCCAACTGGAGTAAATAAGATAGCAGGACTACACTCTCCCTCACATTATACACAATTACAAAAAGACAAGATCGATATGTCGAATATGAATGATATGTTGAAAGATGTTTTTGTTTTGTTTTTTACTTCAGTGAAACAGAACAATAACAGCAGCACCACAAACTCTGAAAAGTTCATATTTATACACAGAATAGTATGCAGTAGTCTGGGACTGATTTCTTTCTAGCTCAGATTGTAGATTCATGCAGCCTATAATTTATAGCCGTGCCAAAGAATTACACTTTGTGTCTCCATGTTTAATCATTTAGAGGAAAAACAAGAAGTAAAAGCAAACATTGTCACTAAGGTACAAGGTTCATGAAGGGACTACAGAATTAAATGTATGGTTTATGCCTATGGAGAAACCCATGGAGAAAGGTTCAGTTTTTATTGTAACACATATACAGAATTTTTAAGCCCTTAAGATCATAAACAGTGTAAAAACAGTATGAAATTATCTTGATTTAATTCATATAAATCTCTTAGTAGTGTCCAGTCACTACTGTCATGTATTTGACTTTCAGTGACTTTATCAAATGACTTTATACACTATATTTTAGTCTATTCAGTCTAGTTCGTTCATTAATTCATTCAATCAATCATTCATTCAATCATTCATTCATTCATTCATTCATTCATTCATAACTATCATTAGGCTTAGATTTACAAATTGCTCTGCAGTTTAAGGCCGCATAGATAAGAAATGATTAGTTTTGTCCTTCTGAAGATTTTCCATTTTGAAAATGAAAACAGAGGGGAAAAGGTGGAATTAATCTTAATATCTCTACTCACACAGCACTGTAGGTCATTTAGTATGCACCAGAGAATTGTATATTATCATCATGGCCTAGAATAGTCATAATGCAGGAGAGAAATCTGAGCTCATCTGCTGTTAATCAAAGCCATGTGCTGAGGCAAGTGATCCCTGGACAGAGAAGAGCAAGTGCTGGCCGTCAGCACCTCCAGCCAAACATAGCCATCCTGGGTGCTCTTTGTATGTGTCAGATTGTCTATTTTTATCATCATATTCCCTGTTGTATGCTTGAGTCTACACTACTTGTCACAAGCTAACCCATGTCTTGGTCTCCGGTTTCCAATTATCAGTGTTAAACTGACTCCTGGCATCTGGAGCCACTGAGAGCAGGGAGATTTCATGGCATGAATGTCGAGCTTGTGGGCCATGGTCACAGTGTATGCCACACATTTAGTGTATGTCACACTCTGAGTGTTAGACAGTATGTAATTACCCCCAAAAACATCTGCTGTGCATTTAGAGATTTTTAGAGATATTTCTAAGATGAGAACGGAATATAACTTAGAAGGAGGGATGTTTATGCATATTTCATAGCATATTAAAACAGCTGGGTTTTTTTACATTTACTGAAACATTAAACACACTTGAATTGGTTCAATAGTTGAACGATTTCATGTGAAATGTCTTGGTTTTGACTATGACACTTGTTATTTGTTATTCCTTGTCATTTCTAACATTTTAAAAAGGACCATAGCATTTTGTTTGCTTGCTGTTGGTGCTATCTTGTCACATTTGGTATCCAGTGCTGTAAAAAAACATTAATGGTCTGAAAACATGCCCTTAATCTGTCCACCAGCCAATTGGCTGAAGGATGGAACAATCATTTTCTGGTCTGGCTTAAAGGGGATTGTATTAGTGAGAGAAGAAAGAAGAACAAGGTGCAAAGTGGAATGGGGTTTATGTCCAGTGGAGGGTGCTTGATCCGGTCTGCAGGTCACAGCTATTCCATTAAATCTGTCCTCAGTCAGAGGGCCACCGAGTCACACGTCTGCCCATGAAATATTGAATTAGGAGACAAACTCACAAAAAGACTTCATGCATGCTAATCCTTTAAGTGTAAATGATCAAATTGACATATTTATGGTAGAATTTAAATTATTTGAAGTTTTATTTGCAGAGGTGCTTTTTTTGTATATATTTCTAAATTTACATTTACAGCATTTGGCAGACGCCCTTATCCAGAGCGACGTACATAAGTGCTTAAATCTCTATCATTGGATACATGATAAATGGTACTGAAAAGACCTTATTATTGTTCCAGAAAGGAATTAACTGAAAATATAAATTATATATGAGTAAATGACACTGTAATAATAGAAAGCAAGTCCTTTTATAGTTCTAATCTAGTTCTTTTTGATACAGTAAATAATAATAATAATAATAATAATAATAATAATAATAATAATAATAATAATAATAATAATAGATGTAATTAATAATAGCACTACTGCTGCTACTACTAATGTTGTAGTTGTTCTTGTCATTTGGCTTTATCTTGTTCTGTGTTTCCACAGCAGATGATCTGAGCCACATAGTTTAACAGAATCTGCGCTTGACCCTGTTTGATTCAAACAGCTTAAGCACATCTGACTTTCTCTTAAAGAGTCTGAATTTCAATTTCTGCACAGGTCTCTTTCTCCTAAGCTTTTTACCATCTGCTACTTAAGCTTTTCAGCAGATTCACTCATCACAGCTATTCATTCAGCACACACACTCATACACATACACGTATGCATACAGAAAGAGAGGCAGAACAATTACAGACACGCCACCTGGTGCTCGGGTACAATCCAGAAAGTACTGATGCTGTTGTGGGCCAAAATAATGCTTTTTATATATTCTGTATGTATTTATGTGTGTGAACAAAGTATATATACACTATATTTTATATATAAAAAATACCCAAATTTTGATTCTTCCTCTGCATTTTAATAATAATTAAGATAAGATAAGATAAGATAAGATAAGATAAGATAAGATAAGATAAGATATACCTTTATTCGTCCCACAATGGGGAAATTTCTCTGTTACAGCAGCAAAATATATAAAAAGAATAGGGACATAATATAATATACAGTATATACAACACAAAATATATAAAAAGAGCAGTGGTTACACTGAAAGACATATTGCACATAGGTAATATTGCACATTTTTCAAAATTTCTGTTATTGCACATTTAAAATACTTTGTTATTGTTTATTATTGCAGTTAAACAGTAATAACAATAGTAACAGTGTGTATTATGGTGACTGGTTCACTGGGAGCAGCTTTGATTGTACAATCTAATAGCAGCAGGGAGAAAACTACAACGTTTTTCCGCTACTTCTACCAGATACTTTCTTTTTTTCAGATAGTACTTTTTCACAATTACAACCAATATTTTACTGAAAAAACTTCATCTTTGAATGAGCACGAATAATTGGAGGGTCAGCATGCAGTTACTTCCTATGTGAGTGCCACTATAGTTTGACCCAGTGTTTGGCCAGTTGAATTGCTCTAAGGGTTAGACAGAGGACATTTTCACAGTGGTTAATGGGCAGCACTGGGCTCGGTGAAACAGAACCAAGACTTCATTTACAGATCCCTTAGGTAATGCAGCACCAAGGCCAGAGCACAGGGGAGAGTGAGAGGGAGGGAGAGAGGGCACACGGTCAGCAGCAGCCTCTCTGTGGACAGGGAAAAGAGACGGGCTCAGAATACACTACCAAACCAACAGGATATATATATAATAGTAAAGGGAAAACTGCAATTTTATTCCAAATCCTCTAAAATACAACCCACCTACATTTACATTTATCTTATTTATATAACCAAACGTATGAAAAAGCAACCTTTCTGCAGTTTTTTGCTCTTTTAATGGAGACTGTGCTCTCCCTTTAATTTTCAGCACCACCCACACCAATCTCAGTAGGTAAAACTCACACATGGCATTTAAACCTGAGCCTCAGCATTGTCTCTTCATCTGATTTCTACCCACACTCAAATTTTATATAAATATCTTATATATTAATATCTGTACAGTGTGAAATGTTTTTCTCTGATTTTTTGAGGAATTTTACAGTTTTAATTGCTTTTCACATTTGTTTTTTACAGAGAAAATGTGTTTGCATGTCAACAAAGAGAAGCAGAAAGAAGTGCGATGGTTAATGTCTCAAGAGCAACAACAATTCCAGCATTTAGCAGATGCTTTTATCCAGAGCAACATACAGAAGTGCTTTTTAGTTTTTCTATGAAAAAAGCATTCTCGAACATGGTCAGGGACGAAGTAGTACTATCAGTCTAAATACCGTTTTTCGAAAGCTTAGTTCTGTCTGAAAACTAACACAAGTTGTTGGGTTTTTTTTGTTGTTGTTGTTTTTTGCAGATTCTGCAAGATATTTGAAAGGTTTACCAGCCAATTTATATTTGTTTAATTGATTGCTCTTTGCTCTTTATAGATGCATTTTCACATTTTCGGAGAATGTGAAATTGTTATTGCATTAATCATGAGGGCGTGTTTGCTTTTTATAGCATTTTATTACAGTTATCTACCAGTATTGTATATTATATATTTCCTACATCTCACCTCCAAAAAGCATGGCAGTAGGTGGACTGCTTATGTTAAATTGCCCCGAAGGTGTGAATGATTTTGTGTGTGTGTGTGTGTGTGTGTGTGTGTGTGTATGAGTGTGTGTGTGGGTGTGTGTGTCAGTGTGTGTGTGGGTGAGTGTGGGCTACTTTGTGATGGACTGGCATCCCTATGAGGCTGTATTTCTTCCTCATGCTCAATGTTCCTTGGCTTTTATCTGAAGCCTCTGTGACCAGGAAATAAACAGTTACTTCAGATAAATTAATGAATTAATATGTATGCAGTACAGTATTTGGATTGAAACACAATCTACATAGGAAATGTCTTATTTTTCATTAAACCAAATTATATCGACATCAGCTGTTTTATAGAAATATGAAGTCAAGTCAAGAAGCTTTTATTGTGACTATAACATATACAGATGGTACAGTATGATGACAAAAGATTTCTCCATGGACTGCATGCTACAGAAACTACAGACTTAAACAAGACAACAAAGAACTAAGTACACTACGTAGACCTACATTATGCTACATTAAGTGCAAATGTGTGCAAACTGTGCAAGACTGTACAGTAGAATAACTAACAAGGGACAGTGCAGCACTGACCAGTACACAGGTTTTTACTGAATAAAATGCAATAATAAAATATTTTGGATGTAAACATAATCCACAAGATGTACTGTAGGTGGTCCATACAGCATTTTGTTTTAGTTAATAAAGAAAAATAATGGCCACTTTGAAGTATAGTGAATAAAGGTTACTCAAAACTATTGATACAATGCTAATTGGCATTAAATCAACAAAATAAACCAAACACAATGGTCAACCTTCTTTAAAACAAAACCTCCTGCTCTGACCCCTTTCTCTCCTCTAACAGTGGTCTCACAGACATGCACCATAACTCCTTGTTTCTAAATAAGTCTCCAGTGTCCTTGAGTTAACTTTCCACCTGCTCTTGGAGTTGTGGTCAGTGTGCTGTGGCGACCTGCCCACAGAAGATAATCTCCTCCACAGGCAAAGCCATGAAAATCTGTATACACAGCTACACAAACTGGCAGACAAACACAACGCACACAGGGCACACACATGCAGCAAAGCTACAACATAAATATGTGCAATGGTAAACCTCCTAATCAAACAAAGTACAAAAAGCCAAACATTGCACTGTCTATATTGATAAACCATTCAAACTGTGCATATAATTCTTTCTACAATGGTCATGATTCCATCTAATCATCTAATCATCGCTTGATGCCTCATAAATCCTCAAAAAATTTATAAACATAAAAGTTTGAAAGAATGAATATGGGCTTCAGAGATTCAAGGTGTTACTAAACTTATAGTTTTTTTTTTTACATTTTTGATGTACTGTAACAGTTTGACAATATTTCATTGTTTATACACAGCAAAAACAACACAAAAATGAATACAAATTAAAAGTGGGTATTGCTGTTGTTTTACATCAACCTTCTGAACACTCTTATCCCTTGAAAATATACTGGAAATCGCAGTTAATTACCATTATGGGTAATGCTGGTGCTTGTTTGGACCCCTCTCTGAGATGATTTTCTCAGTAATTATCGCATACACAAAATGAATCCCCCGAAGTAAGGACTGGGGAGGCTTTGAGGTTCACAGATCTGGGGGAAAGCTAGCAGGGGAGATTGTTTATTTTGGCACCTTAATATGTTCTAACGTGCCCAGCAGAGATGTAGTGTAAATTGAGCACATCACAGCAGCTTGTTACACAGAACAGCTAGTCTTTTCTTAAAGCCTAAAAGCAGACAATTAACTAAATCCAACCAATTTTTATCACCTAAGACTAATTTCTCTTGCTACCTGTCTTAGTAATACAGAATCATTATTCTGCCATAATGACTGACTAAGAACTATTTAATAGCAACAAGAATTCTCTCTATAAGTCTGTATTTATGTGGAACAATGTGACATTTTATCACTCCATACATCACTGCAGTCATGCACACCACTGCTTTTGAAAGCAGCAGAATCCATTAGGAAGTCGTTAGTAAAGGATCAACTTGTAAAAGTTCCTGTCAGAAGAACAGGGCCACAATCCATCTGAGAACTCGACATGCTTCCCACCAGAGAAAAGAGTGACAATCACCCACTGGTTGTTTGGTGCATCGCAATTAGATGCTGCCCTCTGGGAGAAAGTAAAGTCAGGAAAAAGATTTTGTGTTGAAGAAGAGCAAACAGATATATAATGTCAGAATAGAGCTCTGCCGACTGATCTCAGACATCATGCCAATCATCGTGAACCTAAAACTACTCTCTTTTCTACTCCAATGCAAGTCTTCGATTTGTAATCATCTCACCAGGATCTCATTAACAATCTGCCACTCTTTTTCCACTGGCTTTTTTTTGTCATTGACACCTTAGCTTTGCCCAGTTCAATATTGGCCACTGGGGTTCAACATATTGCCTTCAGACTCATTTTTATTCCCAATCATCTCCAGCATCCCTGTCAATCATCAGTGAGCAACCGCTGCACTGGAATATGTTCACTGACAGCTGAGAGCACAGCTGGGAGGAAATGAAAGCTGGAGCTTTACAGAGACTGATGGCTATGCTAAGTGGATGCAAGGCTCCTTTTGCCCTGAAAAAGCAAAAGAAGGAGTATTATGTCAAAGGAATAAGATGACACTAGGTTATGATGACAAGAAAAGCAAGCCAGAGGACCATCTGAGGTCTAATGTTAAGTGACAGAGCTTTGAGTTCACCTTTGTAGGCTTTTTCCTCCGCTCAGTGGGAGTCCTGTGTGTGTGTCTAGTGTGATGAGTTCATAGTGAGGACAGAGCCACACATGAGTCAGCAACTGACTTACGAACACTGCACGCAATGCATTATTCAATTCCAAATAACCCTGATGTTTAGAGCACTTTACTGATTCAGTCTGTTCTATTTGAGCAGGTGAAAACATGATGAAATTGCCAGTGATTTGATTGTATTTGTTTGACTCTACCCACTTATTAAGCCACAGTGAAAACACTAATAAAAATACACAGCATTATGTTCATTATGATTAATCAAGTATATCCTAAAAGCCAAAAACATTTCAGCTAATGCTTTTTAGTAATTTGGGGTAAAAACATTTTTCTAATGTTTCATTCCTGATTTTTTTTTCAGTGCTTTGTATAGAAGACAAAACTCATCACCTGTTTGGTACCATATGATTTTCAGGTTGTTGTAAGAAAATCATAGGCCAGAAAAAATGTGCCCTTCCTATATGCCCTGGACATCTGGGATATTTAAAAGGTTTTTAGTAGTGTATTCAATTAGAGACAAGAAGACAGAAAACAATAACATTGTCAAAAATAGTACAGTCCTATAAATGTTATAAAAAATGACATACAGGACACAAGGACAAAATGACAATCAACTCTCACTCAATGTCACATTCGGGTGATTGTATTCGAGCATTAAATAGGGGAATGTGCCACACTGGCTGAAAGGATTTAGCTTCTTTTATCAGCCCAGCAGTAGCAAGTAGCTTATAGTCATGGTATTTGCTGCCAAGTAATAGGATCTGAGGCTTGGAAGCACCCAGTGGCTTGGTTTCTATAATAATTGTTTATAAATCTTTGAATAAGATCTGATTTTGAATTTGTGGTTATCATTCATCATTCATTCATCTTCTACCGCTTATCCGAACTACTTCGGGTCACGGGGAGCCTGTGCCTATCTCAGGCGTCATTGGGCATCAAGGCAGGATACACCCTGGATGGAGTGCCAACCCATCGCAGGACACACACACACACACACACTCATTCACTCACACAATCACACACTAGGGACAATTTTCCAGAGATGCCAATCAACCTACCATGCATGTCTTTGGACCGGGGAGGAAACCGGAGTACCTGGAGGAAACCCCCGAGGCACGGGGAGAACATGCAAACTCCACACACACAAGGTGGAGGTGGGAATCGAACCCCAACCCTGGAGGTGTGAGGCGAATGTACTAACCACTAAGCCACCGTGCCCCCTAATTTGTGATTATTTTAACCATAATTACAGATGGAGCAGTGTGGGTCATTTTAATAAATATTATGACACTGATCTTACATGAGTGAGTAGTGAAACATGATGCTTTATTTGATAGATCTTAGTCACTACCCTGATCCTATGGTAAATAGTGAGAACTGGTGAGAGCAGTGAGAATAGATACAGAAGGACTGGCTCTATAGAGACTCTGCATAAAACATCACTTTCTGCCTGATTATACTTCCAGTGCAGAGCAATGTGATGGACTGGTAGCCCAGTCTGCCTCTCATCCAGTATTACTGGAATAGCCTCTGGATTTAGAGATACCCTGACCTGGATAAACCAGCTACTGATGATGATGATGATGATGATGATGATGATGATGATTATCATGATGATGAAAAAAGAGGTTGTTAATGATGATGATGATGATGATGATTATCATGATGATGAAAAAAGAGGTTGTTGATGATGATGATGATGATAAAAAAGTTGATAATCACTATGATGATGATGAAGTTGATGATGATGATTATGATAAAGAGGTTCATGATGATGATGATGATGATGATGATGATGATGGTGATGATGCTGATGATGATAAAGAGATTCATGATAATCAAGATGATGATGATGATGATGATAAAGAGGTTGATGACAATAATAATCATTATGATGATGAAGTTGATGATGATGATGATGATGATGATGATGATGATGATGATGATAAAGAGGTTCATGATGATGATGATGATGATGATGATGATGATGATGATGATGATGATGATGATGATAAAGAGGTTCATGATGATGATGATGATGATGATGATGATGATGATGATGATGATGATGATGATGATAAAGAGGTTGATGATGGTGATAATCATTAGCTTGATGATGATGATGATGATGATGATGATGATGATGATGATGATGATAAAGAGGTTGATGATGATGATGTTGATGATGATGATGATAAAGAGGTTGATGATGATGATGATGTTGATGATGATAAAGAGCCTGATGATGATGATGTTGATGATGATGATGATGATGATGATGATGATGATGATGATGATGATGATGATGACTTGCAGGTCTGCTTATTCTTACTGATGCAACCAAAACTACTTAACCTATGAAATAAAGTTGTTTCTAAATCCAAACAAATATTTAAATAAAGAGTAAAAACTTTACAGTATCTTATGTTGAAGCAGCTAGTTTGACATGGATTTGACATGACATTTCAACACAAACAGGAGGATTATATTCACAGCATGAACAGGCCACTGGACAGAAAAGCAGCCACTTGCCACAGTCAGTGTCCTGTCAAGCTCTAATCAAAAGCTCTAGCTGTCATGAGTTAAAGAGACACAATGTTCTCCAGAGTGAGGAGAGAAAATGTGTGTATTAAAATATCCTTATACCCCAGCACTGGTGAATGCTTGATTCTGATTCGTTAAAAGATGATTAATTTTCTGTAACAGCGTGGCTCAGAAAGTAGCAAGCTTTATATTTCCACACTCATTTTTATATATTATTGTTTCTATGGTAACAACAAATGCAGGGACTCAATTAATTAATTAATTGTTGACATGGTGTTAGGAGATTATTTAGAGAAAGAGTATCCAGTCAGAGGTACAGCTGTAACTTGAAGTTATCTGATATGAGAATGAAGACTTCGGGATGAAGACTTCAAGAGAGAGAAAAAAGAGAAGCCTGTACAATGCAAGAGATAACAGGAGTGGTATAAAAGGAATAAACACTTTAGGACATGTCTTTATTGGAACATAATTAACTTTGACGAGGCACCAGCAATGTACTATGTCAGTTCTCCTATAACAGCACGCCCCCAAGTGGTTTATTCCTTACATGGCTTCCAAGTAAGCAGTAAATCATTCCACATGACAAGTTAGGAGTCCAGTTCTGCTGCAGAAAGATTGCAAGATGTTGTTTTTTTTAGTTATGGTTTTACTTTCTGAAAGATCTACTTGTTTCCTATTGTTTCAACTATTACCTGTTGGATTCTGACCATTTTGCCTGGATGAAAGAATAAACAGTTTTCCAAACCACTGTCAGCCCATGCACTGTTTAACATTGCAAGCATGTAACCCAACAGGAAGCAGCTCCAATCCCCCATAAGTCCTGTCTGTTGGTAAGCAGGCAGCAGAGGCTTGTCAGGCTCTAATCCTAGTAAATGCAGGATGGATTCTGGGTGACTGGCAGGTGTCGCACACGGCTGATGTGTGTGTGTGTGTGTGTGTGTGTGTGTGTGTGTGTGTGTGTGTGTGTGTGTCAGGCAGTATCTCAGAGGAGGGATTGTCAGTGCTTGGTGGAGCATGGCACGTCTTCATAAAGCCCGGGGGTTCTCCGCAATACCTCTACAGGAAACACACACAGACCTGCTGATCGGACTTGGTCCACTCACAACACAGACCCATGACTGAGTCAGACAGGAAACAAAAATATGGACTGCGTATGAAATCTCCAGTGTTAGACATGAAGGCAAAAGTAGGTACAGTTTGCTCGTTCCAAACTTTAACTGTAAATGAGTTCAGTATTTAAAGGACTATTGGAGGCACTCTGTAAAAGGTGCTGAATTATAATTTCAGAAATAGAGACACAAGGGAGCATGGTTTCCTCAGAGGTGATTACAGGAGGCACGGGCTATTGAAATGCAATATATGGAAATAAATATAGCCTGTGAAAATAGCACTAGAACTGCATACAAATTCCAGGCCACTGTCTTATAGAAAAGTTAAAAAAAAAAAAAAAAGTCCTTTTATCTGAAAGATTTGGATCCTTTCATGATGATGCCTTTTAGGAATTTACATTTCATACATATAAGCTTCTGAAAGCACACCTCAGTTTAGAAAATGCACAATGAAATTACAAAACGCTTCTCACCTAAGAGTCTGGTATTAAAAAAGCATCCCCAAATGGATATTGTGCATAATCAGATGTTGATGGGCAGGTGCTGAGCACTATGTTTGTGCAAATTATGCTTGGCTTTAAATGTTTCACTTTTCTTCATGAATATACTAAAGCTGTATTTAACACAGTGCTTAAAAAACATGGATTAGAACATGTGTGGCATGGTTAAATATACATTAGGAGTGTAATAAGTAGATGATTTGGTTTCAATGGGAATCAGTGAAATTTATCATCTATTGATTATTATAAATTATAATTTATTATTGTTATTATTATTATTATTATTATTGTTGTTGTTGTTATTATTATTATTATTATTATTATTATTATTATTATTATTATTTATTTTTTTTTTATTATTGGAATAGAAAATGAACCTCAATCTGGTGTGAAAATTATATTAAAAGATATTTTGAAACTGATATCTAAGTATACTAGCAAGTTCATTTGTTCATAACTGTGACACTTAAAATAGTAGACAGAATAAAAATAAAAAATAGAATATAAATACCAAAAGATTAAATAAAATCAATAGACCTACATCATGAATAAATGACAGGCCTATTCCAGATTCTGAAAGATGGTCACATATTGAAGGTAGACTATTAAATTGAATCAGATTCAAAAAGAAGATTCATCATAAATACTACATTAAAGAGTCTAACTGTTGCGTATCACATGGAAGCCTGCCTAGTCTTAGGTCCATAGATTAAACCTGACTAAAAAAACTTTCATTTAAAAAACTGGTAAAGAGTCAATTTTTTTGTACTAATTTCTTGATTTTAACATGATATTTTAAATGTCCATAAGAAAGTATATTTATATTATATGTGCAACAGCAATAGACATCCAGATTAGATTAAAAATCAATTTAGTATAAATGAAAGCGTGGGGAAAGTGTTCCAGACTATTTATAAGCACATTTCTTTCCAAGGTTAGTCTTATTTTATGGTACTTGGTGTTAGAAATTAATTTTTTGCACTTTACACTTAAGAAGAAGATGATCGTCAACATATAGACAAAAAACACATATAATTTTGGTTCCTCAATGTGGGTGGAATATATTCAGATTCATTCTTATATGGATGCATAATGGGGGAAAAAATCACACTAGCAAATCTGTATGATATGCGTTCAAATTAACATACAAATGGCTGACTGATTGCTTTGTGCCATTTTAATTAGCCTTTCATTTTGTTTTTAGTCCTCATTATCATGATTGTGATTGTCTTGAAGAGGCGCAGACCCCATGAGCCTTTGTAAGAGGAGAAGTGAAAGTGGTTGAGCCTCTACAATGTTGTAGCATGGCTTTGAATGAAAGAAGTTGCCTGGATAGATTTTATTTCCACTATAGTGTTCATGGACTTGCTTTTTAACTGCTCATGCCAAGGCAGAATTTTAGATCTTAATAAATCAATCATCCTTGTAGGAGGCCTACACTGAAGAGAAAGAGTTACCATGACTACCTGGGTTGAATGTGACAATCTGGTACCTCTCTCTCTCTCTCTCTCTCTCTCTCTCTCTCTCTCTCTCTCTCTCTCTCTCTCTCTCTCTCTCTCTCTCTGAGGTGCTGTTTTTTAGTTAATAATAAGTTTAGATCACAAAAAAAAATCATGAAAACTGCATGCACTTCAGAGGAATATAGAAGGAAGCTTTAAAGACAGCACAAATCTCAGACAGTAGTGTAACTACTGGCGAGACACAGAACCTCTTAATCTTTATAATACTTTTCTTAATAGAATTTAGTTTAAACAACACAGATTTCAGGTACAAGCAATCTTTACATATGTACTTTTGTCTTATGTAAGTTTGGTCTAATCCATATTTTAGCACCTCCTATAAACACACACGAGTGAGAATTATTTCTAAAAAAAAAAAAATCAGTGTTCCTTTTTTTTTACGTTTCATACGTGCTTTTATTTAACAGCGTATGACATAGATGTTAAACTCAGTAATTAAATAAATACCTGGAGGTAGGATACTTATACAGCTTGTTTATTCAGAGCATCACAAAAATAAGAACAGATCAAAACCTCTAAAAAAAAAACAATGAACAGAAAGCAAAATTTTAAATAGCTAACAAACAAAACTAGGCAAAAACCTGGGCAAGAACAGAGAACATACTTCTAATAAGAAAAGAGGTACAGATGAGCATAAAGTCAGGCTTGGTTAATGTCATGGACTTGAGAGAACCGAATGTATTCTTTGAAATATTAAACTGAAACAAATGTGCTTCTAATCAGTGCTAACACAACCTACTAAATAAACACAGGAGAACAGAGGGATGGTGACTGGGAACATGGGCGTGCAGGTGGTTGCTGGGAGAGTGAGTCCGCTTGGCCGTGTTGTAGAGCGCTGTGGGTCTGTGAAGCATGATTATGTCATTCATAGATAGATAGATAGATAGATAGATAGATAGATAGATAGATAGATAGATAGATAGATAGATAGATAGATAGATAGATAGATAGATATGAATGTGAAATATTATGCAGAATTTATGGTGTATATATAGATACACGTAAATAAAATAGTGCAGATGTATGTAAGGCACATGTGTAGAGAATGAGGAGTATAAACAATACAATATGTAATATGTACATTGTATGTATAATTGTACATAAGTTATATACAGTATTTTTACAGTGTTCTAACAGTGTAATGTAGAGTTCAGTAGTGTGATGGTGGATGGAAAAAAGCTGTCCCTGAACCTGCTGGTTCTGTTGCGTATGTTCCTGTATCTCCTTCTTGATGGAAGGAGGATAAACTGGGTAAAGTTTGTGACTGGGATGTGAAGAGTCCTTGATGATGTTGTGAGATATGCACAGACATCTGCTCTGGTGAAGGTGCTCAATGGCAGGTAGTTATTATAGCAATTTTGACCACCCTTTACTATACATACCCTTTACAATAAATGCTATGTTTATTATGTAAGCTTTAACCTCTTAACTTCCCATGAGCTGTTAACTGGTGCAGACTTACAATTATTTTAGTTTCATAACTAATTTAATAACTTTGTCTATATTTTCACAGATTTTCATTTCCCAATTAAAATGTGTTAAACTGAGCAACAAAGGAATAAACCATGATTTTTAAAGGGCTAACATTTGCTTTAACAATTTATTTTAACATATTTTCTCTGACTATTAGACCACTGTTAGATGCTGTAATATTAAAGCAGCAGAAAAGGAGAAAATGCTGCAAACACACATTCCTTAACTCTGTGAATCATTCCACTAAATTAAGAAGCTGCTAGATACAGTGCACTTCTCTTTTTATATGCTAGATGGATAAATAGACCGTTCAGTTCATCACCAAGGGGATGTGAGTCATTTTTGATTATATTTAATACTTTGTGTAGTATCCTTGTCTAAGACACACAAGTGAATCAGTAGCTAACTTCAACACATATCCACCTTACTTGTTACAGCCGTACACCAGGACATCCACTGCCTTTTTGCAGTGTAGTCTACTCTGACCCTTTTATTACAGTGCCTCAGAATTGTCCTGTTTACTATCCAGATAGACACCCAAGGTAGGTCATTTATGACTAGCTCATGCTGTATGGATGATATGGAATCATGGTGATGTCTCTGAGTATAAATCAAACTTCGGATTTCATTCAAAATAGATCAGACCTCATGGATGTCAACTAATACAAAAAATTCCACAAGCCACCTCAGGACACATATGTGGATATCTACAGGGAGGCTGTGGTGGGAGGCATATGGCAGGGGGGCTTAGCGGTTAGTAATGTTGACTTACACCTCAAGGATCTGGGTTTGATTACTTTCTCTTTACTGTTTCACTTTATTGAGTCTGCAAGTTCTCCCCATGCTTTAAGGTTCAGTCTAAAAATGTGTTGTAGGCTGATTGGCATTTTTACATTGTCCATAGTGTCTGACTGGGTGTATTGGTGTCTGCCCTGGGATGGACTGACACCTCATCCTGGGTGTCACCTTCCTTGTGCCCTAACCTGGGGTAATAGTTAGAGCGCATGGTGGATGACCTAGCTCAGTGGTCAAAGTGTTGGACTTTGAGCAAGGCCCTTAACCCTCACTTGCACAGTTGTATAAAATAAGACATAAATGTAAGTTGTTCTGCCAAATGACTCAGCTTCCAGGGTTAGAAAGACTCTAAGTTCCATGCAATGCTGCATATGAAAAGTGGTACAGAATATAAATGGGTGGATATGTACAACAATATTTTTCAAATTGTCACTAATTTGATTGGACAAGTGGCATCCTAAGGGTGCTAATATTTAGTATAGCAACACTGGTACATTTCAGTGTTTGTACCAATTCTTCAATGCTTTAATGTAAAGTGTAAGATTGACCATTTCTGTTTGTAACCCACCAACCCATAAGTATTGAACAAGAACACATATCTAAAATACACATGTGCATGTAACACAGAAATGACATCGATTCTGTAAAGCTAAATATACAAATGTACCAATATGTTGGAACACCTTCTGGCCCTGGGGTCCTTCTCAGTTCACCTGTGGAAGAGTTGGACCTCTCAGTCTGAGATCCTCTTTGATCAATATGCTGCCTCTAGCCAATTGACCTCTGCCAAACAGCGAATACCAGCGCAAACTGAGAAACTATTGATCCCACTCACAGTGTGCAGCAGTGCAGCATCACATGCCTATTAGATTTCTTTTGTTACATGCTGTGTTGAGAGTTTTTCATCTTCCACTTTTATAATCAACACCCAAACACAGACTATTGAACGAGTCTGCAAAGATGTACAAATTGATTGGAAATAAAGTGTGACATAAAGGGAAGTGTGAGTTTAGCTTAATGTATCTTATTCTTGTTATTGATATGCCAAAGTAAAAATAATTCATTTACAGTATCTTACAGATCATTACTGTGCTTTATATTTACAGTATTCATACTTATATATGCTTGTTAATAAGTGGACAGAAGTATGCCGGCTAGCTATTTCCATCCATTGCAAACTAGCCAATTAGTGATTATACACAATTTTTGTCTACATGCCACTAATGTGGTTTCTGCTGTTAGATGGATTGAACTGATACAATACTGTGGCTGAAATCATGCTTTCCCTCAATTGACTCTTCATTGCCTTCACCTCTGTTAAATTTTTTTTTCTACGCTATCATCTCCAAGTACTGAGAACTGAATTAACTCTGGTCAGGGCTTCAGAACTTGAGTGAAGGTGTTCCAGAGAAATTTGTCTGTATTTAATACAATCGTAATTCATTATTTTACAGATTTTATAGCATACAAAATGTCAAGAATGCACAATATTGTAGTGTACAATCAGCCTTTGGTGATAAGTAACTTATTTATTTGTTTATGCTGGTTTGAAAATTTCATTATGGTGTATTCTGCATATTTATTTATTCTCCTAAATAATCATGCTTCTTTTGGAGTCTGTATAGTTTCTTGGTTTTAACGTGTTAGTTCTGTTCCAGCGTCAGAAACACAATTTCACTAAGCTGATTATGTCTTAAACCTCTAAATTCCATCTTGTATACTCCTTCTAATCTATTAGTAGTTTGTTGTGAAAAGATATAAAATATGTGTATAATATTAAATGATTACAAACTTGTGTAGTGCTTGCATATGCCAACAAATATATTATTTAACATTGATGAGAAGATTCCTGTAAAAAAAAACTGATAAAGTTGCTCATTTGGCAGTAGAAAGGCATCAGACTGTCTGTCTCAGGCAATTGCTTCTGTTAAAAACCAGAAAATATGGACCTATCCTATTATAAACTCTCATTATGTCTTTGAATAGCTATCTAATGATTATTTATAATCTTGTTTTATGTTTGCATTATTGTAAAACAATTGCAACATGATATCCTGCTTGTTGCTGAAAGGAAAATGAAAACCAATGATGGTGAAGCCCATAAAGAACACCAATTAAATTTTTCACGGTACCGTACGCTATCTCATCAGAGGTGCCCCAGAGATGCCCCAGAAAGATGGCTTTTTGTATATTGGCTGCATTGTGTGCTGCACTGCTGTGTGTCTGTGAACTATGAGACAAGATGTTCTACTTCCTGTGATAGCTTATGCCTCAGTTCAGCTGCTACTCTCCTGTGATAGTGAAATAAACCTGCTCTGGGCCATGTACCCTGGCACTCAGGACCTCTTAGGCCAGATTTTTAAATGCAGATATCTGTATCTGTATTCAGATTTAAAGTGACAGTGGATGTGGTCTATAAGGAAGGAAGTGCATAAGTTTATTTAACTGCTTAACTCAGCTAAATCACTTAAGTGCACTTTTAATCCAATGTGACTGATGAGGGATGAGCTGGGGAAGTCTTTTAAAATTACAATTTGGTATAATTGACAAAGATAACTAACTTAAATAACTAACTAACCAACTAAGATTTACTTTGATTTTTGGGTTTGTTTCCAGAAAAATCTGAAACGTTATAATCATCTGCGAAGCTAGAACACAGCGTTCCTACAAAGTCAGAATCCGATTATTTAATAGCATTTCATTATAAAAAATCATTTTCTGCAGAGATTTTCTTTTAATAATGATAGAGAACTTTCATGAAATAATGAAAATGTGCAATGAATGTACAAGATTAATATTTTAGTATTAATTCATTTAAAACCCAGCAGTGCACAGTGTGTTGTCTGCATGAGCTATTGAAAAGTTCTATGAATAAAGAATATTTCTTTTGTGAATTTCAGTTCAGTTTGCACAGAAATATGATAGAAATCTTGTTTTAGGACAGACTTTAGGTCAGGCTACTTTTTGGTAAGGCAAAAACAGCACAGAAAACGAACAGAAGGGCTTTCCTGCCATTGACGAAAGCCACAGACACGCCACTGCACTCAATTCACAACCTGGAGTGTCTAAAGTGGACAAATTTGACCAAAAGAAAAAAAAAAAAAAACAGAATGGTATGTCTCCGGTGTGTGTTTGATTTTGTGTTTAATTAAAAAACCCATACCTGGCAAATCCTAATGATGCGTTTGTATTACATCCAGGGTTCACACTGCTTTAGTGCTTAGCACATTTTCCTCATACCTCCAGTGCTGGGGGTTCGATTCCCAACTTGACCTTGTGTGTGGAGTTTGCATGTTCACCCAATACTTCAGGGGTTTCCTTTCAGTACTCCAGTTTCCTCCCCAATCCAAAACTGGGAGGAACATGACAACATGTTTTAAAGGTTGACTGGCATCTCTACATTATCTGTAGTGCTTGTGATTGTGCACTGCACTTGACTGATACCTGTTATCTGTTGATACATTTACATCCCTAATACAGTATATAGATTGTTATTGTTACTTTTGATGTTATTGTTAATCATAGGATTGTTCTGAAATACTGTGACTATATATTTTTTTTTTTCCAAAAATATATTGATAGTCAACTCAGGCATTATTGGCATCTTGAACATTTTACACATTCATTAATTAATTAAAAAAAATTAATTAATCTTTTTAATCCTAGTTTATCTCGAAAGAGCTTGCCAACATTATTGGCACTCCTAAGAGGGAGTTAAATTATTGGCGTCATATTTTTTTTCCTGGCTCAGTCTACAGAAACGCTGTTTGCTAAATATCAAGTTGAAACAAGTTAATAACTGAAGTTACTAAAATACACAGATGGATGTTGACCTGCAAAGTCTGTTATTATGCTGCGATAGATAGATAGATAGATAGATAGATAGATAGATAGATAGATAGATAGATAGATAGATAGATAGATAGATAGATAGATATAGATAGATAGATAGATAGATAGATAGATAGATAGATAGATAGATAGATAGATAGATAGATAGATAGATAGTTTAACAAAAAATCACACCTCCAATTTCAAAGTCAAATTCATCATCATCATCATCATCAGGGCCACATTAAAAATGTCACAATTCTGAAAAAGGAAAAGGATAAGCATATTACAGCTGGTTACCTCTGCCAATGGGTTAATATTGATCTTTTAAATAGACAATGATGTACTAAGGGTGCATAAAATGAATACTTTAAAAGTGAATATTAATTAGAGAAACAAAATGCACTACTAAATATCACAAACTGCACATGTTATACATTTAATGTATTTATGTTCCCAGCGGGTGCCAATATTTCTGGTGTTGACTGTGTAGCACATTTTGGTTATAAATCACTGTCATTAAATGACAGGAAATCAGACACACGTTCCTAAAAATAGACAGTGTTCTTGTGGTGAGGGATGAAAATTGTGACTTGTTGGGAAATTTCAAATCTAAATTCATGTGAGTATTTAGTGCACTTAGTGTCTCTAACAGTAAGGCTGTAACAGAAGCTCACAGCCACACTGGCATTCTCTCAGGATTTAATAGCACAGGGATGACATCCTAGCTTGAAGGAACAGCTTATTCTGTGTGACATTTCTCATGAATCACAGCCACTGTGCAGCTAAAGCTCTGTGAGGTGGAGCTCAGGTGCAGCTTCCTCTGATAGAAGTTTAATATAATGTACAGACAATAAATGATGCACTAATAGCAAATATCCTCCCAGAACTTATTCCAATTGTATCAGAACAGTGTGTCCAAGCAATACCTTTCCCTCAGTGTAGAATGGCAATGGTTTTGACTGTCTTTATCCAGGCTGATTTGTGTACATGATGAACAGGCTCACTTTAAATAGCATTTCTGTAGCACTTTTAATAATGGACACAAAGCAGCTTTAACGAAATGTCAATAGAAATTTAAACCTGCTTTTGTTAGAAAATTCACCATACTCAGGTCTGTTTGTAACTGATACAGTTTCCCAGTTGGATATCTAGTATTGATAATGTTCTGGTTTGTTCCAGGTCTACTATTCCTCTAGCTCCAGTTCCACTTGCCATCCAATTTTAACAGTTTGTATTTTCATCTATTTTTTCATTTAGATCCAGATCCCATCAACACTGAGCAAGAGGTGGGAGTACAATCTGAACAGAATGGCAGTCAATCACAGAGCATCATGCACACATTTATTCACAACTGTACAGTTTAGAGTAGAAGGAAAATGAAGATCCTTAAGGAAAACCATGTGCACAAAAGGAGAACATGTGAACCTGAGTTCTGGATTGAAGCAGGGATCCTGGAGCAGTGAGAACTGCAACACCACACTGCCCTCACATTTATATGTGTAGATTTAAGAAATATCACACAAGCTAGTGTGCAATTAAACTGAATATCAGCACGGCTGTGAGTTGTCTGTAGAGACAAGCCCACAGAATAACCGCACAATTGTGAGTGTGATATTGCTTTTATTAGCTAGTGCAGTTCTATAAATAAGAAATTATTATAAAATAAGGGGCATTTCAAACACAATTTTCTTCTCAAGCAGAAACAGATCTCAAAGAAGCCACCCATTTACAGCCTGTTGAACAGCTCGCTAGAATTGTTCATCCCTGATAAATGTGCTACTGGTAAAATTCTCTGCTTTTCTTCCTTTTCATCCGACAAGCTTTCAGATTTCAAGCCAAAAGTTATATTCCAGAAAATATAGTTTGCGATGTCCACTAACACTACTGTAGAAACTGTTTCAAACCAGGAAGTGGGATTTTACATGGTGAAGATCAGAGTAAAGTAAACAAAGATCTGAGACCAAACTGAACGCACGTTTATAGAAACATTTAAAGACTTTAATTCCTGGAATAGACAGCGACAGGTGCTGAAGCTGCTTTATGAGTGCTTTTCAATTCTATTAAAGAAGGTTTATCTTGATAAACCAAAAACTGCAGACCTTTAGGGCACAATTTGTGCTTCATGGATAACACCTCAGTTGCTATATCACAAGGCTCTGAGGAGTGGGTGGCTTTGTTTCTGACTTTAATTCATTATTAATAGCTCTTGCTGTGCTCCAGCAAACAGCAACTCCCATAAAAGAAATCTCCAAATGGTTTATCTATATTTTATTGACTGTAAACAATGGTAGATCGAGCATTCTTTGTAAAGGAAATGCATCACAAGATAAATAGAACTTTATGAGCTACTGAAATGTAACCCATAGATATTCCAAATGAAATTTAGATCCTAGTCTGCAATCAACCCCAGCTTCTAGTCAACAATCAGTCAAATCTGCCGTGCAGTGAGTTCCACCAATGACGTGCAGTGGTTTCATTAATTTAGTTCTCATGTAATTTTTCTGAGAGGAATCACTAGATGGCGATGTTAATCTCAGACACGTTGATGATTTACTCACATGGAATAAGAGAGGCTTGGTGTTGCCAGATTGCAGTTTATCCTGAATTAGTGGCTTAAATTTGAAAAAAAAAAAAAAAAAGACAAAAAAAAAACCATGAAAATAAGCGATTAATACATAATGACGTTTTAATATAACAACAAATAGCTATAATGAATAACACAGTCTTACTGCAGTACCAAAAACATACCACAGCACGCTGAAATCTCAAATGAAATAAAAACCATAACAGGACAGATTTAATATAAATGATTTATATTAATGTATTATGTGTTTCTATATTTTTGTTTCTATAATTATCAGCTCATACACGTCAGTAGACATTTATGTAACATTTATGAAAGATTTTCCTGCTATCTTTTTATTTGTATTTTTTTTGTCCTATATTTGAACTAAAGAAACCAAACTGTCTCACAGACGAAATGTTCTTAAAATATTAAATGTAACTATAAACGATTAAATGCTTTGCGGGTTTTTCTTTTTCTACTTTCATTATTTTTATCATAATATATGATGGGATTTGTTGCCTATAGCCCTACTAAGTGAAAGAGTATTTGTTATAATATCTGGCAACCCACGTAAGGAAGCCATTGCATTTCCAGCAGCGCGCTGTGAACGGTGGCATGTTTGCATGATATCTTTGCTGAGAACAATACTTTAAAGTTTGCCCAACTGTTCTTGTTTTTAATTCACAGTTTTTTTTGGACATATACGAGAAATAAACCGCCAAGATGCCGCGAATTATGATTAAAGGTGGCGTTTGGCGCAACACCGAGGTACGTTGATAAACACGTAGCTGGCTAGTTAGCATAGCCGAGCTAAATTGCTAAATAGCATGGCTAACTCTATTGATAAACTGAACTGATAAATATTATCTTAAGGGTGTTTAAACAGATATTGTGTAGTCTTATAATACTCATAGTAACTTTAGTTTGCAGTGTGTTTTAAACGTATAAACAATGCCTTCACAAATCACACCGTAATGCTAATAAAGCGTTTGCATTATAACTAGCCTACCGCTACAGCTAGCTGGCTAACTAGCTATACCGACTGTATCTAGAACTTTTCTGCGATTAGACAATAAAAAAAACTGTCTCATGGTTTCGTGGAGTTGTTTTGTATACTTTGAACATACACGATGAAAACGTGTAGCACCAGGTTTATTATTGGAGCTTTTTATTCTTGACTGTAAGCTTGTGCCACTTTGTTTTTTAAGGCATTAAAGCTTCAGATTCAACCCAAGTGACCCAAGTATTGATCATGATCATGATGTCCACTATATAACACAATAAAAAACAATAACTCAGACCACCTGGCTGTAGTTTATGAACACAGTATGTGAGTGAAGAGAGAAAAATACACGTTTATATCAGAATCAGGTTTATTAAGTGTGTTGACAAAAGTACAGACATAAATAACACTATACTATACAAGATAAAACAGACTATACAAGACAATGCAGATATGATACAATAGACATTATGAGTATTAAATGTGAATACAGAATATATCTGATCAGCTACGTACATAAAGTGTGGGAAGTGCATGCTGCAAATAACCATATTGTGCAATATTATGCTTTTTGTACAATATATAGCAGCAGTAGTGTGTGTAATATATACAGATGATGTGATGACTGACAGTTCTGATAATGCAGTACTTATAGATATGAAGCCAGATATTTGGTTTGCCAGGTTTTGCAGTGCATCACTCACATTGGCCTGTGGTGGGATGTAAACTCCAGTCAGAATGAATGAGAGAATTCCCGCAGTGAATAAAAGGGTTTACAGTTTATGAACAGTGATTCCAGGTTTGGGCTGCAGTCTTTATTCAGCACTGTGACATCTGTACACCAACGGTCGTTAATGTAGAAACAGATTCCGCCGGCTTTCATTTTACCCCTATGTGTATAAAATGTTAAAGGTGCTGTTGGATCCATTACAAGTAACATCATCTTTCTGATTTGAACACTTTAAAAACGCATTAATTGTCCATTTAAGTTGTGAACATGTTTTGTCAATAAATTGAGCTAGGGTGGCTTTTGTTAAACAAACCGTTTGTCTTGTCTCTACAGGATGAGATTCTTAAAGCAGCTGTGATGAAATATGGCAAAAATCAGTGGTCTCGTATTGCATCTCTGCTGCATAGAAAGTCAGCCAAACAATGTAAAGCAAGATGGTGAGTATGTTTTTTAATCACCCTTTGCAGCATTTAATTTTAGTATCCCAATCCATCTATTCTCCTAATAGTGTTGTGTACAATAATATTTTGCCTATTTTTTTGAGTCTTGTGTTTTTATCTATCTATCTATCTATCTGTCTATACCCCCACCCATCTATCTATCCATCCATCCCATCTTTCCCATGACAGAACACATTGCAATTAAGCTTGCCAATGGGTCCATGTAACCATCATTTATTGGCGTACTTGCTTTTGAGGTTTTTTTTTATTAATCCATTCACTCAAAGTGACCAGTCAAACCAATTGTAAATTATAACACAAACACGAATTTACCGTTGATGTTTAGTTGTGAATAAAACATCCCTTACTGAAATTTGCTCTTCTAGGTTAGTATTAGGTTGTGTACTTACATGTAATATATCAGTAATGACTCTACTTTGTTTAACCTCACCAGGTATGAATGGCTGGATCCCAGCATAAAGAAAACAGAATGGTCACGTGAAGAAGAGGAGAAGCTCCTTCATTTGGCCAAACTGATGCCCACCCAGTGGAGAACAATAGCTCCCATCATCGGCAGAACTGCAGCACAGTGCCTGGAGCACTATGAGTATCTTCTGTAAGTGTCCTTGGTCGTTGTTCTTGTCTATTGTGAGTAAGTTTAATAAAATAAATTTTAATGCATTGTTTATTTCTGACCCCAGAGACAAAGCTGCCCAAAGAGACAACGAAGAAGACACAAACGATGATCCTCGCAAACTTAAGCCAGGAGAGATTGACCCAAACCCTGAAACAAAACCAGCCAGGCCAGACCCTGTGGACATGGATGAAGGTTTCCATACTGTTTTCTGAGAATAGTCTGTCTTTTACTCACCTCAAGTAAATAAACATTTATTAATGTGCTGACAATTAATCAAGTGCTTGTATTTTTTCTGCAGATGAGTTGGAGATGCTGTCTGAGGCCAGAGCAAGGTTAGCAAACACACAAGGAAAAAAGGCCAAGCGGAAAGCCAGGGAGAAGCAGCTAGAGGAGGCGAGGTAAGATGACACATGGAAGATGTACTGTATATGGACACTTACATATGTACTGGTTGTGAGAGGGATTATTGCAAGTCTTTAAAAATACAGTGCATAATTTTGTCTGTCGAGCACCAATCGTCTTCCTCCTTCCTCCAGGCGCTTGGCAGCCCTGCAGAAGCGCAGAGAGTTGCGTGCTGCAGGCATAGATATTCAGAAGAAGCGCAAGAAAAAACGAGGTGTAGACTATAATGCAGAGGTTCCCTTTGAAAAAAAGCCTGCTCCAGGATTTTACGATACTTCTATGGAACAGTACGATCCACATGAGCCCGACTTCAAAAGACTTCGCCAGCAGCATCTTGACGGAGAGCTGAGAAAGTAAGTGACTGAGAGGGGTACGCTCCCTAATGTGTGTATATATATAATACTTTACTAAAGTTCTTTGTGTGGCTGTACAATATGGCCATATCAGTATAATAGTCACAATAGATGCATTAGAGACATTGCAGGTATTGTGAACACTTTTTATATAATTTTTTTTTTTAAATAATGAAAACTTTTTGCTTATTAGAATTAATTGATATGATGAGTTTTGTACTGTTTCTTTTAAATTTAACAAATTGAAAATTTGATGTTTAAAATAGTTATAGTAATGCCTTCAGATATCATACAGTTTCCTTCTATCACCTCTACCTACCAAGAGGGACCTCTTAAATGTATATTGCATTCAAATGTACAAGATATAGGCAGCTCATAAATTTTGCAGATCATGGGTTTAGTTTGTCACTGTAATTGAATGATGTTTTTTATGGACTGCCATAGTGAAAAAGAAGAGCGGGAGCGTAAAAAGGATAAACAGAAGATCAAGAAGAAGAAAGAGTCAGACCTCCCATCTGCCATTTTGCAGACTAGTGGGGTGTCCGAGTTCACCAAAAAGAGGAGCAAGCTAGTGCTGCCTGCACCACAGGTAAGTAGTCATATATTTTGCTGTGGATGATGATGATGTTTTGTACATATGCACGGTTGTACACATTTCTACACTCTCTTGGTTAGATATCAGATGCTGAACTAGAGGAGGTGGTGAAACTCGGTCAGGCCAGTGAAATCGCTCGCCAGACTGCCGAAGAGTCTGGAATCACAAACTCTGCTTCCAGTGCTTTGCTTTCTGAGTACAATGTCACCAATAACAGCATGGCCCTGCGCACACCCCAGACTCCTGCAGCACAGGACAAGATCCTACAGGTATCTGTGTTTTGTTTTCAATCTGTCAAAATACTGTTGTTGTAAAAGCAGTTTGATCATAATTTCATGCTCACCATCACTACCACCATCTATTTTTTAACATTCATTTTATCATTTTAGGAAGCCCAGAATCTGATGGCACTTACTAATGTGGACACCCCTCTGAAGGGTGGTCTAAACACACCTTTGCATGAGAGTGACTTCTCTGGGGTCACCCCCCAGAGGCAGGTGGTCCAGACTCCCAACACTGTGCTCTCTACACCCTTCAGGTACTGTTCAAAATGAATAGTTTTAGTAAGCTCAGATTATAATGAGTGCAAATTTATCGAACCAGTGAAATCCTTAAAAACATGATCTTAAAATATTAAATATTTCGGCAGAACACCAAGTCATGGTTCAGAGGGTTTGACGCCTCACAGTGGCATGACCCCAAAGCCTTCAATAGGAGTGACCCCTGGTCGCACACCCCTGCGGGACAAGCTCAACATCAATACTGAGGATGGTGTAGTGGATTACACAGATCCATCTTATGCCAAACACCTGGTGAGTAGAAAAAGCCACACGAGAGGAATCCATTTGTTCTTGGGTATTTTTTTTTTCAGAGTGTTAATATGAGATGTATATTTTCCAGCAACGGGAGTCTCGTGAGCAGCTGAAGTTGGGGCTATTGTCTCTTCCACTTCCCAAGAACGACTTTGAGATTGTGTTGCCTGAGAACGCTGAGAGAGAGATGGAAGAGCCAGAGGTCGACGAGAGCTTTGTGGAGGACGCAGCTGATATTGAGCTACGTAAACAGGTCAGGGATTTCACTTTCTCTTCAACTGATTGTATTCCATGTAATAATATTTGTTCGAGTCCACACTTTATTTTACTTCAAGTTTAAGTGATCCTAGATCTTCATTTAAAAATATCTTAAACTGGTATTTAGTGCCTTATGGGCTGGTTTAAATATATCAGATTCTGCTGAACTCCAGGGAATTTCATACAACACAATGTGTAAAGTTTTTACAGAACGGTGTGAAAAACACAAAACAGCCTGATAGTGCAGAGTCTTCAGGCTGATACACATCATTGATTAGAAATGAGACTAGACTAGACTGGTCTGACATGACTAGACTGTCTGAGCTGACAGTAAGTCTATAGTAACTCAAATAAGCATTCTTTACAATCGTAGTTAGTAGAAAAATGTCTCAGAATGCACAACAATCCTCGAGGTGGATGAGCTATAACAACAGAAAATCACATCAGGTTCCTGTCAGCCGAGAACAAAGATCTGACTCGTGCACAAGCTCAACAAAACTGGACAGTTGGGTAAGTTGTGGCCTAATGGTTAGGGAGTTTGACTCCTAATCCTAAGGTTGTGGGTTCGAGTCTTGTGCCGGCAATACCACGACTTAGGTGCCCTTGAGCAAGGCACCGATTTGCATTTTTCTGCAGCCAACAAATTGAATAAGTGCATAAGAGAGCAGGATGATCCCAATCCAACTATAAACTGGATGTTGTATATTCTGTGCTTATATATGGCATTATATTAGTTTACTGATGACTGCTGTTATTACATGGCTTTATTGCAGGCAGCAAGAGAAGCTGAGCGTGAGAAAGAGCTGAGACAGAGACACACAGCAGTCCAGAAGAGTTTACCTAGGCCCTCAGAGGTGAGTTTGTTCTTCTATAACAAATAAACCCTGCTCCAAATTCTCATCATGATTGAAAGGGTTTTACAAACAGGTTCTATATTTGACTTTTTTTCCCCTTATTTCAGCTGGATTAGTTCAACATTCCCTGCTGACACATTTAAATGTATGTCATTGTAGTGTGTGCTGTAATGAGTAATTTTCTGTGATCAGGTAAATGAGACCATTCTGAGGCCTCAGAATGTGGAGCCTCCTCTCACAGAGGTGCAGCAGGCAGAAGAGCTCATAAAGAAAGAGATGATCACCATGATCCACTATGACAGCCTGCACCACCCATACACAGACATGCTGGCTAAGAAAGCTAAAGGAGCAGGCTCTGGTTCTACCAATGCAGAGCACGTTAGTTACCTGGAGAAAACACCGTACGATAAAGTAGCAGAAGAGGACCTCAAAAAGGTCAGCTTTGTGTGATCTAACTTTTTATATTAAATGCAACAAATCCTTAATTACAGCCTGTTCATATGTAAACGAGTAAATGTATTAATTTTCTCACGCTGTGAATGTCAGGCAAAAGAGATACTGAGGCAGGAGATGGAGGTTGTGAAGCATGGCATGGGACATGGCGATCTTTCCATTGACGCTTATAACCAAGTTTGGGAGGAGTGTTACAGCCAGGTTCTGTACCTGCCTGGACAGAACCGATACACCAGAGCCAATCTGGCCAGCAAAAAGGACAGGATTGAGTCTCTGGAAAAGAAACTGGAGGTACAAACAATTTTATTGCAGTTCCTAGATTTTACAGCAGGTGGCAATGGGGACTTATTATTGACTTTTATGGGCTTATTATTGGCTTTCACTGTACAGCATAAATATGAAAAAAGTTGAGCTTTTACCGTTCTTCAATTGTAACATTAAGTAATGCCATTTATTTATATATATATATATATATATATATATATATATATATATATATATATATATATATATATATTAGTTAATATTTAAAATATATATATATATATATACACACACACAAGTTTATGTATTGGTAGTTTATTTAAAATGCAATTAGTCCTTAATTTGTTGTTTTCACTGTCATCTGTAAAGAGAAACAAAGTAGTCCTTCGGTCAATGCTGATGAATTTGAAGCTGAAAATATGAATAGATAATAAATGATTTTTTCCCGATGTCAGCACTCATTTTTAAGGCAGATAAAAAGACATTCAATTGGCTTCAGTTTTAAGGTTGGTATAGGTGCAAAGTTTCTGTTAATCATGGCAACCCCTGTCTTACAAAGGGTGCATTTGTTTTATATTTCTTGACTGAAACATGAGTGGAAACTTGGAGCCTATTCACACAGCAGCACACTCCCAGCATTGGTGGAGGGAGTAGAGGGCTAAGCGCTGCTGCACTCCCTTCATGCAGAGAATCAACAGGACTTGTGTTAACAGCCCTGCATTCCACGCTTATTAACAGGCCTCAGAAGTGGCTTGGAGTAGCATAAATGCAAAAATGGTAAATGGTGATATCTGTGGCAGGGTTCATAAACGGCAGCACACTTTCACCTTACCCACTGGTTTAACCACACCAGGTAAACAGAGCTTGGGCCATGGGCGCACTGGCCTCAAGTGGACAACTGAGGCAGCTAGCCTTTCACACATGGTGAGACCACCACTGTGTTCACTGACCACAATGCTCATATGTTATTAGTAGCAGACTTGCTAAATCTGCCAAAACCGTATCCTATCACAGGATGCTTGAGCCATGCCGATGCACTTCATCTGGGATGGCTCTACATGGACAGTCTAAAGATGCACAAGATTACTGTGATGGATGCCACTTAGAAACAATGACGATATCATTGGACTGCAATTGATAGGATCAGTTTTGTCTCTCAAGTCTCCATCAGTCTCCATCCATTTAAGAACTTCAATACATTACAGTAGTTCTTGTCAAGAGAGGGATAAGTTAGGAAAGGAAATGAACAGTAAGCTCTCAAAGTCAGAGTGGTGGAAGCAGAAAATGGCACAGATTTAAAACTGGAATTAATTTCCTAATTACACAATGATGACCATATAATAGAGTTGTAGAAGGAAACTTTTTTTTTATTTAAACACACTATCAGGTGCCACTCAGATGAGGGTGGATTCCCATTTGAGTCTTGTTCCTCTCATTGTTTCTTCCTCATAACATCTCAGGGAGATTATACTTGCCACCATCGCCTCTGGATTGCTCATTATGGATTCGTTTATAAATTGAAAATTTATATCTGAAATGTATATTTCTGTAAAGCTGCTTTGTGACAATATCTATTATTAAAGATGTTATACAAGTAAATTTGAATTGACTGTCACTTCAAAACCAGATGCAGAAATACTAGCCAAATTGGATGATGAATTGACATCTGACTGTAGCCACCTTTCCTGTGTTTTTGAAATTCATGCAAATGAAAAGAGGGATCTAAATTAAAGAAGACGTTGCGTTATCTATATAAATGTAGTCACTGTGTAGCACAGGTGCAGATGAGCTTTCTGAGTTTACAAGATTACAAACACCACTTCAAATTAACCTAACTGCAACCTTAGAATCTCAAATATACTGTCAAATATCAAATAGGTATATGTGTATAGTAGCTATAGCTTCTGTGTGCCACTAAAATGTCTAATGTAAATCATTATCCATGCTCTTTCTTTTGTTCTAAATAAGCCATTGCTTATCTTATGCATTGCTTAACATGCTTATGTTAATGTTGGATTTATTAACACTGGGCTGTTTGGTATCAATCAAATTTGCCTATTCATTTGCATGTTACATTGTTTTGACTGTCTAAAAATGATTTCAGTGCCTTCACAGGATTCACAAATTCTGATTTGGAGACCAATTAAAGCATTGTTCTGCCACTATTTGATGTGATACAGATTAACAGAGGGCACATGACAACCGAGGCTAAACGGGCAGCTAAGATGGAGAAGAAGATGAAGGTTCTTTTAGGAGGATATCAGTCTCGGGCCATGGGTTTGATAAAGCAGCTCAGTGACCTGTGGGATCAGGTGGAGCAGGCCCACATGGAGTTGCACACCTTCCAGGAGCTGAAGAAGCAGGAGGATCTGGCCATCCCACGCAGACAGGAGGTGAATCGTACTAGAAGTCTGAATTAGAGCATTGTGCTCCTAACCCGAGAGAACTTGAAATATTTTAGAATGTAGTTTGGCTGCTGTGTTTATTAGCCTATTTGCCATAGAATACAAATAGACCAACACTGTGCTTGCTTTTTTTCAGGCTCTGAGAGAAGATGTGCAAAGGCAACAGGAAAGAGAGAAGGAGCTCCAGCAGAGGTTTGCTGATCTTCTCCTTGAGAAGGAAACTTTGCATCAGAGAAGTTCTTCGGAGAAGTTCTGATTGTGATCTGGGACTCTTACTCCACCATGGCTGT
Source organism: Tachysurus vachellii (assembly GCF_030014155.1). NCBI lineage: Eukaryota > Metazoa > Chordata > Actinopteri > Siluriformes > Bagridae > Tachysurus > Tachysurus vachellii. Next base: position 12,463,080 of record NC_083469.1, read on the forward strand.
GTCTACAATGTAATCTATAAACAAAACACAGTAAAAGCTTCTGAGTGTTTTTACTTGTTCAGCAGCGTTGATGTACCATGTTAATGTTTGCTACTGTATCTTCAGTTTCAGCAGCAGTCACTTGGTCCTTAATTCTCATACACAGTTGCAGGTTGTTGTTTTTTTTTTTTTTAATTTGGTGAACATGTGGTTCATTTTGTAAATAATAACAGACGTCTAGCAGGATGTGCTTTATCCAGAATCAGGATTCAGCATAAAGTGGTCTTGCACCTTTTCATTGCTCTATCATTGTGCGGAGAATCACATAGTCTCTGAAATAACCAGCTCTTTACCTAATAAATCATTTGATTCAAAATCCCTGTGTTTTGTATCACGAGTTATTGTTCGATCCGAATACATTTTCAAGGTTCTTCTCTTTATACACAGAAGAGTTTACATTTAGTGGAAGGAAGCTGAACTACAGTATTGAAACATATCAGTCCATGCCAGTAAAACTGTACAGCAGTTACCTTATAATACCAACTAGTTATTGATGTCATCAATTTATTGTTATTGTATAGCATCCAGATAAAATTGAACTGTTATTGTGTGTAGAGTCCAGATAAAGATCTTTCACTTTTATTCAAATTTTGTTTATATGCAGCACTTTTGATAATTAAGAGAAATTTTCACCAAAGTCCGTGTCTTCTCAGTGTGGCTCTATAACAGTCTTGACCACACCCCTGTATAATCAAAACAACTTAACGGTTTTGCATTTTATTCTAGTATGTGTTACACGTGTTGTGGATCTGACAGGTTTTTACTGCAGTTAGATTGTTCAAACTGTGACCCGCATCTCTTTCCATATTCATGGGCTTTTAAAGCTTTTAGACTTATTCTGGGTTAATGGAGTTTGGCCAGATGATGGAAATTGTCTTAGAACATCATTAGAAATTACTAATTATTTTCTAATGTGGTTCCACTTTGTCAGTGTCCTTTTTTTCTGCAAAACAAAATGACAGCTCTTGCCTTAGAGCTTATTGAGAAGAGCGGATGTGGTTTCAAAGGCTGTCAATGCTCTTCAGTGTTCCCTTCGCCGGTCTGCTGCAAGTTTATTCATGGACCTTTAATTATTTGGCTGATGTGATGAATCAAATATGACAGGGTGAGTGGCATCACTTGTCTTTGCACACGAGAGAAGGAAGTGATTATTTGTAAATCCATTAATGCTTGACTGGCTAAGTGCATGAGGCCTGGACATGTGCCAAAGACAGGGCTTGTGCTACAATGGGCCATTTGTTAGTGTTCATAGACCCAACAGTGATTTACCAGAAATCTGATCAAACAGTGAAGCTGACTTTCACTCTAATGTCAATTTAATAGCAGTGATCAAGATGGCACTCTTTTAGTGATTATCTAATAGTCAGTTTGATGTTGGTGTGAATCGTGCTCAAACTCATGTGTTAAACTGACAGCCGTCACTATATTTGACAAAAGATATTTTAGTGATGTTAAAAGGTTTCTTTCACTAGATACAAATCAGTGGCTTCTCAGTGTAAAGGGTGTATAGTAGTGGGATTCTGTGTGTCTGTTACAGCCTGAGACTTTGAGAGTTATGAGATTAACACCAGGTGTTACTGGCTGTAGCACAATGCTATCAGGTTTCACCACAGTGCCATATTATGTAGCGTATTGTACTGTTGGGTCGAGGTGTAGTACAAAGATGTTGTGCAACACATAAGCCAAGGACCTATTTAGAGTGTTGTGCAAATGCTGAGCATACTCATTTTTTGTAACGAAATTTGAGTCTGTATTAGATGCAATGCAGGTCTGGTTCTAGTCAGTGTGGCTCTTGCCTTACATATCAAGTCTGTATCTGTCTCACGCACAAAATAAATTGCTATATTAAGCCATGCATGAGAGATAAGATGATTCTAGATATAGCAATTGCATCTGGAGTCTGTTACTGTTCTCTTCTGTGATGAGGTGCAAGGACGGGTCATCACGTGACTGGAGAGACATTTGTAAAACGTGAGGTTTGTCAAAATTAATTGGTAGTTTAAGAAGAACCATCATATTGTAAGTTTAGAAAGAATAAATGACCTGCTGGAGCACAGAAGGGCATGAGAAAAGACTTTCAAACATTTCTGGACTGTAACCAAAGCCAAGTTACCGATTAGTGAAAACAGCACAATAATACACTGGAATACACAAAACTGTTTAGTTTTTGTTTGTTTCTATTGATCCATTGATTTCTGGTACATAAAATTAAAACCACCTTTGTAAGATTTTGTAGGGCTCAATTGTAGATTATGTAGCCAAACCAACCCTGATGGGGCTTTTAGAGGCCAAGTCAACACCTATGTTCCTTAAAGAATTTCTACAGTGTGATAGGAAGCATCATCCTGCTGAAGAGGTCACTACCATTCAAGTGTTGCTGCTATGAAAGGGTGTACTTGGTCTACAACAAAGTTTAGGTCTGTGTGAAAGTAGCATTCACATGGACACAAGGTATCCCAGCAGAATATTGTCCACAGCATCACTCTATTGGATTGCCTTCTTTCCATAGTGCCCCTCTGTGCCATTTTCTGCTTCCACCACTCTGACTTTGAGAGCTTACTGTTCACTTTCTTTTCTAACTTATCCCTCTCTTGACAAGAGCTACTGTAATGGCGTAATCATTGTTATGCACTTCATCTGTGTATGTTTTTAATGTTATATCTATATATTAATGTTCCTGTTTAGCCATTTCTTTTCTTTTTTTTTTACAATCTATTACAGAAAACATCTCTAGCAATGGGTGGAGCAAGTGAGCTTTTTACCATGCCACTGTATCATCTGACTTCAGTTGCTCCACCTTTTCAGTCTTCCTCCTCCACTTCCATCAGGTTTTCCAGGAGACATGAGTCATTTCTCTTGTAAAGCTTCCTCTAATCTAATAGCAATTCTACGTATGTGAGTAGGTCATTGCTTAAAGAAAGGAATGGAGTAAAAATAGTGCGCACCCAGCTCTTGTGAGATTAGTTGTCCTGAAGGAAGGAACTGCTCTCAGCTCTTTAGCAGGGAGGGCTACCAGATGATTGATAATGGATCTGTGGCATCATTCTCTGGTCAGACAGCAAGAGATGGGATCATGCTTTCTTTCACTGTTTGTCTTTTCTGTACTTCTGATAAGTCTTAATTAAGCAATTAGGAAATTCACTCCAGTGGTTAGTTTTGCCATCTCACAGCTCCAGAGTCCCTACATCCTGAACTCAAGTTCCAGTGAAGCTCCACATGAAGTTTCTCTGCATGTTTGCATGGAGTTCCTTTGGATTCTCTGGTTTCCTCCCACTCCCCAAATACATGTAGGTGGCTGGTGAAACTAAAATACCCCTTCGTGTAAATGTATCTGTGTAAGTCTTGTGATGGAAGAAAACTTTTTTTTTCTTTATGGTGATCACCAATTTCAGTACTCTATAGGAAACAAACTGTCCAATGGCAGGATGTTGAGCATTGCCATAACTTAATTACCACAGAGTCTCCTCCAGCCATCCCATTTTCCTTCTCACACACACACACACACACACTGTAAACAGGATGCAGACTCAGAACACAAGCACAAACATGTGAAGGCAAAAAGTGGCAAAGTACACCCACTGCGACGTGCTAATGAAAACATCCTGCAGACACATAAACAACTATAAAACAGATTCTAAACCTACCAAAACAGGAAAGTGCAGAAATTCACAACTGAAGCCTCTCTGCTGCTGTCTTTATGCTGAGGTTTCACCTTTTTTCCCAGAGATGGCCCTGGATTGTATATTTAAAACCGACTACTTTGTTAGTCTGAGAACTAGGAAAGAGATGGAAGGAGAAGAGAGAGAATACACAACATCAAAGGATATGAACAGTCATCGAAAAACAAGAACAAAGCCCTCAGTGATGGGGTAATGGGTAGATTATGCATCCAATTGCCAACGCAACAACACGCTATGTGTTATTCAGGCTGACACTGAATTAGACATGTTTCCTTTCCGTGTTGGAGAAGAAATAACAGCAGAGAAGAATAGAACAAAAAAAAACAGCATGTCTTTTGGTTTGAAAAACTCCTGTTGTCTAGCCAAGTCTGGCTCCAAGGGTTGGCCATGCTCTCCCTGGTGGAACTGACTATAAAGCAAAGGTCAGCATTGTTCTCTCAAATCAAATCCAAAATATTTCCAAGCATAATAATAATCTATACCCCTATGGTCTGTGGTTCAATTGTAAATCGGAGCTGTCTTCAGAAGCTAAATTTAAACAGATTTCACCCAGTGACAGTGAGAAGCCGTCAGACCAACCTTCTGTTTTGACTTTCACATCAAGGGCTTCTGCTGCCTTTCTTCTGGCCAACAGTGTAGATTGTGTTCTTTACAGCTCCACTCTTGACCTGTTTACACGAGTGTGACGGACTCGGCAGAGATTATAATGCACGAGGGCACAGGGAGGTCTCCAGTGTGTTAGCCTGTTATTATAGTCAGAATTGGAAACCCCCGAGGGAGAGGGGATTCGGTTACAAATCAAACACGAGTCCCGCTTTATATGCAGCTAAACTGCACTGGTTGGAAATCTTTTGTCAAATTCAGGCCCGTCTGTTGGAATTGAATCTGAGCATTGGTAATTACAAACGGAGTCATGGTGAATTATGCAAGATGTTTTTAATGATTTCAGTATTCCGTTCACCCAGCATGACCTCGCTGTGACTGAGCCGTGCAGAATTTTTTTTACCCTCTTTCGGGAACAGAGAGATGCTTTTAATGTTACAGTATTAAAATACATGATAAGTGAAAAAACATCTTTTCTTTGAGAGAGTTCAGTGGAAGGTGCTGGGCTCAGGGGCCTAAAAACAAAACCTTTTGCTTGTTTCATTTCATGAGATTCTTTGTTTCTCTTGATTTTTGTCTTGTTTTTGACTACACGTCTGCCTGTGGACAGGCTCCGGGGAATTAGTGATCTATATGATGTCACGGACAGGTTAAGCTTAGTTTAAAAGGGACAATTTGTTCTCACGAGCTGCGCAGACGACATGGCCCGTGTTTGCTTTGGATGCCTATGAATAACCTTGGATACGGAAACGAGATTAAAAACGCAGGGTTGTAATTTACAGGGCAAGGGAGTAGATTTAAAGGCCTTCTTACTGCTGCAGGGCCAACTTCCAAATTTATCTCAGCTGAACATTACCAGAGCTTTTTTGTGCTGCCATTTGGTGCCAAGTAAGAGATTTGCCTATCAGATCCAAAGTGACATTGATTTCAGACATGTGATTTCACTCAGGCTTTATGGGGCAGGTTAAACTCTAGTGTAATTTGGTGTTTTAGGGTTGCCAGGTGCTAAAGACTTTAACCAGTTGAAAAACTTGCTTTATCTCATTAAGAGTCTATACTGTGAGAGATCTTTGCCCATCTAAATACGTGACATCCAAACATAGACTAATTTAAATGAGGACAAAATGTTATCTGTGGACATTTAATATTTTAAGGAATGTCTGTTTGTCTGGATCAGCAAACCGTAGAATGATAAAGTGACATTATTAGACTGAAATCAATACTTTATTTATTTGTTGTACATATATTTACTTATATACATTTACATTATATATATATATATATATATATATATATATATATATATATATATATATATATATATATATATATATATATGTGTGTGTGTGTGTGTGTGTGTGTGTGTGTGTGTGTGTGTGTGTGTGTGTAATATATATTATGTGCACTTGTGGATTTACACAATTTCTACTATTTGCATTTCTGATAGATGCTAAATGGCATTTTGTTGCTATGTACCTGCACTATGCACAACTATATCTAGTCTATCTATCTATCTATCTATCTATCTATCTATCTATCGAGTTGCTACTGAATATAATTCAGAATTATACTGAATATAATATAGTTCACCTACATGATGCAAAATATAATAATACAACTATAATAGCAACTCTTTTTTTTTTCTCATCAACTTTTATGAAAAGTAACTAGATTTCCTGGAAATTAGCTTTTATTTAATTAAGTTTTTAATTTAAATTTATTTACGTGTATATTTTGAGGAGGACAAAATCCATCTAAATTTATACCCCAGAACTGCTGAATTCTCAAATCTGATCAGAAGTGCAACACAATATTACACGCACAATTAACCCCATTCATCACCTTAAACATACTTTTTACAATATGCTGGGTTTAGACACTGGTTTTACAACCTACTGTCTCATGTCTCCACTCTACCTGTGGTGTGGTAGAAACTTTTCGCACACATGTCTGTGTATGAACATTCCCCACACTGAGAATGAAGCAGTGTCTAAAAGGTCATATTGTAGTGCTCGGCTGAATAGTGGGCTGGACGCTGCAGGGCTTTGGCCTGTCTGTGGGAGTCAGCAGTGGAGAGCTGCTACAGTAGGTCAGGGCACTTCAGTGGGGAGGCCTCCTCTGCGCTGAGGTCACTGTGGTGTGTGGAGCAGCTCCAGCTCTACTGCTCTTACCTTTCAGCGGCTGGCCTCACACTGGCAAACAGGAACACGTCAATCTGGAGAAAGCTGTTAGTCAGGTTTGGGGTGTAAACACTTTAACATTAATAAGAACCATCATAGTGTCATCACCATACGAGTTTTAAACTACTTTTACTCATTTCATCTTATTTTGTAATGTATCTTCATATTAAATATTACTTTGCTATATTACTTGTTATTAGACTACAACAGTCTAAGATCATATTTAAAAGGGTCTTGTGCCTGCCATTATGTACAATCACAATTCATGGAGAAAATTTTCATGGTCCTTGGAGCAGGAGGGTCTTTTTCAACTTTTTTCCAGAAGGTGGTGATATTGTGCTAATCAGGACATTTCAGTGAGACAGAGAAAAAAAACGTAAAATAATTTCTGCAGACTCCACTGCCAAGGTGTGAAGTGGCTCACATTACACTCAGCTCATTCATACTACAACTCAATGAGAAATATCTATGACCCAAAATATCTTCCTGCCTATAAATTCAATTTTAAACTAAAAACTAAAGAGGAAATTCATAAATTCTACCTAAAGTGGTGTTTCAAAAGTCAAAAAGTCATAGAAATAGTATTTGGCATCTCATGTGTTTCAAGGAAAGTGATATTTTGTTAAAGTCAGAATTAATATAGAAAAATAAATACAAAATTATTTTATATTTAATATTATATTTATTTCTTTTTATGTTTGTATGTTTGTGCATGTGTGTTTGTATCAGTGTGTGTGATTTATATATATATATATATATATATAATATACATATTTATATATAAGCTATAGCATTGGGTATTTAATAAGGTTAACAAAGATATTGTTATGGTATTTGATGCTTATGTATTTCAAAAGGAAAGAAGAAAAGGGGGGAGAGAAAAAAATCTGAAATTAATAAAGTTTGAGCATTAACTTGGTAAACCAAAATAAATGGTTGGTGGTGCTTTACATGCACACAAGTCATAATCAACCCTGTGGAACTCGTGCAGTGAAAAAAAAAATTCTTCTGCATTTCTGGAAAAGTAGTTTAAAACTAGCTATAGAGGAAGTGTTAGCCTCAACATTTCAGCCGTTGCCTCAGTGTTTCAGAGCTCAGGAGCTGTGTGGTCTCCCCTCCCCTCAGTGATGGAGGGCAACACTTAGCACAAGGCTTACTGGAGGCCTCTGTGGTGAGGACTCGGGTTTGGTGGTGGTCAGAGCTGCAGAGACGCCCTGCTGACTGCTGAGGCTCTCTGGGGCCTTATGACATGCCAAATGGTCCATAAATGCAACTAATTTATACAGCAAGATCGCAGTATTAACTCTGGTTTGTGTTCTTTCTTTATCTGAGGTGCCAAATTTCAACACTATATTCAGATCAAGTCTTTAAAAAATATCAGCTAGTGATGGGTAGTCATTCTGTGGCCTGCACTGTTTTAGGAAGACAGAGTTATCAATGGAAATTATTTCCTATATTAGCCACAATTAGTAAACACTAAAAGATTAAAAAACTGAAGCAATCAGATATTACTGTTTTCTTGAACAGTATAGAAACATCTGAACAAGATAAATAAAATAATGATTAAGTGCACTATGTTTAACTAACTAGCTAGCTAGGTAGCTGAGAGTCTTGCACGTATTTAAATAGCTAGTATTTGTTGTATTTTATCTTAACTAACAAAGGAAATGTAATCATAAAGCCAGGACTAAATGTGATGGATGAAGCTAAGAAAAGTAAATTTGGGTAATTAAATGCTAACTGCTTCTAAAATAGCTAGATAGTTTGAGGAGAGATGTGCTATCTATATTGTTAGCTAGTGTATATTCACTATTTAATAGTAATATTCAGGGGCGCCACTTGCAATTTTGGCCCCTATGAAGGAAAATGAGACTGGGCCCCCGATACCACACCCATTTCGCACCAAACATACAAGCCTCTGGGCGGCCCCAAAAGTGCGTGGGCCCTTAGAATCGTCCTAACTTTCCCCCCTTAGTGGTGCACCTGGTAATATTAAATATAATCTGACAAAAAAAAAATTTTGTTTAGTTTAGCTTAGTCAGAGGTTAAGCTCTTCTGTGGACTTCAATTAAATTGAAGACCAAATGTGAAGGATGAAGCTGTGGAAAGCAGGCTGTAAATCTGAGAAATGAAATGCTGATTGCTAGAAAATTAACACCCATCACTGAAAGAGATTCTTGAAATGCCCAACGGTGAGTGGTGTTGAAAGCGGTGGCTCAGACAGAAACACAAACAGCAGTTATAACCCACTGCAAACTCTGAGGTATGAACTTGCCTTATGGAACTTTTGGCATTCCACACCAGGCTGTAAAACATCAGCATACTGAGATTTCAGCTTGTCTCCTCCTGCGCCATCATCTGGCAGATTTAACTCCTTTCATCACGTAAATCACCTCCATCACAAAGCCTTGATTTGAATATGTAAAAGTAATGTGTGCAGTTTAATGGATCTTCAATGTGTTCACACTGTAGAGTAAATCAGGAATTTTTAAATGACGTGCCTTTTTTTTCTTTTTGCACCAAGTATCTTGATGTAGTATGAACCTGAAATGAATGCAGTTCATTCACAGGACTATATGGCTACAAAATGTATAAAACATCTCACTGCTCAAATGTAAACGTTTGAAAACATATTTATTCTTATGTAAAATATGCACGCTCGACACGGCTTGAACTCTCTCAGAGAGTATTTAAGAAAACAGCCTATTAAAATACATGATACATCACAGGTTCTGGTGAACTCATCATCACTGTGCTGACTTGCCTTACATGCCATTTATAATTATGAAGCAGACAAAAAAGCAATTTCATAAAATATAATCATTCTGCCTGAATTAAAGGGAACACTCCACTTTAAAAACATTCTCCATCATTCATCAAAAACATGTTTAATTTCATCTACTTCATTACTTCAGGTTTTAGATTTGATGGATCAGCTTTATGAATTGAATGCATGTACTAACAGCTGAGTGCAAAAGTTTACCTCCCCCATGGTTAACTACAAAGAAAAGGAATTCCACAATGTAAAATAATGAAATGTGGTTAGTTCAGTAACCAGGCAACAGTCCAAAATATCAGGCCACATTAACAAATAGACAGAAATCAATGTTTGTCATGACACTCAGTGAAAAGGACTGATCGTCTGACAGCTGGGCAGTTATACCAGGGGTGTCAAGAAAAATGGGGACAAATGACCTAAATAAAATGTTCCTTGATAATAGACAAAGTGCTTTAAGACTATTAGACAGCATTTATATTTATTAAGAAGTGGAAAAATGATTGTAAAATGATATCCGTTTGATTTTAATCATCTGAACTAGGTTTATTTGTGGTAATAAAGGAATAAATCTGTAAAAAGATCATTTGCACTCATCTGCCACAGAAACTGTACATGACAATATTTTGTCATTATTCTCTTCATTGATTTATATAATAATAATAATAATAATAATAATAATAATAATAATAATAATAATAATAATAAAGTGACATTTAATCATCACTTACCTTAAAATTGTGACTTCAAGGATTGTGGTTTGGTTCCGTCATGGTCACAGCAGTGTGTGAAGGCGTCTCCTCGTTCTTTAGAGCCTTCTGACTCATAGCTGAGAACTTGGGCCTCTAATCTAAAGCCCACTGAGGGGTCGGAGCCCGACCGAGCGTCGCAAACCATCTCACACAGCTCACACAGTAGCCTGTCATTACACAAAACCATAAAGCCATTACAAATGAAAGGAACGCTCTATCTACTATCTAGAAGAAAGGGTGCTTCAAGGGGACTTTCCAAAACAAGGATTTTTTTTAGATTTGAAATATCATGGTGAGACAATATGCACTTATGGACTGTGGGATTTCTGATCTTCGGATTTCTTTATAAAGACCAGGCTTGGTTTAGGCCTCGGCTCACACAGGGCTCGAATCAGGAGGATTTTTAAAACTAAAGCATGACAGATTCCTCCAGCCTGACTTTATCTATTCATTCAGTGCAGCTTGTGAATAACACACTAATCAAGAACACTATAACAGACAGTATGCCTTCTCTTAGATAAACCTGAACAGAGTCTTATTCAGGCTGAACATTGGTGCTTTCATAGTAATAATTATGTCCTTAAAAAAAATAATAGTGAAAATACAATACTACGTTTTTCACGGTCATCTCATGCGAACATGTCATTATCTGTTGATCTTGTTGATCTGGGGTGTAACTCAAACTGCTCTATCAAATTCTCAGTCCAGCTAATGATGGAAAGAACGTCTCGAACGCTACTTGCTCCAAGACCACCTGTTAAAAGAAACAGAGTGCTGCTGAGACTTTTTTTAGTGGCCTGTTTCTTGTCAAGCATCAAGACACCCAGGTGCTCACTGGTGTATTTGTGCTCAGGTCTTTGGAAGGCAGCTACAGCTCTGTTTGGCAAACTACTTCGAAGAGGTGTCAAATATCGAGAACCAGTTTCAAATGCCAAGCTAAGCAAAAATGCCTTTTTTTCTCTCTTCTTTCTGAAGAAAAGGTATGCTGTTCCATTCTGGCTGTTATTTTCGTATAATTAGTCAGGCTGTGAGTGAAAAAATATATTCTCTGCCCCATATGCTGCGGTAGTGCTGGCTAGCCGGAGGGCCTATTCATTAGAGTGAAGAATGTGGAAGCTGCAGTATTATTACGGGTGTCCGTATTTTACTCTCTTTGCAATTAGCCATGTCCTCGTGTTTGACTTGTCAAAAAAGTCTTTGTTTCAGTTAAACAAATATATTCTGTCCAGGAGAAGAAGACAAATGGGGACAAATCATGAATTCCTGAAGTAAAATTATGTGCAGCGTTCTCCTCCAAAAGCATCAAAGAACGAACCAAAGAAGTGTACGAACATTTTTACTTCAGCTTGGTTTGAGGAACTCCAGCAGTTCAAATAAAATCCAGCACTGAATAATACAGGTGAAACTGGATTGGATTAAACATAGTTTTCTGATCCAATCTGCTGATGCAATTGAGAAGCATGTCAGTGGATTGGATAAGGACAATATGAAGTTCCCAAGTAAGTTATGTTGAAAACAGAATGTTAGGAAGAAGATATCAGTACGGAATTAGCATCAGATATACAGTATACATCTGATACTGGATTAGGACTGAAAACTAAACTATGATTAGACCAGAATATTCCAATGCACTGGGCAAAGAAACTGTAAAAGTTGATGTATTCTCCAGCCATTAGATCTCATGGGGAACAGAATCGTTTAAAGTTATTGACAGTGATGTGTTATGTAAGTTCACTTATCTTTCCTTCCAGGAAGTAGTGTTCAGGTTGGATCCTCGAGCCATATTCAGACCAACTTCAATGTAGAATCAGCTCAGTCATTACATGCAGAATATTAATTTAGCTGTAATCCTGAAGTATTGGCTCAGCAGTTAAGGCTCTGGATTACTGATCAGAAGGTCAGCTGCCAAGCTGCCACGGCTGCCCTTGAGTAAAGCTCTGAACACTGTCTGTTTTAGGGGCGCTGTGTCATGACTGAACAATCAGCAAGCATGGATATGTGATGGGGGAAAAAATGACTGTGACTTAATGTACAATATGACAATTAAAAGTTTTTTTTTTCTTCCTCTGGCATAACCATTAAAATGTCTGTATCCAACCCTAGCTCAATTCTGTATTACAGAGGGTTTTAGGCACAAACCCTTTCAGTAAGTCAAGAACCATTAACTATCCTAAGGACCCTTGAGTCTAATAGTTAAACAACATGTTCACAGCTTTGGATAGGTGGAAAATGTAGCAATTGTTCTCATAATGAAGTAAGGATATAATGATATTCAACTTGTAGTTTGTTTTTTTAAATCTACTTCCTGCTAAAAATCTCTTAAAATCTTTTACGGGTCTTCATTGAGAACTTTTCTGAAAAAGAGAAAAACAGCCTTCAAATATCAGCTCACTGCCTGTGATGAAAAAGACCCAAAGGGGCTCATGAAAAAATACAGTGAAAAGATCCAGAGAGCCAGTTTTCCAATTACTAAGACTCACCTTATACAGAGCATTTTAAACGACTCTGTAACTGATAGGAAACATTGCTACACTGCATGACAAGATTCACTTATGGTCCACTTCTAGACTCCTAAACTGCATGTGCTCTGTGTGAGTAATACTGTAATCGTGTCTGTCTTCAAGTTACATCAGTCATGCGGCTTTCCTATGCTCAGAATTTTTTTTCTTCAGTTTCTTAGTTTATTAAATACTCAGACATTGTAATTATTATAATACTCAGACATATACACTCATTTTCAAGTCAAGACAATCATCTAACTTCCACAGACAGGCTCTGGTTGGATAGTGTTCAGTGTTTATATCCCGCTCTGTCAGGCCTGCTCCAGAAATCTTATCCTTCTGTATCAGAGCTCCATGAAAGACTGCTTTATTCCATCACTTCTGTCTAAACCATTTCACGATAAGTCACATTGCTTCAAAACAGAGAGAAAGCATTTAGATGGCAGCACTCATCTGTGATCCATTCAGCGTGCCGGACATGTTTATTAGGCTGGTTATTTAAGCCTGGGTCTCACACAGCTCCGTCTTTACTGAAGAATCCTCTGGAGGATCTTTCCCTCCACTTTTCTCCACTATGCGTGCATTCTCTTTCCTCGGCTGCGCCGCTCTGCCAGTGCTTGCTTATCTTATGGGAAGTCATTTACGATTCAAAGAATGCAGTGTGCACTGAAATGTCATGAACATTTTCTAGGCATTTGGTGTAAAATGGCAGATAAAATCTGATTTCACGTATGATACAGTTACTGTTATATAGTCTGACTTGACTGATATCCTGTTGAAAGAATATATATCAACTTATGCACATATATAATGTATACACTGCAGAGGAGAAATGTTCAGTATAAATCCAGTTGTCATAATGATGAGGACTGACCGTGTTTGGGAAAATGATACACAGTAGAAATAAAGTCAATTCTCACAAAAGATCTAAGAAGAAATTACTTTTTTTCAGGTTGACAGCTGAAAAGGATGAGTTCATTTTTTCTTTATTCTGTCTCAGAGCTTTTAGTTGCCCCTGTCACCTCAATGCTATGTCATTTCAGGATTCAGGAGGTTGCTATAATTCTTGTCTGACTCCTGCATGGGAAAGTTGCAAAAGCTGATTGGGTATAAGTGCTTGAACAGAGGCAGGCGTCAGCTCCAGCGACTGGGCCTGTAGAAAAACCACCCCCCTAGTCACACATTTTATTGGCTTATAATTAATGCCTTTGCAGACTTTTCCCAAGTGGCCTTTGCCCCCCCTTAAAGACTCCATATTAGTCAGTGCCTTACTTCTGATTTATGAGCCAGTTGCAGGAATCTGCTTTGTGTTTTAGGCTTCACAGTGCGAGATCTTACAGTATGAGGAGTCATTCAGAGTCGGTATGACATACACACCTCACTCACCTTATCTCAAGATCAAATAAGTCCATCTGTAATAACAGGTTTGTTTCATCTTTTCCAAATGATTAAAAATTCCCATTGAGAATTATTTCCATTTGAGATGTAGAACCTAGAAAACATATAAAACTGATACACAAGCCCACAAACAATAAGTTACAGATGCTGTGAAACCCACAGCCCAGCCCAAGAACAATATCTGGCTTGCTTTAGCATTCATGGATGGGAGAGCAGAACACTATGCATACTGTACATGCACTGAGTGGTTCTGTCACAGGAAGGACACGGTGGAACTTCTGTGGAACTGTGTAAAGCCTGGAACAGCATGTCCACTGTTCAGCACTTTACAGATGGAGCACATCCAAAACCGAGTTTATAACATTGCAACTTAAACATTTTACTGCACTGCTTACATTGTAGTAAAAGACATACAACCTGCATGTATCCCAATATTTTCATTTTTCTCAGCGATGGTATTTTACCTGCTACAGAAACTAATACATCTTAAAGTTTACTAAATGATTAAGGATACAGTTGCAAAAGAGCTTTTTATTTTACAGGCTCTATGGAAGATCATGTGTCTTTTGTAAAACCTTTTTTTTGTATGTTTGCATTAAAACGTTACCAGCGGCGTTCCAGTCCACAGGTAGAATGGAAATCGACTTATCGGAAATTTTTCAACCGATATAAACAAATACAATATTTTATTGCTTCATGTCTGATATAAAATTAGTCAGGACACTGCTGGCTTTCAGGGTGAGATGTTTTTACCTGTGTCTTAAACCTTACACAACATTTGGGTTGAAGAAAACGTCTTTACATTTTAGCTGCTTACAGTATGTGAAGCACTTGGAGAAAGTGGTTTAATATCACAATTTATTTTGCAGATCAGTGTTTTTAAACTTTTCTATGAATATAGGTGAAAAACTACAAATTCTTAAAGCCTAAAGTGTCTCCTTTCATATGAGTCATTAACCACCACTGTAAAGTGTGACATTATAAAGAAATTCAGTGCTGAACATATTTCATATTCCATTTAAAGGCCTCTGGTAAGAAGAGTTAATGAATATGTATTTTGGGGCATTCTACAAAATCTTCCAAACATATGGAGGTGTCAATGCGAACTAATTCATTTTCCACCCATCCTGTGATTCACTGCAGCCTGACAGTCTCTTTGAGAACAGCAATAGTGTGCTCCAAATCTACAAGCAGACAGCAGTTATTAAACTAGGAGACGTTTGTTTCCACTAGTGTGCAAAATACAATCATTACTATATTAATTCATATAGTAAAAATAATAATATAAAGTTTTTCTTGACATACTTTATGAACACATATTCCTACATGCTTCTGTAGTATTTCTACATTTCAAAAAAAATTTTGGGACACATCCCACATCTGTATTATACTTGTTAATATCTTCATGTAGCAAATGAACATTTCCAGGAGATCAGAACTCACAACAGATATTGAAACAATCAGCACATGCAGTAACCTTATTTGAACGTCCTCCCCTTTAATTGGGACCTTTACTCTTTCTTTGTGCACTCATCAGAATCTTGCTTTGATGCTTCATTCACTTAAAACTGCTGTTTTTTTTTTTTTGTGCATCTGGAAACAAGTTACAGAAATTGTACATTCCACAATACAATAATTAGATGAGTACAAAACAAAGAAGTTAGGCCCCTTTTCTATGGCTGTGACGTCACTATAGGATTCGGTG
This sequence comes from Tachysurus vachellii, assembly GCF_030014155.1. Classification (NCBI taxonomy): domain Eukaryota; kingdom Metazoa; phylum Chordata; class Actinopteri; order Siluriformes; family Bagridae; genus Tachysurus; species Tachysurus vachellii. Next base: position 12,478,714 of record NC_083469.1, read on the forward strand.
AACATTCATCATTTCACTTCAATCAATCACACAGCCAACAGATTCTATGATCCATTTCCAGTCCATTTTTTTTTAAATTCTGCAATCTGTATTTTAAATCCTAATGCTCCAGAGTGGACGTCTCTGGATGTCTCCATAACATGCAGCATTGCTGTTTATGGGCCAAAATCTCAGGCCAAACACAAAGATATGTATGGCATGCCTGAAAAGAGATGATAAAATACTTGAATTCTACATTAATAATGAATCAGTGTTTGCTCAATCCAGAGGAAAAATGGCTTATACACTGGATCACGTCCCAGTGATGATAGAGTTTGGAGATCTTTCCAAACATAAAAATGCAATGAACTGATCAGTAATTTAAGAATGTTTTTTGTCGCCACTGATTATCAGAGTGTAATCAAACCCAGAGCACTGAAAAGTCGTGGACTGTACAGACCTACTGCTGTGCGCAGAAGTACGTCCCGCATATATCCAAAGCACTATAATGTCTTTTCCTGAACGGAAGTCTAAATAGAAATGTAAACGCACACTTCATCTTCAATATTATATATAATGCACTTCAAACAGAGGGGAAAAAAATAGTTGAATGGCAGCCATCAGCTCCTGCAGTTTTCTGTCCCTGCTCTGAACACACCTGGGCCAGAAGAAGAAAATGAAATAATAAAATAACATAAAAATACTACTTGGCATGCGTGTGCTGGCAGCTTAAAAAGAGCAAAAATGTGGACTGGCAGGAGGTCTTGAGGAACTGGACTGGGAACAACATGCTCCAACGATGATATGATACAACTTGACAACTAAAAGAAGGCCTTAAGAGAAGTCATCTTTCTATCATAATAATGTGTGGGAGAGTTTTCAAAGCCACTCTGAAAATGTATTATGCAAGAACTACTATAAATCTTCAGACAAATTAAATTCATAGGCACATCATGAACTTTGGAGAAGATATCATGATACGTCTTTGTGCAAGCATTAAGAAGAAATCGGAATTAAACCTGAATGTTGATGTTTTTACGTAAATTGCAACATCACTTGTAAGAATGTGGCTGTAATAGGATTAAGGTAAAATTCCTCAGATCTACCTGAGGTTGCGGCAGGTTTTACAGGCCTTCACTGCTCTCTGTTACCGCTGTTTATTTTCACAGCTCCGCCGTGGCACTCTCACTATGTCACGTTGCCTCACGTCTGTCAGCCCCTATTAGAGTGCAGGCCCGGTCCCGGCGGCCCCTGAAAACCGATCGCACTCCACTTCTGCAGCCTACAGGAGTGTGGACACGGGAAGAAGTCTCTGCACACAAAGATCCTCTCACACTGGAGGCTTTATTTTCCATTCGGGTGCCTGCTACACAACAAAAAATGGATGGAGTGATACACTGAGAAATCCACACTGAAGGCTGGGATATGGATTTAAAAAACAAAGCTTTTGGATTACATGACAGGAAAAGCCAGAAAACCTCAGAGGCTGTTTCTGAAAAGAAAAAAAAAATGGGGAACTCTGGGTGTCTGTGTTAAGTGAAAAGGATCTGGCAGCAAAAAGATGAATAACAGGGAATAAATCACGAGCAGGCGTACTGTTGTAGGAAAATAATCAACAACTGGGTTGTGATGTGGCTTTGTGTCAAGCAGAACTTGATTAATAATCCTAAAGTAATTTATTAATATACCACATTGATCTGCCAAAATGAGCAATTATTTTTATTTCAACATAAAATGACACATCATACTTTTAACTGTTTATAGTTATATTTTAATATTGTGGCTCATCTATGAAACAAAATATCGCCTGTCACCTCCCCAAGCATGCTTTTTTGCCTCTCTAGAAATTCCAGAGCCAAACACACATCTTGTCGTGTTACTGAGAAACTGTTAAGCACAAAGACTTTCCCATGGTGGAGTAAGTGGCCAGTAAAACACTCGAAACACGAAATGTTAGTGTTTAAAAAAAAAAAAAAGTCTGTTTAGAGAAAGCATCACCATTCAGTATAACCATATCAACAGTTGTGTGTTTTTTTTTATCTGTTTATCATCATGCGATTATATGAATCATCCACCACACAAGTCCCTGTGAACGAGTTGTTATGATAGAGATAATAACGTATGAGAACAAGTGCTGTGATCTGACTCTGTGTCTACGGTCACAGCTGCTCCACCTTTAGACCAATCAGAATCAAGAATTGCAACGATTTTTTTTGTTTTATTGTGGTATAACACAGTATAATAAACAGTTTTTCATTTTGCACCGCACTGTAAACACAGTAAACATGGTGCAGTGCAGGACGTCGTGCTTTATCCGGCTCAAATTTCAGTTTGTAAATGTTTCACCTTTTTTTGGATTTTAAAGAAAGTGTCTGCTTTACTGGAGGATGATGAATGACTGAAGGGTGTAATAACTTAAGCAAAGAAGACAGTGATGTAAAGCAGGTGCTTACGATTTCATATTCAGAAACGTGCGTTATTCTTCATTCTGCCTTGTTTCACGTCTTGTATTGATTTTACTCGCTCACTTTACAGACAGAAACGCAGGAGCAGCCAGAATGAATGTTAGTGCTGAACCTAAAACATGTGAAGTTCATGTAAATCATGAGAAGGGAAATCCTACAGGAAAAGATGTGCCAGTATGTTTAAACTTGTTTCTTATTAGTTTAACAGCCTTCTTTCTTTTCTTTCTTTAATGGAAAACTGAATGAAATAATTGTGAATTTAATGCTAAGATACAATTTTTTATAGAAAAATCTGACTCTAATGTCAAACGGTATAAAAACTGCTAATTTACTCTTAAGCCATAATAAAAAATTACAATTCACATGATTGCGTAAATAATGCTTATTTCATTTCACCACATAATTCCCTGAAATTGCATGTGAAACCAAATAAACTGCTGTAAAAGGAATTAAAAAAACAATAAATTATGTAAATATCTTGTGGAAAAATGTGGAAAATCACCAATGAAACATGTCAAATAATCATGCAGAAATGTAAGAATGATGCAAAAAAAATCATATGTTTAAAGTAAATATGTAGTTAAAATAAATAAAAATAAATTTATTGTAAATTTCAGGAGAGAAATTAAAAAAAAATAAAATACGTAAAATCTAGTGTCAAAAAATTATTTGTGGGGGAAAATAACGTGAAAAGCAAATTAAAAAAAAGAAATTAATTATAATTGGTAAATCATTTAAAGAAACCACATTTGAAACTAGATAAATCAAGTTTATTTTTAAGTATTTAAAAAAAAGGTATAAAATGAACAAATAAATGTGTGAAGAAAAAAAAACCCCACTAAAACAACCGTCATATTATAAACTCAAGAAGCATGTTCATTTTCCACATGTAAAAATATCAATAGGTTATGTAGAAATAACATGGCAATAAAGACAGTATGTCTATAATGTCCACTATTGTGTAAATCTCAGGTGAAGTTGAAGAGACTGGAAGTTGTGTAAAAGACACCAGGCCCACAGTGAGCTGGAAGCTGTATGAAGGCAGCGCATTGCTTTTACAGATAACTGAGCAGATCGTCTTTCCTGCCAGCAGCAGTGTGCTATAACTCATGGGCGCAATGACCTGACAAGGTCTGTGTGCTGGCCATCAACGCACATAGACTGTGACACAGCGGGATTGTGGTGCAGATCGCTGAGCTGAGGCTCATAAAGAATGTGTTGAGTGTGGCAGCAGAGCTGGAGAGACTGAGCCAAACCTCACGTGCACCAAACCGCAAGCACCGGGGCAGGACAGGTCGCGTGTCACACTGTCTCACTGTCTGTCATTCACACTCACAGACAGACAGACAGACAGACAGACAGACAGACAGACAGACAGACAGACACCCCCACACACAGATGCATGGACAGACAGAGAGACAGACACAAACACAAAGAGATTAATGGACGGACGGATGCACAGACACAGACCCAGACACACACACAGACAGACAGACACAGAGATGGACGGACAGACAGACACACGGACGGACAAACGATCAGACAGACACACAGACAGACACACACACACACAACAGACAGACACAAGCAGAGAGCAATAAAAGGAAATAAAAAGGTGAGCTGACAGATCACTTAAGCAGTCGTAAATCTCACTTAAGCTCCCTTGAGGTAAAGCCAGGTTTCTGCCTAGTCATGCATGATCCACGCTGTGCAAACAGATAACAGCCAAGGATAGCCAGGATACTGCAGAGAGCACCATATAGGGTACAGAGAGAAGAACATGGCACATGGACCAGGCTCTGCTGAAACAGGTTCAGATTTTACAAGTTTGTCCAGTACATACAAAGCCACAGAAGCTGATCCTCGTGCCATGCACAGTCCACGTCTTTCCATCATCACTCTACAAAATGCTTTGAGCATGACAGCTCCAATCCCCCAGAGGGCATCGTAATCAAACCTTAGAATGCAGCTCACAATACAGATTTAATTCCTCTTCCACATCAGCAGCAGCCAGCACACACACAGACACACACACACACAGAGAGAGAGAGAGAGAGAGAGAGAGAGAGAGAGAGAGAGACAGAGAGAGAGAGAGAGAGAGAGAGACAGAGACAGAGAGAGAGAGAGAGAGAGAGAGAGAGAGAGAGAGAGAGAGAGAGAGAATCTTACTTTACTTTGAGTGCATCATTCAGGAAAAAAGAGGAAGACACAAAGATGAAGCTTGCACATATTTGTGGGGGAAAATGCATTGCTTTAGATAATGTTACAGGCTTTGCCACATATGCTTGATAAACCTCAACTTTAGGTGCCAGGAAAGAAAGGAGTATGTGTCGCTTAGCATTTTATTTTACTGTGGCTCTGATCAACATTTTCTTTTTTCGCTTTAGCAGAAAGATGGTAGTGGACTTCACCTGGGAAAAAACTGCTCATGACAGACTGACAGGTCTCTGCAAATAGTTGATGTGTTGGAGGCAGACTAAATGGGCAAGTGTTATGATGAGCGATTTTGACACCTGGTTCACAGTATTTTCAA